>NC_140989.1:368352649-368968779 GCF_052327205.1 Somniosus microcephalus | reverse complement strand
CGCGAGGGAGGGGGGCAGAGCGCGAGGGAGGGGGGCAGAGCGCGAGGGAGGGGGGCAGAGCGCGAGGGAGGGGGGCAGAGCGCGAGGGAGGGGGGCAGAGCGCGAGGGAGGGGGGCAGAGCGCGAGGGAGGGGGGCAGAGCGCGAGGGAGGGGGGCAGAGCGCGAGGGAGGGGGGCAGAGCGCGAGGGAGGGGGGCAGAGCGCGAGGGAGGGGGGCAGAGCGCGAGGGAGGGGGGCAGAGCGCGAGGGAGGGGGGCAGAGCGCGAGGGAGGGGGGCAGAGCGCGAGGGAGGGGGGCAGAGCGCGAGGGAGGGGGGCAGAGCGCGAGGGAGGGGGGCAGAGCGCGAGGGAGGGGGGCAGAGCGCGAGGGAGGGGGGCAGAGCGCGAGGGAGGGGGGGCAGAGCGCGAGGGAGGGGGGGAGAGCGCGAGGGAGGGGGGGAGAGCGCGAGGGAGGGGGGGAGAGCGCGAGGGAGGGGGGGAGAGCGCGAGGGAGGGGGGGAGAGCGCGAGGGAGGGGGGGAGAGCGCGAGGGAGGGGGGGAGAGCGCGAGGGAGGGGGGGAGAGCGCGAGGGAGGGGGGGAGAGCGCGAGGGAGGGGGGGAGAGCGCGAGGGAGGGGGGGGAGAGCGCGAGGGAGGGGGGGAGGAGAGCGCGAGGGAGGGGGGAGAGCGCGAGGGAGGGGGGGGAGAGCGCGAGGGAGGGGGGGAGAGCGCGAGGGGGGGGGGAGAGCGCGAGGGGGGGGGGAGAGCGCGAGGGGGGGGGGAGAGCGCGAGGGGGGGGAGAGCGCGAGGGGGGGGAGAGCGCGAGGGGGGGGGGAGAGCGCGAGGGGGGGGGAGAGCGCGAGGGAGGGGGGGAGAGCGCGAGGGAGGGGGGGAGAGCGCGAGGGAGAGACAGCGAGGTGAGGAGAGAGACAGCGAGGGGGGAGACAGTGAGGGGGGGGGAGAGAGACAGCGAGGGAGAGACTGAGGTGGGGAGAGAGACAGCAAGGGGGGAGACAGTGAGGGGGGGAGAGAGACAGCGAGGGAGAGACAGTGAGGTGGGGAGAGAGACAGCAAGGAGAGAGACAGTGAGGGGGGGGAGAGAGACAGCAAGGGGGGAGACAGTGAGGGGGGGAGAGAGACAGTGATGGGGGGAGAGAGACAGCGAGGGGGGAGAGAGACAGCGAGGGGGGAGGGAGACAGCGAGGGGGGGAGGGAGACAGTGAGGGGGGGGAGGGAGACAGTGAGGGGGGGGAGGGAGACAGTGAGGGGGGGAGGGAGACAGTGAGGGGGGGAGGGAGACAGTGAGGGGGGGAGGGAGACAGTGAGGGAGGGAGGGAGACAGTGAGGGGGGGAGGGAGACAGTGAGGGGGGGAGGGAGACAGTGAGGGGGGGGAGGGAGACAGTGAGGGGGGGAGGGAGACAGTGAGGGGGGGAGGGAGACAGTGAGGGGGGGAGGGAGACAGTGAGGGGGGGAGGGAGACAGTGAGGGGGGGAGGGAGACAGTGAGGGGGGGAGGGAGACAGTGAGGGGGGGGAGGGAGACAGTGAGGGGGGGGAGGGAGACAGTGAGGGGGGGAGGGAGACAGTGAGGGGGGGAGGGAGACAGTGAGGGGGGGAGGGAGACAGTGAGGGGGGGAGGGAGACAGTGAGGGGGGGAGGGAGACAGTGAGGGGGGAGGGAGACAGTGAGGGGGGGGAGGGAGACAGTGAGGGGGGGAGGGAGACAGTGAGGGGGGGGAGGGAGACAGTGAGGGGGGGAGGGAGACAGTGAGGGGGGGGAGGGAGACAGTGAGGGGGGGAGGGAGACAGTGAAGGGGGGGAGGGAGACAGTGAGGGGGGGGAGGGAGACAGTGAGGGGGGGGAGGGAGACAGTGAGGGGGGAGGGAGACAGTGAGGGGGGGAGGGAGACAGTGAGGGGGGGGAGGGAGACAGTGAGGGGGGGGAGGGAGACAGTGAGGGGGGGGAGGGAGACAGTGAGGGGGGGGAGGGAGACAGTGAGGGGGGAGGGAGACAGTGAGGGGGGAGGGAGACAGTGAGGGGGGGAGGGAGACAGTGAGGGGGGGAGGGAGACAGTGAGGGGGGGAGGGAGACAGTGAGGGGGGGAGGGAGACAGTGAGGGGGGGGAGGGAGACAGTGAGGGGGGGGGAGGGAGACAGTGAGGGGGGGGGAGGGAGACAGTGAGGGGGGGGGAGAGGCAGTGAGGGGGAGAGAGTGTGAGAGACAGCAAGGAGGGAGACAGTGAGGGGGGGAGAGAGACAGCGAGGGGGAGAGAGACAGCGAGGGGGGAGACAGCAAGGGGGGAGAGAGACAGCGGGGGAGACAGCGAGGGAGAGACAGTGAGGTGGGGAGAGAGACAGCAAGGGGGGAGACAGTGAGGGGGGGGGAGAGAGACAGCAAGGGGGAGACAGTGAAGGGGGGAGAGACAGCAAGGGGGGAGACAGTGAAGGGGGGAGAGACAGCAAGGGGGGAGACAGTGAGGGGGGGAGAGAGACAGTGAGGGGGGAGACAGCAAGGAGGGAGACAGTGAGGGAGGGAGAGAGACAGCAAGGAGGGAGACAGTGAGGGAGGAGGGAGACAGTGAGGCGGGGGGAGAGACAGTGAGGGAGGGAGAGAGACAGCAAGGAGGGAGACAGTGAGGGAGGGAGGGAGAGAGACAGTGAGGGGGGAGAGAGACAGAGGGGGGATTATGACGTTACCTGAGGTGTGAGGAGGGGGATTGTGATGTGATGTGATGCTGCCCTCCCCCTGTCCCCTGTTACCTCGGATGTCCTGGAAATGCCGCAGCCTCCGTCGGCTGTCCGCCTGGAGGCGGGCCGCCCGCGCCTGAGCCTGAGCTCCAGGCCCCGCCATTGTCCGCCTCCCTGCCCGGGTCAGGGGTCAGAGGCACCGCACCAAGCACCGCGGACAGTGGGGGTAGTGAGGAGAACACAACACACTCCGCGGCATTCACTGATTTTGTTTTTTAAAAAGTCATGTTGTGTGATGTAATAATACAGGGGCGGAGATGATTGGTGTTGTGGGGCGCGGGGTTTGGTTGCTTCCTGCCCCAAACGGCGGCCTGTGAGCAGAAGCCGCGGGTGTTTCCATAGCAACCGCGGGCCAGAGAGACAGAGACAGACAGAGAGAGAGAGACAGACAGCGAGAGAGAGAGAGACAGAAAAAGAGAGAGAGAGAGACAGAAAAAGAGAGAGAGAAAGAGAGACAGAAAGAGAAAAGGAGGGAGGGAGAGAGATAGAGATGACGGGTCCCCGAGACAGGGCCCGGAGCAAGGCGAGTGTCCCCAACCTTACAAACTCGGATGAATACAAGCCCAGTCTGTGCAACCTGACCTCATAATTTAACCCTTTTAGCCCCGGTGTCATTCTAGTGAATCTGGGCTGCTCCCCCTCCAAGGCCAGTATATCTTTCCTGAGGTGCGGGGCCCTGAACTGAACGCAGTGTCCAGATAGGGTCTGATTAAAGCTCTGTACAACTTGCTGACCTCTTGAGATAAAGGCCTACATTCCTTTACCCTTTTTGTACCTGCACACTAGCTTTTAGTGATTTGTGCACCTGGACACTCAAATCCCTTTGCTCTTGCACGGTTCCGCCTCCCTCGTCGTTAAGATTATCTGAATTGTCTTTCTTGGATGACATCACACTTGTTCACATTAAGCCCCATTTACCACAGTTTTGCCCATTCATTTAATCTTAATCTATGTCTGTTTGTAACTTCCTCCTCCGATCTACACTACTTACCATGCCTCCTAATACATTTTCAAACTAGTAAAACATTGAGAAAGAAAGAGCTTGTGTTTATATCGTACGTTTCACATCTCCAGAATGTCCAAAATCATTTCACAGTCAATGAAGTACTTCTGAAGTGTAGACACTTGTAATGTAGGCAAATGTTGCAGCCAATTTGCATGCAAGGTCCCAGAAACAGCAATGAGGTAATGACCAGATCATCTATTTTAGTGATGTTGGTTGAGGGATAAATATTGGCCCCAGGACACACAGGAGAACTCTCCTGCTCTACTTTGAATAGTGCAGTGGGATCTTTTATGTCCACCTGAGAGGGCAGAGGGGCCCCGGTTTAGACATTTCGAAAGACAGCACCTCCCGACAATGCAGCACTCCTTCAGTGTTGCACTGAAGTGTCAGCCGAGATGATGTGCTTTTTTAAAAGAGATGGGGAAGAGAGGAATGCTTTCTACAGAAAATACACTCTAGCCTCTGCATTTGTCCTGGTCGTGGTTAACATTTTTTCACCTTTCTCACTCCTTGGTGTCGTGTATCCCACAGATCTCCACAGATAAGAGAGGTCTTGTAGATAACAGTCACCTTGTGTCGCCTTCAAAATCCTTAATCCTGTCGCATGGAGAGATGGATCACATGGACAAAGAGAAGAAACTGGAGGAGATTGTGGTAGTAAACTTGTCCGGACATTATCTGATAAACCTGGGCGACTTGACCAATTGCCCGGCTCTGAGGATTTGCATCCTGTCCAGGAATTACATCACTAATATTAAACCCCTCTCATACTGTCGAAATTTAATCAAGCTGGATCTCCATGGAAACCATGTAAGTGAGGCAGGATGTGTGCTCAACAAAACAATGTCGCACAATTGGAAATCTAAGAATGACAGATCTGTGTCCCGAATGTTAAATGTTAGCAGCAACAGTATAGCTACTAACTAGTGCACAGTAAGAGCTAGTGAGTGAGACTCGTTGCATTCCTGTGTACGTGGGCTGTCGAAAGAACTTGTGCCTCATCCTGTCCTCGTACGTCCCAAAGTGCTTGACTGGCAATGCATTACTATTTACAGACAGTCACTCCAGAGTTAACAGGAGGGAGAACGTCTGTCCCAGACAGCGCAGTGCTCCACAGAGTAGAAGGGCATGGTGTGGCACCCATTGCATTCAACATGGTAAACCCTGCTCTCAGCTGTCTCATCTGGGCACATGTTGAGTGGAGGCCATAACCTTAGTGGGAGGGATAATCAAGACCAATTGTTTTGGTGTGTGTTTGTGTAAAGGGCTCATAAAATGTGCATCAGTGCTCAATAAATATTAGATAGAATTAACAGCACAGAAACAAACCATTTGCTCCACTCGAGCCTCCTCCCACTCGATTTACTTCATCTCACCCTATCAGCATATCTTTCTATTCCTTTCTTCTTCCTGTGTTTATCCAGCCTCCCTTTAAATGTATCTATACTATTCACCTCAACCACTCCCTGTGGTAGTGAGTTCCACATTCTCACCACTCTCTGGGTGAAGAAGTTTCTCCTGAATTCCCTATTGGATTTATTAATGACTATTTTATATTTCTGGTCTCCACTACAAGTGGAAACATCTTCTCTGTCTACCATATCGAACCCCTTCATAAAATTTAAAGACCTCTATCAGATCACTAGACAGATCAGATAGACTAGACAGACTAGATGCAGGAAGGATGTTCCCGATGGCCGGGGAGTCCAGAACCAGGGGTCACAGTCTAAGGATAAGGGGTAAGCCATTGAGGACAGAGATGAGGAGGAATTTCTTCACCCAGAGAGTGGTGAACCTGTGGAATTCTCTACCACAGAAGGCAGTTGAGGCCAATTCATAAAATATATTCAAGAAGGAGTTGGATATATTTCTTAAGGCTAAAGGGATCAAGGGATATGGGGAGAAGTCAAGGACAGGGTACTGAGTTTGGATGATCGGCCATGATCTCATTGAATGGCGGAGCAGGCTCGAGGGGCCGAATGGCCGACACCTGCTCCGATCTTCTATGTTTCTATGTTTCTATCACCCCCTCCGTCTTCTCTTTTCTGGAGAAAAGAGTCACAGCCTGTTCAGTCTTTCCTGCTGGCTGTGTCTTTTCTGGAAGAGAGAATTACATGGCAGCTCACCTTGCAAGGGGTCTCGTCCTCTGCCTACCAGCTGGCTCATGAGTGGTATTCAGGTGCCAGGTGGGTAAGGAGCACGCACCGCCTAGCGTGGTGGTAAGCCAGCAAACCCGACATCCCAGCTTTGGTTCCTGGTCTTTGCCGAGTTTGTTGATCTAAGCCGGCTCAGCCTGTGGCTCAGTGCCTGTGCTCTTGTTCCTGATCGATATGCAGCAACAACCTCGGAAATGTACACTCAATTTAATTGTTCTTGCGCTATGAGGTTGATTTCATGTCAGACAGGAGGAGCTCGTGTTAGCAAGCCCTGTGTCTTGGCAAATGGTCCTCATAAATTCTGGTGGTTTTTCTGGCCTCTTGCGCATCCCCGATTCCTGGGCCCCTAAGCTCTGGAATTCCCTCCCTAAACCTCTACGCCTCTCTACCTCTCCTTCCTCCTTTAAGACACTCCTTCAAACCTACCTCTTTATAGAAACATAGAAGATAGGAGCAGGAGTAGGCCATTCGGCCCCTCGAGCCTGCTCCGCCATTCAATGCGATCATGGCCGATCATCCAAATTCAGTACCCTGTCCCTGCTTTCTCCCCATATCCCTTGATCCCTTTAGCCTTAAGAAATATATCTAACTCCTTCTTGAATATATTTAATGAATTGGCCTCCACTGCCTTCTGTGGTAGAGAA
This sequence comes from Somniosus microcephalus, assembly GCF_052327205.1. Taxonomy (NCBI): domain Eukaryota; kingdom Metazoa; phylum Chordata; class Chondrichthyes; order Squaliformes; family Somniosidae; genus Somniosus; species Somniosus microcephalus. The sequence goes on along the minus strand of NC_140989.1, from coordinate 368,962,252 downwards.
TTCCACAGGTTCACCACTCTCTGGGTGAAGAAATTCCTCCTCATCTCTGTCCTAAATGGCTTACCCCTTATCTTTAGACTGTGACCCCTGGTTCTGGACTCCCCCGCCATCGGGAACATCCTTTCTGCATCTAGTCTGTCTAGTCCTGTTAGAATTTTATAAGTTTCAATGAGATCCCCTCCCATTCTTCTAAACTCCAGCGAGTATAAGCCCAAGCGACCCAATCTCTCTTCATACGTCATTCCTGCCATCCCAGGTATCAGTCTGGTGAATCGTCGCTGCACTCCCTCCATGGCAAGAACATCCTTCCTCAGATAAGGCGACCAAAACTGCACACAATACTCAAGGTGTGGTCTCACCAAGGCCCTGTATAACTGCAGCAAGACATCCTTGCTCCTGTACTCGAACCCTCTCGCTATGAAGGCCAACGTACCATTTGCCTTCTTAACCGCCTGCTGCACCTGCATGCTTACCTTCAGCGACTGGTGCACAAAGACACCCAGGTCTCGTTGCACCAAGACCTGTCCTAGTATTTCCTCATGTGGCTCGGTGTCAAATTTTGTTGATTACGCTCCTGTGAAGCGCCTTGGGATGTTTTATTATGTTAACAACAGCAACAACTTGCATTTATATAGCACCTTTAATTTTCTCTTACAGGAGAGACACAGCTATCAGGACCTAGACAGCTGAAGGCACAGCCGGCAATGGTGGGGTGATGAAACTCAGGGATGCGCAGGAGGCCAGAATTGGAGGAGCGCAGAGATCTCGGAGGGTTGTAGGGCTGGAGGAGGTTACAGAGATAGGGAGGGTGTGAGGTCGTGGAGGGATTTGAAAACAAGGATGAGAATTATCCTTAAAAGCGCTTAGTTCTTAATCAGCGCAGATAACGGAGTGGGGAGGTTCCTTTTGCATTGCCTTAATCCACAACAGCTTGAGAAGTGGGGTCATGCTTGTTTAATAACACAATTGATAATAATGCTTTTATTTCTAGGTCTTCATCAGAAATAGGCTGATAGCGAATTGCACCCGATCTCTTGTTCTACTGATTTGCTCCTGTTGCGTTTTAAAAGGGAATGAGGAAAGGGCAGGGGAATAGGACTGTGGGGGAAAAAAAGAGCTTGAATTAATGTAGTGCCTTTCATGTCCCTCGGTCCCGTTTCAAAGTGCTTCACAAGTAAACACGCCAGCCAATTTGCGCACAGCAAGGTCCCACAATAAATGAATGAATGACCATTGAATCTGTTGGTTGAGGGATGAAATATGACCAGGACACCGGGAGAAGTCCTTGCTCTTCTCTGAATAGTGCCCGAGGGGCCCTTTACGACCACCTGACCAGGCAGTCGGGGCCTCAGTTTAACATCTCATTTGAACATCGGCGCCCCCTCAGTACCACACTGGAGGGTCAGCCTGGATTCTGCGCTCAACTGCCGGTGTGGGGCTCGATCCCATAACCTTCTGACTCCGAGGCAAAAGTGTCGCCAATTGATTAGCTCTTTCAGAGAGCTAGCACAGGCAGAATGGGCCAAATGGCCTCCTCCTGTGCTCCAAAATCCTATGAAACTAGGTGGAGAAAATAAATCTTGATAGCTGAGTGATTCTTCAGATCAAGCAGCATTACGCCTTCAGATGAGGTTCATTTTACTGCAGTATCATGTATAGTTAGAATGATAGAGCACAGAAGGAGGCCATTCGGCCCATTGTTCCTGTGCCGGCTCTTTATAAGAGCTATCCAATTAGTCCCACTCCCCTGCGAATGGCTATAATGTACAGTACTAATATCATTTGTTTTTGTTTATCAGATTACAGATCTCCCGGATGAATACTTTTGGTCTAATATGAAGTATCTGCAGGTCCTATATCTCCATGACAACATCATTGGAGACCTGAACAGTATCAAATCCCTGTATTTCTGCCCAAGCCTCGTTGCTCTGACCCTGTTCGACACCCCAGTGAGCCTCATACCAAAGTATCGGCATTACCTCGTCAACAACATCTGGTCTCTCAAAGCGTTGGACAACTTTGTCATTGCAGATGAGGAGATCATTGAGGACGGCTTGCACGGTGACAAATTCAAAGCTTTAAGCCCACATTTCTTTATTCATCTCCCCGTCCCTCCACAGGTTGGTGCCTACTTCTGTTGTTGAGGGAAAGAAACAGTTTGTTTTCCACATGGATATGCACTTGAGGTGCCGTGACCTACAAGGTTATGGACCAGGAGCTGGAAAGTGGGATTAGACTGGGATAACTCTTTCTCGGCCGGCGCCGACACGATGGGCCGAATGGCGGCCTCCTTTGCCGTAAATTTCCCTGATTTCTATGGGAACAGGCTGAAAATCAGAAATTAATTCAGAAAAAGGGGGACATCGACTTGAAATTAGAGCTAGGCCGTTCAGGGGTGAAATCACGAAGCACATTTTTTCTGCCCTCGCAGCGCGTTCCTATGCAGAGCTAGACAGGTAGCTAACAACTTGATATCTTCCCATAAAAATCACAAGGCTTGACTTTTCTTGTAAAGCTTTACTGAAAGATTCTTATTGTAAAACTGAAATACAACACAGAAATGGAAGCACACATTAGTATACAAGCGCATAACTGATATGCATACACAAATTTAGGTACGCTGAGCAACACAGTACATTTGGCATGTAACTTACCAAACACGTGGAAACACAGCTTACTGTGAATATACATTTAGCAAACTGGAAGGCATTCTCTTTAAATTAGCCCTGTACATAGTGCATCAAAATACAGCTACTAGTTAACCAGCTAGACAGAGAGCGAGCACTTCACGGCTAGCTGTGTAAGTTTGCTTACAGAGAAAAGTTACAAACTAAACATTTTCTACAACATACAGTGTACACTAATCATCTATAACATTCTCAAGTACTTACAGACAAATAATATCCAAGACTCAGGCGTGGGAACAATATAACTTCCCAGAGCATGTGCCGCTGTAGGTCTGTAATATACAGTAGTTTACTTTACTGCACTTACTGTGCTTTACTGCACTTTACTGCGCTTTTACTGCAGTTGCTAGGTACCAAATAGCCACTAGGTGGCGGCCCCCACAATGGGAATCGACCCAACTTACTCAAACCCCTGAATTAACTGGAAAACTAACATAAATTGCTACAGAGAGACAGCACAACATTGATGTAAAAAGACTACTGAGAGCTTGGTTTGAGTATAAAACAAGGCTTTAATCAACTGTTTCACAACCATGAGATTTCTAGTTACATCACGAGTTCCTGGTTACAGAAACATCCTGAGCAAGCTGGGCCCACGCCCGAGTATTTATACTCCTTGGACGGTGCCACCAGCTGGCCGCCCAGTGTTACTTCATGAGTTATTTCTTCATGAATGATGAGATTCGTGACACACTTTTTCACACAAAGGGTAGTGGAAATCTGGAAAACTCTCCCCCAAAAGTCTGTGGATGCTGGGGGTCAGCTGGAGCTTTCAAGTTTGAGATTGGTAGATTTTTGTTGGGTAAGGGTATCAAGGAATATGGAGCTAAGGAGGGTTGAGGTACGGATCAGCCATTTCCTAATTGAATGGCGGAGCAGGCTCGAGGGGCTGAATGGCCTCCTGTTCCTATGTTACTATTGAATCTGCTTCCACCACCCTGTTATGCAGTGCCTTCCAGATCATCACAACGCGCTGCATTAAAAACAAATTCTCCTCATCTCCCCTCTGGTTCTTTTGCAAATTACCTTAAATCTGTGTCCTCCTGTTACCGATCCTCCCGCCAGTGGACACCTTTGTCCCAATCTAATCTATCAAAACCCCTCCCAAAGATGAGACTTGCAAATGAAGATTAATTTGGAAAAAAAACCTACCCAATAAAAATATCACTGGGAGTCGGAGGAAATCCTAGGAAGGACCAAAAAACCAGGCACGGGAGTTGTTATCATTTGAATCTGCTTGGAAACCTGGATTGCCACTGCCCGTTGGAGTTGTTTTGCAAGATTTGGTCATTTGAGCGGCTATACTTACAATAAGTGTAAGTGAAAATTTGATTGATTTCACTCGGGATGTCGTGCTGTGCCCAATCATTACCTTACCTCGCCCCCCCTCCCTATCTCTGTAACCCCCTCCCACCCTACACCCCTCCCTATCTCTGTAACCCCCTCCCACCCTACACCCCTCCCTATCTCTGTAACCCCCTCCCACCCGACACCCCTCCCTATCACTGTAACCCCCTCCCACCCTACACCCCTCCCTATCACTGTAACCCCCGCCCACCCTACACCCCTCCCTATCACTGTACAATACAATACAATACAAATCGCTTTATTGGCATGATAAGGTACATCTTATGTTGCCAAAGCATCAAAATACATTTATGGTTGAACACATAAACGCGGTTCCATTCATACAGTGTATAAACAGGTATATCCCTGAGTTTATAATTATATTTTCGCCTTGTTTATATATACTCTTGTCTTAGTTTACTGGTTGTCCCTCTGTTCATGGCAAGCTGTAACATAGTGTGCCGCCAGTGTTACACAGCTTCTCTCCTCCCCCAGTAGGAATGGGAGTTTTTGGTTGTCAGTCAGATTTCTGAATTCAGGGCATATTTGTGAGAATTTTATCCCCCGCCCACCCTACACCCCTCCCTATCACTGTAACCCCCTCCCACCCTACACCCCTCCCTATCACTGTAACCCCCTCCCACCCTACACCCCTCCCCATCACTGTAACCCCCTCCCACCCTACACCCCTCCCTATCACTGTAACCCCCTCCCACCCTACATCCCTCCCTATCTCTGTAACCCCCTCCCACCCTACACCCCTCCCTATCACTGTAACCCCCTCCCACTCTACACCCCTCCCTATCTCTGTAACCCCCTCCCACTCTACACCCCTCCCTATCTCTGTAACCCCCTCCCGCCCTACACCCCTCCCTATCACTGTAACCCCCTCCCTATCTCTGTAACCCCCTCCCGCCCTACACCCCTCCCTATCACTGTAACCCCCTCCCTATCCCTGTAACCCCCTCCCACCGTACACCCCTCCCACTGTACACCCCATCCATCGCTGCAACCCCCTCCCACCCTACACCCCTCCCTATCACTGCAACCCCCTCCCACCCTACACCCCTCCCTATCACTGTAACCCCCTCCCACCCTACACCCCTCCCTATCACTGTAACCCCCTCCCACCCTACACCCCTCCCTATCTCTGTAACCCCCTCCCACCCTACACCCCTCCCCATCTCTGTAACCCCCTCCCACTCTGCACCCCTCCCTATCTCTGTAACCCCCTCCCGCCCTACACCCCCCCATCTCTGTAACACCCTCCCACCCTACACCCCTCCCTATCTCTGTAACCCCCTCCCACCCTACACCCCTCCCTATCACTGTAACCCCCTCCCACCCTACACCCCTCCCCATCACTGTAACCCCCTCCCACCCTACACCCCTCCCCATCACTGTAACCCCCTCCCACCCTACACCCCTCCCTATCACTGTAACCCCCTCCCACCCTACATCCCTCCCTATCTCTGTAACCCCCTCCCACCCTACACCCCTCCCTATCACTGTAACCCCCTCCCACTCTACACCCCTCCCTATCTCTGTAACCCCCTCCCACTCTACACCCCTCCCTATCTCTGTAACCCCCTCCCGCCCTACACCCCTCCCTATCCCTGTAACCCCCTCCCACCGTACACCCCTCCCACTGTACACCCCATCCATCGCTGCAACCCCCTCCCACCCTACACCCCTCCCTATCACTGCAACCCCCTCCCACCCTACACCCCTCCCTATCACTGTAACCCCCTCCCACCCTACACCCCTCCCTATCACTGTAACCCCCTCCCACCCTACACCCCTCCCTATCACTGTAACCCCCTCCCACCCTACACCGCTCCCTATCTCTGTAACCCCCTCCCACCCTACACCCCTCCCCATCTCTGTAACCCCCTCCCACTCTACACCCCTCCCTATCTCTGTAACCCCCTCCCGCCCTACACCCCCCCATCTCTGAAACCCCCTCCCACCCTACACCCCTCCCTATCTCTGTAACCCCCTCCCACCCTACACCCCTCCCTATCACTGTAACCCCCTCCCACCCTACACCCCTCCCTATCTCTGTAACCCCCTCCCACCCTACACCCCTCCCTATCACTGTAACCCCCTCCCGCCCTACACCCCTCCCTATCACTGTAACCCCCTCCCACCCTACACCCCTCCCTATCTCTGTAACCCCCTCCCACCCTACACCCCTCCCTATCTCTGTAACCCCCTCCCACCCTACACCCCTCCCCATCTCTGTAACCCCCTCCCACCCTACACCCCTCCCCATCTCTGTAACCCCCTCCCACCCTACACCCCTCCCTATCTCTGTAACCCCCTCCCGCCCTACACCCCTCCCTATCTCTGTTACCCCCTCCCGCCCTACACCCCTCCCTATCACTGTAACCCCCTCCCACCCTACACCCCTCCCTATCTCTGTAACCCCCTCCCACCCTACACCCCTCCCTATCTCTGTAACCCCCTCCCACCCTACACCCCTCCCTATCACTGTAACCCCCTCCCACCCTACACCCCTCCCTATCTCTGTAACCCCCTCCCACCCTACACCCCTCCCACCCTACACCCCTCCCCATCACTGTAACCCCCTCCCACTCTACATCCCTCCCATCACTGTAACCCCCTCCTGCCTGTTGTCGGGAATTGCTGGAGTCTATAATTCTTCTTCTTCTTAGGCAGTCCCTCGGGAACCAAAGATGACTTGCTTCCACATTAAAAATTAGTTCTCAGGTGACTGATCTGTCACAGGTGGGGCAGACGGTGGTTGAAGGGGCGGGTGGGTGGGGTGCTTGGGTTGATGTGCGCTCCTTGCACTGCCTGCGCTTGGCTTCCGCTTGCTCCCGGCGAAGAGACTCGAGGTGTTCGGCACCTTCCCGGATGCTTCTCCTCCACTTTGTGCGGTCTTGGGCCAGGGATTCCCAGGTGTTGGTGGGGATGTTACACTTTTTCAAGGAGGCTTTGAGCGTGTCCGTGAAGCGTTTCCTCTGCCCACCTGGGGCTCTCTTGCCGTGCCGGAGCTCCGAGTAGAGCGCTTGTTTTGGGAGTCTCATACCGGGCATGCGGACAATGTGACCCGTCCATCAGAGCTGATTGAGCGTGGTCAGAGCTTCGATGCTGGGGATGTTGGCCTGAGCAAGAACACTGACGTTGGTGTGCCTATCCTGCCAATGGATTTGCAGGATCTTGCGGAGGCAGTGTTGGTGGTACCTCTCCAGTGCTTTGAGGTGCCTGCTGTACATGGTCCATGTCTCTGAGGCATACAGCTGGGCGGGTATCACTGCTGCTCTGTAGACCATGAGCTTAGTGCTGGGTTTGAGGTCCTGGTCTTCAAACACTCTCTTCCTCAGGTGACCGAAGGCTGCACTGGCACACTGAAGGCGGTGTTGGACTTCGTCATCGACGTCTGCCCTTGTTGACAGTAGGCTCCCGAGGTATGGAAAGTGGTCCACGTTGTCCAAGGCCTTGTCGTGGATTTTGATAATCGGGGGCAGTACTGTGTGGCGGGGGCAGGTTGGTAGAGGACCTTTGTCTTACGGATGTTTAGTGTAAGGCCCATGCTCTCGTACGCTTCGGTGAAGGTGTTGACGATGGTTTGGAGTTCGACCTCCGAGTGAGCGCAGACGCAAGCGTCGTCTGCATACTGTAATTCGACGACAGAATTAAAGACAGGGTGACTGAACGTCTTGAAAATTTTCAGTTGATCGGAGAGAGCCAGGATTTGTGAAAGGTAGGTCATGCCTGACAAACCTGATTGAATCTTTTGAAGAGATGACTATAGTGGACAGGGGCATGTTTATGGATTTTATTAATATGGACTTCCAGAAGGCATTTGATAAAGATCCACAGAAGAGTCTGTTAATTGAGGTTGAAGCCCGTGGAATTGAGGGCAACTTGTTGACCTGGTTAGGAAATTGGCTGAGCGGCAGGAGACAGAGAGTAGGGATAATGGACAGGTACTCTAATTGGCAGGAGGTGACTAGTGGTGTCCCGCAGGGATCGGTGTTGGGGCCTCAACTATTCACTGTATTTATTGATGACAACTAAGATAATGGGATAGAAAGCCATATATCCAAATTTACCGACGACACAAACATAGGTGGCATTGTAGACAGTGTAGATGGAAGCATAAAATTACAAAGGGTAGATGGATTAAGTGAATGGGCAAAACTGGGGCAAATGGATTTCAATGTAGGCAAATGTGAGGTCATCCACTTTGGACCTAAAAAGGACAGAACAGGGCACTTTCTAAATGGTGAAATGCTGAAAACAGTGGAGGTCCAAAGAGACTCGGGGGTCCAGGTACATCGATCATTAAAATGTCATGAACAGGTACAGAAAATAATTTAAAAGACTAATGGAATGCTGGCCTTTATATCTAGAGGACTAGAATACAAGGGGGTAGAAGTTATGCTGCAGCTGTACAAAACCCTGGTTAGACCACACCTGGAGCACTGGGAGCAGTTCTGGGCACCACACCTTAGGAAGGATATATTGGCCTTGGAGGGAGTGCAGCGTAGGTTTACCAGAACACCCGGACTCCAGGGGTTGTTACAAGGAGAGGTTACACAAACTAGGGCTGTATTCCCTAGAATTTAGAAGGTTCAGGGGTGATCTGATCGAAGTTTCCAAGATATTAAGGGGAACAGATAGGGTAGATAGAGAGAAACTATTCCACTGGTTGGGGATTCTAGGAGGCATAAAAATTAGAGCCAGACCTTTCAGGAGTGAAATTAGGAAACACTTCTACACACAAAGGGTGGTAGAAGTTTGGAACTCTCTTCCGCAAACGGCAATTGATGCGTGATCAATTGTTCATTTTAAATCTGAGATTGATAGCTTTTTGTTAACCAGAGGGATATGGGGAAAAGGCAGGTATGAGGAAAAGGCGGGTATATGAAGTTAGGTTGCAGATCAGTCATGATCTCATTGAATGGCAGAATAGACTCGAGGGGCTAAATGACCTCCTCCTTTTCCTATGTTCCAGCCCTACCCCCCTCCCTATCAGTATAACCTTCTCCCGTCGTACATCCCTCCCTATTTCTAACCTCCTCCGGCTCTACACTGCTCCCCATCCCTGTGAGCTGCCCTACAACCCTCTCTCTGTAACCTCTTCCCGCCCTACATCCCTCTCCATCTCTGTAACCTCTTCCCGCCCTACAATCCCCTCTATCTTTGTAACCTCCTTCAGTCCTACAACCCTCCCTATCTCTGTAACCTCCTCCAGCCCCTACAATCCTCCGAGATCTCTGCGCTCCTCCAATTCTGACCTCTTGCACATCCCCGATTTAAATCGCCCCACCATTGAAGGCTGTGCCTTCTGCTGCCTGGGCCCTAAGCTTTGGAATTCCCTCCCTAAACCTCTCCGCCTCTCTACCTCTCTCTCTCCTTCTTTAAGATGCTCCTTAAAACCTACTTCTTTGACCAAGCTTTTGGTCACCTGTCCTAATATCTCCTAATGTGGCTCGGTGTCAAACATAGAAGATAGGAGCAGGAGTAGGCCATTCGGCCCCTCGAGCCTGCTCCGCCATTCAATGAGATCATGGCTGAGCATCCAAATTCAGTACCCTGTCCCTGCTTTCTCCCCATATCCCTTGATCCCTTTAGCCTTAAGAAATATATCTAACTCCTTCTTGAATATATTTAATGAATTGGCCTCAACTGCCTTCTGTGGTAGAGAATTCCACAGGTTCACCACTCTCTGGGTGAAGAAATTCCTCCTCATCTCTGTCCTAAATGGCTTACCCCTTATCCTTAGACTGTGACCCCTGGTTCTGGACTCCCCCGCCATCGGGAACATCCTTCCTGCATTTAGTCTGTCTAGTCCTGTTAGAATTTTATAAGTTTCAATGAGATCCCCTCTCATTCTTCTAAACTCCAGCGAGTATAAGCCCAATCGACCCAATCTCTCCTCATTCGTCATTCCTGCCATCCCAGGTATCAGTCTGGTGAATCTTCGCTGCACTCCCTCCATGGCAAGAACATCCTTCCTCAGATAAGGCGACCAAAACTGCACACAATACTCAAGGTGTGGTCTCACCAAGGCCCTGTACAACTGCAGCAAGACATCCTTGTTCCTGTACTCGAACCCTCTCGCTACGAAAGCCAACATACCATTTGCATTCTTAACTGCCTGCTGCACCTGCATGCTTACCTTCAGCGACTGGTGCACAAGGACACCCAGGTCTCGTTGCACTTCCCCTTCTCCCAATCTATTGCCGTTCAGATAATAATCTGCCTTCCTGTTTTTGCCACCAAAGTGGATAACCTCGCATTTATCCACATTATACTGCATCTGCCATGTATCTGCCCAATCACCCAACCTGTCCAAATCATACTGGAGTTTCTCGGCATCCTCCTCACAGCACACATGCCCACCCAGCTTTGTGTCGTCTGCAAACTTGGAGATATTACATCTAGTTCCCTCGTCTAGATCATTAATATATATTGTGAATAGCTGGGGTCCAAGGACCGATCCCTGCGGTACCCCACTAGTCACTGCCTGTCACTCAGAAAAAGAGCCGTTTATTCCAACTCTTCGCTTCCTGTCTGCCAACCAGTTCTTTACCCAAGTCAGTACCTTGCCCCCAATCCCTTGTGCTTTAACTTTACATGCTAATCTCTTACGCAGGACCTTATCGAAAGCCTTCTGATAATACTCCTGTAATGTGCCTGGGGTCATTTTACGATGAGAGATCTTGGAGGAGGTTACGGAGATTGGAAGGGGCCATGGAGGGATTTGAACACAAGGTTGAGAATTTTAACAGCGAGACGGTGTCTGATTTACGCTTTTCTGATGCGCCTTGGGAATTATTACTAGGTTAAAGGTGCTATATCAATGTAAATTGTTACTGTATGAACAAGCTGTGATGAAATATTCCATTCATCACTCATCAGTATTTCTCTGCCTGTGACTGTGGTTGGTTTCAGTTTCATTTCCATTGTATTGTACTGTGTGTAGGGCTCCGCCCATACCTGGCTCCTATGTAAGCTGGCCCAGCCTGCAGCACATCCAGTACGGCAGACCTCTGGATGGAAGATACATTCTCCTCTGTGTGTTACCTTCTAAGTCAATAAAAGCCTTGTTTTGTTTCGCTAACATCGAGTCTCGGATTTATTGAGGCACATCAATTTTATTGACTTAATTTTCAACACAATGGATCAACTCTTGAAACCCAAATGTTTGGATTTGGACCAGCATGCTTCGGACGCATCGGCACGCTTCGGACACTGGTTTATGTGTATGGAATTCTTCCTGGACAATTCCGCAGCCGTCAAAGACGCTACGGACGCTGCGAGTATGAAACTCGGAATTCTGCGGAATTGGGTAAGCCACCGGGTTTACCCTCTCATCCAAGACGCCGACACGTACCCGGCTGCCTGCGACATCTTAAAGGCGCATTACCAGCAGCCTACGAATGAGGTGTATGCTAGGCATCTGCTCGCTACTCGCGCACAGCGACCTGGGGAATCGGTGGAGGAGTTCCTAGGCACCCTGAAAACGCTTGGCAAAGACTGCAAGTGCCAAGATGTAAAAGCCGCAGTGTACACTGACGAGCTTGTTCGCGATGCCTTTATCACAGGCCTCAGCTCCACTTACATCCGGCAGAGACTGCTGGAAAAAACGGGATTGGACCTGAAACAGGCTGCGGACACAGCACGATCCCTGGATGTGGCCCAGAGAAACTCGGACGCCTACTCTTCAGCCCGCGCCGTCCACGCCGCCACGTGTGCACCAAGGGCGCCGCCATCTTGGAAGGCATCTTCCCCGCCCGGCAGCCCGACACCGTCGGGGCCCCGCTCTCCCCCCAGAAGCCCTACGACAGCCGCGACGCGTCGGGGACCCAACTGCTACTTCTGCGGGCAGCCGAAGCACACCAGAAACCTGTGCCCGGCGAAAGGCACCACCTGCTTTAAGTGCGGTAAGAAGGGGCACTTCGGGAAGGTGTACAGAGGGAACCCCGCCGGAAAACCCGCTACCGCCGTGTGTGCGCCGTGGGAGCGGCCATCTTGGACGCCATCTTGCCCGACCTCGTGGGGTCCGCCATCTTGTGAGCAGACAGCGTGGACGCCATCTTGTCTCGATCAGGGCCCTACAGTGGCATCGGTCACAGTGGACCAGACCAGGCCGCACCCGCTATCCAAATCAATGGTGGACATCGAGGTAAACGGGTGCAGGGTTAAATGTTTAATTGACAGTGGAAGCACGGAGAGTTTTATCCACCCTGAACTGGTACAACAACTCTCCCTAAAGGTGGTCCCTACTTGGGGTACCATCTCTATGGCTGATAAAACCCAGACATCGACCATTATGGGTTACTGCACGGTACAATTGTCCGTTAACGGAACTGTATACGATAATTTTAAAGTATTAATCATGAAGAATCTATGTGCGAGCGTGATCTTGGGCCTGGATTTCCAGTGCTACCACCAAAGCATCACGCTCAATTACGGTGGGTCCCAGCCGCCCCTCACAGTGTGCGGTCTGGCTACCCTGAAGGTAAAGCCGCCTTCGCTATTCGCGAACCTTACCCCTAACTGCCGGCCAATAGCGACCAAAAGCAGGAGGTACAGCTGGGAGGACAGGCGGTTTATCGCAACCGAGGTAGACAGGCTCCTGAAAGAGCGCATTATTGAACGCAGCAATAGCCCGTGGCGCGCCCAAGTGGTGGTGGTGGTAAGGGGTAGCGAGAAGAAACGGATGGTGATCGACTATAGCCAAACGATCAACAGGTACACCCAACTAGACGCCTACCCGCTACCCCGCATATCAGAAATGGTGAACCAAATCGCCCAATACCGGGTGTTCTCCACCATCGACCTCAAGTCAGCGTACCACCAGCTCCCTATCAGACCAGAGGACCGCCCGTACACCGCCTTCGAGGCGAACGGACGCCTCTACCAATTCCTCAGAGTCCCCTTTGGGGTGACGAATGGGGTCTCGGTCTTCCAGAGGGAGATGGACCGCATGGTCGATGACCACCACTTGCAGGCAACCTTCCCCTACCTCGACAACGTCACCATCTGCGGTCACAACCAGCAGGATCACGACTCGAACCGCGAGAGGTTCCTGAAAACCGCACAAAAACTCAACCTCACCTACAACGAGGACAAGTGCGTTTACAACACCACGCGCCTCTGCATACTAGGCAGCGTGGTGGAGAATGGGGAAATCGGACCAGACCCCGACCGATTGCGCCCCCTACGGGAGCTGCCCCTGCCCAACACTCCCAAAGCCCTGAAAAGGTGCCTGGGGTTATTTTCTTATTATTCCCAATGGGTCCCCCACTACTCCGACAAAGCCCGCCCCCTCTTGAAAGCATCCTCTTTTCCGCTCTCTGCTGAGGCCCGTGCCGCCTTCAAAAGCATTAAGCAGGATATTGAGCGGGCCACGCTACAGGCAGTGGACGAGAACACCCCCTTTCAAGTGGAAAGTGATGCGTCTGACTTTGCCTTGGCGGCCACCCTCAACCAGGCGGGGCGGCCCGTAGCTTTCTTCTCGAGGACCCTCCAAGGGCCCGAGATCAGACACTCCTCCGTAGAAAAGGAGGCCCAAGCCATCGTGGAGGCAGTGCGCCACTGGCGCCACTACCTAGCCGGCAAACGCTTCACCCTACTTACCGACCAGCGGTCGGTAGCGTTTATGTTCAATAATAAACAGAGGGGGAAGATTAAAAATGATAAGATTCTTAGGTGGCAGATCGAGCTCTCCACCTTCGATTATGACATCGTTTACCGGCCAGGGGCCCTTAACGAATCCCCCGACGCCCTCTCACGAGGGATGTGTGCCAGCGCCACCGGGGATCGGCTACAGACCCTCCACAATGACCTCTGCCACCCAGGGGTCACGCGGCTGTTCCACTTCATAAAGTCCCGCAACTTACCCTACTCGATTGAGGAAGTTCGGTCCCTGACCAGGAACTGTCGCACTTGCGCTGAGTGCAAGCCTCGGTTCTACCGCCCAGATAGAGCCCACTTAATCAAAGCTACACGGCCCTTTGAGTGGCTCAGCTTAGATTTCAAGGGCCCCCTCCCGTCCGTCGACCGCAATGTTTACTTCCTGAACATTGTGGACGAATACTCTCGTTTCCCATTCGCTTTCCCCTGCCCAGACATGACCAGCGCCACGGTCATTAAATGCCTCAACAGCCTGTTCTGCCTGTTCGGTATGCCGAGCTACATCCATACGGATAGGGGGGCGTCCTTCATGAGTGAAGAGCTACGCCAGTACATGCTGTCCAGGGGGATCGCCACGAGCCGTACCACCAGCTACAACCCCCGGGGTAACGGTCAAGTGGAGCGAGAGAACGGGACAGTATGGAAAGCAGTCACTCTAGCTCTAAGGACCAAAGGCCTCCCTATCTCCCACTGGCAGGAAGTCCTCCCAGATGTGCTCCATTCGATACGGTCATTATTGTGTACTGCCACTAATGCCACGCCTCACGAGCGAATGTTTGTCTTTCCCCGGAAATCCACCTCAGGCGTATCCATGCCGTCATGACTCTCCACCCCAGGTCCGGTATTCGTGCGAAGGCATGTGAGGGGCCACAAGACGGACCCTCTCGTGGAGTCAGTGCACCTACTCCACGCCAACCCCCAATACGCGTATGTCCGGCACGCCGACGGAAGGGAGGACACCGTGTCCATAAAAGACGTCGCCCCAGCCGGTAACGACAACAACCACGACAACAGCAGCAACAACGACCACAGCAACTCTTACCCACCCACTACTCTTTCATCACCCCCGGAAGAACATCGACCAACGGCACCCCCACCAACTACCCCTTCAACAACCCTGGCGGCACCCCCGGCAGAGACCCAGGAGGCCACCGGGGACACCCAGCTGACACCCGCGGCACCACAACAGCCACGTCGGTCGCAGAGGACTATCAAACCCCCGAACAGACTAAATCTATAGAAGGGGTGAATGTGATGAAATATTCCATTCATCACTCATCAGTATTTCTCTGCCTGTGACTGTGGTTGGTTTCAGTTTCATTTCCATTGTATTGTACTGTGTTTAGGGCTCCGCCCATACCTGGCTCCTATGTAAGCTGGCCCAGCCTGCAGCACATCCAGTACGGCAGACCTCTGGATGGAAGATACATTCTCCTCTGTGTGTTACCTTCTAAGTCAATAAAAGCCTTGTTTTGTTTTGCTAACATCAAGTCTCGGATTTATTGAGGCACATCACAAGCCCTTAGATCTTTTGCTGAAATGCAATCACTTATTGGTGTTTTTATCTCTCACACAGATCTCGACCTGGCGGAGTGAGTTGAAGCAGATCAGGGATCTGATCTCTATCATGAACAACATTCTTGCCCATCAATCTCCAGTGCTGATCCTTCAGCGATGGGTCCGTGGATACTTGACCAGAACGAAGCTGGGGTATAGATTGATTTACATGTGTTTTTGTTTCACGCGCTGTATAACAATAACTTGCATTGGTCAAAGGAGTCATGTTGCATGTAGGCACCCCGTTCACCACCTTAAACATTCACTCCCTCCACCACCGGCGTACCGTGGCTGCAGTGTGTACCATCTACAAGATGCACTGCAGCAACTCGCCAAGGCTCCTTTGGACCTGCGACCTCCACCACCTAGAAGGACAAGGGCAGCAGGCGCATGGGAACACCACCACCTCCAAGTTCCCCTCCAAGTCACACACCATCCTGACTTGGAAGTATATTATCTTTCCTTCACCGTCGCTGGGTCAAAATCCTGGAACTCCCTCCCTAACAGCACTGTGGGAGCACCTTCACCACACGGACTGCAGCGGTTCAAGAAGGCGGCTCACCACCACCTTCTCAAGGGGCAACTAGGGATGGGCAATAAATGCCGGCCTTGCCAGCGACGCCCACATCCCATGAACGAATTAAAAAAAAGATAGGTTTTAAGGAGCTTCTTAAAGGAGGAGAGGATTAGGGAGGGAATTCCCGAGCTTGGGGCCTAGGCAGCTGAAGGCACGGTCACCAATGGTGCAGCGAAGAAAATCGGGGTTGCGCAAGAGGCCAGATTTGGAGGAGCGCAGAGATCTCGGAGGGTTGTAGGGCTGGAGGGGGTTACAGTGATAGGGAGGGTTGTAGGGTGGGAGGGGGTGACAGTGATAGGGAGGGGTGTAGGGCTGGAGGGGGTTACAGTGATAGGGAGGGGTGTAGGACGGGAGAAGGTTGCAGAGATAGGGAGGGGTGTAGGGTGGGAGGGGGTGACAGTGATAGGGAGGGGTGTAGGACGGGAGAAGGTTGCAGAGATAGGGAGGGGTGTAGGGTGGGAGGGGGTGACAGTGATAGGGAGGGGTGTAGGGCTGGAGGGGGTTACAGTGATAGGGAGGGGTGTAGGACGGGAGAAGGTTGCAGAGATAGGGAGGGGTGTACGGTGGGAGGGGGTTACAGGGATAGGGAGGGGTGTAAGACGGGAGAAGGTTGCAGAGATAGGGAGGGGTGTAGGGTGGGAGGGGTGTAGGGCTGGAGGAGGTTACAGGGATAGGGAGGGTTGTAAGACGGGAGAAGGTTGCAGAGATAGGGAGGGGTGTAGGACGGGAGAAGGTTGCAGAGATAGGGAGGGGTGTACGGTGGGAGGGGGTTACAGGGATAGGGAGGAGTGTAGGGCTGGAGGAGGTTACAGGGATAGGGAGGGGTGTCTCTCTTCTCTTAGGCAGTCCCTCGGAACCGAGGATGACTTGCTTCCACATTAAAAATGAGTTCTCGGGTGACTGATGAGTCCAATGCGGGACCTACAGTCTCTGTCACAGGTGGGGCAGACGGTGGTTGAAGGGGCGGGTGGGTGGGGTGCTTGGGTTGACGTGCGCTCCTTGCGCTGCCTGCGCTTGGCTTCCGCTTGTTCCCGGCGAAGAGACTTGAAGTGTTCGGCGCTTTCCCTGATGCTTCTCCTCCACTTTGTGCGGTCTTGGGCCAGGGATTCCCAGGTGTCGGTGGGGATGTTGAACTTTTTCAAGGAGGCTTTGAGGGTGTCCTTGAAGCATTTCCTCTGCCCACCTGGGGCTCTCTTGCCGTGTCGGAGCTCTGAGTAGCGTGCTTGTTTTGGGAGTCTTGTATCGGACATGCGGACGATGTGGCCTGTCCATCAGAGCTGATCAAGCGTGGTCAAAGCTTTGATGCTGGGGATGTTGGGCCTGAGCGAGAAAACTGAGGTTGGTGCACCTATCCTGCTAATGGATTTGCAGGATCTTGCGGAGGCAGCGTTGGTGGTACCTCTCCAGTGCTTTGAGGTGCCTGCTGTACATGGTCCATGTCTCTGAGGCATACACCACCTTCAGTGTGCCAGTGCAGCCTTCGGTCGCCTGAGGAAGACCAGGACCTCAAACCCTGCACTAAACTCATGGTCTACAGAGCAGCAGTGATACCCGCCCTCCTGTATGCCTCAGAGACATGGACCATGTACAGCAGGCACCTCAAAGCACTGGAGAGGTACCACCAACGCTGCCTCCGCAAGATCCTGCAAATCCATTGGCAGGATAGGTGCACCAACGTCAGTGTTCTCGCTCAGGCCAACATCCCCAGCATCGAAGCTTTGACCACGCTCGATCAGCTCCGATGGACAGGCCACATCGTCCGCATGTCCGATACGAGACTCCCAAAACAAGCACGCTACTCAGAGCTCCGACACGGCAAGAGAGCCCCAGGTGGGCAGAGGAAATGCTTCAAGGACACCCTCAAAGCCTCCTTGAAAAAGTTCAACATCCCCACCGACACCTGGGAATCCCTGGCCCAAGACCGCACAAAGTGGAGGAGAAGCATCAGGGAAAGCGCCGAACACCTCGAGTCTCTTTGCCGGGAACAAGCGGAAGCCAAGCGCAGGCAGTGCAAGGATTGCACGTCAACCCAAGCACCCCACCCACCCGCCCCTTCAACCACCATCTGCCCCACCTGTGACACAGACTGTAGGTCCCGCATTGGACTCATCAGTCACCTGAGAACTCATGTTTAATGTGGAAGCAAGTCATCCTCGGTTCCGAGGGACTGCCTAAGAAGAAGAGAAAAACTGGACATTCTGGTACCTGGTACTGAAATACTAATGCTGCTGTATTTTATGTTTTATTTTACTAAACCAGAGCTGTCTCAAACCTACATAAACAAACTGTGCCAAGTAGGCAGGTGACCGCAGAGTTATGCAAACAGGGCATCCATGTACTGGAGGATGGCAGTATGTGGGTGAGTCAGTATGGTGCTGGGCTGTTGTAGTACTTGAAATTTGTGTTTTGAATAAGGGTAGGTCTGTGTATCAAAGCACTGAGTAGGACTGTGTAAAAAGACTTGCATATATAGCGCCTTTTATGACCTTAGGTTTCCCAAAACTCTCTCAGTACTGCCCTTCCGACAGCGCGGCGCTCCCTCAGTACTGCCCCTCCGACAGCGCGGCGCTCCCTCGGTGCTGCCCCTCCGACAGCGCGGCGCTCCCTCGGTGCTGCCCCTCCGACAGCGCGACGCTCCCTCGGTACTGCCCCGCCGACAGCGCGATGCTCCCTCAGTACTGCCCCTCCGACAGCGCGGCGCTCCCTCAGTACTGCCCCCCGACAGTGCGTCGCTCCCTCAGTACTGCCCCTCCGACAGCGCGGCGCTCCCTCAGTACTGCCCCCCGACAGTGCGTCGCTCCCTCAGTACTGCCCCTCTGACAGTGCGGCGCTCCCTCGGTGCTGCCCCTCCGACAGTGCGGCGCTCCCTCAGTACTGCCCCTCCGACAGTGCGGCGCTCCCTCAGTGCTGCCCCTCCGACAGTGCAGCGCTCCCTCAGTACTGCCCCTCCGACAGCGCGGCGCTCCCTCAGTACTGCCCCTTCGACAGTGCGGCACTCCCTCAGTACAGCCCCCTGAGACAGTGCGGCGCTCCCTCGGTGCTGCCCCTCAGACAGCGCGGCGCTCCCTCAGTACTGCCCCTCCGACAGTGCGGCGCTCCCTCAGTGCTGCCCCTCCGACAGTGCAGCGCTCCCTCAGTACTGCCCCTCCGACAGCGCGGCGCTCCCTCAGTACTGCCCCTTCGACAGTGCGGCACTCCCTCAGTACAGCCCCCTGAGACAGTGCGGCGCTCCCTCGGTGCTGCCCCTCTGACAGCCCGGCGTTCCCTACGTGCTGCTCTAGAGCACTGTGTGGGACTGTGTATTAACACTGGGTGAGGGACAGTTTAGTTCCAGTTTCATTTCCATGGGTGCAGTTCAGTTATTTGAATCTGTGCCTCTCCCTTTTCATTTTGTGCCACAGTAAACAATGCTGGTGGAGATAGGAAATATCGTCTGGCAATAGGTTTCGTTCAGAGAGCTGCTGGTGATGTAAAGTTACTATTTATTTATTGGTTTTATTTAAATGGTGCTGTTACAAAATCGAGTTCAATCTTAATCATCAGACTTTTTCAAAATGCCTCAAATGTATTTCTAATGTTTATTTAATGGTAGATTTGATCAATAGATATCTGGTAATGGAATTGTATTATTGATTATCCAGGTAGAAGAGAGCAGCAGCAAGCGGGATGGTCAATGTAATGCCGTCCATTTACAGATAGACATCAACAAACTGCAGCTTGAGATGTTAGAGGTACGTCTGATTTCATGAGCTGTTTATGTTAGTGCTGTTTGCATAGAATTACATGGAATATACGGCACAGAAATGGACCATTTGGCCCAACTCGTCTATTTACACTCCATTAGCGTCTCCTCCCATTCCGTCTACCTCATCTCAGCCCTTCAGCATATCTTTCTATTCCCTTTTCTCTCATAAGAACATAAGAATATAAGAAGTAGGAGCAGGAGTAGGCCATACGGCCCCTTGGGCCTGCTCCGCCATTCAATAGGATCATGGCTGATTCGAACCTAGACTCACGTCCACTTCCCTGCCCTCTCCCCGTAACCCCTAATTCCCTTATCTGCTAGGAAACTGTCTATCTCCGTTTTAAATTTATTTAATGTTGCAGCTTCCACAGCTCTCTGGGGTAGCAAATTCCATAGATTTACCACCCTCTGAGTGAAGAAGTTTCTCCTCATCTCAGTTTTGAAAGGGCAGCCCCTTATTATAAGATTATGCCCCCTAGTTCTAGTCTCACCCATCAGTGGAAACATCCTCACCGTATCTACCTGATCAAGCCCCCTCACAATCTTACATGTTTCGATAAGATCGCCCCTCATTCCTCCGAACTCCAATGATAGAGGCCCAACCTACTCAACCCCCCCTCATACGTCAACCCCCTCATCTCCGAAATCAACCGAGTGAACCTTCTCTGAACCGCCTCAAGAGCAAGCATATCCTTTCTTAAATATATAAACCAAAACTGCACGCAGTATTCCAGGTGTGGCCTCACCAATACCCTGTATAACTGCAGCAAGACTTCCCTGTTTTTATACTCCATCCCCCTTGCAATAAAAGCCAAGATTCCATCGGCCTTCCTGATCACCTGCTGCACCCGCACACCAACTTTCCGTGTTTCATGCACCAGGACCCCCAGATCCCCCCGCACTGCAGCACCCTGCAGCCTCTCTCCATTTAGATAATAACTTGCTCTTTGATTTTTTCTGCCAAAATGCATAACCTCACACTTTCCAACATTATATTCCATCTGCCAAATCTCTGCCCACTCACTTAGCCTATCTATGTCCCTTTGCAGGTTTTTTATGTCCTCCTCACTCACTGCTTTCCCTCCCATCTCTGTATCGTCGGCAAACTTGGATATGTTGCACTCGGTCCCTTCCTCCAAATCGTCAACATAGACTGTAAAGAGTTGGGGTCCCAGCACCGACCCCTGTGGAACACCACCAGCCACCGACCGCCAGCCCGAGAACGAACCATTTATCCCAACTCCCTGTTCTCCGCCAGACAGCCAATCTTCCACCCATGCCAATATATTACCCCCGATCCCGTGATTCGCCACCTTGATCAGTAATCTTTTGTGTGGAACCCCGTCAAATGCCTTTTGGAAGTCCAAATACACTACATCCACTGGTTCCCCCCCATCCACCCTGCATGCCACGTCCTCAAAGAATTCGAGCAAATTTGTCAAACATGACTTCCCCCTCACAAAACCGTGCTGACTCTGTCCTATTAAATTATGTTTATCCAAATGCTCTGTTACTGTTTCCTTAATAATGGACTCCAACATTTTGCCAACCACAGATGTTAGGCTAACTGGTCTATAGTTTCCAGCTTTTTGTCTACTTCCCTTCTTAAATAAGGGTGTTACATTAGCAGTTTTCCAATCTGCCGGGACCTTTCCTGAGTCCAGGGAGTTTTGGAAAATAATCACCAATGCATCCACAATCCCTACCGCCACTTCTCTCAAGACCCTAGGATGTAGGCCATCAGGTCTGGGGGATTCATCCGCCTTAAGCCCCATTATTTTACTGAGTACCATCTCCCCAGCGACCCCAATCGTGTCTAGCTCCTCCCCCCCCACCGCCCCCCGTTTGTCCAGTGCCGGGACACCTCCAGTGTCCTCCACTGTAAAGACCGACACAAAACATTTGTTCAGCGTCCCTGCCATCTCCATGTTCCCCACCACCAGCCTCCCGGTCTCATCCTCCAAGGTACCAACGTTCACTCCAGCCACCCCCCTTCCTTTTATATAGCTGTAGAAACTCTTGCTATCCGTTTCTATATTTTTTGCTAGTCCACCTTCACAATCTATCTTCCCCTTCCTAACCAATCTTCCAGTTACTGTTTGCTGGCTTCTAAATGCTTCCCAATCCTCTATCCTCCCACCAGATCCAGCCACCCCATATGCCCCTGTTTTCAGTCGGATACCATCCTTCATTACTCTACCAAGCCACGGATGGCTGTCTTCTCCCTTACTCCCCTTCTTCCTCAGTGGAATACATTTATCCTGAAAGATGTGAAATATCTCCTTGAATGTAGACCACTGCTCTTGTACCGTCCCACACCTCAATCTGTTTTCCCAGTCCACTTTAGTCAACTCTACTCTCATACCTTCATAGTCTCCTTTATTTAAGCTTAGTACGCTGGTTTGAGATCCAACTCTCTCACCCTCCAACTGAATTTGGAATTCAACCATATTATGGTCACTCATTCCAAGGGGATCCTTTACTAGGACATCTTTTATCAATCCTGTCTCACCACACAGGACCAGATCCAAGACTGCCTGCCCCCTGGTTGGCCCAGCCACACACTGCTCAAGGAACCCGTCCCCAATACACTCCATGAACTCTTCCTCAAGGCCGCCATGCCCAACCCAATCAGTCCAGTCAACATGAAAGTCAAAATCCCCCATGATTACAGCTGTTCCCTTATTACAAGCCCCAACTATTTCCCGATTTATACTCCGACCAACAGAGCTGCAACTGTTAGGAGGCCCAACAACCACACCCACTAGCGACCCCCTCCCCTCACCATTCCTTATCTCCACCCAAACTGCCCCACCATCCCGATCCCCCGACCCAACACCACCTCTGACTATTGCAGCGATTCCATCCCTGATCAACATAGCAACCCCACCTCCCTTTCCTTCCTGTCCGTCCCTCCTAATTGTCAAATACCCTTGTATGTTTAGTTCCCAGTCATGATCATCTTGCAGCCATGTTTCCGTAATGGCCACCAGATCACACCCACGTGCAGTCACTTGCACCGTCAACTTGTCCATCTTGTTACGAATGCTGCGTGCATTCAGATAAAGAACTTTCAAATATGTTTTCTGACAATTTATTGCCGCTTCTGTAGTGTATGTACCCGTCTACCTTTAAGGGAACTATTGAATGTAACCGTTCACCTTTAAGAGAACTACTTTAGGTGTGGCACTATTTGTTTGGCTTCTGTATACTGTAATACCGATAGTGACCACACCAGTATATAAGTGTTGTGGCAGGATTGCTGGGGCAGATTCGCCCGGACCTTCGAATAGTAAAGACCTGTTTGTTTGTTACTTCTGAAGTCTGTGTATTTATTAACTGCACAACCCACAGACTTTACAGTGGCGACGAGTCCGATCGTACCCTGCGGCAAGACTACCAAAAGCAACGAAGAGCGTCGAAGAGAGACAACCGCCCTCGTCGTGCTACCAAAAGAAAACACGAGGCTGCAACAACAGAAAGCAGGAAGACTAACAACAAAAGCTGTATCAGCAACAGGCACTGACTACCCTTCTGCCACGGTGCGGAGTGAGCCGACCAGCAAGAAACAAGGCGGCCGAAGAGACTGTGAGTAGGGGAAGGTGTAGAAGTATCCGGAGGATAAGGGCAGAGCACTCGACCTCGGTCGAGGGGGAGCTGTGCCGGCCAAAAGTCGGGTCCAACGGCATCGGGTGACAGCCGGACCGCGATCGGCGGGAAAACTCCGGGCAGCGACCGCAGCCACGAAGCGCTGAGCCTGCGAGTAGGCACGGGAAGAGAAACCCAGCCGCAGCCGGGGAGGGAAACACCGGTCTGCGAGAGGGCTGGGGAGGCGAACGGGAACCGTGCGGGTGAGAGCCGGGTGCGGAGAGAGAGACTGCGAGGAGCCAGTCCAGCGGCTGAGCTGTTCTCCACCAACGGGGTACTCAGAGCCGGCAAAACTGAACGTGCGGGAGTGGGTGAGAGACACAGCCGAAAACGGGGTGAGAGACTGCGCGAGAGCCAGTCCAGTGGCTGAGCTGTTCTCCACCAACGGGGTACCCAGGGCCGGTAGCACCGAACGTGCGGGTGAGAGAGCGACAGAGCCGGGTACGGAGAGAGAGACTGCGCGAGAGCCAGTCCAGCGGCTGAACTGTCCTCCGCTAACGGGGTGTACCCAGCGCCGGTAGAGCCGTGCGGGCGGGTGGAAAAGACATAGCCGAGTAAGGGGAGCTGTGCGGTAGCCAGCCAGCGGCTGAACCTGTCCGCTGTGGGGGAAGCGTACCCCTTCCACCGGGAAGAAACGCGGGAAGCCGCCATTAGGCGGAGAAGACGCCAGAAGCGGGAAACCGCCATTGAAGTGGGCGGGGCGAGAAAGGAAGAGCGGGAAACCGCCATTTTCGCGGGAAAACCGCCATCTTGATTGACATACCGCCATTGAAGTGGGCGGGGAGAGAAGGAAAGAGCGGGAAACCGCCGATTTCGCGGGAAAACCGCCATCTTTGAAACAAACAAAAAAAATAAGAATACTTAAAGAAATACTGGTGCTGCTCCCAAGGGAAGAAAGATGCCTAAGCGAGGGAATATTAATGATTTTAATTCTGAGATAGAAGACTGGGCCACGTACGTGGAACGCATCGAAATCTATTGTGAAGCCAACAAAATAGAGGAAGACGACAAGGCGATAACATTGTTAAACTCGATGGGCGCAAAGACATACGGGCTCTTGAAGGATTTACTAGCACCAGCTAAACCGGCGGATCAGTCTTTCGAAGAGATTGTGGTTGTTCTGAAGGACCACTTGAACCCCACACCGTTGATGTTGGCTGAACGATTCAAATTCTATGCAAGAACGCAACGGGAAGACGAAAACAACGCAGAATACTTGGTCGAACTGCGTAGGCTAGCGAAATACTGCCAGTTCGGAGGGAATCTGACAGAGGCACTGCGAGACAAGTTCGTAGGCGGATTGTCAAAGGAAGGGACGCAAAAGCGCCTACTCGAAGAGAACGACCTTACACTTGACAGGGCTGTCCTTATAGCCGCATCACACGAAGCCGCAGCGAAAGGAACGGCGGAAATGCAACTAAAGGCGGCGGCGCTCGGGGTGGACCAAATTACCTCGAGTACAACAAAATGCTATCGTTGTGGGAAGACAACACACGACCAGAATCAATGCTGGTTTAAGAACCAAGAATGTAGGAAATGTGGCAAACTGGGTCACATCGCTAAGGTATGCCGGTCAGGGAAGAAGACCAACAACCAAAGGAAGCCATCACAAGAAAAGTACAACAAGGTATACAAGGGGGCTGAGAAGAGTTCAGACGAACAGAATCCAGACTCAGATCCAAACGGCCAGGAGCTGGGTAGTCTGAGTATCCACCATGTGAGTAAGGAAGCTGACCTACAAACTATCTGGGTCATGCTAAAAATAGCTGGAGTCCAAGTGAAAATGGAGTTGGACACTGGATCAGCTGTATCAGTCATAAATCGAGGGGATTACCACCGGCTATTCTCACACATACCCTTAAGAGATACCAAGTTCGTATTGCAGACATACACGGGGCATAAAGTATACCCCATGGGAAAAATAAGTCAAGGTGAGAGATAGGGGTAAAGAACACCCAAGAATGAACTTGTATGTACTACATGAGGGAGGACCACCACTTCTAGGACGGGAGTGGATCAAGAAAATAGACATGGAATGGCACTACCTACAAGCAATGACGAGTGAGGACTCGGTGCAGACAAGCAGCTCAGACTCTGAGCCGGAAGACGATAAGTCCAGCCCACGTATGAAAAACAAGGTTAACATGAACTCACTGACTAAGGTTGGAAAAACGATGGCGTGCATAAAGACAGAGAATTCTGAGTCTGTTCAAGTCACAGACATATGCATTACGGAGGAACACCGAGCTCGAACTCAACGTTATTTCAAAGTACGACAACAATTCGAACAATTAAGTTACCGTCTCGTACAAGAGATGAAAACAATGAAAAAGTTCTATGACACCGAATGGGAGAGTCTGGAAAGACAACAGAACCTGCTGGCTCAAGCAGAGAGCGACCATAGAGCCATCGTGACCAATTACCGATCACACCTCCCTTATGATGTTCAGGAGTTAGAATATTTGCATGATCTAGAGATACAGCATAAAGGCAAACCACGCTACACTGAGGATTTTGTTCTGCAATTGGAGACGGAGCTAGTGCAGGCAAGGTTAAGAGAAGCTGAATCGCAGTGTGCACTTAAAGAGATGCAGAAAAAAATCTTGGACATGGAAAAGAGAAACGCTTCTTTACCTGATGTGAATAATGTGGCCATGTTGCAAGAGGAGCTTATCACTCAGTTAAATGAAAATAAACGGAAAATGACTGAGATAGACTGCAAGAATAAAGAAGATTTGATGGCAGTGAGACTTCAAGAGGCAGATAGCATAGCAGCCTTGGCTGAACTCCAACAGGAAATTGCGAAAGAAGCAAATGAAGAGGAATCTTCAGGAAGCCGGGATTTTGTTCCAGTTCTTCTCTACGACTCCTTACAAGCAGAGTGTGAGAAGTTGAAAGAACAGTATGAACAGGCCCAGGCTACAATTCTGGAGGGGATTAACTCGGCAACCTCCGAAAAGCTAGTTTCAGTAGAAGCATATGAACAACTAAAGGTTGAACATGAGCAAGAAGTCCAAAGGCTGCAGGAAATTCTTGATGAGCTCAAGGCCAAGACAGACTCATCGGTAGAAGTTCCATCCATAGATGAGAATTTAGAGGTGAAAGACATGGCAGAACATGAAAGACAAGATGTCCAAGAACTCATAAAAATATTGAAGGAAACCCAAGACAAATATGAGGCGGCAATGACCGAGGTTCAACGACTTGAAGAGCAGAGTCAACTGGGAATCCTTTCAGTGGAAGGGAAGGAAACTGTAAGAAACACAGAGACTGTAAGAATGGGCTCTGAACATGAGCTTGGGAGCATCAAGGCGCAACTTCTTCGAGCGCTTGAAACCAAAGTACAAGAGGAAAGGAAGGTGAAAGCATTGGAGGGAAAGGTGGATGAAATGGTGAAGACTCTGATCCACAGAGTCCCCGTGGAAGAGTTAACGGTCAGCCAACTCCTTCACATGCTGAGAGACAAGACTCCACAATGGGAACACGAGCTTCAATCTGCAAAGGGAAGGAATTCGGAGCTCCCAAAAGTTACGGAAATAACTGAGGTGGCAACACAGATTTTGTGTTACAGTTTACTCTATGAAGAGTTCGTTGAATCACGTCAATGTGAACAGAAGAATGTTGAAACAGCTGCTTCAGTAGAAGGATTAAATAGCCTGATACCGCAATCCCCGGTGGAAGGGAAGGTATTGAACTCACAAATGAGGTCAGTAGTGAAGGAATGGCAGACAACCCAGGAAGAGCGGGATGAATATGAATGCATGAAGAAGTCTTTTCAAGAAAGATGTCTAGGGAAGGAACCACCGTCAGCTAACGTCCAGACGGGTGAGGAGGAAGAAGAAGGCTCTCTCGCTGGCCTAACTCAGGACGAACCCGAATATTACCATGACCTGTTGAGTGACACTGAATATTACGAGGATGTGGTCTGCCCAGCTTGTGATGAAAACTCCCAAAGTGCTGAAATCCGGAGGAAGC
The DNA here is from genome assembly GCF_052327205.1 of Somniosus microcephalus. Lineage (NCBI taxonomy): Eukaryota > Metazoa > Chordata > Chondrichthyes > Squaliformes > Somniosidae > Somniosus > Somniosus microcephalus. The sequence goes on along the minus strand of NC_140989.1, from coordinate 368,935,038 downwards.
ACTTAAGGTCTAAGCAACATAGAGAGTTGGTGGCGCTACAGCTGGCAGCCGAGAAAGGAGCTCCGAGAGTTTCAAAAAGGCAGAAAAGAAAAAGAAGAAGCAGAAGATAATAACTGTCTAAAATATTAGCACTTCTACCATCTCAGGCGGGGCACTACGAAAGGAGCTAAATTAGCTGAAAAACTGGAAAATGTCAAGACAGCCAGTTGGTTGTAAAAGTCCGCACTGCTGGTTCAACAGGACGAAAGTTCAAGCTGTTACGTCAAGAAAAAGGCTATGGAGGAGTCACGCTAGCCAGGTGAACCGGCTACACCAAAGAAATGTTGTTTGGAACGAGTCAAGATCAGAGACTGAATCTATGAACTGTTTCCGCAGAGACTGAACCTGTGAACTGTTCCCACCGAGATTATATCTGTAAATTGTTTTATATGACATTGACTCCACCGAGATTATATCTGTAATTTGTTTATAGGAAGTTGAAGATATGTATGTTTAACGGGGACTCTGTAAGTAATAAGCTAAAAAGGGAGGATTGTAGTGTATGTACCCGTCTACCTTTAAGGGAACTATTGAATGTAACTGTTCACCTTTAAGAGAACTACTTTAGGTGTGGCACTATTTGTTTGGCTTCTGTATACTGTAATACCGATAGTGACCACACCAGTATATAAGTGTTGTGGCAGGATTGCTGGGGCAGATTCGCCCGGACCTTCGAATAGTAAAGACCTGTTTGTTTGTTACTTCTGAAGTCTGTGTATTTATTAACTGCACAACCCACAGACTTTACAGCTTCTACCCCTTTTACTACTTTACCTTTATCCTTATACATTCTGTCCCTTCCTGACACGCCCCGGCTTCCAATTACCCCACTGCCACCCTGCTCTATTGCCCTCTCCGCTGTCATTTTTATTTTTCACTCTCTTAAAACCTCCCCCCCACCAACCAGCCCAAAGCCTTCTCTACAGCCCTAGTTATTCGATTCGCCAGGATTCTAGTCCCAGCACTGGCCAAGTGAAGTCCGTCCCAACGGAACAGCTCTCTCCCGTCCCAGTACTGATGCCAGCGTCCCAAGAAGCAAAACTCATGTACTCGTCTAGTTTCCTTTTGAAAGTATCTATGCTATTTGCCTCAACCACTTCCTGTGGTAGTGACTTCCACATTCTAACCACTCTCTGAGTAAAGACATTTCTCCTTATTTCCCTATTGGATTTATTAGTAACTATCTTGTATTTATGGCCCCTAGTTTTGGATTCTCCCACAAGTGGGAACATTCCCTCCAGATCTACTCTGTCCAACCCATTGATTATTTTAAAGACATCAGGTCACCTCTGAAGAAAAAAAGCCCCAAACTGTTTGATACAGGTGTTTGTTCGCATAGATACAGCTGATACATTACATTATTACATTATCATCTACACTGCAAGTAACTGTACTCATTCTTAAAGAGAAATGGAAGACAGTTCATGGACTCCATTTCTCCATTGAAACAAATGATCTCAGATCCTGCAATTCTATATTTACTGAATTCAAAGAATTAATTGAAGTAAGAAATGTTCTATGGTTTGATTTCACAGCACAATTCTGCCTTGCAATCAATGTTAAAAACTATTGCTGAGGTATCTGGAGATAGTATTGGAGGCCGTCCCACTGGGTTCAGGGGTAAAATGCTCCATGTGATGTGATACTAACTAGGAAGGCCCCATGTGTGTTCCCCGGAGAGAGCTGGTAGCCAGGGCAATGCTGGGAGTTACATTCAGCTTTTAAGAGTGGAAAACTTGCCAGAATTCCAGTTCCTAATTGTTGGTGTGTCCCCCCATCTATGTGTGTGTGTGTGTCCCCGCCTGTGTGTGTGTGTGTGTGTGTGTCCCCGCCTGTGTGTGTGTGTGTCCCCGCCTCTGTGTGTGTGTGTGTGTCCCCGCCTGTGTGTGTGTGTGTGTGTGTGTGTCCGCCTGTGTGTGTGTGTGTGTGTCCCTGCCTGTGTGTGTGTGTGTCCCGCCTGTGTGTGTGTGTGTGTCCCCCCCGCCTGTGTGTGTGTGTGTGTCCCCGCCTGTGTGTGTGTGTGTGTCCCCGCCTGTGTGTGTGTGTGTGTGTGTGTGTGTGTGTGTGTCCCCGCCTGTGTGTGTGTCCCGCCTGTGTGTGTGCGTGTGTCCCCGCCTGTGTGTGTGTGTGTGTGTGTCCCCGCCTGTGTGTGTGTGTGTGTCCCCGCCTGTGTGTGTGTGTGTGTCCCCGCCTGTGTGTGTGTGTGTGTCCCCGCCTGTGTGTGTGTCCCCCGCCTGTGTGTGTGTGTCCCCGCCTGTGTGTGTGTGTGTGTCCCCGCCTGTGTGTGTGTGTGTCCCCGCCTGTGTGTGTGTGTGTCCCCCGCCTGTGTGTGTGTGTGTGTCCCCCCGCCTGTGTGTGTGTGTGTGTGTGTCCCCGCCTGTGTGTGTGTGTGTGTCCCGCCTGTGTGTGTGTGTGTGTGTGTGTGTCCCCCGCCTGTGTGTGTGTGTGTGTGTCCCCGCCTGTGTGTGTGTGTGTGTCCCGCCTGTGTGTGTGTGTCCCCGCCTGTGTGTGTGTGTGTCCCCCGCCTGTGTGTGTGTGTGTGTGTCCCCGCCTGTGTGTGTGTGTGTGTGTGTCCCCGCCTGTGTGTGTGTGTGTGTGTGTGTCCCCGCCTGTGTGTGTGTGTGTGTCCCCGCCTGTGTGTGTGTGTGTCCCTGCCTGTGTGTGTGTGTGTGTGTCCCGCCTGTGTGTGTGTGTGTGTGTGTGTCCCCGCCTGTGTGTGTGTGTGTGTGTGTCCCTGCCTGTGTGTGTGTGTCCCCCGCCTGTGTGTGTGTGTGTGTGTGTGTCCCCGCCTGTGTGTGTGTGTGTCCCCGCCTGTGTGTGTGTCCTCGCCTGTGTGTGTGTGTGTGTGTCCCCGCCTGTGTGTGTGTGTGTGTCCCGCTTGTGTGTGTGTGTCCCGCCTGTGTGTGTGTGTCCCCGCCTGTGTGTGTGTGTGTCCCGCGTGTGTGTGTGTGTGTCCCCGCCTGTGTGTGTGTGTGTGTGTCCCCGCCTGTGTGTGTGTCCCCGCCTGTGTGTGTGTGTGTGTCCCCGCCTGTGTGTGTGTGTGTGTCCCCGCCTGTGTGTGTGTGTGTGTCCCCGCCTGTGTGTGTGTGTGTCCCCGCCTGTGTGTGTGTGTGTCCCCGCCTGTGTGTGTGTGTGTGTGTCCCGCCTGTGTGTGTGTGTCCCCGCCTGTGTGTGTGTGTGTCCCCGCCTGTGTGTGTGTGTGTGTGTGTCCCCGCCTGTGTGTGTGTGTGTGTCCCTGCCTGTGTGTGTGTGTGTGTGTCCCACCTGTGTGTGTGTGTGTGTGTCCCCGCCTGTGTGTGTGTGTGTGTGTGTGTCCCCGCCTGTGTGTGTGTGTCCCCCGCCTGTGTGTGTGTGTGTGTGTCCCCGCCTGTGTGTGTCCCCGCCTGTGTGTGTGTCCTCGCCTGTGTGTGTGTGTGTGTGTGTGTCCCCGCCTGTGTGTGTGTGTGTGTCCCGCTTGTGTGTGTGTGTCCCGCCTGTGTGTGTGTGTGTGTGTGTCCCCGCCTGTGTGTGTGTGTGTGTGTCCCGCGCGTGTGTGTGTGTCCCCGCCTGTGTGTGTGTGTGTGTGTCCCCGCCTGTGTGTGTGTGTGTGTGTGTCCCCGCCTGTGTGTGTGTGTGTGTGTGTCCGCCTGTGTGTGTGTGTGTGTCCCCGCCTGTGTGTGTATGTGTGTCCCCGCCTGTGTGTGTGTGTCCCCGCCTGTGTGTGTGTGTGTGTCCCCGCCTGTGTGTGTGTGTCCCGCCTGTGTGTGTGTGTGTGTGTCCCTGCCTGTGTGTGTGTCCCCGCCTGTGTATGTGTGTGTCCTCGCCTGTGTGTGTGTGTGTGTGTGTGTCCCCGCCTGTGTGTGTGTGTGTGTGTCCCCGCCTGTGTGTGCGTGTGTGTGTGTCCCCGCCTGTGTGTGTGTGTGTGTCCCCGTGTGTGTGTGTGTGTGTGTCCCCCGCCTGTGTGTGTGTGTGTCCCGCCTGTGTGTGTGTGTGTCCCCGCCTGTGTGTGTGTGTGTGTCCTTGCCTGTGTGTGTGTGTGTGTGTCCCCGTGTGTGTGTGTGTGTCCCGCCTGTGTGTGTGTGTGTGTGTCCCGCCTGTGTGTGTCCCCGCCTGTGTGTGTGTCCCCGCCTGTGTGTGTGTGTCCCCGCCTGTGTGTGTGTGTGTGTGTGACCTCGCCTGTGTGTGTGTGTGTCCCCGCCTGTGTGTGTGTGTTCCGCCTGTGTGTGTGTGTGTGTGTGTGTGTCCCCGCCTGTGTGTGTGTGTGTGTGTCCCCGCCTGTGTGTGTGTGTGTGTCCCCGCCTGTGTGTGTGTGTGTGTGTCCCCGCCTATGTGTGTGTGTGTGTGTGTCCCCGCCTGTGTGTGTGTGTGTGTGTCCCCGCCTGTGTGTGTGTCCTCGCCTGTGTGTGTGTGTCCCGCCTGTGTGTGTGTGTGTCCCGCCTGTGTGTGTGTGTCCCGCCTGTGTGTGTGTGTGTCCCGCCTGTGTGTGTGTGTGTCCCCGCCTGTGTGTGTGTGTGTGTCCTCGCCTGTGTGTGTGTGTGTGTGTGTGTCCCCGCCTGTGTGTGTGTGTGTGTGTGTCCCGCCTGTGTGTGTGTGTGTGTGTGTCCTCGCCTGTGTGTGTGTGTGTCCCGCCTGTGTGTGTGTGTGTGTCCCCCCGCCTGTGTGTGTGTGTGTCCCGCCTGTGTGTGTGTGTGTGTGTGTCCTCGCCTGTGTGTGTGTGTGTGTCCCCGCCTGTGTGTGTGTGTGTGTGTCCCGCCTGTGTGTGTGTGTGTGTGTCCCCGCCTGTGTGTGTGTGTGTGTCCTCGCCTGTGTGTGTGTGTGTGTCCCGTGTGTGTGTGTGTCCCCCCCCGCCTGTGTGTGTGTGTGTGTCTGTGTCCCCGCCTGTGTGTGTGTGTGTGTGTGTCCCCGCCTGTGTGTGTGTGTGTGTCCCGCCTGTGTGTGTGTGTGTGTGTGTGTCCCCGCCTGTGTGTGTGTGTCCCCGCCTGTGTGTGTGTGTCCCCGCCTGTGTGTGTGTGTGTCCGCCTGTGTGTGTGTCCCCGCCTGTGTGTGTGTATGTGTCCCGCCTGTGTGTGTGTGTGTGTCCCCACCTGTGTGTGTGTGTGTGTGTCCCCACCTGTGTGTGTGTGTGTGTGTCCCGCCTGTGTGTGTGTGTGTGTGTCCCCGCCTGTGTGTGTGTGTCCCCCCGTCTGTGTGTGTGTGTCCCCGCCTGTGTGTGTGTGTGTGTGTCCGCCTGTGTGTGTGTGTGTCCCGCCTGTGTGTGTGTGTGTGTGTCCCGCCTGTGTGTGTGTGCGTGTGTCCTCGCCTGTGTGTATGTGTGTGTCCTCGCCTGTGTGTGTGTGTGTGTCCCCGCCTGTGTGTGTGTGTGTGTGTGTCCCCGCCTGTGTGTGTGTGTGTGTCCCGCCTGTGTGTGTGTGTGTCCTGCCTGTGTGTGTGTGTGTGTCCTCGCCTGTGTGTGTGTGTGTGTGTGTGTCCCGCCTGTGTGTGTGTGTCCCGCCTGTGTGTGTGTGTGTGTGTCCCGCCTGTGTGTGTGTGTCCTGCCTGTGTGTGTGTGTCCCCGCCTGTGCATGTGTGTGTCCCCGCCTGTGTGTGTGTGTGTCCCCGCCTGTGTGTGTGTGTCCCCGCCTGTGTGTGTGTGTGTCCCCGCCTGTGTGTGTGTGTCCTCGCCTGTGTGTGTGTGTGTGTCCCCGCCTGTGTGTGTGTGTGTGTCCCCGCCTGTGTGTGTGTGTGTCCCCGCCTGTGTGTGTGTGTGTGTGTGTGTCCCCGCCTGTGTGTGTGTGTGTGTCCCGCCTGTGTGTGTGTGTCCCCGCCTGTGTGTGTGTGTGTGTGTCCCCGCGTGTGTGTGTGTCCCCGCCTGTGTGTGTGTGTGTGTGTCCTCGCCTGTGTGTGTGTGTGTGTCCTCGCCTGTGTGTGTGTGTGTCCTCGCCTGTGTGTGTGTCCCCGTCTGTGTGTGTGTGTGTGTCCCGCCTGTGTGTGTGTGTGTCTCCCCGTCTGTGTGTGTCCCCGTGTGTGTCCCTGTGTGTGTGTGTGTGTCCCCGCCTGTGTGTGTGTGTCCCCCGCCTGTGTGTGTGTGTGTGTTTCCCCGCCTGTGTGTGTGTGTCCCCGCCTGTGTGTGTGTGTGTGTGTCCCCGCCTGTGTGTGTGTGTGTCCCTGCCTGTGTGTGTGTGTGTCCCCCGCCTGTGTGTGTGTGTGTATGTCCCCGCCTGTGTGTGTGTGTGTGTGTCCCCGCCTGTGTGTGTGTGTGTGTGTGTGTCCCCCGCCTGTGTGTGTGTGTGTCCCCCGCCTGTGTGTGTGTCCCCGCCTGTGTGTGTGTGTGTGTCCTGCCTGTGTGTGTGTGTGTGTGTGTCCCCGCCTCTGTGTGTGTGTGTCCCCCGCCTGTGTGTGTGTGTGTGTGTCCCGCCTGTGTGTGTGTGTGTGTCCCCGCCTGTGTGTGTGTGTGTGTGTGTGTGTCCCCGCCTGTGTGTGTGTGTGTCCCCGCCTGTGTCTGTGTGTGTGTCCCCGCCTGTGTGTGTGTGTGTCCCCGCCTGTGTGTGTGTGTGTCCCCGCCTGTGTGTGTGTGTCCCGCCTGTGTGTGTGTGTCCCCGCCTGTGTGTGTGTGTGTCCCCGCCTGTGTGTGTGTGTGTGTGTGTGTGTCCCCGCCTGTGTGTGTGTGTGTGTCCCTGCCTGTGTGTGTGTGTGTGTGTGTCCCGCCTGTGTGTGTGTGTGTGTGTGTGTCCCCGCCTGTGTGTGTGTGTGTGTGTGTCCCCGCCTGTGTGTGTGTGTGTGTGTGTGTGTCCCCGCCTGTGTGTGTGTGTCCCCCGCCTGTGTGTGTGTGTGTGTGTGTCCCCGCCTGTGTGTGTGTGTGTCCCCGCCTGTGTGTGTGTGTGTGTGTCCTCGCCTGTGTGTGTGTGTGTGTGTGTCCCTGCCTGTGTGTGTGTGTGTGTGTGTCCCGGTTGTGTGTGTGTGTCCCGCCTGTGTGTGTGTGTGTGTGTGTCCCCGCCTGTGTGTGTGTGTGTGTCCCGCGTGTGTGTGTGTGTCCCCGCCTGTGTGTGTGTGTGTCCCCGCCTGTGTGTGTGTGTGTCCCCGCCTTTGTGTGTGTGTGTGTGTGTCCGCCTGTGTGTGTGTGTGTGTGTCCCCGCCTGTGTGTGTGTGTGTGTCCCCGCCTGTGTGTGTGTGTCCCCGCCTGTGTGTGTGTGTGTGTGTGTGTCCCCGCCTGTGTGTGTGTGTCTGTCCCGCCTGTGTGTGTGTGTATCCCCGCCTGTGTGTGTGTGTGTCCTCGCCTGTGTGTGTGTGTGTGTCCCCGCCTGTGTGTGTGTGTGTGTGTCCCCGCGTGTGTGTGTGTGTCCCCGCCTGTGTGTGTGTGTTTGTGTGTCCTCGCCTGTGTGTGTGTGTGTGTGTCCTCGCCTGTGTGTATGTGTGTGTCCTCGCCTGTGTGTGTGTGTGTGTCCCCGCCTGTGTGTGTGTGTGTGTGTGTCCCCGCCTGTGTGTGTGTGTGTGTCCCGCCTGTGTGTGTGTGTGTCCTGCCTGTGTGTGTGTGTGTGTCCTCGCCTGTGTGTGTGTGTGTGTGTGTGTGTGTGTCCCACCTGTGTGTGTGTGTCCCGCCTGTGTGTGTGTGTGTGTGTCCCGCCTGTGTGTGTGTGTCCTGCCTGCGTGTGTGTGTCCCCGCCTGTGCGTGTGTGTCCCCGCCTGTGTGTGTGTGTGTCCCCGCCTGTGTGTGTGTGTCCCCGCCTGTGTGTGTGTGTGTGTCCCCGCCTGTGTGTGTGTGTCCTCGCCTGTGTGTGTGTGTGTGTCCCCGCCTGTGTGTGTGTGTGTGTCCCCGCCTGTGTGTGTGTGTGTCCCCGCCTGTGTGTGTGTGTGTGTGTGTGTCCCCGCCTGTGTGTGTGTGTGTGTCCCGCCTGTGTGTGTGTGTCCCCGCCTGTGTGTGTGTGTGTGTGTCCCCGCGTGTGTGTGTGTCCCCGCCTGTGTGTGTGTGTGTGTGTCCTCGCCTGTGTGTGTGTGTGTGTCCTCGCCTGTGTGTGTGTGTGTCCTCGCCTGTGTGTGTGTCCCCGTCTGTGTGTGTGTGTGTGTCCCGCCTGTGTGTGTGTGTGTCTCCCCGTCTGTGGGTGTCCCCGTGTGTGTCCCTGTGTGTGTGTGTGTCCCCGCCTGTGTGTGTGTGTCCCCCGCCTGTGTGTGTGTGTGTGTTTCCCCGCCTGTGTGTGTGTGTCCCCGCCTGTGTGTGTGTGTGTGTGTCCCCGCCTGTGTGTGTGTGTGTCCCTGCCTGTGTGTGTGTGTGTCCCCCGCCTGTGTGTGTGTGTGTGTGTGTCCCCGCCTGTGTGTGTGTGTGTGTGTCCCCGCCTGTGTGTGTGTGTGTGTGTGTGTCCCCCGCCTGTTTGTGTGTGTGTCCCCGCCTGTGTGTGTGTGTGTGTGTGTCCCCCGCCTGTGTGTGTGTCCCCGCCTGTGTGTGTGTGTGTCCTGCCTGTGTGTGTGTGTGTGTGTGTCCCCGCCTCTGTGTGTGTGTGTCCCCCGCCTGTGTGTGTGTGTGTGTGTCCCGCCTGTGTGTGTGTGTGTGTGTCCCCGCCTGTGTGTGTGTGTGTGTGTCCCCGCCTGTGTGTGTGTGTGTCCCCGCCTGTGTCTGTGTGTGTGTCCCCGCCTGTGTGTGTGTGTGTCCCCGCCTGTGTGTGTGTGTGTCCCCGCCTGTGTGTGTGTGTCCCGCCTGTGTGTGTGTGTCCCCGCCTGTGTGTGTGTGTGTCCCCGCCTGTGTGTGTGTGTGTGTGTGTGTGTCCCCGCCTGTGTGTGTGTGTGTGTGTCCCTGCCTGTGTGTGTGTGTGTGTGTGTCCCGCCTGTGTGTGTGTGTGTGTGTGTCCCCGCCTGTGTGTGTGTCCCCGCCTGTGTGTGTGTGTGTGTGTGTGTGTCCCCGCCTGTGTGTGTGTGTCCCCCGCCTGTGTGTGTGTGTGTGTGTGTGTGTCCCCGCCTGTGTGTGTGTGTGTCCCCGCCTGTGTGTGTGTGTGTGTGTCCTCGCCTGTGTGTGTGTGTGTGTGTGTCCCCGCCTGTGTGTGTGTGTGTGTGTGTCCCGGTTGTGTGTGTGTGTCCCGCCTGTGTGTGTGTGTGTGTGTGTCCCCGCCTGTGTGTGTGTGTGTGTCCCGCGTGTGTGTGTGTGTCCCCGCCTGTGTGTGTGTGTGTCCCCGCCTGTGTGTGTGTGTGTCCCCGCCTTTGTGTGTGTGTGTGTGTGTCCGCCTGTGTGTGTGTGTGTGTGTCCCCGCCTGTGTGTGTGTGTGTGTCCCCGCCTGTGTGTGTGTGTCCCCGCCTGTGTGTGTGTGTGTGTGTGTGTCCCCACCTGTGTGTGTGTGTCTGTCCCGCCTGTGTGTGTGTGTGTGTATCCCCGCCTGTGTGTGTGTCCCCGCCTGTGTGTGTGTGTGTCCCCGCCTGTGTGTGTGTGTGTGTCCCCGCGTGTGTGTGTGTGTCCCCGCCTGTGTGTGTGTGTTTGTGTGTCCTCGCCTGTGTGTGTGTGTGTGTGTGTCCTCGCCTGTGTGTGTGTCCCCGTCTGTGTGTGTGTGTGTGTGTGTCCCGCCTGTGTGTGTGTGTGTCTCTCCGTCTGTGTGTGTCCCCGTGTGTGTGTGTGTGTGTCCCCGTGTGTGTGTCCCCGTGTGTGTGTGTGTCCCCGCCTGTGTGTGTGTGTGTGTGTCCCCGCCTGTGTGTGTGTGTGTCCCGCCTGTGTGTGTGTGTGTGTGTCCCGCCTGTGTGTGTGTGTGTCCCGCGTGTGTGTGTGTGTGTGTGTCCCCGCCTGTGTGTGTGTGTGTGTGTGTGTCCCGCCTGTGTGTGTGTGTGTGTGTGTGTGTGTCCCCGCCTGTGTGTGTGTGTGTGTGTCCCGCCTGTGTGTGTGTGTGTCCCCGCCTGTGTGTGTGTGTGTCCCCGCCTGTGTGTGTGTCCCCCGCCTGTGTGTGTGTGTCCCCGCCTGTGTGTGTGTGTGTGTCCCCGCCTGTGTGTGTGTGTGTCCCCGCCTGTGTGTGTGTGTGTCCCCCGCCTGTGTGTGTGTGTGTCCCCCGCCTGTGTGTGTGTGTCCCCGCCTGTGTGTGTGTGTGTGTCCCCGCCTGTGTGTGTGTGTGTCCCCGCCTGTGTGTGTGTGTGTCCCCCGCCTGTGTGTGTGTGTGTGTCCCCCCGCCTGTGTGTGTGTGTGTCCCCGCCTGTGTGTGTGTGTGTCCCGCCTGTGTGTGTGTGTGTGTCCCCCCCGCCTGTGTGTGTGTGTCCCCGCCTGTGTGTGTGTGTGTGTCCCGCCTGTGTGTGTGTGTCCCCGCCTGTGTGTGTGTGTGTCCCCCGCCTGTGTGTGTGTGTGTGTGTGTCCCGCCTGTGTGTGTGTGTGTCCCCGCCTGTGTGTGTGTGTGTCCCCGCCTGTGTGTGTGTGTGTGTCCCCCCGCCTGTGTGTGTGTGTGTGTCCCCGCCTGTGTGTGTGTCCCCGCCTGTGTGTGTGTGTGTGTCCCCGCCTGTGTGTGTGTGTGTGTGTCCCCGCCTGTGTGTGTGTGTGTGTCCCCGCCTGTGTGTGTGTGTGTCCCCGCCTGTGTGTGTGTGTGTGTCCCCGCCTGTGTGTGTGTGTGTGTGTGTGTGTCCCGCCTGTGTGTGTGTGTCCCCGCCTGTGTGTGTGTGTGTGTGTGTGTCCCCGCCTGTGTGTGTGTGTGTGTGTCCCCGCCTGTGTGTGTGTGTGTGTCCCTGCCTGTGTGTGTGTGTGTGTGTCCCGCCTGTGTGTGTGTGTGTGTGTCCCCGCCTGTGTGTGTGTGTGTGTGTCCCTGCCTGTGTGTGTGTGTCCCCCGCCTGTGTGTGTGTCCCCGCCTGTGTGTGTGTGTGTCCCCGCCTGTGTGTGTGTCCTCGCCTGTGTGTGTGTGTGTGTCCCCGCCTGTGTGTGTGTGTGTGTCCCGCTTGTGTGTGTGTGTCCCGCCTGTGTGTGTGTGTGTGTGTGTGTATCCCCGCCTGTGTGTGTGTGTGTGTCCCGCGTGTGTGTGTGTGTGTGTCCCCGCCTGTGTGTGTGTGTGTGTGTCCCCGCCTGTGTGTGTGTCCTCGCCTGTGTGTGTGTGTCCCCCCGCCTGTGTGTGTGTGTGTGTCCCCGCCTGTGTGTGTGTGTCCCCGCCTGTGTGTGTGTGTGTCCCCGCCTGTGTGTGTGTGTGTCCCCGCCTGTGTGTGTGTGTGTGTGTCCCGCCTGTGTGTGTGTGTCCCCGCCTGTGTGTGTGTGTGTGTGTGTCCCCGCCTGTGTGTGTGTGTGTGTGTCCCCGCCTGTGTGTGTGTGTGTGTCCCTGCCTGTGTGTGTGTGTGTGTGTGTCCCGCCTGTGTGTGTGTGTGTGTGTCCCCGCCTGTGTGTGTGTGTGTGTGTGTCCCCGCCTGTGTGTGTGTGTCCCCCGCCTGTGTGTGTGTGTGTGTCCCCGCCTGTGTGTGTGTGTGTCCCCGCCAGTGTGTGTGTCCTCGCCTGTGTGTGTGTGTGTGTGTGTGTCCCCGCCTGTGTGTGTGTGTGTGTCCCGCTTGTGTGTGTGTGTCCCGCCTGTGTGTGTGTGTGTGTGTGTGTCCCCGCCTGTGTGTGTGTGTGTGTCCCGCGTGTGTGTGTGTGTGTGTCCCCGCCTGTGTGTGTGTGTGTGTGTCCCCGCCTGTGTGTGTGTGTGTGTGTGTGTGTCCCCGCCTGTGTGTGTGTGTGTGTGTGTCCGCCTGTGTGTGTGTGTGTGTCCCCGCCTGTGTTTGTATGTGTGTCCCCGCCTGTGTGTGTGTGTCCCCGCCTGTGTGTGTGTGTGTGTGTCCCCGCCTGTGTGTGTGTCCCGCCTGTGTGTGTGTGTGTGTGCCCCCGCCTGTGTGTGTGTCCCCGCCTGTGTGTGTGTGTGTCCTCGCCTGTGTGTGTGTGTGTGTGTCCCCGCCTGTGTGTGTGTGTGTTTGTCCCCGCCTGTGTGTGCGTGTCCCCGCCTGTGTGTGTGTGTGTGTCCCCGTGTGTGTGTGTGTGTGTGTGTGTCCCCCGCCTGTGTGTGTGTCCCGCCTGTGTGTGTGTGTCCCCGCCTCTGTGTGTGTGTGTGTCCTTGCCTGTGTGTGTGTGTGTCCCCGTGTGTGTGTGTGTCCCGCCTGTGTGTGTGTGTGTGTCCCGCCTGTGTGTGTGTGTGTGTGTGTCGCCTGTGTGTGTCCCCGCCTGTGTGTGTGTGTCCCCGCCTGTGTGTGTGTGTGTGTGACCTCGCCTGTGTGTGTGTGTGTCCCCGCCTGTGTGTGTGTGTGTGTGTCCCGCCTGTGTGTGTGTGTGTGTGTGTGTGTCCCCGCCTGTGTGTGTGTGTGTGTGTCCCCGCCTGTGTGTGTGTGTGTGTGTCCCCGCCTGTGTGTGTGTGTGTGTGTCCCCGCCTATGTGTGTGTGTGTGTGTGTCCCCGCCTGTGTGTGTGTGTGTGTGTGTGTCCCCGCCTGTGTGTGTGTCCTCGCCTGCGTGTGTGTGTCCCGCCTGTGTGTGTGTGTGTCCCCGCCTGTGTGTGTGTGTCCCGCCTGTGTGTGTGTGTGTCCCGCCTGTGTGTGTGTGTGTCCCCGCCTGTGTGTGTGTGTGTGTCCTCGCCTGTGTGTGTGTGTGTGTGTGTCCCCGCCTGTGTGTGTGTGTGTGTCCCGCCTGTGTGTGTGTGTGTGTGTCCTCGCCTGTGTGTGTGTGTGTGTCCCCCCGCCTGTGTGTGTGTGTCCCGCCTGTGTGTGTGTGTGTGTGTCCTCGCCTGTGTGTGTGTGTGTGTCCCCGCCTGTGTGTGTGTGTGTGTGTCCCGCCTGTGTGTGTGTGTGTGTGTGTCCCCGCCTGTGTGTGGGTGTGTGTCCTCGCCTGTGTGTGTGTGTGTGTCCCCTGTGTGTGTGTGTGTGTCCCCCCGCCTGTGTGTGTGTGTGTGTCTGTGTCCCCGCCTGTGTGTGTGTGTGTGTGTGTCCCCGCCTGTGTGTGTGTGTGTGTCCCGCCTGTGTGTGTGTGTGTGTCCCCGCCTGTGTGTGTGTGTGTGTCCTCGCCTGTGTGTGTGTGTGTCCTCGCCTGTGTGTGTGTCCCCGTCTGTGTGTGTGTGTGTGTCCCGCCTGTGTGTGTGTGTGTCTCCCCGTCTGTGTGTGTCCCCGTGTGTGTCCCTGTGTGTGTGTGTGTGTCCCCGCCTGTGTGTGTGTGTCCCCCGCCTGTGTGTGTGTGTGTGTGTCCCCGCCTGTGTGTGTGTGTCCCCGCCTGTGTGTCTGTGTGTGTCCCCGCCTGTGTGTGTGTGTGTCCCCGCCTGTGTGTGTGTGTGTCCCCCGCCTGTGTGTGTGTGTGTGTGTCCCCGCCTGTGTGTGTGTGTGTGTCCCCGCCTGTGTGTGTGTGTGTGTGTGTCCCCCGCCTGTGTGTGTGTGTGTCCCCGCCTGTGTGTGTGTGTGTGTCCCCCCCGCCTGTGTGTGTGTCCCCGCCTGTGTGTGTGTGTGTGTCCCGCCTGTGTGTGTGTGTGTGTGTGTGTCCCCGCCTGTGTGTGTGTGTGTCCCCCGCCTGTGTGTGTATGTGTGTCCCCCGCCTGTGTGTGTGTGTGTGTCCCCGCCTGTGTGTGTGTGTGTGTCCCCGCCTGTGTGTGTGTGTGTCCCCGCCTGTGTGTGTGTGTGTGTCCCCGCCTGTGTGTGTGTGTGTCCCCGCCTGTGTGTGTGTGTGTCCCCGCCTGTGTGTGTGTGTCCCGCCTGTGTGTGTGTGTCCCCGCCTGTGTGTGTGTGTGTGTGTCCCCGCCTGTGTGTGTGTGTGTGTGTGTGTGTCCCCGCCTGTGTGTGTGTGTGTGTCCCTGCCTGTGTGTGTGTGTGTGTGTGTCCCGCGTGTGTGTGTGTGTGTGTCCCCGCCTGTGTGTGTGTGTGTGTGTGTGTCCCCGCCTGTGTGTGTGTGTCCCCCGCCTGTGTGTGTGTGTGTGTGTCCCCGCCTGTGTGTGTGTGTGTCCCCGCCTGTGTGTGTGTGTGTGTGTGTCCCCGCCTGTGTGTGTGTGTGTGTGTGTCCCGGTTGTGTGTGTGTGTCCCGCCTGTGTGTGTGTGTGTGTGTGTCCCCGCCTGTGTGTGTGTGTGTCCCCGCCTGTGTGTGTGTGTGTGTCCCCGCCTGTGTGTGTGTGTGTGTGTGTGTCCGCCTGTGTGTGTGTGTGTGTGTCCCCGCCTGTGTGTGTCCCCGCCTGTGTGTGTGTGTCCCCGCCTGTGTGTGTGTGTGTGTGTGTCCCCGCCTGTGTGTGTGTGTCTGTCCCGCCTGTGTGTGTGTGTGTGTGTCCCCGCCTGTGTGTGTGTCCCCGCCTGTGTGTGTGTGTGTCCTCGCCTGTGTGTGTGTGTGTGTCCCCGCCTGTGTGTGTGTGTGTGTGTCCCCGCGTGTGTGTGTGTCCCCGCCTGTGTGTGTGTGTTTGTGTGTCCTCGCCTGTGTGTGTGTGTGTGTGTGTGTCCTCGCCTGTGTGTGTGTCCCCGTCTGTGTGTGTGTGTGTGTGTGTCCCGCCTGTGTGTGTGTGTCTCTCCGTCTGTATGTGTCCCCGTGTGTGTGTGTGTGTGTCCCCGTGTGTGTGTGTGTCCCCGTGTGTGTGTGTGTGTCCCCGTGTGTGTGTGTGTCCCCGTCTGTGTGTGTGTGTGTGTGTCCCCGCCTGTGTGTGTGTGTGTCCCGCCTGTGTGTGTGTGTGTGTGTGTGTGTGTCCCGCCTGTGTGTGTGTGTGTCCCGCGTGTGTGTGTGTGTGTGTGTCCCCGCCTGTGTGTGTGTGTGTCCCGCCTGTGTGTGTGTGTGTGTGTGTCCCCGCCTGTGTGTGTGTGTGTGTGTCCCGCCTGTGTGTGTGTGTCCCCGCCTGTGTGTGTGTGTGTGTCCCCGCCTGTGTGTGTGTCCCCCGCCTGTGTGTGTGTCCCCGCCTGTGTGTGTGTGTGTGTGTCCCCGCCTGTGTGTGTGTGTGTCCCCGCCTGTGTGTGTGTGTGTCCCCCGCCTGTGTGTGTGTGTGTGTCCCCCCGCCTGTGTGTGTGTGTGTGTGTGTCCCCGCCTGTGTGTGTGTGTGTGTCCCGCCTGTGTGTGTGTGTGTGTGTGTCCCCGCCTGTGTGTGTGTGTGTGTCCCCCCCGCCTGTGTGTGTGTGTGTGTGTCCCCGCCTGTGTGTGTGTGTGTGTGTCCCGCCTGTGTGTGTGTGTCCCCGCCTGTGTGTGTGTGTGTCCCCTGCCTGTGTGTGTGTGTGTGTGTCCCGCCTGTGTGTGTGTGTGTCCCCGTCTGTGTGTGTGTGTCCCCGCCTGTGTGTGTGTGTGTCCCCTGCCTGTGTGTGTGTGTGTGTGTCCCGCCTGTGTGTGTGTGTGTCCCCGTCTGTGTGTGTGTGTCCCCGCCTGTGTGTGTGTGTGTGTCCCCCCGCCTGTGTGTGTGTGTGTGTCCCCGCCTGTGTGTGTGTCCCCGCCTGTGTGTGTGTGTGTGTCCCCGCCTGTGTGTGTGTGTGTGTCCCCGCCTGTGTGTGTGTGTGTATCCCCGCCTGTGTGTGTGTGTGTCCCCGCCTGTGTGTGTGTGTGTGTCCCCGCCTGTGTGTGTGTGTGTGTGTGTGTGTCCCGCCTGTGTGTGTGTGTCCCCGCCTGTGTGTGTGTGTGTGTGTGTGTGTCCCCGCCTGTGTGTGTGTGTGTGTGTCCCCGCCTGTGTGTGTGTGTGTGTCCCTGCCTGTGTGTGTGTGTGTGTGTCCCGCCTGTGTGTGTGTGTGTGTGTGTCCCCGCCTGTGTGTGTGTGTGTGTGTGTCCCTGCCTGTGTGTGTGTGTCCCCCGCCTGTGTGTGTGTGTGTGTGTGTGTCCTCGCCTGTGTGTGTGTGTGTGTGTGTCCCCGCCTGTGTGTGTGTGTGTGTCCCGCTTGTGTGTGTGTGTCCCGCCTGTGTGTGTGTGTGTGTGTGTGTGTGTCCCCGCCTGTGTGTGTGTCCCGCGTGTGTGTGTGTGTGTGTGTCCCCGCCTGTGTGTGTGTGTGTGTGTCCCCGCCTGTGTGTGTGTCCTCGCCTGTGTGTGTGTGTGTCCCCCCGCCTGTGTGTGTGTGTGTGTCCCCGCCTGTGTGTGTGTGTGTGTCCCCGCCTATGTGTGTGTGTCCCCGCCTGTGTGTGTGTGTGTCCCCGCCTGTGTGTGTGTGTGTGTGTCCCGCCTGTGTGTGTGTGTCCCCGCCTGTGTGTGTGTGTGTGTGTGTCCCCGCCTGTGTGTGTGTGTGTGTCCCCGCCTGTGTGTGTGTGTGTGTCCCTGCCTGTGTGTGTGTGTGTGTGTCCCGCCTGTGTGTGTGTGTGTCCCCGCCTGTGTGTGTGTGTCCCCGCCTGTGTGTGTGTGTGTGTGTGTGTCCCCGCCTGTGTGTGTGTGTGTCCCCGCCTGTGTGTGTGTCCTCGCCTGTGTGTGTGTGTGTGTGTGTGTGTGTGTCCCCGCCTGTGTGTGTGTGTGTGTCCCGC
Source organism: Somniosus microcephalus (assembly GCF_052327205.1). NCBI lineage: Eukaryota > Metazoa > Chordata > Chondrichthyes > Squaliformes > Somniosidae > Somniosus > Somniosus microcephalus. The sequence continues at coordinate 368,918,711 of NC_140989.1, read as the reverse complement.
TTGTGTGTGTGTGTCCCGCCTGTGTGTGTGTGTGTCCGCCTGTGTGTGTGTGTGTGTCCCGCGTGTGTGTGTGTGTGTGTCCCCGCCTGTGTGTGTGTGTGTGTGTCCCCACCTGTGTGTGTGTGTGTGTGTGTCCCCGCCTGTGTGTGTGTGTGTGTGTGTCCGCCTGTGTGTGTGTGTGTGTCCCGCTTGTGTGTGTGTGTCCCGCCTGTGTGTGTGTGTGTGTGTGTGTGTGTGTCCCCGCCTGTGTGTGTGTCCCGCGTGTGTGTGTGTGTGTGTGTCCCCGCCTGTGTATGTGTGTGTGTGTCCCCGCCTGTGTGTGTGTCCTCGCCTGTGTGTGTGTGTGTCCCCCCGCCTGTGTGTGTGTGTGTGTCCCCGCCTGTGTGTGTGTGTGTGTCCCCGCCTATGTGTGTGTGTCCCCGCCTGTGTGTGTGTGTGTCCCCGCCTGTGTGTGTGTGTGTGTGTCCCGCCTGTGTGTGTGTGTCCCCGCCTGTGTGTGTGTGTGTGTGTGTCCCCGCCTGTGTGTGTGTGTGTGTCCCCGCCTGTGTGTGTGTGTGTGTCCCTGCCTGTGTGTGTGTGTGTGTGTCCCGCCTGTGTGTGTGTGTGTGTGTCCCCGCCTGTGTGTGTGTGTCCCCGCCTGTGTGTGTGTGTGTGTGTGTGTCCCCGCCTGTGTGTGTGTGTGTCCCCGCCTGTGTGTGTGTCCTCGCCTGTGTGTGTGTGTGTGTGTGTGTGTGTGTCCCCGCCTGTGTGTGTGTGTGTGTCCCGCTTGTGTGTGTGTGTCCCGCCTGTGTGTGTGTGTGTGTGTGTGTCCGCCTGTGTGTGTGTGTGTGTCCCGCGTGTGTGTGTGTGTGTGTCCCCGCCTGTGTGTGTGTGTGTGTGTCCCCGCCTGTGTGTGTGTGTGTGTGTGTCCACGCCTGTGTGTGTGTGTGTGTGTGTCCGCCTGTGTGTGTGTGTGTGTGTCCCCGCCTGTGTGTGTATGTGTGTCCCCGCCTGTGTGTGTGTGTCCCCGCCTGTGTGTGTGTGTGTGTCCCCGCCTGTGTGTGTGTGTGTGTCCCGCCTGTGTGTGTGTGTGTGTGTCCCCGCCTGTGTGTGTCCCCGCCTGTGTGTGTGTGTGTCCTCGCCTGTGTGTGTGTGTGTGTGTGTGTGTCCCCGCCTGTGTGTGTGTGTGTGTCCCCGCCTGTGTGTGCGTGTGTGTGTGTCCCCGCCTGTGTGTGTGTGTGTGTCCCCGTGTGTGTGTGTGTGTGTGTCCCCCGCCTGCGTGTGTGTGTGTCCCGCCTGTGTGTGTGTGTCCCCGCCTGTGTGTGTGTGTGTCCTTGCCTGTGTGTGTGTGTGTGTGTCCCCGTGTGTGTCTGTGTGTCCCGCCTGTGTGTGTGTGTGTGTGTGTGTCCCCGCCTGTGTGTGTGTGTGTGTGTCCCGCCTGTGTGTGTGTGTCCCCGCCTGTGTGTGTGTGTGTGTCCCCGCCTGTGTGTGTGTCCCCCGCCTGTGTGTGTGTGTCCCCGCCTGTGTGTGTGTGTGTGTGTCCCCGCCTGTGTGTGTGTGTGTCCCCGCCTGTGTGTGTGTGTGTCCCCCGCCTGTGTGTGTGTGTGTGTCCCCCCGCCTGTGTGTGTGTGTGTGTGTGTCCCCGCCTGTGTGTGTGTGTGTGTCCCGCCTGTGTGTGTGTGTGTGTGTGTCCCCGCCTGTGTGTGTGTGTGTGTCCCCCCCGCCTGTGTGTGTGTGTGTGTGTCCCCGCCTGTGTGTGTGTGTGTGTGTCCCGCCTGTGTGTGTGTGTCCCCGCCTGTGTGTGTGTGTGTCCCCTGCCTGTGTGTGTGTGTGTGTGTCCCGCCTGTGTGTGTGTGTGTCCCCGTCTGTGTGTGTGTGTCCCCGCCTCTGTGTGTGTGTGTCCCCTGCCTGTGTGTGTGTGTGTGTGTCCCGCCTGTGTGTGTGTGTGTCCCCGTCTGTGTGTGTGTGTCCCCGCCTGTGTGTGTGTGTGTGTCCCCCCGCCTGTGTGTGTGTGTGTGTCCCCGCCTGTGTGTGTGTCCCCGCCTGTGTGTGTGTGTGTGTCCCCGCCTGTGTGTGTGTGTGTGTCCCCGCCTGTGTGTGTGTGTGTATCCCCGCCTGTGTGTGTGTGTGTCCCCGCCTGTGTGTGTGTGTGTGTCCCCGCCTGTGTGTGTGTGTGTGTGTGTGTGTGTCCCGCCTGTGTGTGTGTGTCCCCGCCTGTGTGTGTGTGTGTGTGTGTGTCCCCGCCTGTGTGTGTGTGTGTGTGTCCCCGCCTGTGTGTGTGTGTGTGTCCCTGCCTGTGTGTGTGTGTGTGTGTCCCGCCTGTGTGTGTGTGTGTGTGTGTCCCCGCCTGTGTGTGTGTGTGTGTGTGTCCCTGCCTGTGTGTGTGTGTCCCCCGCCTGTGTGTGTGTGTGTGTGTGTGTCCTCGCCTGTGTGTGTGTGTGTGTGTGTCCCCGCCTGTGTGTGTGTGTGTGTCCCGCTTGTGTGTGTGTGTCCCGCCTGTGTGTGTGTGTGTGTGTGTGTGTGTCCCCGCCTGTGTGTGTGTCCCGCGTGTGTGTGTGTGTGTGTGTCCCCGCCTGTGTGTGTGTGTGTGTGTCCCCGCCTGTGTGTGTGTCCTCGCCTGTGTGTGTGTGTGTCCCCCCGCCTGTGTGTGTGTGTGTGTCCCCGCCTGTGTGTGTGTGTGTGTCCCCGCCTATGTGTGTGTGTCCCCGCCTGTGTGTGTGTGTGTCCCCGCCTGTGTGTGTGTGTGTGTGTCCCGCCTGTGTGTGTGTGTCCCCGCCTGTGTGTGTGTGTGTGTGTGTCCCCGCCTGTGTGTGTGTGTGTGTCCCCGCCTGTGTGTGTGTGTGTGTCCCTGCCTGTGTGTGTGTGTGTGTGTCCCGCCTGTGTGTGTGTGTGTGTGTCCCCGCCTGTGTGTGTGTGTCCCCGCCTGTGTGTGTGTGTGTGTGTGTGTCCCCGCCTGTGTGTGTGTGTGTCCCCGCCTGTGTGTGTGTCCTCGCCTGTGTGTGTGTGTGTGTGTGTGTCCCCGCCTGTGTGTGTGTGTGTGTCCCGCTTGTGTGTGTGTGTCCCGCCTGTGTGTGTGTGTGTGTGTGTGTCCGCCTGTGTGTGTGTGTGTGTCCCGCGTGTGTGTGTGTGTGTGTCCCCGCCTGTGTGTGTGTGTGTGTGTCCCCGCCTGTGTGTGTGTGTGTGTGTGTCCCCGCCTGTGTGTGTGTGTGTGTGTGTCCGCCTGTGTGTGTGTGTGTGTGTCCCCGCCTGTGTGTGTATGTGTGTCCCCGCCTGTGTGTGTGTGTCCCCGCCTGTGTGTGTGTGTGTGTCCCCGCCTGTGTGTGTGTGTGTGTCCCGCCTGTGTGTGTGTGTGTGTGTCCCCGCCTGTGTGTGTCCCCGCCTGTGTGTGTGTGTGTCCTCGCCTGTGTGTGTGTGTGTGTGTGTGTGTCCCCGCCTGTGTGTGTGTGTGTGTCCCCGCCTGTGTGTGCGTGTGTGTGTGTCCCCGCCTGTGTGTGTGTGTGTGTCCCCGTGTGTGTGTGTGTGTGTGTCCCCCGCCTGCGTGTGTGTGTGTCCCGCCTGTGTGTGTGTGTCCCCGCCTGTGTGTGTGTGTGTCCTTGCCTGTGTGTGTGTGTGTGTGTCCCCGTGTGTGTCTGTGTGTCCCGCCTGTGTGTGTGTGTGTGTGTGTGTCCCCGCCTGTGTGTGTGTGTGTGTGTCCCGCCTGTGTGTGTGTGTCCCCGCCTGTGTGTGTGTGTGTGTCCCCGCCTGTGTGTGTGTCCCCCGCCTGTGTGTGTGTGTCCCCGCCTGTGTGTGTGTGTGTGTGTCCCCGCCTGTGTGTGTGTGTGTCCCCGCCTGTGTGTGTGTGTGTCCCCCGCCTGTGTGTGTGTGTGTGTCCCCCCGCCTGTGTGTGTGTGTGTGTGTGTCCCCGCCTGTGTGTGTGTGTGTGTCCCGCCTGTGTGTGTGTGTGTGTGTGTCCCCGCCTGTGTGTGTGTGTGTGTCCCCCCCGCCTGTGTGTGTGTGTGTCCCCGCCTGTGTGTGTGTGTGTGTGTCCCGCCTGTGTGTGTGTGTCCCCGCCTGTGTGTGTGTGTGTCCCCTGCCTGTGTGTGTGTGTGTGTGTCCCGCCTGTGTGTGTGTGTGTCCCCGTCTGTGTGTGTGTGTCCCCGCCTGTGTGTGTGTGTGTCCCCTGCCTGTGTGTGTGTGTGTGTGTCCCGCCTGTGTGTGTGTGTGTCCCCGTCTGTGTGTGTGTGTCCCCGCCTGTGTGTGTGTGTGTGTCCCCCCGCCTGTGTGTGTGTGTCCCCGCCTGTGTGTGTGTCCCCGCCTGTGTGTGTGTGTGTGTCCCCGCCTGTGTGTGTGTGTGTGTCCCCGCCTGTGTGTGTGTGTGTATCCCCGCCTGTGTGTGTGTGTGTCCCCGCCTGTGTGTGTGTGTGTGTGTGTGTGTGTCCCCGCCTGTGTGTGTGTGTGTGTGTGTGTCCCCGCCTGTGTGTGTGTGTGTGTGTCCCCGCCTGTGTGTGTGTGTGTGTCCCTGCCTGTGTGTGTGTGTGTGTGTCCCGCCTGTGTGTGTGTGTGTGTGTGTCCCCGCCTGTGTGTGTGTGTGTGTGTGTCCCTGCCTGTGTGTGTGTGTCCCCCGCCTGTGTGTGTGTGTGTGTGTGTGTCCTCGCCTGTGTGTGTGTGTGTGTGTGTCCCCGCCTGTGTGTGTGTGTGTGTCCCGCTTGTGTGTGTGTGTCCCGCCTGTGTGTGTGTGTGTGTGTGTGTGTGTCCCCGCCTGTGTGTGTGTCCCGCGTGTGTGTGTGTGTGTGTGTCCCCGCCTGTGTGTGTGTCCTCGCCTGTGTGTGTGTGTGTCCCCCCGCCTGTGTGTGTGTGTGTGTCCCCGCCTGTGTGTGTGTGTGTGTCCCCGCCTATGTGTGTGTGTCCCCGCCTGTGTGTGTGTGTGTCCCCGCCTGTGTGTGTGTGTCCCGCCTGTGTGTGTGTGTCCCCGCCTGTGTGTGTGTGTGTGTGTGTCGCCTGTGTGTCCCCCCGCCTGTGTGTGTGTGTCCCCGCCTGTGTGTGTGTGTGTGTGACCTCGCCTGTGTGTGTGTGTGTCCCCGCCTGTGTGTGTGTGTGTCCCGCCTGTGTGTGTGTGTGTGTGTGTGTGTCCCCGCCTGTGTGTTTGTGTGTGTGTCCCCGCCTGTGTGTGTCCCCGCCTGTGTGTGTGTGTGTGTCCCCGCCTATGTGTGTGTGTCCCCGCCTGTGTGTGTGTGTGTGTGTGTGTCCCCGCCTGTGTGTGTGTCCTCGCCTGCGTGTGTGTGTCCCGCCTGTGTGTGTGTGTGTCCCGCCTGTGTGTGTGTGTCCCGCCTGTGTGTGTGTGTGTCCCGCCTGTGTGTGTGTGTGTCCCCGCCTGTGTGTGTGTGTGTGTGTCCTCGCCTGTGTGTGTGTGTGTGTGTGTCCCCGCCTGTGTGTGTGTGTGTGTCCCGCCTGTGTGTGTGTGTGTGTGTGTCCTCGCCTGTGTGTGTGTGTGTCCCGCCTGTGTGTGTGTGTGTGTCCCCCCGCCTGTGTGTGTGTGTCCCGCCTGTGTGTGTGTGTGTGTGTCCTCGCCTGTGTGTGTGTGTGTGTCCCCGCCTGTGTGTGTGTGTGTGTCCCGCCTGTGTGTGTGTGTGTGTGTGTGTGTCCCCGCCTGTGTGTGTGTGTGTCCTCGCCTGTGTGTGTGTGTGTGTCCCCTATGTGTGTGTGTGTCCCCCCCCGCCTGTGTGTGTGTGTGTGTCTGTGTCCCCGCCTGTGTGTGTGTGTGTGTGTGTCCCCGCCTGTGTGTGTGTGTGTGTGTCCCGCCTGTGTGTGTGTGTGTGTGTGTGTGTGTGTGTCCCCGCCTGTGTGTGTGTCCCCGCCTGTGTGTGTGTGTCCCCGCCTGTGTGTGTGTGTGTGTGACCTCGCCTGTGTGTGTGTGTGTCCCCGCCTGTGTGTGTGTGTGTGTGTCCCGCCTGTGTGTGTGTGTGTGTGTCCCCGCCTGTGTGTGTGTGTGTGTGTCCCCGCCTGTGTGTGTGTGTGTGTCCCCGCCTGTGTGTGTGTGTGTGTGTCCCCGCCTATGTGTGTGTGTGTGTGTGTCCCCGCCTGTGTGTGTGTGTGTGTGTGTGTCCCCGCCTGTGTGTGTGTCCTCGCCTGCGTGTGTGTGTCCCGCCTGTGTGTGTGTGTGTCCCGCCTGTGTGTGTGTGTGTCCCCGCCTGTGTGTGTGTGTGTGTCCTCGCCTGTGTGTGTGTGTGTGTGTGTCCCCGCCTGTGTGTGTGTGTGTGTCCCGCCTGTGTGTGTGTGTGTGTGTCCTCGCCTGTGTGTGTGTGGGTCCCGCCTGTGTGTGTGTGTGTGTCCCCCCGCCTGTGTGTGTGTGTCCCGCCTGTGTGTGTGTGTGTGTGTGTCCCGCCTGTGTGTGTGTGTGTGTGTCCCCGCCTGTGTGTGTGTGTCCCCGCCTGTGTGTGTGTGTGTGTGTGTGTCCCCGCCTGTGTGTGTGTGTGTCCCCGCCTGTGTGTGTGTCCTCGCCTGTGTGTGTGTGTGTGTGTGTGTGTGTCCCCGCCTGTGTGTGTGTGTGTGTCCCGCTTGTGTGTGTGTCCCCCCGCCTGTGTGTGTGTGTGTGTCTGTGTCCCCGCCTGTGTGTGTGTGTGTGTGTGTCCCCGCCTGTGTGTGTGTGTGTGTCCCGCCTGTGTGTGTGTGTGTGTCCCCGCCTGTGTGTGTGTGTGTGTCCTCGCCTGTGTGTGTGTGTGTCCTCGCCTGTGTGTGTGTCCCCGTCTGTGTGTGTGTGTGTGTCCCGCCTGTGTGTGTGTGTGTCTCCCCGTCTGTGTGTGTCCCCGTGTGTGTCCCTGTGTGTGTGTGTGTGTCCCCGCCTGTGTGTGTGTGTGTGTCCCCGCCTGTGTGTGTGTGTGTGTCCCCGCCTGTGTGTGTGTGTGTCCCCGCCTGTGTGTGTGTGTGTCCCCCGCCTGTGTGTGTGTGTGTGTGTCCCCGCCTGTGTGTGTGTGTGTGTCCCCGCCTGTGTGTGTGTGTGTGTGTGTCCCCCGCCTGTGTGTGTGTGTGTCCCCGCCTGTGTGTGTGTGTGTGTCCCCCCCGCCTGTGTGTGTGTCCCCGCCTGTGTGTGTGTGTGTGTCCCGCCTGTGTGTGTGTGTGTGTGTCCCCGCCTGTGTGTGTGTGTGTCCCCCGCCTGTGTGTGTGTGTGTGTGTCCCGCCTGTGTGTGTGTGTGTGTCCCCGCCTGTGTGTGTGTGTGTGTCCCCGCCTGTGTGTGTGTGTGTCCCCGCCTGTGTGTGTGTGTGTGTCCCCGCCTGTGTGTGTGTGTGTCCCCGCCTGTGTGTGTGTGTGTCCCCGCCTGTGTGTGTGTGTCCCGCCTGTGTGTGTGTGTCCCCGCCTGTGTGTGTGTGTGTGTGTCCCCGCCTGTGTGTGTGTGTGTGTGTGTGTGTCCCCGCCTGTGTGTGTGTGTGTGTCCCTGCCTGTGTGTGTGTGTGTGTGTGTCCCGCGTGTGTGTGTGTGTGTGTCCCCGCCTGTGTGTGTGTGTGTGTGTGTGTCCCCGCCTGTGTGTGTGTGTCCCCCGCCTGTGTGTGTGTGTGTGTGTCCCCGCCTGTGTGTGTGTGTGTCCCCGCCTGTGTGTGTGTCCTCGCCTGTGTGTGTGTGTGTGTGTGTGTCCGCCTGTGTGTGTGTGTGTGTGTGTGTCCCGGTTGTGTGTGTGTGTCCCGCCTGTGTGTGTGTGTGTGTGTGTCCCCGCCTGTGTGTGTGTGTGTCCCCGCCTGTGTGTGTGTCCCCGCCTGTGTGTGTGTGTGTGTGTGTGTCCGCCTGTGTGTGTGTGTGTGTGTCCCCGCCTGTGTGTGTCCCCGCCTGTGTGTGTGTGTCCCCGCCTGTGTGTGTGTGTGTGTGTGTCCCCGCCTGTGTGTGTGTGTCTGTCCCGCCTGTGTGTGTGTGTGTGTGTCCCCGCCTGTGTGTGTGTCCCCGCCTGTGTGTGTGTGTGTCCTCGCCTGTGTGTGTGTGTGTGTCCCCGCCTGTGTGTGTGTGTGTGTGTCCCCGCGTGTGTGTGTGTCCCCGCCTGTGTGTGTGTGTTTGTGTGTCCTCGCCTGTGTGTGTGTGTGTGTGTGTGTGTCCTCGCCTGTGTGTGTGTCCCCGTCTGTGTGTGTGTGTGTGTGTGTCCCGCCTGTGTGTGTGTGTCTCTCCGTCTGTATGTGTCCCCGTGTGTGTGTGTGTGTGTCCCCGTGTGTGTGTGTGTCCCCGTGTGTGTGTGTGTGTCCCCGTGTGTGTGTGTGTCCCCGTCTGTGTGTGTGTGTGTGTGTGTGTCCCCGCCTGTGTGTGTGTGTGTCCCGCCTGTGTGTGTGTGTGTGTGTGTGTGTCCCGCCTGTGTGTGTGTGTGTCCCGCGTGTGTGTGTGTGTGTGTCCCCGCCTGTGTGTGTGTGTGTCCCGCCTGTGTGTGTGTGTGTGTGTGTGTCCCCGCCTGTGTGTGTGTGTGTGTGTCCCGCCTGTGTGTGTGTGTCCCCGCCTGTGTGTGTGTGTGTGTCCCCGCCTGTGTGTGTGTCCCCCGCCTGTGTGTGTGTGTCCCCGCCTGTGTGTGTGTGTGTGTGTCCCCGCCTGTGTGTGTGTGTGTCCCCGCCTGTGTGTGTGTGTGTCCCCCGCCTGTGTGTGTGTGTGTGTCCCCCCGCCTGTGTGTGTGTGTGTGTGTGTGTCCCCGCCTGTGTGTGTGTGTGTGTCCCGCCTGTGTGTGTGTGTGTGTGTGTGTGTGTCCCCCCCGCCTGTGTGTGTGTTTGTGTGTCCCCGCCTGTGTGTGTGTGTGTGTGTCCCGCCTGTGTGTGTGTGTCCCCGCCTGTGTGTGTGTGTGTCCCCTGCCTGTGTGTGTGTGTGTGTGTCCCGCCTGTGTGTGTGTGTGTCCCCGTCTGTGTGTGTGTGTCCCCGCCTGTGTGTGTGTGTGTGTCCCCCCGCCTGTGTGTGTGTGTGTGTGTGTCCCCGCCTGTGTGTGTGTCCCCGCCTGTGTGTGTGTGTGTGTCCCCGCCTGTGTGTGTGTGTGTATCCCCGCCTGTGTGTGTGTGTGTGTCCCCGCCTGTGTGTGTGTGTGTGTCCCCGCCTGTGTGTGTGTGTGTGTCCCGCCTGTGTGTGTGTGTCCCCGCCTGTGTGTGTGTGTCCCGCCTGTGTGTGTGTGTCCCCGCCTGTGTGTGTGTGTGTGTGTCCCCGCCTGTGTGTGTGTGTGTGTCCCTGCCTGTGTGTGTGTGTGTGTGTCCCGCCTGTGTGTGTGTGTGTGTGTGTCCCCGCCTGTGTGTGTGTGTGTGTGTGTCCCTGCCTGTGTGTGTGTGTCCCCCGCCTGTGTGTGTGTGTGTGTGTGTGTCCTCGCCTGTGTGTGTGTGTGTGTGTGTCCCCGCCTGTGTGTGTGTGTGTGTCCCGCTTGTGTGTGTGTGTCCCGCCTGTGTGTGTGTGTGTGTGTGTGTGTGTCCCCGCCTGTGTGTGTGTCCCGCGTGTGTGTGTGTGTGTGTGTCCCCGCCTGTGTGTGTGTGTGTGTGTCCCCGCCTGTGTGTGTGTCCCCGCCTGTGTGTGTGTGTGTGTCCCCGCCTGTGTGTGTGTGTGTGTCCCCGCCTGTGTGTGTGTGTGTATCCCCGCCTGTGTGTGTGTGTGTCCCCGCCTGTGTGTGTGTGTGTGTCCCCGCCTGTGTGTGTGTGTGTGTGTGTGTGTCCCGCCTGTGTGTGTGTGTCCCCGCCTGTGTGTGTGTGTGTGTGTGTGTGTCCCCGCCTGTGTGTGTGTGTGTGTGTCCCCGCCTGTGTGTGTGTGTGTGTCCCTGCCTGTGTGTGTGTGTGTGTGTCCCGCCTGTGTGTGTGTGTCCCCGCCTGTGTGTGTGTGTGTGTGTGTCCCTGCCTGTGTGTGTGTGTCCCCCGCCTGTGTGTGTGTGTGTGTGTGTGTCCTCGCCTGTGTGTGTGTGTGTGTGTGTCCCCGCCTGTGTGTGTGTGTGTGTCCCGCTTGTGTGTGTGTGTCCCGCCTGTGTGTGTGTGTGTGTGTGTGTGTGTCCCCGCCTGTGTGTGTGTCCCGCGTGTGTGTGTGTGTGTGTGTCCCCGCCTGTGTGTGTGTGTGTGTGTCCCCGCCTGTGTGTGTGTCCTCGCCTGTGTGTGTGTGTGTCCCCCGCCTGTGTGTGTTGTGTGTGTGTCCCCGCCTGTGTGTGTGTGTGTGTCCCCGCCTATGTGTGTGTGTCCCCGCCTGTGTGTGTGTGTGTGTCCCCGCCTGTGTGTGTGTGTGTGTGTCCCGCCTGTGTGTGTGTGTCCCCGCCTGTGTGTGTGTGTGTGTGTGTCCCCGCCTGTGTGTGTGTGTGTGTCCCCGCCTGTGTGTGTGTGTGTGTCCCCTGCCTGTGTGTGTGTGTGTGTCCCGCCTGTGTGTGTGTGTGTGTCCCCGCCTGTGTGTGTGTGTCCCCGCCTGTGTGTGTGTGTGTGTGTGTCCCCGCCTGTGTGTGTGTGTGTCCCCGCCTGTGTGTGTGTCCTCGCCTGTGTGTGTGTGTGTCGTGTGTGTGTGTGTGTCCCCGCCTGTGTGTGTGTGTGTGTCCCGCTTGTGTGTGTGTGTCCCGCCTGTGTGTGTGTGTGTGTGTGTGTCCCCGCCTGTGTGTGTGTGTGTGTCCCCGCCTGTGTGTGTGTGTGTGTCCCCCCTGTGTGTGTGTGTGTGTCCCCGCCTGTGTGTGTGTGTGTGTGTGTCCCCGCCTGTGTGTGTGTGTGTGTGTGTCCCGCCTGTGTGTGTGTGTGTGTCCCCGCCTGTGTGTGTGTGTGTGTCCCCGCCTGTGTGTGTGTGTCCCCGCCTGTGTGTGTGTGTGTGTCCCCGCCTGTGTGTGTGTGTGTGTCCCGCCTGTGTGTGTGTGTGTGTGTCCCCGCCTGTGTGTGTCCCCGCCTGTGTGTGTGTGTGTCCTCGCCTGTGTGTGTGTGTGTGTGTGTGTCCCCGCCTGTGTGTGTGTGTGTGTGTCCCGCCTGTGTGTGTGTGTCCCCGCCTGTGTGTGTGTGTGTGTCCCCGCCTGTGTGTGTGTCCCCCGCCTGTGTGTGTGTGTCCCCGCCTGTGTGTGTGTGTGTGTGTCCCCGCCTGTGTGTGTGTGTGTGTCCCCGCCTGTGTGTGTGTGTGTCCCCGCCTGTGTGTGTGTGTGTGTCCCCCGCCTGTGTGTGTGTGTGTGTGTGTCCCCGCCTGTGTGTGTGTGTGTGTCCCGCCTGTGTGTGTGTGTGTGTGTCCCCGCCTGTGTGTGTGTGTGTGTCCCCCCGCCTGTGTGTGTGTGTGTGTGTCCCCGCCTGTGTGTGTGTGTGTGTGTCCCGCCTGTGTGTGTGTGTCCCCGCCTGTGTGTGTGTGTGTCCCCTGCCTGTGTGTCGTGTGTGTGTGTCCCGCCTGTGTGTGTGTGTGTCCCCGTCTGTGTGTGTGTGTCCCCGCCTGTGTGTGTGTGTGTCCCCTGCCTGTGTGTGTGTGTGTGTCCCCGCCTGTGTGTGTGTGTGTCCCCGCCTGTGTGTGTGTGTCCCCGCCTGTGTGTGTGTGTGTCCCCCGCCTGTGTGTGTGTGTGTGTCCCCGCCTGTGTGTGTGTCCCCGCCTGTGTGTGTGTGTGTGTCCCCGCCTGTGTGTGTGTGTGTGTCCCCGCCTGTGTGTGTGTGTGTATCCCCGCCTGTGTGTGTGTGTGTCCCCGCCTGTGTGTGTGTGTGTGTCCCCGCCTGTGTGTGTGTGTGTGTGTGTGTGTGTCCCGCCTGTGTGTGTGTGTCCCCGCCTGTGTGTGTGTGTGTGTGTGTGTCCCCGCCTGTGTGTGTGTGTGTGTGTCCCCGCCTGTGTGTGTGTGTGTGTCCCTGCCTGTGTGTGTGTGTGTGTCCCGCCTGTGTGTGTGTGTGTGTGTGTCCCCGCCTGTGTGTGTGCTGTGTGTGTGTCCCTGCCTGTGTGTGTGTGTCCCCCGCCTGTGTGTGTGTCGTGTGTGTGTGTCCTCGCCTGTGTGTGTGTGTGTGTGTGTCCCCGCCTGTGTGTGTGTGTGTGTCCCGCTTGTGTGTGTGTGTCCCGCCTGTGTGTGTGTGTCGTGTGTGTGTGTGTCCCCGCCTGTGTGTGTGTCCCCGCGTGTGTGTGTGTGTGTGTGTCCCCGCCTGTGTGTGTGTCCTCGCCTGTGTGTGTGTGTGTCCCCCCGCCTGTGTGTGTGTGTGTGTCCCCGCCTGTGTGTGTGTGTGTGTCCCCGCCTATGTGTGTGTGTCCCCGCCTGTGTGTGTGTGTGTCCCCGCCTGTGTGTGTGTGTGTGTGTGTCCCGCCTGTGTGTGTGTGTCCCCGCCTGTGTGTGTGTGTGTGTGTGTCGCCTGTGTGTCCCCCCGCCTGTGTGTGTGTGTCCCCGCCTGTGTGTGTGTGTGTGTGACCTCGCCTGTGTGTGTGTGTGTCCCCGCCTGTGTGTGTGTGTGTCCCGCCTGTGTGTGTGTGTGTGTGTGTGTGTCCCCGCCTGTGTGTTTGTGTGTGTGTCCCCGCCTGTGTGTGTCCCCGCCTGTGTGTGTGTGTGTGTCCCCGCCTATGTGTGTGTGTCCCCGCCTGTGTGTGTGTGTGTGTGTGTGTCCCCGCCTGTGTGTGTGTCCTCGCCTGCGTGTGTGTGTCCCGCCTGTGTGTGTGTGTGTCCCGCCTGTGTGTGTGTGTCCCGCCTGTGTGTGTGTGTGTCCCGCCTGTGTGTGTGTGTGTCCCCGCCTGTGTGTGTGTGTGTGTGTCCTCGCCTGTGTGTGTGTGTGTGTGTGTCCCCGCCTGTGTGTGTGTGTGTGTCCCGCCTGTGTGTGTGTGTGTGTGTGTCCTCGCCTGTGTGTGTGTGTGTCCCGCCTGTGTGTGTGTGTGTGTCCCCCCGCCTGTGTGTGTGTGTCCCGCCTGTGTGTGTGTGTGTGTGTCCTCGCCTGTGTGTGTGTGTGTGTCCCCGCCTGTGTGTGTGTGTGTGTCCCGCCTGTGTGTGTGTGTGTGTGTGTGTCCCCGCCTGTGTGTGTGTGTGTCCTCGCCTGTGTGTGTGTGTGTGTCCCCTATGTGTGTGTGTGTCCCCCCCCGCCTGTGTGTGTGTGTGTGTCTGTGTCCCCGCCTGTGTGTGTGTGTGTGTGTGTCCCCGCCTGTGTGTGTGTGTGTGTCCCGCCTGTGTGTGTGTGTGTGTGTGTGTGTGTGTGTCCCCGCCTGTGTGTGTGTCCCCGCCTGTGTGTTTGTGTCCCCGCCTGTGTGTGTGTGTGTGTGACCTCGCCTGTGTGTGTGTGTGTCCCTGCCTGTGTGTGTGTGTGTGTGTCCCGCCTGTGTGTGTGTGTGTGTGTCCCCGCCTGTGTGTGTGTGTGTGTGTCCCCGCCTGTGTGTGTGTGTGTGTCCCCGCCTGTGTGTGTGTGTGTGTGTCCCCGCCTATGTGTGTGTGTGTGTGTGTCCCCGCCTGTGTGTGTGTGTGTGTGTGTGTCCCCGCCTGTGTGTGTGTCCTCGCCTGCGTGTGTGTGTCCCGCCTGTGTGTGTGTGTGTCCCCGCCTGTGTGTGTGTGTCCCGCCTGTGTGTGTGTGTGTCCCGCCTGTGTGTGTGTGTGTCCCCGCCTGTGTGTGTGTGTGTGTCCTCGCCTGTGTGTGTGTGTGTGTGTGTCCCCGCCTGTGTGTGTGTGTGTGTCCCGCCTGTGTGTGTGTGTGTGTGTCCTCGCCTGTGTGTGTGTGGGTCCCGCCTGTGTGTGTGTGTGTGTCCCCCCGCCTGTGTGTGTGTGTCCCGCCTGTGTGTGTGTGTGTGTGTCCCGCCTGTGTGTGTGTGTGTGTGTCCCCGCCTGTGTGTGTGTGTCCCCGCCTGTGTGTGTGTGTGTGTGTGTGTCCCCGCCTGTGTGTGTGTGTGTCCCCGCCTGTGTGTGTGTCCTCGCCTGTGTGTGTGTGTGTGTGTGTGTGTGTGTCCCCGCCTGTGTGTGTGTGTGTGTCCCGCTTGTGTGTGTGTCCCCCCGCCTGTGTGTGTGTGTGTGTCTGTGTCCCCGCCTGTGTGTGTGTGTGTGTGTGTCCCCGCCTGTGTGTGTGTGTGTGTCCCGCCTGTGTGTGTGTGTGTGTCCCCGCCTGTGTGTGTGTGTGTGTCCTCGCCTGTGTGTGTGTGTGTCCTCGCCTGTGTGTGTGTCCCCGTCTGTGTGTGTGTGTGTGTCCCGCCTGTGTGTGTGTGTGTCTCCCCGTCTGTGTGTGTCCCCGTGTGTGTCCCTGTGTGTGTGTGTGTGTCCCCGCCTGTGTGTGTGTGTGTGTCCCCGCCTGTGTGTGTGTGTGTGTCCCCGCCTGTGTGTGTGTGTGTCCCCGCCTGTGTGTGTGTGTGTCCCCCGCCTGTGTGTGTGTGTGTGTGTCCCCGCCTGTGTGTGTGTGTGTGTCCCCGCCTGTGTGTGTGTGTGTGTGTCCCCCGCCTGTGTGTGTGTGTGTCCCCGCCTGTGTGTGTGTGTGTGTCCCCCCCGCCTGTGTGTGTGTCCCCGCCTGTGTGTGTGTGTGTGTCCCGCCTGTGTGTGTGTGTGTGTGTGTCCCCGCCTGTGTGTGTGTGTGTCCCCCGCCTGTGTGTGTGTGTGTGTGTCCCGCCTGTGTGTGTGTGTGTGTCCCCGCCTGTGTGTGTGTGTGTGTCCCCGCCTGTGTGTGTGTGTCCCCGCCTGTGTGTGTGTGTGTGTCCCCGCCTGTGTGTGTGTGTGTCCCCGCCTGTGTGTGTGTGTGTCCCCGCCTGTGTGTGTGTGTCCCGCCTGTGTGTGTGTGTCCCCGCCTGTGTGTGTGTGTGTGTGCCCCGCCTGTGTGTGTGTGTGTGTGTGTGTGTCCCCGCCTGTGTGTGTGTGTGTGTCCCTGCCTGTGTGTGTGTGTGTGTGTGTCCCGCGTGTGTGTGTGTGTGTGTCCCCGCCTGTGTGTGTGTGTGTGTGTGTGTCCCCGCCTGTGTGTGTGTGTCCCCCGCCTGTGTGTGTGTGTGTGTGTCCCCGCCTGTGTGTGTGTGTGTCCCCGCCTGTGTGTGTGTCCTCGCCTGTGTGTGTGTGTGTGTGTCCCCCCGCCTGTGTGTGTGTGTGTGTGTGTCCCGGTTGTGTGTGTGTGTCCCGCCTGTGTGTGTGTGTGTGTGTGTCCCCGCCTGTGTGTGTGTGTGTCCCCGCCTGTGTGTGTGTGTGTGTCCCCGCCTGTGTGTGTGTGTGTGTGTGTGTCCGCCTGTGTGTGTGTGTGTGTGTCCCCGCCTGTGTGTGTCCCCGCCTGTGTGTGTGTGTCCCCGCCTGTGTGTGTGTGTGTGTGTGTCCCCGCCTGTGTGTGTGTGTCTGTCCCGCCTGTGTGTGTGTGTGTGTGTCCCCGCCTGTGTGTGTGTCCCCGCCTGTGTGTGTGTGTGTCCTCGCCTGTGTGTGTGTGTGTGTCCCCGCCTGTGTGTGTGTGTGTGTGTCCCCGCGTGTGTGTGTGTCCCCGCCTGTGTGTGTGTGTTTGTGTGTCCTCGCCTGTGTGTGTGTGTGTGTGTGTGTGTCCTCGCCTGTGTGTGTGTCCCCGTCTGTGTGTGTGTGTGTGTGTGTCCCGCCTGTGTGTGTGTGTCTCTCCGTCTGTATGTGTCCCCGTGTGTGTGTGTGTGTGTCCCCGTGTGTGTGTGTGTCCCCGTGTGTGTGTGTGTGTCCCCGTGTGTGTGTGTGTCCCCGTCTGTGTGTGTGTGTGTGTGTGTGTCCCCGCCTGTGTGTGTGTGTGTCCCGCCTGTGTGTGTGTGTGTGTGTGTGTGTCCCGCCTGTGTGTGTGTGTGTCCCGCGTGTGTGTGTGTGTGTGTCCCCGCCTGTGTGTGTGTGTGTCCCGCCTGTGTGTGTGTGTGTGTGTGTGTCCCCGCCTGTGTGTGTGTGTGTGTGTCCCGCCTGTGTGTGTGTGTCCCCGCCTGTGTGTGTGTGTGTGTCCCCGCCTGTGTGTGTGTCCCCCGCCTGTGTGTGTGTGTCCCCGCCTGTGTGTGTGTGTGTGTGTGTCCCCGCCTGTGTGTGTGTGTGTCCCCGCCTGTGTGTGTGTGTGTCCCCCGCCTGTGTGTGTGTGTGTGTCCCCCCGCCTGTGTGTGTGTGTGTGTGTGTCCCCGCCTGTGTGTGTGTGTGTGTCCCGCCTGTGTGTGTGTGTGTGTGTGTCCCCGCCTGTGTGTGTGTGTGTGTCCCCCCCGCCTGTGTGTGTGTGTGTGTGTCCCCGCCTGTGTGTGTGTGTGTGTGTCCCGCCTGTGTGTGTGTGTCCCCGCCTGTGTGTGTGTGTGTCCCCTGCCTGTGTGTGTGTGTGTGTGTCCCGCCTGTGTGTGTGTGTGTCCCCGTCTGTGTGTGTGTGTCCCCGCCTGTGTGTGTGTGTGTGTCCCCCCGCCTGTGTGTGTGTGTGTGTGTGTCCCCGCCTGTGTGTGTGTCCCCGCCTGTGTGTGTGTGTGTGTCCCCGCCTGTGTGTGTGTGTGTGTCCCCGCCTGTGTGTGTGTGTGTATCCCCGCCTGTGTGTGTGTGTGTCCCCGCCTGTGTGTGTGTGTGTGTCCCCGCCTGTGTGTGTGTGTGTGTGTGTGTGTGTCCCGCCTGTGTGTGTGTGTCCCCGCCTGTGTGTGTGTGTGTGTGTGTGTCCCCGCCTGTGTGTGTGTGTGTGTGTCCCCGCCTGTGTGTGTGTGTGTGTCCCTGCCTGTGTGTGTGTGTGTGTGTCCCGCCTGTGTGTGTGTGTGTGTGTGTCCCCGCCTGTGTGTGTGTGTGTGTGTGTCCCTGCCTGTGTGTGTGTGTCCCCCGCCTGTGTGTGTGTGTGTGTGTGTGTCCTCGCCTGTGTGTGTGTGTGTGTGTGTCCCCGCCTGTGTGTGTGTGTGTGTCCCGCTTGTGTGTGTGTGTCCCGCCTGTGTGTGTGTGTGTGTGTGTGTGTGTCCCCGCCTGTGTGTGTGTCCCGCGTGTGTGTGTGTGTGTGTGTCCCCGCCTGTGTGTGTGTGTGTGTGTCCCCGCCTGTGTGTGTGTCCTCGCCTGTGTGTGTGTGTGTCCCCCCGCCTGTGTGTGTGTGTGTGTCCCCGCCTGTGTGTGTGTGTGTGTCCCCGCCTATGTGTGTGTGTCCCCGCCTGTGTGTGTGTGTGTCCCCGCCTGTGTGTGTGTGTGTGTGTCCCGCCTGTGTGTGTGTGTCCCCGCCTGTGTGTGTGTGTGTGTGTGTCCCCGCCTGTGTGTGTGTGTGTGTCCCCGCCTGTGTGTGTGTGTGTGTCCCTGCCTGTGTGTGTGTGTGTGTGTCCCGCCTGTGTGTGTGTGTGTGTGTCCCCGCCTGTGTGTGTGTGTCCCCGCCTGTGTGTGTGTGTGTGTGTGTGTCCCCGCCTGTGTGTGTGTGTGTCCCCGCCTGTGTG
Organism: Somniosus microcephalus; assembly: GCF_052327205.1. NCBI lineage: Eukaryota > Metazoa > Chordata > Chondrichthyes > Squaliformes > Somniosidae > Somniosus > Somniosus microcephalus. The sequence goes on along the minus strand of NC_140989.1, from coordinate 368,901,562 downwards.
TGTGTCCTCGCCTGTGTGTGTGTGTGTGTGTGTGTGTGTGTGTGTCCCCGCCTGTGTGTGTGTGTGTGTCCCGCTTGTGTGTGTGTGTCCCGCCTGTGTGTGTGTGTGTGTGTGTGTCCGCCTGTGTGTGTGTGTGTGTCCCGCGTGTGTGTGTGTGTGTCCCCGCCTGTGTGTGTGTGTGTGTCCCCGCCTGTGTGTGTGTGTGTGTGTGTCCCCGCCTGTGTGTGTGTGTGTGTGTGTCCGCCTGTGTGTGTGTGTGTGTGTCCCCGCCTGTGTGTGTATGTGTGTCCCCGCCTGTGTGTGTGTGTCCCCGCCTGTGTGTGTGTGTGTGTCCCCGCCTGTGTGTGTGTGTGTGTCCCGCCTGTGTGTGTGTGTGTGTGTCCCCGCCTGTGTGTGTCCCCGCCTGTGTGTGTGTGTGTCCTCGCCTGTGTGTGTGTGTGTGTGTGTGTGTGTCCCCGCCTGTGTGTGTGTGTGTGTGTCCCCGCCTGTGTGTGCGTGTGTGTGTGTCCCCGCCTGTGTGTGTGTGTGTGTCCCCGTGTGTGTGTGTGTGTGTGTCCCCCGCCTGCGTGTGTGTGTGTCCCGCCTGTGTGTGTGTGTCCCCGCCTGTGTGTGTGTGTGTCCTTGCCTGTGTGTGTGTGTGTGTGTCCCCGTGTGTGTGTGTGTGTCCCGCCTGTGTGTGTGTGTGTGTCCCGCCTGTGTGTGTGTGTGTGTGTGTCGCCTGTGTGTCCCCCCGCCTGTGTGTGTGTGTCCCCGCCTGTGTGTGTGTGTGTGTGACCTCGCCTGTGTGTGTGTGTGTCCCCGCCTGTGTGTGTGTGTGTCCCGCCTGTGTGTGTGTGTGTGTGTGTGTGTCCCCGCCTGTGTGTTTGTGTGTGTGTCCCCGCCTGTGTGTGTCCCCGCCTGTGTGTGTGTGTGTGTCCCCGCCTATGTGTGTGTGTCCCCACCTGTGTGTGTGTGTGTGTGTCCCCGCCTGTGTGTGTGTCCTCGCCTGCGTGTGTGTGTCCCGCCTGTGTGTGTGTGTGTCCCGCCTGTGTGTGTGTGTCCCGCCTGTGTGTGTGTGTGTCCCGCCTGTGTGTGTGTGTGTCCCCGCCTGTGTGTGTGTGTGTGTGTCCTCGCCTGTGTGTGTGTGTGTGTGTGTCCCCGCCTGTGTGTGTGTGTGTGTCCCGCCTGTGTGTGTGTGTGTGTGTGTCCTCGCCTGTGTGTGTGTGTGTCCCGCCTGTGTGTGTGTGTGTGTGTCCCCCCGCCTGTGTGTGTGTGTCCCGCCTGTGTGTGTGTGTTGTGTCCTCGCCTGTGTGTGTGTGTCCCCGCCTGTGTGTGTGTGTGTGTCCCGCCTGTGTGTGTGTCCCCGCCTGTGTGTGTGTGTGTCCTCGCCTGTGTGTGTGTGTGTGTCCCCTGTGTGTGTGTGTCCCCCCCCGCCTGTGTGTGTGTGTGTCTGTGTCCCCGCCTGTGTGTGTGTGTGTGTGTGTCCCCGCCTGTGTGTGTGTGTGTGTCCCGCCTGTGTGTGTGTGTGTGTCGTGTGTGTGTGTGTCCCCGCCTGTGTGTGTGTCCCCGCCTGTGTGTGTGTGTCCCCGCCTGTGTGTGTGTGTGTGTGTGTCCGCCTGTGTGTGTGTGTGTGTCCCCGCCTGTGTGTGTGTATGTGTCCCGCCTGTGTGTGTGTGTGTGTCCCCACCTGTGTGTGTGTGTGTGTGTCCCCACCTGTGTGTGTGTGTGTGTGTCCCGCCTGTGTGTGTGTGTGTGTCCCCGCCTGTGTGTGTGTGTGTCCCCGCCTGTGTGTGTGTGTGTGTGTCCGCCTGTGTGTGTGTGTGTCCCGCCTGTGTGTGTGTGTGTGTCCCGCCTGTGTGTGTGTGTGTGTGTCCTCGCCTGTGTGTATGTGTGTCTCCTCGCCTGTGTGTGTGTGTGTGTCCCCGCCTGTGTGTGTGTGTGTGTGTGTCCCCGCCTGTGTGTGTGTGTGTGTGTCCCGCCTGTGTGTGTGTGTGTCCTGCCTGTGTGTGTGTGTGTGTCCTCGCCTGTGTGTGTGTGTGTGTGTCCCACCTGTGTGTGTGTGTCCCGCCTGTGTGTGTGTGTGTGTGTGTGTGTCCCACCTGTGTGTGTGTGTCCCGCCTGTGTGTGTGTGTCCCCGCCTGTGCGTGTGTGTGTGTCCCCGCCTGTGTGTGTGTGTGTGTCCCCGCCTGTGTGTGTGTGTCCCCGCCTGTGTGTGTGTGTGTGTCCCCGCCTGTGTGTGTGTGTCCTCGCCTGTGTGTGTGTGTGTGTCCCCGCCTGTGTGTGTGTGTGTGTGTCTCCGCCTGTGTGTGTGTGTGTCCCCGCCTGTGTGTGTGTGTGTGTGTGTGTCCCCGCCTGTGTGTGTGTGTGTGTCCCGCCTGTGTGTGTGTGTCCCCGCCTGTGTGTGTGTGTGTGTGTCCCCGCGTGTGTGTGTGTCCCCACCTGTGTATGTGTGTCCTCGCCTGTGTGTGTGTGTGTGTCCTCGCCTGTGTGTGTGTGTCCTCGCCCGTGTGTGTGTCCCCGTCTGTGTGTGTGTGTGTTTGTCCCGCCTGTGTGTGTGTGTGTCTCCCCGTCTGTGTGTGTCCCCGTGTGTGTCCCTGTGTGTGTGTGTGTGTCCCCGCCTGTGTGTGTGTGTCCCCCGCCTGTGTGTGTGTGTGTGTGTCCCCGCCTGTGTGTGTGTGTCCCCGCCTGTGTGTGTGTGTGTGTCCCCGCCTGTGTGTGTGTGTGTCCCCGCCTGTGTGTGTGTGTGTCCCCCGCCTGTGTGTGTGTGTCCCCGCCTGTGTGTGTGTGTGTGTGTGTCCCCGCCTGTGTGTGTGTGTGTGTGTGTCCCCCGCCTGTGTGTGTGTGTGTCCCCGCCTGTGTGTGTGTGTGTGTCCCCCCCACCTGTGTGTGTGTCCCCGCCTGTGTGTGTGTGTGTGTCCCGCCTGTGTGTGTGTGTGTGTGTCCCCGCCTGTGTGTGTGTGTGTCCCCCGCCTGTGTGTGTGTGTGTGTGTCCCGCCTGTGTGTGTGTGTGTGTCCCCGCCTGTGTGTGTGTGTGTGTGTGTGTCCCCGCCTGTGTGTGTGTGTGTCCCCGCCTGTGTGTGTGTGTGTGTCCCCGCCTGTGTGTGTGTGTGTCCCCGCCTGTGTGTGTGTGTGTCCCCCGCCTGTGTGTGTGTGTGTGTCCCCCCGCCTGTGTGTGTGTGTGTGTGTGTCCCCGCCTTTGTGTGTGTGTGTGTCCCGCCTGTGTGTGTGTGTGTGTGTCCCCGCCTGTGTGTGTGTGTGTGTCCCCCCGCCTGTGTGTGTGTGTGTGTGTCCCCGCCTGTGTGTGTGTGTGTGTCCCGCCTGTGTGTGTGTGTCCCCGCCTGTGTGTGTGTGTGTCCCCCGCCTGTGTGTGTGTGTGTGTGTCCCGCCTGTGTGTGTGTGTGTCCCCGTCTGTGTGTGTGTGTGTCCCCGCCTGTGTGTGTGTGTGTGTGTCCCCCCGCCTGTGTGTGTGTGTGTGTCCCCGCCTGTGTGTGTGTCCCCGCCTGTGTGTGTGTGTGTGTCCCCGCCTGTGTGTGTGTGTGTGTCCCCGCCTGTGTGTGTGTGTGTGTCCCCGCCTGTGTGTGTGTGTGTCCCCGCCTGTGTGTGTGTGTGTGTCCCCGCCTGTGTGTGTGTGTGTGTGTGTGTGTGTCCCGCCTGTGTGTGTGTGTCCCCGCCTGTGTGTGTGTGTGTGTGTGTCCCCGCCTGTGTGTGTGTGTCTGTCCCGCCTGTGTGTGTGTGTGTGTGTCCCCGCCTGTGTGTGTGTCCCCGCCTGTGTGTGTGTGTGTCCTCGCCTGTGTGTGTGTGTGTGTCCCCGCCTGTGTGTGTGTGTGTGTGTCCCCGCGTGTGTGTGTGTCCCCGCCTGTGTGTGTGTGTTTGTGTGTCCTCGCCTGTGTGTGTGTGTGTGTGTGTGTGTCCTCGCCTGTGTGTGTGTCCCCGTCTGTGTGTGTGTGTGTGTGTGTCCCGCCTGTGTGTGTGTGTCTCTCCGTCTGTATGTGTCCCCGTGTGTGTGTGTGTGTGTCCCCGTGTGTGTGTGTGTCCCCGTGTGTGTGTGTGTGTCCCCGTGTGTGTGTGTGTCCCCGTCTGTGTGTGTGTGTGTGTGTGTGTCCCCGCCTGTGTGTGTGTGTGTCCCGCCTGTGTGTGTGTGTGTGTGTGTGTGTCCCGCCTGTGTGTGTGTGTGTCCCGCGTGTGTGTGTGTGTGTGTCCCCGCCTGTGTGTGTGTGTGTCCCGCCTGTGTGTGTGTGTGTGTGTGTGTGTCCCCGCCTGTGTGTGTGTGTGTGTGTCCCGCCTGTGTGTGTGTGTCCCCGCCTGTGTGTGTGTGTGTGTCCCCGCCTGTGTGTGTGTCCCCCGCCTGTGTGTGTGTGTCCCCGCCTGTGTGTGTGTGTGTGTGTCCCCGCCTGTGTGTGTGTGTGTCCCCGCCTGTGTGTGTGTGTGTCCCCCGCCTGTGTGTGTGTGTGTGTCCCCCCGCCTGTGTGTGTGTGTGTGTGTGTGTCCCCGCCTGTGTGTGTGTGTGTGTCCCGCCTGTGTGTGTGTGTGTGTGTGTCCCCGCCTGTGTGTGTGTGTGTGTCCCCCCCGCCTGTGTGTGTGTGTGTGTGTCCCCGCCTGTGTGTGTGTGTGTGTGTCCCGCCTGTGTGTGTGTGTCCCCGCCTGTGTGTGTGTGTGTCCCCTGCCTGTGTGTGTGTGTGTGTGTCCCGCCTGTGTGTGTGTGTGTCCCCGTCTGTGTGTGTGTGTCCCCGCCTGTGTGTGTGTGTGTGTCCCCCCGCCTGTGTGTGTGTGTGTGTGTGTCCCCGCCTGTGTGTGTGTCCCCGCCTGTGTGTGTGTGTGTGTCCCCGCCTGTGTGTGTGTGTGTGTCCCCGCCTGTGTGTGTGTGTGTATCCCCGCCTGTGTGTGTGTGTGTCCCCGCCTGTGTGTGTGTGTGTGTCCCCGCCTGTGTGTGTGTGTGTGTGTGTGTGTGTCCCGCCTGTGTGTGTGTGTCCCCGCCTGTGTGTGTGTGTGTGTGTGTGTCCCCGCCTGTGCGTGTGTGTGTGTGTCCCCGCCTGTGTGTGTGTGTGTGTCCCTGCCTGTGTGTGTGTGTGTGTGTCCCGCCTGTGTGTGTGTGTGTGTGTGTCCCCGCCTGTGTGTGTGTGTGTGTGTGTCCCTGCCTGTGTGTGTGTGTCCCCCGCCTGTGTGTGTGTGTGTGTGTGTGTCCTCGCCTGTGTGTGTGTGTGTGTGTGTGTCCCCGCCTGTGTGTGTGTGTGTGTCCCGCTTGTGTGTGTGTGTCCCGCCTGTGTGTGTGTGTGTGTGTGTGTGTGTCCCCGCCTGTGTGTGTGTCCCGCGTGTGTGTGTGTGTGTGTGTCCCCGCCTGTGTGTGTGTGTGTGTCCCCGCCTGTGTGTGTGTCCTCGCCTGTGTGTGTGTGTGTCCCCCCGCCTGTGTGTGTGTGTGTGTCCCCGCCTGTGTGTGTGTGTGTGTCCCCGCCTATGTGTGTGTGTCCCCGCCTGTGTGTGTGTGTGTCCCCGCCTGTGTGTGTGTGTGTGTGTCCCGCCTGTGTGTGTGTGTCCCCGCCTGTGTGTGTGTGTGTGTGTGTCCCCGCCTGTGTGTGTGTGTGTGTCCCCGCCTGTGTGTGTGTGTGTGTCCCTGCCTGTGTGTGTGTGTGTGTGTCCCGCCTGTGTGTGTGTGTGTGTGTCCCCGCCTGTGTGTGTGTGTCCCCGCCTGTGTGTGTGTGTGTGTGTGTGTCCCCGCCTGTGTGTGTGTGTGTCCCCGCCTGTGTGTGTGTCCTCGCCTGTGTGTGTGTGTGTGTGTGTGTGTGTGTCCCCGCCTGTGTGTGTGTGTGTGTCCCGCTTGTGTGTGTGTGTCCCGCCTGTGTGTGTGTGTGTGTGTGTGTCCGCCTGTGTGTGTGTGTGTGTCCCGCGTGTGTGTGTGTGTGTGTCCCCGCCTGTGTGTGTGTGTGTGTGTGTCCCCGCCTGTGTGTGTGTGTGTGTGTGTCCCCGCCTGTGTGTGTGTGTGTGTGTGTCCGCCTGTGTGTGTGTGTGTGTGTCCCCGCCTGTGTGTGTATGTGTGTCCCCGCCTGTGTGTGTGTGTCCCCGCCTGTGTGTGTGTGTGTGTCCCCGCCTGTGTGTGTGTGTGTGTCCCGCCTGTGTGTGTGTGTGTGTGTCCCCGCCTGTGTGTGTCCCCGCCTGTGTGTGTGTGTGTCCTCGCCTGTGTGTGTGTGTGTGTGTGTGTGTGTGTGTGTGTCCCCGCCTGTGTGTGCGTGTGTGTGTGTCCCCGCCTGTGTGTGTGTGTGTGTCCCCGTGTGTGTGTGTGTGTGTGTCCCCCGCCTGCGTGTGTGTGTGTCCCGCCTGTGTGTGTGTGTCCCCGCCTGTGTGTGTGTGTGTCCTTGCCTGTGTGTGTGTGTGTGTGTCCCCGTGTGTGTGTGTGTGTCCCGCCTGTGTGTGTGTGTGTGTCCCGCCTGTGTGTGTGTGTGTGTGTGTCGCCTGTGTGTCCCCCCGCCTGTGTGTGTGTGTCCCCGCCTGTGTGTGTGTGTGTGTGACCTCGCCTGTGTGTGTGTGTGTCCCCGCCTGTGTGTGTGTGTGTCCCGCCTGTGTGTGTGTGTGTGTGTGTGTGTCCCCGCCTGTGTGTTTGTGTGTGTGTCCCCGCCTGTGTGTGTCCCCGCCTGTGTGTGTGTGTGTGTCCCCGACTATGTGTGTGTGTCCCCGCCTGTGTGTGTGTGTGTGTGTGTGTGTCCCCGCCTGTGTGTGTGTCCTCGCCTGCGTGTGTGTGTCCCGCCTGTGTGTGTGTGTGTCCCGCCTGTGTGTGTGTGTCCCGCCTGTGTGTGTGTGTGTCCCGCCTGTGTGTGTGTGTGTCCCCGCCTGTGTGTGTGTGTGTGTGTCCTCGCCTGTGTGTGTGTGTGTGTGTGTCCCCGCCTGTGTGTGTGTGTGTGTCCCGCCTGTGTGTGTGTGTGTGTGTGTCCTCGCCTGTGTGTGTGTGTGTCCCGCCTGTGTGTGTGTGTGTGTCCCCCCGCCTGTGTGTGTGTGTCCCGCCTGTGTGTGTGTGTGTGTGTCCTCGCCTGTGTGTGTGTGTCCCCGCCTGTGTGTGTGTGTGTGTCCCGCCTGTGTGTGTGTCCCCGCCTGTGTGTGTGTGTGTCCTCGCCTGTGTGTGTGTGTGTGTCCCCTGTGTGTGTGTGTCCCCCCCCGCCTGTGTGTGTGTGTGTGTCTGTGTCCCCGCCTGTGTGTGTGTGTGTGTGTGTCCCCGCCTGTGTGTGTGTGTGTGTCCCGCCTGTGTGTGTGTGTGTGTGTGTGTGTGTGTGTCCCCGCCTGTGTGTGTGTCCCCGCCTGTGTGTGTGTGTCCCCGCCTGTGTGTGTGTGTGTGTGTGTCCGCCTGTGTGTGTGTGTGTGTCCCCGCCTGTGTGTGTGTATGTGTCCCGCCTGTGTGTGTGTGTGTGTCCCCACCTGTGTGTGTGTGTGTGTGTCCCCACCTGTGTGTGTGTGTGTGTGTCCCGCCTGTGTGTGTGTGTGTGTCCCCGCCTGTGTGTGTGTGTGTCCCCGCCTGTGTGTGTGTGTGTGTGTCCGCCTGTGTGTGTGTGTGTCCCGCCTGTGTGTGTGTGTGTGTCCCGCCTGTGTGTGTGTGTGTGTGTCCTCGCCTGTGTGTATGTGTGTGTCCTCGCCTGTGTGTGTGTGTGTGTCCCCGCCTGTGTGTGTGTGTGTGTGTGTCCCCGCCTGTGTGTGTGTGTGTGTGTCCCGCCTGTGTGTGTGTGTGTCCTGCCTGTGTGTGTGTGTGTGTCCTCGCCTGTGTGTGTGTGTGTGTGTCCCACCTGTGTGTGTGTGTCCCGCCTGTGTGTGTGTGTGTGTGTGTGTGTGTCCCACCTGTGTGTGTGTGTCCCGCCTGTGTGTGTGTGTCCCCGCCTGTGCGTGTGTGTGTGTCCCCGCCTGTGTGTGTGTGTGTGTCCCCGCCTGTGTGTGTGTGTCCCCGCCTGTGTGTGTGTGTGTGTCCCCGCCTGTGTGTGTGTGTCCTCGCCTGTGTGTGTGTGTGTGTCCCCGCCTGTGTGTGTGTGTGTGTGTCCCCGCCTGTGTGTGTGTGTGTCCCCGCCTGTGTGTGTGTGTGTGTGTGTCCCGCCTGTGTGTGTGTGTCCCCGCCTGTGTGTGTGTGTGTGTGTCCCCGCGTGTGTGTGTGTCCCCACCTGTGTATGTGTGTCCTCGCCTGTGTGTGTGTGTGTGTCCTCGCCTGTGTGTGTGTGTCCTCGCCCGTGTGTGTGTCCCCGTCTGTGTGTGTGTGTGTTTGTCCCGCCTGTGTGTGTGTGTGTCTCCCCGTCTGTGTGTGTCCCCGTGTGTGTCCCTGTGTGTGTGTGTGTGTCCCCGCCTGTGTGTGTGTGTCCCCCGCCTGTGTGTGTGTGTGTGTGTCCCCGCCTGTGTGTGTGTGTCCCCGCCTGTGTGTGTGTGTGTGTCCCCGCCTGTGTGTGTGTGTGTCCCCGCCTGTGTGTGTGTGTGTCCCCCGCCTGTGTGTGTGTGTCCCCGCCTGTGTGTGTGTGTGTGTGTCCCCGCCTGTGTGTGTGTGTGTGTGTGTCCCCCGCCTGTGTGTGTGTGTGTCCCCGCCTGTGTGTGTGTGTGTGTCCCCCCCACCTGTGTGTGTGTCCCCGCCTGTGTGTGTGTGTGTGTCCCGCCTGTGTGTGTGTGTGTGTGTCCCCGCCTGTGTGTGTGTGTGTCCCCCGCCTGTGTGTGTGTGTGTGTGTCCCGCCTGTGTGTGTGTGTGTGTCCCCGCCTGTGTGTGTGTGTGTGTGTGTCCCCGCCTGTGTGTGTGTGTGTCCCCGCCTGTGTGTGTGTGTGTGTCCCCGCCTGTGTGTGTGTGTGTCCCCGCCTGTGTGTGTGTGTGTCCCCCGCCTGTGTGTGTGTGTGTGTCCCCCCGCCTGTGTGTGTGTGTGTGTGTGTCCCCGCCTTTGTGTGTGTGTGTGTCCCGCCTGTGTGTGTGTGTGTGTGTGTGTCCCCGCCTGTGTGTGTGTGTGTGTCCCCCCGCCTGTGTGTGTGTGTGTGTGTCCCCGCCTGTGTGTGTGTGTGTGTCCCGCCTGTGTGTGTGTGTCCCCGCCTGTGTGTGTGTGTGTCCCCCGCCTGTGTGTGTGTGTGTGTGTCCCGCCTGTGTGTGTGTGTGTCCCCGTCTGTGTGTGTGTGTGTCCCCGCCTGTGTGTGTGTGTGTGTGTCCCCCCGCCTGTGTGTGTGTGTGTGTCCCCGCCTGTGTGTGTGTCCCCGCCTGTGTGTGTGTGTGTGTCCCCGCCTGTGTGTGTGTGTGTGTCCCCGCCTGTGTGTGTGTGTGTGTCCCCGCCTGTGTGTGTGTGTGTCCCCGCCTGTGTGTGTGTGTGTGTCCCCGCCTGTGTGTGTGTGTGTGTGTGTGTGTGTCCCGCCTGTGTGTGTGTGTCCCCGCCTGTGTGTGTGTGTGTGTGTGTGTCCCCGCCTGTGTGTGTGTCCCCGCCTGTGTGTGTGTGTGTCCCGCCTGTGTGTGTGTGTGTGTGTGTGTCCCCGCCTGTGTGTGTGTGTGTGTGTCCCTGCCTGTGTGTGTGTGTCCCCCGCCTGTGTGTGTGTGTGTGTGTGTCCCCGCCTGTGTGTGTGTGTGTGTCCTCGCCTGTGTGTGTGTGTGTGTGTGTCCCCGCCTGTGTGTGTGTGTGTGTCCCGCTTGTGTGTGTGTGTCCCGCCTGTGTGTGTGTGTGTGTGTGTGTGTCCCCGCCTGTGTGTGTGTGTGTGTCCCGCGTGTGTGTGTGTGTGTGTCCCCGCCTGTGTGTGTGTGTGTGTGTCCCCGCCTGTGTGTGTGTCCTCGCCTGTGTGTGTGTGTGTCCCCCCGCCTGTGTGTGTGTGTGTGTCCCCGCCTGTGTGTGTGTGTGTGTCCCCGCCTATGTGTGTGTGTGTCCCCGCCTGTGTGTGTGTGTGTCCCCGCCTGTGTGTGTGTGTGTGTGTGTGTGTCCCGCCTGTGTGTGTGTGTCCCCGCCTGTGTGTGTGTGTGTGTGTCCCCGCCTGTGTGTGTGTGTGTGTGTCCCCGCCTGTGTGTGTGTGTGTGTCCCTGCCTGTGTGTGTGTGTGTGTGTCCCGCCTGTGTGTGTGTGTGTGTGTGTCCCCGCCTGTGTGTGTGTGTCCCCGCCTGTGTGTGTGTGTGTGTGTGTCCCCGCCTGTGTGTGTGTCCCCGCCTGTGTGTGTGTCCTCGCCTGTGTGTGTGTGTGTGTGTGTGTGTGTCCCCGCCTGTGTGTGTGTGTGTGTCCTGCTTGTGTGTGTGTGTCCCGCCTGTGTGTGTGTGTGTGTGTGTCCCCGCCTGTGTGTGTGTGTGTGTCCCGCGTGTGTGTGTGTGTCCCCGCCTGTGTGTGTGTGTGTGTGTCCCCGCCTGTGTGTGTGTGTGTGTGTGTCCCCGCCTGTGTGTGTGTGTGTGTGTGTCCGCCTGTGTGTGTGTGTGTGTGTCCCCGCCTGTGTGTGTATGTGTGTCCCCGCCTGTGTGTGTGTGTCCCCGCCTGTGTGTGTGTGTGTGTCCCCGCCTGTGTGTGTGTGTGTGTCCCGCCTGTGTGTGTGTGTGTGTGTCCCCGCCTGTGTGTGTCCCCGCCTGTGTGTGTGTGTGTCCTCGCCTGTGTGTGTGTGTGTGTGTGTGTGTGTCCCCGCCTGTGTGTGTGTGTGTGTGTCCCCGCCTGTGTGTGCGTGTGTGTGTGTCCCCGCCTGTGTGTGTGTGTGTGTCCCCGTGTGTGTGTGTGTGTGTGTCCCCCGCCTGCGTGTGTGTGTGTCCCGCCTGTGTGTGTGTGTCCCCGCCTGTGTGTGTGTGTGTCCTTGCCTGTGTGTGTGTGTGTGTGTCCCCGTGTGTGTGTGTGTGTCCCGCCTGTGTGTGTGTGTGTCCCGCCTGTGTGTGTGTGTGTGTGTGTCGCCTGTGTGTCCCCCCGCCTGTGTGTGTGTGTCCCCGCCTGTGTGTGTGTGTGTGTGACCTCGCCTGTGTGTGTGTGTGTCCCCGCCTGTGTGTGTGTGTGTCCCGCCTGTGTGTGTGTGTGTGTGTGTGTGTCCCCGCCTGTGTGTTTGTGTGTGTGTCCCCGCCTGTGTGTGTCCCCGCCTGTGTGTGTGTGTGTGTGTGTCCCCGCCTATGTGTGTGTGTCCCTGCCTGTGTGTGTGTGTGTGTGTGTGTGTGTGTGTCCCCGCCTGTGTGTGTGTCCTCGCCTGCGTGTGTGTGTCCCGCCTGTGTGTGTGTCCCGCCTGTGTGTGTGTGTCCCGCCTGTGTGTGTGTGTGTCCCGCCTGTGTGTGTGTGTGTCCCCGCCTGTGTGTGTGTGTGTGTCCTCGCCTGTGTGTGTGTGTGTGTCCCCGCCTGTGTGTGTGTGTGTGTCCCGCCTGTGTGTGTGTGTGTGTGTGTCCTCGCCTGTGTGTGTGTGTGTCCCGCCTGTGTGTGTGTGTGTGTCCCCCCGCCTGTGTGTGTGTGTCCCGCCTGTGTGTGTGTCCTCGCCTGTGTGTGTGTGTGTGTCCCCGCCTGTGTGTGTGTGTGTCCCGCCTGTGTGTGTGTGTGTGTGTGTGTCCCCGCCTGTGTGTGTGTGTGTGTCCTCGCCTGTGTGTGTGTGTGTGTCCCCTATGTGTGTGTGTGTCCCCCCCCGCCTGTGTGTGTGTGTGTGTCTGTGTCCCCGCCTGTGTGTGTGTGTGTGTGTGTCCCCGCCTGTGTGTGTGTGTGTGTCCCGCCTGTGTGTGTGTGTGTGTGTGTGTGTGTCCCCGCCTGTGTGTGTGTGTCCCCGCCTGTGTGTGTGTGTCCCCGCCTGTGTGTGTTTGTGTGTGTGTCCGCCTGTGTGTGTGTGTGTGTGTCCCCGCCTGTGTGTGTGTATGTGTCCCGCCTGTGTGTGTGTGTGTGTCCCCACCTGTGTGTGTGTGTGTGTGTCCCCACCTGTGTGTGTGTGTGTGTGTCCCGCCTGTGTGTGTGTCCCCGCCTGTGTGTGTGTGTCCCCCCGTCTGTGTGTGTGTGTGTCCCCGCCTGTGTGTGTGTGTGTGTCCGCCTGTGTGTGTGTGTGTCCCGCCTGTGTGTGTGTGTGTGTCCCGCCTGTGTGTGTGTGTGTGTGTCCTCGCCTGTGTGTATGTGTGTGTCCTCGCCTGTGTGTGTGTGTGTGTCCCCGCCTGTGTGTGTGTGTGTGTCCCGCCTGTGTGTGTGTGTGTCCTGCCTGTGTGTGTGTGTGTGTCCTCGCCTGTGTGTGTGTGTGTGTGTGTCCCACCTGTGTGTGTGTGTCCCGCCTGTGTGTGTGTGTGTGTGTCCCACCTGTGTGTGTGTGTCCCGCCTGTGTGTGTGTGTCCCCGCCTGTGCGTGTGTGTGTGTCCCCGCCTGTGTGTGTGTGTGTGTCCCCGCCTGTGTGTGTGTGTCCCCGCCTGTGTGTGTGTGTGTGTCCCCGCCTGTGTGTGTGTGTCCTCGCCTGTGTGTGTGTGTGTGTCCCCGCCTGTGTGTGTGTGTGTGTGTCCCCGCCTGTGTGTGTGTGTGTCCCCGCCTGTGTGTGTGTGTGTGTGTGTCCCCGCCTGTGTGTGTGTGTGTGTCCCGCCTGTGTGTGTGTGTCCCCGCCTGTGTGTGTGTGTGTGTCCCCGCGTGTGTGTGTGTCCCCACCTGTGTGTGTGTGTGTCCTCGCCTGTGTGTGTGTGTGTGTCCTCGCCTGTGTGTGTGTGTCCTCGCCTGTGTGTGTGTCCCCGTCTGTGTGTGTGTGTGTTTGTCCCGCCTGTGTGTGTGTGTGTCTCCCCGTCTGTGTGTGTCCCCGTGTGTGTCCCTGTGTGTGTGTGTGTGTCCCCGCCTGTGTGTGTGTGTCCCCCGCCTGTGTGTGTGTGTGTGTGTCCCCGCCTGTGTGTGTGTGTCCCCGCCTGTGTGTGTGTGTGTGTCCCCGCCTGTGTGTGTGTGTGTCCCCGCCTGTGTGTGTGTGTGTCCCCCGCCTGTGTGTGTGTGTGTGTGTGTGTGTCCCCGCCTGTGTGTGTGTGTGTGTGTCCCCGCCTGTGTGTGTGTGTGTGTGTGTCCCCGCCTGTGTGTGTGTGTGTGTCCCTGCCTGTGTGTGTGTGTGTGTGTCCCGCCTGTGTGTGTGTGTGTGTGTGTGTGTCCCCGCCTGTGTGTGTGTGTGTGTGTCCCCGCCTGTGTGTGTGTGTGTGTGTGTGTGTGTCCCCGCCTGTGTGTGTGTGTCCCCCGCCTGTGTGTGTGTGTGTGTGTGTGTCCCCGCCTGTGTGTGTGTGTGTCCCCGCCTGTGTGTGTGTGTGTGTGTCCTCGCCTGTGTGTGTGTGTGTGTGTGTCCCCGCCTGTGTGTGTGTGTGTGTGTGTGTGTGTGTCCCGGTTGTGTGTGTGTGTCCCGCCTGTGTGTGTGTGTGTGTGTGTCCCCGCCTGTGTGTGTGTGTGTCCCGCGTGTGTGTGTGTGTGTGTCCCCGCCTGTGTGTGTGTGTGTGTGTCCCCGCCTGTGTGTGTGTGTGTGTCCCCGCCTGTGTGTGTGTGTGTGTCCGCCTGTGTGTGTGTGTGTGTGTCCCCGCCTGTGTGTGTGTGTGTGTCCCCGCCTGTGTGTGTGTGTCCCCGCCTGTGTGTGTGTGTGTGTGTGTCCCCGCCTGTGTGTGTGTGTCTGTCCCGCCTGTGTGTGTGTGTGTGTGTCCCCGCCTGTGTGTGTGTCCCCGCCTGTGTGTGTGTGTGTCCTCGCCTGTGTGTGTGTGTGTGTCCCCGCCTGTGTGTGTGTGTGTGTGTGTCCGCGTGTGTGTGTGTGTCCCCGCCTGTGTGTGTGTGTTTGTGTGTCCTCGCCTGTGTGTGTGTGTGTGTGTGTGTGTCCTCGCCTGTGTGTGTGTCCCCGTCTGTGTGTGTGTGTGTGTGTGTGTGTGTGTCCCGCCTGTGTGTGTGTGTGTCTCTCCGTCTGTGTGTGTCCCCGTGTGTGTGTGTGTGTGTCCCCGTGTGTGTGTGTGTCCCCGTGTGTGTGTGTGTGTCCCCGTGTGTGTGTGTGTCCCCGCCTGTGTGTGTGTGTGTGTGTGTGTCCCCGCCTGTGTGTGTGTGTGTCCCGCCTGTGTGTGTGTGTGTGTGTGTCCCGCCTGTGTGTGTGTGTGTCCCGCGTGTGTGTGTGTGTGTGTGTCCCCGCCTGTGTGTGTGTGTGTGTGTGTGTCCCGCCTGTGTGTGTGTGTGTGTGTGTGTCCCCGCCTGTGTGTGTGTGTGTGTGTCCCGCCTGTGTGTGTGTGTGTCCCCGCCTGTGTGTGTGTGTGTGTGTGTGTCCCCTGTGTGTGTGTGTGTGTGTGTGTCCGCCTGTGTTATGTGTGTGTGTCCCGCCTGGCCTCTCTCTGCCTGCGCGCGGGGGTGTCTGTGTAATATACTAAGTTGATGGCAGGGCCAAGCTTAGCCAGGACGTCCTTTAAGTGTTACCTTTGTTGATTTGGTGGTGCTCTCGCTCTGAGTGAGAGGGATGTTGTTTGAAGTCTCACACTGGGACTTGAGCATGTATCCTGGGCTGACTCTCCAGTGCAGTGAAGCCTCCACCTGAAACGTTCAGCTGTCCTCTGAGCTCGCAGAGGCTGCTCGACCTGCTACAGAGTTGCAGCATTTTCTGTTCCTACTTCAGATCGCCAGCATTTGCATTTTTGATTATATCTCTCTACTCGATTGTTCATATAATTTGATGAGCTAATCACAGCGGACAATTATATATTTCAACAGTTTATTCTCAGTGCATTGTGTTTGTTTAGGATCGATGTGAAGCCAAGGAAATAACCTCTGGCATTTTTCCATGCATTTCACGGTGGAGAAAGGAGAACACGCCAAACTTAAAGCCTCAGAAAAGCAACATTTTCCAACCTAGAACATTCAGAGAGCCAATGTTTGACCCTCAAGCAGGTAACATAAGCTTGCATCCGAACGTACAAAAATGACGGCCAGGCAAAGTCCATCTAGTCCATCCATCCATATAGTTGCGATGCCTTATGCATTACAATACAGATCACCCTCCAACCCATCCTTTAAAAAAAAAATTCCCAAAATGTGGGCGTCGCTGACAAGGCCGGCATATATTGCCTATCCCCTACTTCATAGGATGATACGGCACAGGAGGAGGCCATTCGGCCCATCGTGCCTGTGCCGGCTCTTTGAAAGAGCTCTCCAATCAGTCCCACTCCCTGCTCTTTCCCCACAGCCCTGTACATTTTTGCCCTTTCAAGTATTTCTCCAATTCCCTTTTGAAAGTTCCTATTGAATCTGCTTCCACCGCCCTTTCAGGCAGCGCATTCCAGATCACAACAACTCGCTGTAAAAACATTCTCCTCATCTCCCCTCTGGTTCTTTTGCCAATTCCCTTCACTCTGTGTCCTCTGGTTACCGACCCTCCTGCCACTGGAAACAGTTTCTCCTGATTTACTCGATCAAAACCCCTCATGATTTTGAACACCTCTATTAAATCTCTGCTTAACCTTCTCTGTTCTAAGGAGAACAACCCCAGCTTCTCCAGTCGCCCCTGTGAAGGTGGTGGTGAGCCGCCACCTTGAACCGCTGCAGTCCGTGTGGTGAAGGTGCTCCCACAGTGCTGTTAGGTAGGGAGTTCCAGGATTTTGACCCAGCGACGATGAAGGAACGGCGATATATTTCCAAGTTGGGATGGTGTGTGATTTGGAGGGCAACTTGGAGGTGGTGGTGTTCCCATGCGCCTGCTGCCCTTGTCCTTCTAGGTGGAAGAGGTCGCGGGTTTGGGAGGTGCTGCCGAAGAAGCCTTGGCGAGTTGCTGCAATGCATCTTGTAGATGGTACAAACTGCAGCCACGGTGCGCCGGTGGTGGAGGGAGTGAATGTTTAAGGTGGTGGATGGGGTGCCCATCAAGCGGGCTGCTTTGTCCTGGATGGTGTCGAGCTTCTTGAGTGTTGTTGGAGCTGCACTCATCCAGGCAAGTGGAGAGAATTCCATCGCACTCCTGACTTGTGCCTTGTAGATGGTGGAAAGGCTTTGGGGAGTCAGGAGGTGAGACACTCACCACAGAATACCTAGCCTCTGGCCTGCTCTTGTAGCCACAGTATTTATGTGGCTGGTCCAGTTAAGTTTCTGGTTAGTGGTGACCCCCAGGATGTTGTTGGTGTGGGATTTAGGGATGGTAATGCCATTGAATGTCAAAAGGAGGTGGCCATTGCCTGGCACTTGTGTGGCGTGAATGTTACTTGCCACTTATCAGCCCAAGCCTGGATGTTGTCCAGATCTTAATACAGGCAATTTTCTGGGAGAAAAGAAAGACTTGCATTTCTATATTGGTGAAATCAAGCATAGGTCCCTTGCAGTCAGAATCAGGGGAATTTATAATGGGGAACAAAGAAATGGCAGACCAATTAAATACATACTTTGGTTCTGTCTTCACAAAGGAGGACACAAATAACCTCCCAGAGATGTCGGGGAACATACGGTCTAATGAGAGGGAGGAACTGAAAGAAATCAGTATTTGTCAGGAAATGGTGTTAGGGAAATTGACGGGATTGAAGGTCGATAAATCCTCAGGGCCTGATAATCTACATCCTAGGGTACTTAAGGAAGTGGCCCTAGAAATAGTAGATGCATTGCTGGTCATCTTCCAAAATCCTATAGACTCTGGAACAGTTCTCATGGATTGGAGGGTAGCTAATGTTACCCCACTATTCAAAAAAGGTGGTAGAGAGAAAACGGGGAATTATAGACCAGTAAGCCTGACATCGGTAGTGGGGAAAATGCTAGAGTCCATTATAAAAGATGTAATAGCAGAGCACTTGGAAAACAGTGACAGGATCGGACAAAGTCAACATGGATTTACAAAAGGTAAATCGTGCTTGACTAATCTACTGGAATTTTTTGAGGATGTAACTGGTAGAATAGATAAAGGAGAACCAGTGGATGTGGTGTATTTGGACTTTCAGAAGGCTTTCGATAAGGTCCCGCATAAGAGATTAGCGTGTAAAGTTAAGGCACATGGGATTGGGGGCAAGGTACTGACTTGGATAGAGAACTGGTTGGCAGACAGAAAGCAAAGAGTTGGAATAAACGGGTCTTTTTCCGAGTGACAGGCAGTGACTAGTGGGGTACCGCAGGGATCGGTCCTTGGACCCCAGCTATTCACAATATATATTAATGATCTAGACGAGGGAACTAGATGTAATATCTCCAAGTTTGCAGATGACACAAAGCTGGGTGGGCGTGTGTGCTGTGAGGAGGATGCAGAGAAACTCCAGTATGATTTGGACAGGTTGGGTGATTGGGCAGAAGCATGGCAGATGCAGTATAATGTGGATAAATGTGAGGTTATCCACTTTGGTGGCAAAAACAGGAAGGCAGATTATTATCTGAACGGCAATAGATTGGGAAAAGGAGAAGTGCAACGAGACCTGGGTGTCCTTGTGCACCAGTCGCTGAAGGTAAGCATGCAGGTGCAGCAGGCGGTTAAGAAGGCAAATGGTATGTTGGCCTTTGTAGCGAGAGGATTCGAGTACAGGAACAAAGATGTCTTGCTGCAGTTGTACAGGGCCTTGGTGAGACCGCACCTTGAGTATTGTGTGCAGTTTTGGTCCCCTTATCTGAGGAAGGATGTTCTTGCCATGGAGGGAGTGCAGCGAAGATTCACCAGACTGATACCTGGGATGGCAGGAATGACGTATGAGGAGAGATTGGGTCGATTGGGCTTATACTCGCTGGAGTTTAGAAGAATGAGAGGGGATCTCATTGAAACCTATAAAATTCTGTCAGGCCTGGACAGCCTAGATGCAGGAAGGATGTTCCCGATGGCGGGGGAGTCCAGAACCAGGGGTCACAGTCTAAGGTTAAGGGGTAAGCCATTTAGGACAGAGATGAGGAGGAATTTCTTCACCCAGAGAGTGGTGAACCTGTGGAATTCTCTGCCACAGAAGGCAGTTGAGGCCAATTCATTAAATATATTCAAGAAGGAGTTGGATATATTTCTTAAGGCTAAAGGGATCAAGGGATATGGGGAGAAAGCAGGGACAGGGTACTGAATTTGGATGATCAGCCATGATCGCATTGAATGGCGGAGCAGGCTCGAGGGGCCGAATGGCCTACTCCTGCTCCTATCTTCCATGTATAGCGCCTTTCATGACCACCGGACTTCCCAAAGCACATTACAGCCAATGAAGTACTTTTTGAAGTGTCGTCACTGCTGTAATGTAGGAAACGCGGCAGCCAATTTGCACACAGCAAACTCACTCAAACAGCGATGTGTTGATGACCAGATAATCTGTTTTTAGTGATGTTGATTGAGGAATAAATATTGGCCAGGACACCGGGGATAACTCCTCTGCTCTTCTTCGAAATGCTGCTATGGGATCTTTTACGTTCACCTGAGAGTAGACGGGGCCTCAGTTTAACATCTCATCTGAAAGACGGCACCTCCAACAGTGCAGCACTCTCACTCAGTAATGCAATACAGTGTCAGCCTAGATTTTCGTTCTCAAGTCTCTGGAGTGGGACTTGAACCCACAATCTTCTCACTCAGAGGTGAGGGTGCTACCAACAGAGCCACTGGCTGACGCATTGACCCCAGGACACGGGGGGCGAGCTCCCTGCTCTTCTTAGAAACAGTGGCCATGCAATCTTCTACATCCACCTGAGAGGGCAGATAAGACCTTGGTTTAATGTCTTATCCGAAAGATCGCATTTCCGACAGTGCAGCACTCCCTCAGTACTGCCCCTCCGACAGTGCAGCGCTCCCTCAGTACTGCCCCTCCGACAGTGCAGCGCTCCCTCAGTACTGCCCCTCCGACAGTGCAGCACTCCCTCAGTACTGCCCCTCCGACAGTGCGGCGCTCCCTCAGTACTGCCCCTCCGACAGTGCAGCGCTCCCTCAGTACTGCCCCTCCGACAGTGCAGCACTCCCTCAGTACTGCCCCTCCGACAGTGCAGTGCTCCCTCAGTACTGCCCCTCCGACAGTGCAGCGCTCCCTTAGTACTGCCCCTCCGACTGTACAGCGCTCCCTCAGTACTGCCCCTCCAACAGTGCGGCGCTCCCTCAGTACTGCCCCTCTGACTGTACAGCGCTCCCTCAGTACTGCCCCTCCGACAGTGCAGCGCTCCCTCAGTACTGCCCCTCCGACAGTGCAGCGCTCCCTCAGTACTGCCCCTCCGACTGTACAGCACTCCCTCAGTACTGCCCCTCCGACTGTGCGGCACTCCCTCAGTACTGCCCCTCCGACTGTGCGGCACTCCCTCAGTACTGTCCCTCCGACAGTGCAACACTCCCTCAGTACTGCCCCTCCGACAGTGCAGCGCTCCCTCAGTACTGTCCCTCCGACAGTGCAGCGCTCCCTCAGTACTGCCCCTCCGACAGTGCAGCGCTCCCTCAGTACTGCCCCTCCGACAGTGCAGCGCTCCCTCAGTACTGACCCTCCGACAGTGCAGCGCTCCCTCAGTACTGCCCCTCCGACAGTGCAGCGCTCCCTCAGTACTGTCCCTCCGACAGTGCAGCGCTCCCTCAGTACTGCCCCTCCGACAGTGCAGCGCTCCCTCAGTACTGCCCCTCCGACTGTGCGGCACTCCCTCAGTACTGTCCCTCCGACAGTGCGGCGCTCCCTCAGTACTGCCCCTCCGACAGTGCAGCGCTCCCTCAGTACTGCCCCTCCGACTGTGCGGCACTCCCTCAGTACTGCCCCTCCGACAGTGCAGCGCTCCCTCAGTACTGCCCCTCCGACAGTGCAGCGCTCCCTCAGTACTGCCCCTCCGACTGTGCGGCACTCCCTCAGTACTGCCCCTCCGACAGTGCAGCGCTCCCTCAGTACTGCCCCTCCGACAGTGCAGCGCTCCCTCAGTACTGCCCCTCCGACAGTGCAGCGCTCCCTCGGTACTGCCCCTCCGACTGTGCGGCACTCCCTCAGTACTGCCCCTCCGACTGTGCAGCGCTCCCTCAGTACTGCCCCTCCGACAGTGCAGCGCTCCCTCAGTACTGCCCCTCCGACTGTGCGGCACTCCCTCAGTACTGCACTGGGAGTGTCAGCCTGGATTATGTGCTCAAGTCTCTGGAGTGGGGCCTTGAACCCAGAACCTTCTGATTCAGAGGCGAGAGTGCATGGCAGACACATTAGAGGGGGAGAAAACTGGAACCTTCTCCTCCGACCACTTCCGGCGATTGAATCTAGTGCACACTGACCCTGATTTATCTTACAGACTATGTACGTCTTTTATGAGTTGATCTCCAGCCCAGCCAGAAACAGGTCCAGCGTTCGCCTGAAGGAATAATGCGTCACTGTGCTGTGAAGACATACTTTGACAACTTTGAGCTTCCTGCTGCGTAATTCACAAACATATCAAACAGTACAATAAATAAATCTGCACAAATCATTTCTCTAACTACGGTTTCAGTTTTTCGAACCACCGGTCCCACCCACCTCCCCACCCAAAAAAAATCAGAAGTTTGAAGTACCTTTATAAACACGTTAGTTTGTAGCTGGACCAGCTCTGGAATGCAGTCAGCTTCGAATCACAGCACAGAAACAGGCCATTCGGCCCAACTGCTCCGTGCCGGTGTTTCTGCTCCACACCAGCCTCCTCCCACCTCTCTTCATCTCACCCCATCAACATATCCTTCTATTCCTTTCTCCCTCATGTGTTTATCCAGCTTCCCCTTAAATGTATCTCTGCTATTCGCCTCAACCACTCCCTGTGGGAGCGAGTTCCACATTCTCTCCACTCTCTGGGTAAAGAAGTTTCTCCTTATCCCTATTGGATTTATTAGTAACTATCTTATATTTATGGCCCATAGATTTGGATAAGTAAAAATATCTTTTCTATGTCGAACCCTTTCATAATAAAGACCTCTATTAGGTGTCCCCTCAACACTCCCTTAGTACTGACCCTCTAGCAGTGCAGCACTCCCTCAGTACTGCCCCCTCCGACAGTGCAGCACTCCCTCAGTACTGACCGTCTGACAGTGCAGCGCTCCCTCAGTGCTGCCCCTCCGACAGTGCAGCGCTCCCTCAGTACTGCCCCCTCTGACAGTGCAGCGCTCCCTCAGTACTGCCCCTCCGACAGTGCAGCGCTCCCTCAGTACTGCCCCTCCAACAGTGCAGCGCTCCCTCAGTACTGCCCCCTCCGACAGTGCAGCGCTCCCTCAGTACTGCCCCCTCTGACAGTGCAGTGCTCCCTCAGTACTGCCCCTCCGACAGTGCAGCACTCCCTCAGTATTGACCGTCTGACAGTGCAGCACTCCCTCAGTACTGCCCCTCCGACAGTGCAGCACTCCCTCAGTATTGACCGTCTGACAGTGCAGCGCTCCCTCAGTACTGCCCCTCCAACAGTGCAGCGCTCCCTCAGTACTGCCCCTCCGACACTGCAGCGCTCCCTCAGTACTGCCCCTCCGACACTGCAGCACACGGGGTTCGGGGTAATATATTAGCATGGATAGAGGATTGGCTAACTTACAGAAAACGAAGAGTCGGGATAAATGGGTAATTTTCCAGTTGGCAAACTAACTAGTGGGGTGCCACAGGGATCAGTGCTGGGGCCTCAACTATTTACAATCTATTTGGATGAAGGGACCGAGTGTACTGTCGCCAAATTTGCTGAGGATACAAAGATAGGTGGGAAAGCAAGTTGTGAGGAGGACACAGAGTCTGCAAAGAGATATAGATAGGTTAAGTGAGTGGGCAAAGATTTGGCAGATGGAGTATAATGTGGAAAATGTGAGGTTATCCACTTTGGTAGGAAAAATAAAAAAGCAAATTATTATTTAAATGGAGACTGCATAATCATGTGCTACAGAGGGATCTGGGGGTCCTTGTACATGAAACACAAAATGTTAGCAAGTAATTAGGAAGGCAAATGGAATGCTGGCCTTTATTTCAAGGGGGTTGGTGTATAAAAGCAGGGAAGTCCTGCTACAACTGTACGGGGGGTTGGTGAGACCACACCTTGAGTACTGCGCACAGTTTTGGTCTCCTTATTTAAGGAAGGATATACTCGCATTGGAGGCAGTTCAGAGACGCTTCACTAGGTTAATTCCAGAGATGAGGGGGTTGACTTATGAGGAAAGGTTGAGCAGGCTGGGCCTATACTCATTGGAATTTAGAAGAATGAGAGGTGATCTTATTGAAACATATGATACTGAGGGGGCTCGATAAGGCAGATGCAGAAAGGATGTTTCCCCTCATGGGGAAATCTAGAACGCGGGGGCACAGTTTTAGAATGAAGGGTCACCCTTTTAGAACTGAGATGAAGAGAAATTTTTTCTCTCAGAGGGTCGTAAATCTGTGGAATTCTCTGCCCCAGAGAGCCATGGAGGCTGGGTCATTAAATACATTTAAGGTGGAGATAGACAGATTTTTGCAAGATAAGGGAGTGAAGGGTTATGGGGAGGGGGCAGGGAAGTGCATTTGAGCCCAAGATCAGCCATGATTTTATTGAATGGCGGAGCAGGCTCAAGGGGTTGAGTGGCCTATTCCTGCTCCTTTTTCTTATGTTCTTATGGTACAGTGATCAGAGGGAGATAGATAATGGTGTGCCTCTCGCTCCATGTCTGTCCCTGTGTGTGTCTCTCTCCATGTATGTCCCTGTGTGTGTGTCTCCATGCCTGTCCCTGTGACTCTCCATGTCTGTCCCTGTGTGTCTCTCCATGTCTGTTCCTGTGTGTCTCTCTCTCCATGTCTGTCCCTGTCTCGCTCTCTCTCCATGTCTGTCCCTGTGTGTCTCTCTCTCCATGTCTGTCGCTGTGTGTGTCTCTCCATGTCTGTCCCTGTTGCGCTCTCTTTCCATGTCTGTCCCTGTGTGTCTCTCTCCGTGTCTGTCCGTGTGTGTCTCTCTCCATGCCTGTCCGTGTGTCTCTCTCCATGTCTGTCCCTGTCTCTCTCTCTCTCCATGTGTCCCTGTCTCTCTCTCCATGTCTTTCCCTGTCTCTCTCCATGTCTGTCCCTGTGTGTGTCTCTCCATGTCTGTCCTTGTGTCTCTCTCTCCATGTCGGTCCCTATCTCTCTCTGCATGTCTGTCCTTGTCTCTCTCTCTCCATGTCTGTCCCTGTGTCTCTCTCTCCATGTCTGTCCCTGTGTGTGTCTCTCCATGTCTGTCCCTGTGTGTGTCACTCTCCATGTCTGTCCCTGTGTGTCACTCTCCATGTCTGTCCCACTGTGTCACTCTCCATGCCGGTCCCTGTCTCTCTCTCCATGTCTGTCCCTGTGTGTCACTCCGTCTGTCCCTGTGTGTCTCTCTCCATGTCTGTCCCTGTCTCTCTCTCTCTCCATGTCTGTCCCTGTGTGTCTCTCTCCATGTCTGTCCCTGTGTGTCACTCTCCATGTCTGTCCCTGTGTGTCTCTCTCCATGCCTGTCCCTGTGTGTCTCTCTCCATGCCTGTCCCTCTCTCCATGTCTGTCCCTGTGTGTCACTCCGTCTGTCCCTGTGTGTCTCTTTCCATGTCTGTCTGTGTCTCTCTCCATGTCTGTCCCTGTGCGTGTCTCTCCATGTCTGTCCGTGTCTCTCTCCATGTCTGTCCCTGTGTGTCTCTCTCCATGTCTGTTCCTGTGTGTCTCTCCATGTCTGTCCCTGTGTGTCACTCTCCATGTCTGTCCCTGTGTCTCTCTCCATGTCTGTCCCTGTCTCTCTCTCTCTCTCCATGTCTGTCCTTGTGTCTCTCTCTCCATGTCTGTCCCTATCTCTCTCTCCATGTCTGTCCCTGTCTCTCTCTCTCTCCATGTCTGTCCCTGTCTCTCTCTCCATGTCTGTCCCTGTGTGTGTCTCTCCATGTCTGTCCCTGTGTGTGTCACTCTCCATGTCTGTCCCTGTGTCTCTCCATGTCTGTCCCTGTGTGTGTCACTCTCCATGTCTGTCCCTGTGTGTCACTCTCCATGTCTGTCCCTGTGTCTCTCTCCATGTCTGTCCTGTGTGTCTCTCTCTCCATGTCTGTCCGTGTGTCACTCTCCATGTCTGTCCCTGTGTCTCTCTCCATGTCTGTCCGTGTGTCGCTCTCCATGCCTGTCCCTGTGTGTCTCTCTCCATGTCTGTCCCTGTGTCTCTCTCCATGTCTGTCCCTGTGTCACTCTCCATGTCTGTCCCTGTGTGTCACTCTCTCCATGTCTGTCCCTGCGTGTCACTCTCTATGTCTGTCCGTGTGCCTCTCTCCATGTCTGTCCCTGTGTGTCACTCCATCTGTCTGTGTGCCTCTCTCCATGCCTGTCCCTGTGTGTCCCTCTGTCCATGTGTCTCTCTCCATGTCTGTCCCGTGTGTCTCTCTCCATGTCTGTCCCTGTGTGTCACTCCATCTGTCCGTGTGCCTCTCTCTCCATGCCTGTCCGTGTGTGCCTCTCTCCATGTCTGTCCCGTGTGTCTCTCTCCATGTCTGTCCGTGTGTCTCTCCATGTCTTTCCGTGTGTCTCTCCATGTCTGTCCCTCTCTCCATGTCTGTCCCTGTGTGCCTCTCTATCCATGTCTGTCCCTGTCTCTCTCTCTCCATGTCTGTCCCTGTCTCTCTCTCTCTCTCCATGTCTGTCCCTGTCTCTCTCTCTCCATGTCTGTCCCTGTCTCTCTCTCTCTCTCCATGTCTGTCCCTATCTCTCTCTCCATGTCTGTCCCTGTCTCTTTCCATGTCTGTCCCTGTCTCTCTCTCTCTCCCCATGTCTGTCCCTGTTTCTCTCTCCATGTCTGTCCCTGTCTCTCTCTCCATGTCTGTTCCTGTCTCTCTCTCCATGTCTGTCCCTGTGTGTCTCTCTCTCCATGTCTGTCCCTGTCTCTTTCCATGTCTGTCCCTGTCTCTCTCTCTCTCCCCATGTCTGTCCCTGTTTCTCTCTCCATGTCTGTCCCTGTCTCTCTCTCCATGTCTGTTCCTGTCTCTCTCTCCATGTCTGTCCCTGTCTCTCTCTCCATGTCTGTCCCTGTCTCTCTCTCTCCATGTCTGTCCCTGTCTCTCTCTCTCCATGTCTGTCCCTGTGTGTCTCTCTCTCCATGTCTGTCCCTATCTCTCTCTCCATGTCTGTCCCTGTCTCTCTCTCTCCATGTCTGTCCCTGTGTGTCTCTCTCTCCATGTCTGTCCCTATCTCTCTCTCCATGTCTGTCCCTGTCTCTCTCTCTCCATGTCTGTCCCTGTCTCTCTCTCCATGTCTGTCCCTGTGTGTGTGTGTGTGTGTGTGTCTCTGAAGTCCATCCACCTGCTTCTCATCAAACGAAAGAAAACGGTTCTGTGAACTGTGATCAGCGAGTAGTCGGATTAACTCCACAGGTGGGCAGGCGGGTCTCCGCAGGACATTTAACTTCTCTGACGCTGCTGGACCCGTTCTGTGAGTTTTCGCTATTTTCCTTCTGCTATTCACTGGACAAAGTCGTTGAATCGTTTGATGTCCCTCCCACACAAACCTCCCAAACAGTGAGCACACCAAGAATTTTACAATTTACTCCTTTATTAAACAGCAACCATGAAATTGCAAATCATTCATAAGAGCCATTCGATTCCATATATTTGCATGTCTAAGGTGAGCCATATAAAAGACCCAATTTGATTTCAATGCCCACTGATTGCTCTACATCTGCCACCAGCGTGAACAGGTAGGGACCAGGTTCCCGAGAGATGCGAGCGGGAGACCAGGAGCTGGAGAATGGGGATAGATAAAGGTGTGACTGACTACAGTGATAGAGAGAGACACCGACAGGGAGATAGATAACAGTGTGACTGACTCTCTACAGACTACAGTGATAGAGAGAGACACCGACAGGGAGATAAAGGTCTGACTGACTCTCTACAGACTAGTGATAGAGAGAGACACTGACAGGGAGATAGATAAAGGTCTGACTGAGTACAGTGATACAGAGAGACACCGACAGGGAGATAGATAACGGTCTGACTGACTCTCTACAGACTACAGTGATACAGAGAGACAGTGACAGAGGGAGATAGATAACGGTGGGAGTGAGTACAGTGATACAGAGAGACACCAACAGAGGGAGATAGATAACGGTGTGAGTTAGTAGTGATACAGAGAGACACCAACAGAGGGAGATAGATAACGGTGTGAGTTAGTAGTGATACAGAGAGACACCAACAGAGGGAGATAGATAATGGTGTGAGTTAGTAGTGATACAGAGAGACACCAACAGAGGGAGATAGATAACGGTGTGAGTTAGTAGTGATAGAGAGAGACACCAACAGAGGGAGATAGATAACGGTGGGAGTGAGTACAGACAGACCCGGCTGCCAAGAGAGGACAGGATATGCTCTCACTGCAGTCAGGGAGTGGTGGAGACAGAGATGCACTTCCTCACAGCTTGTGGAAAATATCAGAGCATCAGGGAGAATTTCTACCAAAAATATGCCCTGAATTCAGAAATTTGAATGACGACCAAAAACTCCCATACCTACTAGGGGAACAGATAAATTGTGTAACCTTAGCGGCACACTATGTTACAGCTTGCCATAAACAGAGGGACAACCAGTAAACCTAAGAAAAGAGTATATACAAATTATACGAATGTATATTTATACACTCAGGGATATATCTGTTTATACACTGTATGAATAGATCTGCGTTTATGTGTTCAACCATAAATGTTTTTCGATGTTTTGGCAACATAAGATGTATCTTATCATGCCAATAAAGCGATTTGAATTGAATTGAATTGAATTGAGTACAGTGAGTGTTATAGTAAGTAAAGCACATTTGCAACACTCAACTGGTGGCTCTGAATTGTTCCCCTTCGTCTCAGTGACCTCGTAGATAACACATTTCCCCAAAGTACGTGCGGTGTCTTTAACACACAATAGGATCAGACAGCACAGGAGGAGGCCATTCGGCCCATTGTGCCTGTGCCGGCTCTTTGAAAGAGCTCTCCAATTAGTCCCACTCCCTGCTCTTTCCCCACAGCCCTGCAATTATTCCTTTTCAAGTGTTTCTCCAATTCTCTTTTGAAAGTTCCTATTGAATCTGCTCCCACCGCTCTTTCAGGCAGCGCGTTCCAGATCACAACAACTCGCTGCGTTTAAAAAAAAACTCTTCTCCCCTCTGGTTCTTTTGCCAATTATCTGAATTCTGTGTCCTCTGCTTCCCGACCCTCCTGCCACTGGAAACAGTTTCTTCTTATTTATCAAAACGCTTCATAATTTTGAACACCCATTGGCCCAGGCAGTAGTCCCTACATGCTTCAAGACCGCTACCATTATTCCTGTGCCAAAGCAAACGGCTGTGACGTGTCTGAATGACTATCGACCTGTCGCACTCACACCCATCATAATGAAGTGTTTCGAGAGACTGGTCCTGGCTCACATCAAAGCCAGTGTTCCCGCCTCTCTTGACCAACACCAGTTTGCCTATCGTGCAAACAGATCAACGGAGGATGCAATCACAACTGCTCTACACTGCACTGAATCACTTAGACGGTAAAGAGACCTACATCAGAATGCTGTTCATAGACTACAGCTCAGCATTCAACACTATCATCCCCAACAAGCTGGCCACCAAACTCCACACTCTTGGCCTGAACACTTCCCTCTGCAACTGGACCCTAGACTTCCTAACAAACAGACCCCAGTCTGTCAAATTAGGTAACCACAC
Organism: Somniosus microcephalus; assembly: GCF_052327205.1. Lineage (NCBI taxonomy): Eukaryota > Metazoa > Chordata > Chondrichthyes > Squaliformes > Somniosidae > Somniosus > Somniosus microcephalus. The sequence continues at coordinate 368,874,202 of NC_140989.1, read as the reverse complement.
CTCCCCCCCCCTGACCCTGAACACGGGGGCCCCACAAGGATGTGTGCTGAGCCCCCTCCTCTACTCCCTCTTCACCTACGACTGTGTGGCTGTTCATGGTTCCAACACCATCATCAAGTTTGCGGATGATACCACGGTAGTAGGCCAGATCACCAACAACGATGAGTCAGCCTACAGGGAGGAGGTCCAGCATCTCGTGAAGTGGTGCGCCGATAACAACCTGGCCCTCAACATCAAGAAAACCAAAGAAATCATTGTGGACTTCAGGAAGTCTAAAGGCGGAAGTCACACCCCCATCCAAATCCATGGGGCTGTGGTGGAAAGGGTGGACAGCTTTACGTTCCTCGGAGTCCACATCACGGAAGACCTCTCCTGGTCCCTCAATACCTCCTCTCTGGTGAAGAAGGCCCAGCAGCGCCTATATTTCCTAAGGAGGCTGAAGGGATGTAACCTGTCACCACTGATCCTCTCTAACTTTTACCGCTGCACAATAGAGAGCATCCTGACGAACTGTATCACAGTATGGTATGGCAGCTGTAGCTACTGTGACCGGAAAGCCCTGCAGCGGGTAGTCAAAACTGCCCAACGCATTACCGGCACCCGGCTACCGACCATAGAGCACATATACCAGAAACGCTGTTTACGGAGGTCACGGTCCATCATCAAAGACCCTACCCACCCCAGCCACAGTCTGTTCGCCCTCCTGCCATCTGGGAGACGCTACAGATGCATTCGCACCCGAACGACCAGATTTAGGAACAGCTTCTTTCCCAGGGCTGTCATCCTACTGAACTCCACAAATAAACTCTAAAGCCTGCACATCTGCCAATGCACTTTATTATGTTTATGTTAATGTATTACAAGCCAAATGTATGTTGAATGTTTAAATGTCTTAATCTAAATGTACACTCTTGGGAGCCGCAAGCCTACATTTCGTTGTACTGCACTTGTGCACTAACAATGACAATAAAGTTGATTATTATTATTATTGAGTCTCCACAGTATATATTCCTGCCAAAAAGCCATACATTCCCTTCTGGCACCCTGTCACAGGGCATGTGGACCATCCGACGTATGATTGGGTTTGTGTAAACCTGAAGCTGCTGGGACCGACTCGTGTAACAATATAAGTCAGACCACCCGTTCATACACACGCGGGATGTATTCAGGGGCATCGAGGGCGCACCTTTACCCGGCCGAGTCTTGGCAGCCAACTTTCTGTGCTGGGCTAGGAATCGCTGTTGGCATGGTTACCGTGCCCTCGCCCGTCAGCAATCTCACCCCGCCACTTTAACAGAGGCTAAAAGAGGTGGAAAATCAACATGTTTCAATAACGGGAGAGGAGGAAGTTGGGTAGCAGTGTTAAACGGTGATCAGCAGCCACAGCAATTCCCCTATTGTCTGCTGACCCTGGTATTCTGATTTTTAGGCACAGTCAGTGCGTTACAATCACACCAAATTAACAGGGCAGGAGAAGACCGGCAGGTCCGTCAAGCCTGCCCCACACCACGATGGCTGCGGCATCATGGCTAAAAGCAATCACAATTAGCGTTCATTCTTTTGCCCAAATTAAGTGCAAATGGGGGTGCAATCATGCCGTGCGATGGGAGCACTGGAATCCTACTCGCTCCCCTCGCCCCAACCCCCTCAAAAAAAAAAAAATTCCCCGGTGATCGGGAATATTAAAAGACCTCCTTTTGGTTTCGACAGGGGTGACCTGAAGCTCACTGGGCAGCGATGCTCCTCCCACAGGAGAGACGGATCACATTGTAAGTATCATCTTGCCCGCCGCTCCAGGCCCCTTAATGATGTCCTCGTGAGCCTGAGTCACCTTGTCCAGTGGGTACTCCGGCCCCACCACCGGCCTCAGCCAGCCCGCTTCCATTCCCGCAAGTAACGCAGCCGCCGTCTCCAGTCGATCCTCCTGCGGCAGACAGAAAGACTCAAAGAATTCACCATTCATTGGCCGTGAAAGTGCTTTCAGACATCCTGAGGTCGTTAAAGGCCCTATATAAATGCAACAACAACTTGCATTTCTACAGTGCCTTTTAACATAGTAAAACGTCACAGGAGCGTTGTCACATAAGGAGATATTAGGACAAGTGACCAAAAGCTTGGTCGAAGAGGTAGGTTTTAGAGAGACACGGAGAGGTTTAGGGAGGGAATTCCAGAGCTTAGGGCCCAGGCAGCTGAAGGCACGGCCGCCAATGGTGGGGGAATTAAATCGGCCAGGGGCAAGAAGCCAGAATTGGAGGAGCGCAGAGATCTCGGAGGGTTGTAGAGCTGGAGGAGGTTACAGAGATAGGGAGGGGTGAGGCCATGGAGGGATTTGAAAAAGAAGAGGATGAGAATTTAAAAATAAAATGGAGGCCTTGCCAGACTGGAGCCAATATAGATGAGCAAGCACAGGGCGAAGTAATGCATGTAGTGTTAGACTGGGATGTGACAAACCTTGCATTCTGCTCCTTTGAGGTAAATAATAACACCAACAACGACTTGTATTTATATAGTGCCTTTAACGTAGTAAGACGTCCCAAGGCGCTTCACAGGAGTATTAAAAGACAAAGGGGGAAAAGTTCGGCTGCTTTGCGCCTCCTGTTAGCTCCCTAAGAGGACGCTAACGGCGCGCAAAGCAACCAGTGACCGGGCACGGCACGGCCAACGCCTCCCGCGAAATTCAGCAGGAGGTTAGTGGCAGCGCTAACTTAGCGCCCGCCGCCGCCGCCGATGACATCATCGCCGTACGCAGCGCCCCCTGACTTATCGCCAGACGCTATGTCCGCTGGGGTCAGGGGGGCCTACCTGCGGCCGGGGCGGCCATTTTTGTTGCTGGCCGCCTGCCAGCACCTGCCTCTGCTGCCGTCCCCCTGACTCCCCCCGCCAGAGTTCCGGCTGCGCTCCATGAGCCCGGCAGTTCTCTTCAGTGCCGGGCTCTTTTGCCGGCACTCCGATCCCCGGTGGCCCAGCTGGGCCCCAGGTCGCGCTGCGCAAGGCCCCTCACCTTTAAGAAGGGGAGGAAGGCCTGCAATACCGCGGTGCGACGTGCCGCGATATTCCCTCGCAGCGCCCCAAGAGGGAGGCAGGGTGCTTCCAGTAGCACCCCGTTTCCTTCTTGGGGCGCTACCACTCAATTTTTCCCCCAAAGAATTTGACACCAAGCCGCATAAGGATAAATTAGGGCAGGTGACCAAAAGCTAGGTCCAAAAAGGTCGGTTTTAAGGAGAGTCTTAAAGTAGGAAAGAGAGGCGGAGGGAGGGGTTTAGGCAGGGAATTCCAGGCAACAGAAGGTACGGCCACCAATAGTTGAGCGATTATAATCAGGGATGCTCAAGAGGGCAGAATTAGAGGAGCGCAGATATCTCGGGGGGTTGTGGAGCTGGAGGAGATTACAGAGATAGGGAGGGGTGAGGCCATGGAGGGATTTGAAAACAAGGATGAGAATTTTGAAATCGAGACGTTGCTTAACCGGGAGCCAATGTAGGTCAGTGAGCACAGGGGGTGATGGGTGAACGGGACTTGGTGCGACTTAGGACACGGGCAGCCGAGTTTTGGATGATCTCAAGTTTACGGAGGGTAGAATGTGGGGGGCCAGCCTGGAGTGCGTTGGAATAGTCAAGTCTAGAGGTAACAAAGACACAGATGAGGGTTTCAGCAGCGGATGAGCTGAGGCAGGGGCGGAGACGGGCGATGTTACGGAGGTGGAGGTAGGCGGTCTTAGTTATGCTGCAGAGTGATCAGAAGCTCATTTCAGGGTCAAATATGACACCAAGGTTGCGAACAGTGTGGTTCAGCCTCAAACAGATGTTAGGGGAAGGGATGGAGTCAGTGGCTAGGGAACGGAGTTTGTGGCAGGGACCGAAAACAATGGCTTCGGTCTTCTCAATATTTAATTGGAGAAAATTTCTGCTCATCCAGAACTGGATGTCAGACAAGCAGTCGGACAATTTAGAGACCGTGGAGAGGTTGAGAGAAGTGGTGGTGAGGTAGAGCTGGGTGTCGTCAGTGTACATGTGGAAACTGATGCTGTGTTTTCGGATGATGTCGCCAAGGGGCAGCATGTAGATGAGAAATAGCAGGGGGCCAAGGATAGATCCCTGGGGGGACACCAGAGGTAACGATGCGGGAGCGGGAAGAGAAGCCGTTTTAGGTGATTCTCTGGCTACGATTAGATAGATAAGAATGGAACCAGGCGAGTGCAGTCCCACCCAGCTGGACGACGGTGGAGAGGCGTTGGAGAGGATGGAGTGGTCAACCGTGTCAAAGGCTGCTAAACAGATAAAGTGAGATCCAAATAATTAACCTGTAGATGTAGGGAAGGGAAAAACCTAAAGAAACACATTTAAGAACGATAAATTCCTGTGTTGGTCGCTTACACACGTGGAAGGGTAGAAATTCTAATTGTTACTGTTCTCATACATTAACACTTGTAGCAAATCCCTCTCTTTGCTGTGTTGATGAAAGTGGTGATGCGCTATCAATTCTAATAAAAGGCTGAGCAGAGTTCAGAACGACAGGCTTTTATTAACTACTGAATTGCACTTCAACAGATCAGGACTATGCCTCTAGTGGACGACCGAATGCCAGAGAGCTGCCGTGCGGCCGTCCTTATACTAGGTAGCCAAGGGCGGAGTCAGCTGAGGCAGAGTCAGGTATAAACAGTGAAACAAGAGTGAACGACAACAACAACAACAATAGTGAACACAGTGAACGACAGTGGTTTACCACAAGTGGTACAGGTGCATTAGGAGTCCATGCGAGAACCCTACCCTCTGATCCTTAAAACAACCATTTGAAAAGTGCCCTTCTTACCTTAGTTGCAGTACCCAATGCAACCCCGATGATGCTGGACTCCTTGGCCATGGTATCCCTGGGATTTATCTCAATGGAACCTCTGCAGCCTACAATCTGTAGAATAAAAGCAGTTCTAACTGCAGTGTAAATTGCACATCTTACTGCCAACTGCATTCAGTTCTGGGCCTCGCACCTCAGGAAGGATAGACTGGCCTTGGAGGGGGAGCGGCCCAGATTCACCAGACTGACACCGGGGCTAAAAGGGTTAAATTATGAAGACGTTTCAGGGACTAGGCTTGTATTCCCTTGATTATAGAAGATTAAGGGGTGATCTAATTGAGGTGTTTAAGATGATTAAAGGAGGTGATCGGGTCGATAGAGAGAAACTATTTCCTCTGGTGGGGGGAGTCCAGAACAAGGGGGCAGAACCTTAAAATTAGAGCCAGGCCGTTCAGGGGTGATGTCAGGAAGCACTTCTTCACACAAAGGGTAGCGGGAATCTGGAACTCTCTCCCCCCTAAAATGTTTTGAGGCTGGGGGTCAATTGAAAGTGTCAAAACTGAGATTGATAGATTTTTGTTGGGTAAGGGTATTAAGGGTTACAGAACCAAGGCGGGTATATGGAGTTAAGATACAGATCAGCCACAATCTAATTGAATGGCGGATTAGATGAAATGGGGTGGGAGGAGGCTCGTGTGGAGCATGAACACCGGCATGGACCAGTTGGGCCGACTGGCTTGTGTCTGTGCTGTACATTCTAGCTATATGCAGCAGCCTCAAGGGGCTGTTCAATAAAACGAAGACCAATCACAGTGCCAATATAATCAGCTGCTATGCGATGACACTGTTCAGTGACCTCTTACTTACAATCACTCGCCCACCATTTGAAAGGAGCTGCAGATCGTTGCTCAGATTCACATTGGACAACATTTCTATGATCATATTTACTCCTCGACCTCCTGTATAATCCTTAACGGAAAAAAGTGGAGGTTATTAATTAGCTACTCGTAAATGATAATGCCAATCAAGGTACAATTTTCTGACCAACTGAAGTAGACCATTATGTTGGTTTGCTTTCTCCATTCCTGCGCGCAACTGAATCGATTGGTCAACTTAGCTGAACCAAAGTCGGGCAATCAAAAGAAAGACAGACTTGCATTTCTATAGCGCGTTTCACAACCTCAGGATGTCCCAAAGCAGTTCACGGCCAATGAAGTACTTTTTTTTGAAGTGTAGTTACTGTTGCAATGTAGGAAATGCAGCATCCAATTTGTGCACAGCAAGCTCCCGCAAACAGCAATGAGGTAATGATCAGATAATCTGTTTTTAGTGATGTTGGTTGAGGGATAAATATTGGCCCGGAACACCGGGGAGAACTCCCCCTGTTCTTCTTTGAAATAGTGCCGTAGAATCTTTTACATCCACTTGAGGAGCCAGACGGGGGGGCAGTACTGAGGGAGTGCTGCACTGTCGGAGGGGCAGTACTGAGGGAGCGCTGCACTGTTGGAGGAGCAGTACTGAGGGAGCGCTGCACTGTTGGAGGAGCAGTACTGAGGGAGTGCTGCACTGTCGGAGGGGCAGTACTGAGGGAGCGCTGCACTGTTGGAGGAGCAGTACTGAGGGAGCGCTGCACTGTCAAGGGCAGTACTGAGGAAGCGCTGCACTGTCGGAGGGGCAATACTGAGGGAGCGCTGCACTGTCGGAGGAGCAGTACTGAGGGAGCGCTGCACTGTCAGAGGAGCAGTACTGAGGGAGCGCTGCACTGTCAGAGGAGCAGTACTGAGGGAGCGCTGCACTGTCAGAGGAGCAGTACTGAGGGAGCGCTGCACTGTCAGAGGAGCAGTACTGAGGGAGCGCTGCACTGTCAGAGGAGCAGTACTGAGGGAGCGCTGCACTGTCAGGGGCAGTACTGAGGGAGCGCTGCACTGTCGGACGTACAGTCTTTGGGATGAAACATTAAACCGAGGCCACGTCTGCTCTCTCAGGTGGCCGTAAAAGATCCCACAGCCACTATGTGGAAGAGGAGCAGGGGAGTTTTCCCTGGTGTCCTGGCCAACATTTATCCCTTAACCGTATCACTAAAACATTATCTGGTGATTTATTTCATTGCTGTTTGTGGGAGCTTGCTGTGCGCAAACTGGCTGGCGCGTTTCCTACATTACAACAGTAACCACACTTCAGAAAGTACTTCATTCGCTGTAAAGCGCTTTGGGACGTCCTGAGGTGGTGAAAGGCGCTTTAGAAATGCGAGTTCTCTCAGTTTACACGGCTGTTTATTACTCGCAATCCTCTGAGCAGGACCACAGCCGTGGGCTACACCGTCCTTTTTATACTTGAGTGCCAGGAGACAAGAAGAAGACTGACGGGGCCTGCCAGCAACACGGAGTCATTAGTCAGTCTGCTAACTCTTGTGCCTTGTTTCGTTTTGGAACCACGCAGCCTTAGGAAATGTAAATATAGTCAGTGCATGACCAATGGAGATTTGGAAGTGCTGGGTCTGTACCTTGATCTTATCGATGTAGCCAGTCTCCCTGTGGTTGAAAGTCTTGTGAGCTCCATTCTGCTGAGCCAGACTTAGTCCTTCCTGAGTCCCGGCTGTACCGAGCACCTTTAGGCCGTAGGCTCTGGCAATCTGACAGGCTGCTATCCCAACCTGAAAGTCAGTACAATAATTACACACTACCTTTCAAGGAGGCAGCTTCTCAGTTTCATCAGTGGTCCCGCTGCAGCCAAACACAATAGCTCTGCTCTCCAACTGCTGCAAGCAAGCTCACAAATCCAAATTCCAAGTGCTGACATTTTTTTCCAGACTGCACTTCTCATTTCAAATTGAGATTTATTCATTTTTTTCACATGCGGATACGAGTCAGGAAAAGCAGCGCTGGGATTGTGCTGTGCAATATTAATAATCCCACGGGTTTGTACAAACTATTTAAACAAAGTGGCTCATCGCCTTTGTTATAAAAAGTTAAAAAATAAAGAGGAATTTCATAGAAACGTGTTTGACACCGATGTCGCACAGGGTGATTTCAAACATGGACACATATAACATGAAATATAGTGGGACTAACTGGAGCTCTTTCAAAGAGCTGGCACAGGCACGATGGGCCGAATGGCCTCCTCCTGTGCTGGATGATTCGAACGCGTGTCTGAATGCCAGAAATGGAAAATTATAATTACGATGAGATACTCGAGATGGTGGGTTATTTCTACTGGATCAGAGAAGACCAATAGATTTAATAGAGGTTTTAAAAATTGTGAGGGGTTTGATTAAGTTGAATAGGGAAAGAATATCTCCTCTGGTTCGGGAGTCAGTAATGAAAAGTCATCGATTTAAAACTGTCACTTAAAAGTAAGGAGAGATCTCAGGGGAAATTTCTATTGCCTAGGGTTTGGTTGGAGCATGGGTTGCTTTTCCACAGGGAGTGGTTGAGGCAGAGACCATCGCGCCTTTTAAGGGAAAAGATCTGGAGTAGAGGAAGATGGAGGGCTACGAGGAGAAAGCAGGGCAGAGGGATTCGTTTTGGATTGCTGTCGCAAGGAGCCAGCAGACACAATGGGCCAAATGGCCTCCTTCTGCGCTGTAACATTCTGTGGTTCTAAACTATTTTGTACTTGAACGTGAATAGAGACTAAGGATTGGGGCAAGTTTAAACTCTCCCCTTCCAACACTGTTCAACTATATAGATAAAATAGAAAAGAGTGGCATGTACCTATGGTTTAGCCTCTGGAATATAGTGGATGAAAACGTATTCTCTCTATGAAGTATTTCATAGGGTGAAGAAGTAGACACCAACGGGAAAAAGGAGGAACTGGGGGAACGAGGACAAGAGATGGACTTTGGAATTCAGGGAGGCAGATGGCAGGACAACATGATTTGGGGAGAGAATTGCAGAGACGGAGTTTAGCGAATGAAAGATTGGCAGCCGCCGGTAGCGATGTCATTGGTTATACGAGGCTGCAGCAATCCCCAAGTATTATGATTTGCCCCAGAACTCCTGGGCCTTTAGTCGATGCAGCTTACCCCTCCGCTCGCCCCATGAACCAGAACCGTCTCTGCTGCTCTCGCACCAGCTCTGAAACAGAAAGGAGTCCAAATGAGAGATTGTCCGTTTGGGATTTCTCCACAACTAGAACTGAAGCTGGTGATTGCTCACTGCTCGGATACTGGCATTTACACAACCTCTGGGGCGACTTCCGTCAAAACCGTGGGGACTCGGCAGGAAATCTGCCGAATTTAGGCTTGTATTCCCTTGAGTATAAAAGACTGAGGGGTGATCTAATTGAGAGTAAAGGATTCGATGGGGTCGAGAGAGAGAAACTATTTCCTCTGGTGGGAAAGTCCAGAACAAGGGGGCAGAACCTTAAACTTAGAGCCAGGCCGTTCAGGGGTGATGTCAGGAAGCACTTCTTCACACAAAGGGCAGTGGGAATCTGGAACATTCTCCCCAAAAAGCTGTTGAGGCAAGGGGGTCAATTGAAAATTTCAAAATTGAGATTGATAGATTTTTGTTAGGTAAGGGTATTGAGGGTTACGGAACCAAGTCGATCAAGTTAAGATACAGATTAGCCACGAACAGGCTCAAGGGGTTGAAGGGCCTCCTCCGGTTCCTAAGTTCTTAATCTGTCGCAGGATGTGTTGCCTTGACAAATCACTTGTCAAATCCTCATTTGTTCATTTCATTTGACGGAACACAAACATTGGATAATAAAACAGAGGGATAATCAGAGACTGTAAAGTCTGTGGGTTGTGCAGTTAATAAATACACAGACTTCAGAAATAACAACAAACAGGTCTTTACTATTCGAAGGTCCGGGCGAATCTGCCCCAGTTATCCTGTCACAACACTTATATACTGGTGTGGTCACTGTCGGTATTACAGTATACAGAAGCCAAACAAGTAGTGCCACACTTAAAGTAGTTCCCTTAAAGGTGAACGGTTACACACAATAATTTCCTTAAGGGTAGACGGGTACATACACTACAATCCTCCCTTTTTAGCTTTCAACATACTGAGTCCATAGTGGACATACATTATCACATATATATATACAGATTTATTTAAGACAGTTCATAGATTCAGTCTTTCGGGAGGTTTCCAGATTCTGTCCGGGTAACGCCGCAGTGGTGTCGTCATTCCAAGCGGGCTAGTAGGTGTTTCTGGTAAAGTTGAATCGGCTCGAAGCACAGTGTCAGGTTCCTCTGACTCCAGAACTACCAGATCGGACGTAGGTGTTCTGGGTAACTCAGTCTCAACCTTATCCGGGTAAGGTGGTGAAGTCGGGGGCCCATTTGTGGCGGACCCTATGATCTGGTCAACATGGCGCCTTATTATATTGTCTCCAATGTCCACAGTGTACATCAACGGGCCTAGCCTTTTTCCAATCGTTCCAGGCTGCCATTTCTCAGTACGATAGTCCCGGGCCAAAACTCGTTGACCGGTCTGGAAGGATCTAGTGGCCCTTTCGTTCATGCCCTGGAATTGCCGGTTCTCTACGTCCCTTCTGACGTTTGGTTTGAGTAAATCCAGCCGACATCGTAGGCATCTATTACAAAACATCATCGCGGGAGTTTGATTTGTGACCGCATGGGTTGCATTTCGGTATGCCAACAAAAAACTATCCACCTTATGCTGTAAACTTATGTCTTCATTACTCATGGCCTTTACGGCCTTCTTGAAGGTCTGGACAAACCTTTCAGCCAATCCATTGGAGGCGGGATGGTATGGGGCTGACGTGCAATGTTTAACTCCATTGCTCTTTAAGAATTTCTTAAATTCCTCAGATACAAATTGCGGTCCATTGTCAGAACAGATCTGTTCTGGCAGGCCATTCCGAGCAAACATAGTCCTTAACACCGTGATGGTTTTTTCCGTCGTGGTGGTGGTCATCTTAATTACTTCTGGCCACTCGGAGTGGGCATCTACCGCTATTAGGAACATCGAGTCCATAAATGGACCAGCAAAGTCGATGTGTACTCTTTGCCAGGGAGATGAGGGCCACTCCCATGGGTGCAGAGGAGCCTGTGGTGGCGCATTCTGAACCCTCTGACATCCTAGGCAATTCTTCGTGATCTCCTCTATGTCCCCATCGATGCCTGGCCACCACACAAACGCCCTTGCTAGATTCTTCATCTTTACGCCACCCAGGTGTCCTTCGTGCAGCTCCTTGAGTACCCTCTTTTGGAGTTTGGGTGGAATCACCACTCTAGACCCACACATCAGGGTTCCTCGACACACTGACAGTTGTTCTTTCCTCTGTGAGAATGCTTGCAGTGTTGGTTCGCACTGTGCTGGCCATCCCTCCACCGTTAAATCATAGACTCGTGAAAGAGTCGGGTCATTCCTTGTCTCATTCTCAATCATTGAGTTTGTTATCGGCAGACACTCCACTACTGATGAGTGGAACAACTCTACTGGGTCCACTGTCCTCGCTTCTTCTACCATCGGCAATGGCAAGCGTGATAGCCCATCAGCGTTACCATGCTGTTTGGACCATTTGTATTCAATATCATACTGGTGTGCCCCAAGTAAAACTGACCATCTTTGTAACCTTTGTGCCGTCATGGTAGAAACGGCCTTGTTTGGGTTGAATATGGACACCAACGGCTGGTGGTCCGTCAGCAATGTGAACCTCTTACACTGCAGGTAATGGTTGAATTTCTTCACGCCCCACACAAGACTGAGGGCCTCCCTATCTATCTGGGCGTAATTTCGTTCCGCTGGTGTCAATGATCGGGACGCGAATGCCACCGGCCTTTCCGAGCCATTTGGTAGTCTGTGCGAAAGTACTGCCCCAATTCCGTACGGGGAAGCATCACAAGCTAGCCGAAGGGGTAATGCTGGGTTGAAATGAGCCAACACTTCTTCAGAGGTAATCAACTCCTTGCTCCTGCGAAAAGCCTTTTTGCATTCTTCACTCCACCTCCATGGTGTTTCTTTCCGCAACAGCTCATTTAGCGGATGCAGCACCGTAGATAAATTTGGCAGAAACTTGTGATAATAATTAATCAACCCCAAGAATGACCTTAGCTGTGACACGTTTCCTGGAGCGGGGGCCTTCACGACCGCTTCTATCTTTTCCGGTGACTTATGTAGTCCCTCTCGGTCAATGACATGACCGCAGTATGAGATCCGTTTTTGGAAAAACTCACACTTCTTGCGATTAACCCGAAGGCCATACTCCTTCAACCTGGTGAGTACCAGTTTCAAATTCGTGAGGTGTTCTTCCTCATCTTTTCCCGTGATTAGAATATCATCTAAGTAGCACTGCGTGCTTGGAATTCCTTGTAACACCTGTTCCATGGCCCTCTGCCAAATTGCTGGCGCCGAAGCTACTCCAAAGACCAGTCTATTATAGCGATACAAGCCTCTGTGAGTGTTGATGGTGAGGTATTGGCGTGACTCTTCCTCAACCTCCATCTGTAAATATGCCTGAGCCAAGTCTATCTTCGTGAAGTGCTTCCCTCCAGCCAATGAAGCAAAAATATCTTCAATCCGCGGAAGCGGGTATTGTACCGTGTGCAGTACCGGATTCACTGTGATCTTGAAATCTCCGCAGATACGGACCTTCCCCGGTCCCCCTGGCTTATTACTTGGTGAGGATTTCATGACGGGAACAATGGGCGTGGCCCACTCACTCCAGTCTACTTTTGACAGAACCCCTGATCGTTCAAGTTCTTCTAGTTCTGCCTCTACTGCTGGTCGTATTGCGTACGGTACCGATCTGGCCTTAAAAAACTTTGGGCTTGCATGTTCTGCAATCTTGACCTTTGCTTTAATACCTCGCAGCGTTCCCAGTCCTTGCTGGAATACCTCTTTAGCTTCGTCTAATATTCTGGACAACCGTTCAGGTTTGACATCCTCTTTTTCAGACTCCACCGTCATGGTGTTTAGTGCATGCCAGTCCATCTTTATTTTTCGGATCCACTCTCGTCCCAGAAGTGGTGGACCTCCCTCAGGCAACACATACAGATCTAACCGGTGGTGAACTTTATCCTGGTATCTCACCTTAACCTCTAGTTTTCCGATGGGGAATACTTTGTGCCCCGTGTATGTCTGCAGCACTAGATCCGTATTCCGTAGTGGAATATGCTTGAAAAACTTTTTATAGTCATGCTTATTCATGACAGTCAACGCCGATCCGGTGTCTACTTCCATTTTTACTTGGACCTTCTCAATCTGTAACGTTATCCAAATAGTTTGTCGGTCGGCTTCATTGCTCACGTTGTGGATTCTCAGACTGTCCAGTCCTTTGTGTTTGGAGTGTGAGTCCGACTTCTGTTCCTTCAGACTCTTCCTAGTCGCCTCTTGTACCTTTCTGTACCATTTTTGTGAGGACTCGTCATTGTTGTACGTCGTTCCTGACCGGCACACTTTAGCTATGTGCCCGATCTTGCCACATTTCCGGCATTCTTGGTTTTTACCCCAGCAACGCTTCTGGTCGTGTGTTGTCTTCCCACAACGATAGCATTTCGTAGTCCTCGAGGTGATGTGGTCCACCCCTAGTGCCACCGTCTTCCGCTGCATTACCGCCGTTCCTTTTGCTGCGGCTTCGTATGATGCGGCTATAAGGACAGCCCTGTCAAGTGTGAGGTTGTTCTCTTCCAGTAGTCGCTTTTGCGTCCCTTCTTTGGACAATCCACATACGAACTTGTCTCGCAGTGCCTCTGTCAGATTCCCTCCGAACTGGCAGTGTTTCGCTAGCCTCCGCAGTTCGACCAAGTATTCCGCGTTGCTTTCGTCTTTCTTCTGCGTTCTCGCATAGAATCTGAATTGTTCAGCCAGCTTCAACGGTGTGGGGTTCAAGTGATCCTTCAGCACCGCTACTATATCCTCGAAAGTCTGATCCGCCGGTTTAGCTGGAGAGAGAAGATGTTTCAACAACCCGAATGTTTTCGCACCCATCATGTTAAGTAAGGTTACAGCTTTTTCCTCCTTAGCTATTTTGGTAGCCTTACAATGTATCTCAATACGTTCCACGTACGTGGGCCAGTCTTCTATTTCGGAGTTAAAATCGTTGCTGTCCCCACGCTTAGGCATCTTCCTTTCTTTGGGTACAACACAAATATTTCTTTAAATTCTTATGTATTTTTTTTTTTCTAAGATGGCAGCTTTTCCCGCGAATTTGGCGGTTTCCCGCTCTTCCTTTCTCTCCCCGCCCACTTCAATGGCGGTTTCCCGCTTTTGTTGGCTCCTCCGCCTAATGGCGGCTTCCCGCGTTTCTTCCTGGTGGAAGGGGTACGCTTTCCCCGCAGCGGACAGGTTCAGCCGCTGGGCTGGCTCTCGCACAGCTCCCCCTACTCGGCTCTGTCTTCTCCTCCCGCCCGCACGGCTCTACCGGCGCTGGGTACACCCCGTTAACGGAGGACAGTTCAGCCGCTGGACTGGCTCTCGCGCAGTCTCTCACCCCGTTTTCGGCTGTGTCTCTCTCCCACTCCCGCACGTTCGGTTTTGCCGGCTCTGAGTACCCCGTTGGTGGAGAACAGCTCAGCCGCTGGACTGGCTCCTCGCAGTCTCTCTCTCCGCCCCCGGCTCTCACCCGCACGGTTCCCGTTCGCCTCCCCAGCCCTCTCGCAGACCGGTGTTTCCCTCCCCGGCTGCGGCTGGGTTTCTCTTCCCGCGCCTACTCGCAGGCTCAGCGCTTCGTGGCTGCGGTCGCTGCCCGGATTTTTCCCGCCGATCGCGGTCCGGCTGTCACCCGACGCCGTTGGACCCGACTTTTGACCGGCTCAGCTCCCCCTCGACCGAGGTCGAGTGCTCTGCCCTTATCCTCCGGATATTCTCTACACCTTCCCCTACTCACAGTCTCTTCGGCCGGCTTGGTCCCTGCTGATCGGCTCACTCCGCACCGTGGTAGAAGGGTAGTCAGTGCCTGTTGCTAATGGAAGCTTTTGTTGCTAAAGTCTTCCACCTTTCTCCTGCTGCAGCCTCGTGTTTTCTTCCAGCAGCACGACGAGGGCGGTTGCCTCTCTTCGACGCTCTTCTTGCTTTGGTAATCTTGCCGCAGGGTACGATCGGACTCGTCGCCACTGTAAAGTCTGTGGGTTGTGCAGTTAATAAATACACAGACTTCAGAAATAACAACAAACAGGTCTTTACTATTCGAAGGTCCGGGCGAATCTGCCCCAGTTATCCTGTCACAACACTTATATACTGGTGTGGTCACTGTCGGTATTACAGTATACAGAAGCCAAACAAGTAGTGCCACACTTAAAGTAGTTCCCTTAAAGGTGAACGGTTACACACAATAATTTCCTTAAGGGTAGACGGGTACATACACTACAGAGACGTAAACGGGCTTCCTGAGCCACACAGTGACAGCACTCATTACAAGCTACTGGCAGATTCAGTCAGGGTTATTTTGCAGTGTTTACAGGTGAAGCATTTCATAATGATCAACTTTCATTAATATGTACCACCCTCTCCCGGACTGGTTTCCATCACCTGAGGGGGTCGGAGAGGAATATGCCAGAGGATTTTTTTCCCTTATTGGCCCGGGTTTTTTCTCTGTTTTATTACCTCAGGAGATTACATGGCTGCGGGGTGGGGGGAGGAGGGGTAGGAAGGGTCTCGTCACGATGCACCAGCCATCATGGTGTGGCGCAGGCTTGATGAACCCGCTGCTCTTTTCCTGCCCTTGAATTCCATATGTTTGTAAATGTCAAGTAGAGGACTGTGCATGGCAGACTGGTCACGAAAGTAAAAGCCCATGGGATCCAAGGCAAAGTGGCAAGTTGGATCCAAAATTGGCTCAAAGGCAGGAGGCAGAGGGTAATGGTCGAAGGGTGTTTTTGTGACTGGAAGGATGTTTCCAATGGGGTCCCGCAGGGCTCAGTACTGGGTCCTTTGCTTTTTGTGGTATATAGCAATGATTTGGACTTGAATGTAGGAAGTATGATTAAGAAGTTTGCAGATGATATAAAAATTGGCCGTGTGGTGGTTGATGAATAAAGCTGCAGACTGCAGGAAGGTATCAATGGACTGGTCAGGTGGACAAAACAGTGGCAAATGGAATTCAATCTGGAGAAGTGTGAGGTAATGCATTTGGGGAGGGCTAACAAGGCAAGGGAATACACAATAAATGGTAGGATACTGAGAAGTGTAGAGGAACAAAGGGACCTTGGAGTGCAGGTCCACAGATCCCTGAAGGTAGCAGGCCAGGTAGATAAGGTGGTTAAGAAGGCATACGGGATACTTGCCTTTATTAGCTGTGGCATAGAATATAAGAGCAGGGAGGTTATGCTTGAACTGTATAAAACACTAGTTAGGCTGCAGCTAGAGTACTGCGTGCAGTTCTGGTCACCACATTACAGGAAGGATGTGATTGCACTAGAGAGGGTGCAGAGGAGATTTACGAGAATGTTGCCTGGGCTGGAGAATTTTAGCTATGAGGAAAGATTGAATAGGCTGGGGTTGTTTTCTTTGGAACGGAGGAGGCTGAGGGGAGATTTAACTGAGGTGTATAAAATTATGAGGGGCCTAGATAGAGTGGATAGGAAGGACCTATTTCCCTTAGCAGAGGTCAATAACCAGGGGGCATAGATTTAAAATAATTGGTTGGAGGTTTAGAGGGGATTTGAGGAGAACTTTTTTCACCCAGAGGGTGGGCTGCCTGAAAGGGTGGTAGAGGCAGAGACCCTCATCACATTTAAACAGTGCTTGGATATGCACTTGAAGTGCCGTAACCTACAGGGCTACGGACCAAGAGCTGGAAAGTGGGATTAGGCTGGAGAGCCCTTTGTTGGCCGGCATGGACACGACGGGCCGAATGGTCTCCTTCTGTGCTGTAAATTTCTATGATTCTATATGTTTGTAAATGTCAAGTAGAGGACTGTGACTATGTCCATCTCAAGTAGGGCTTTGTAACCTGTTAATTATCACACAGCGTAGGGGACTCATTTTTTATACTGCTGCACTCTATATTGTTTATTTGCCTAAAGTGATACAGAAATAGGAAAAAAAGGAATTGCGTTTCTATAGTGCCTTTCAAACAGCAATAATGACCAGATAATCTGTTTTAGTGATGTTGGTTGAAGGATAAATATTGGCTAGAACACTGGGGAGAACTCCCCTGTTCTTCTTCGAAATACTACTGTGGGATCTTTTACATCCATCTTAGGGGGCAGACAGGGCCTTGGTTTTAACGTTTCATCCGAAAGACGGCACCTCCGACAGTGCAGCACTCCCTCAGTACTGCACTGGAGTGTCAGCCTAGATTTTTGAGCTCAAGTCCCTGGAGTGTGGCTTAAACCCACAACCTTCTGACTCAGAGGCGAGGGTGCTGCCCACTGAGTCACGGCTGATACTCAAGGAGCCAACAAGCGTTAAGGGTCTGCGCGTTAAGGTATACCAATGGGTAAAGACAACGCAACTCCTGCAATAGTGTGACATCTCTCATGGTAAAAACAATTACAGTCGATATAAGATTCACGATTGTCTTACTTGTGCAGGAGCGCTCGATACGCAGTGAAGTAAGGAATTCCAATAGCCGATCCTTCCTTGTAGCTAAGATTATCTGGCAAAGGGTAAACTGAGTCATCTGAAGCGATGGTATACTCCGCATAACCGCCAGTGATGGTTCCACTTGTAAAAACACGGTCCCCTTTCTCTCTCGGAGCAAAAAGGACACATTTATTGACAAAGAGTTTCATTTTTAAATCTGTTCAAAATGTGTAAAAACTTTGCAATTTATTGATTATAGAGCATACCAAAAACAACATTTTATAATATATTAGAAATGTCAAGTCTGTGCACTAAGGGCCTTGCCTCTTCCCGTTGGTTTCTCAATAAAAACACATCTCCGCTATAAATTCCTCTGTTGACATTTATAATGAGAATTGCCTATGTAAACTCGTCACGCTGTAATTACACCCTCCCACCACCGGTGGCACTGCAGCACTCCCATAGTGTGGCTCCCAGCTTCTCATCCTGTACAGGAACTCCAATGCTCCAACCAACTCTGCTTCTCAACTTGCCCCAAGTTTTGCAATTTAACTATAAATAATAATAATATGAATTTAGAAGCATTATTTAAAAATTTCAGAAAATGGGGACTGAATAACATTTGCATACCCTGGTCCAATTATCCCCTGCTATTTAACCCCGATTCACCTGAAGGCTCTACTTAGTCTCAACTCCCTGCAGCATATGATTTTTTCATATTATATCATTTGCTTTAATAAATGTCATTACAACACAACACACAAAACACATGAATCTGGAGGACCGTGTTATAAAGAGCATCCAGCAATCTGAGCTTGTGTGGAATACATTAGATAAATCATTTTTCTATTGCATCAGATGTGTTTTTATTGAGAAACCAATGGGAAGAGGCAAGGCCCTTAGTGCAGGTTGAAAAAGGAGAGTACAGGAGGTAAACCATGAAACCAAGTTTGGGTTGTAAAAGCCTGAAGATGTAGGAGAAGTGGGCTGGATTTTCCTAAGCCCCTGGAGTCGGGTTGGAGGCGTGCGGGCGATAAAAATCGGAGATCCGGGGGTCCCGACCCCATCCCGCCTCCAACCCGCCTCCATGTCAATTTCATAGGAGTCGGGTTGCCGACAAGTGCTGGAACCCGACTCCCAGAGGCGGGAAGGGATTAAAGGCAATTAAACTGCCTGTTAACAGGTAGTTAACAGGTAGTTTTTTGCCTATTCGCGATTTTTATTGCTGGTTTGTGGGCTTCCCGACAGCTCCAAACCACGAAAAGTTTTCGAGGCGGGACGTGGGTCTGAGGTCTTGGAGGGGTCGGGATGCCCAGTGTTCAGGTGAGTGAGGGGTGCAGGAGTGCAAAGGTAAGTGTTTTGCAAGTGTTTAAATAAGTTTAACTTACTTTTACTTACCTTTACAGGAGTCCTGCATTCCGGTGTCGGGAGTCGGCTGCAAGAACCACAGAAGCTCCGATTTTAAAAAAAAAATCAGCTTCTTGGTTTCTGCTGCAAAATGATTTTAAAGTTATCCTGAGAAAGGACTGAGGCTGAATTAGCAGTTTTTCAGTGCTTGACAGCTTCAAACAGCTGTTAAACACTGATATTTCATCAGCCAAAAGCTTTTGACAGGTGAAATGTCAATCTCTGACGTCACCTGTTGCTGGGTGGCCCTTAATTGGCCTGCTGAGCCCACAGGGCGGGCTCAACAAGGTCAATCAGAGGAAAATCCAGTGGGTTGGCCACATCTCCATGGAGGCGGGACAACAAGCCCGAATGTGGGTTTCCCACCTCCAACCCGCCCCCGTAGCAAAGTCCAGCCCAATGTTTCTGTCTAAGAGTGCAAGAAAGAGGTCAAATAAAGCTCTCCACGGATGGTAACAGTATTCAAGTCCTGGAAAGACCTTGTGTTCAAATCCCTCCGTGGTCTCGCCGCTCCCTATCTGTCACCTCCTCCAGCCCGACAACCCTCTGAGAACTTGGCGTTTTTCCAGTTCTGGCCTCTTGCGCATCCCCCACTTCCTTCGCCCCACCATGGGTGGCCATGCCTTCAGCCGTCTAGGGCCTAAGGAATTCCCTTTCCAAACCTTTCCACCTCGCTCTCCTCCTTTGTTGCCCGTGTCCTAACTCACACCCAGTGCCGTTCACCCCTCACCCGCTGTGCTCACTGCCCCATGTCCTAACTCACACCCAGTCCCGTTCACCCCTCACCCCTGTGCTCACTGCCCCGTGTCCTAACTCACACCAGGTCCCGTTCACCCCTCGCCCCTGTGCTCACTGCCCCGTGTCCTAACTCACACCCAGTCCCATTCACCCCTCACCCCCTGTGCTCACTGCCCCGTGTCCTAACTCGCACCAAGTCCCGTTCACCCATCACCCCCTGTGCTCACTGCCCCATGTCCTAACTCACACCCAGTCCCGTTCACCCATCACTCCCTGTGCTCACTGCCCCGTGTCCTAACTCACACCCAGTCCCGTTCACCCCTCACCCCCTGTGCTCACTGCCCCGTGTCCTAACTCACACCCAGTCCCATTCACCCATCACCCCCTGTGCTCACTGCCCCGTGTCCTAACTCACACCAAGTCCCGTTCACCCATCACCCCCTGTGCTCACTGCCCCGTGTCCTAACTCACACCAAGTCCCGTTCACCCCTCACCCCTGTGCTCACTGCCCCGTGTCCTAACTCACACCCAGTCCCGTTCACCCATCACCCCCTGTGCTCACTGCCCCGTGTCCTAACTCACACCAAGTCCCGTTCACCCCTCACCCCGTGCTCACTGCCCCGTGTCCTAACACACACCCAGTCCCGTTCACCCCTCACCCCCTGTGCTCACTGCCCCGTGTCCTAACTCACACCCAGTCCCGTTCACCCCTCACCCCCTGTGCTCACTGCCCCATGTCCTAACTCACACCCAGTCCCGTTCACCCATCACCCCCTGTGCTCACTGCCCCGTGTCCTAACTCACACCCAGTCCCGTTCACCCATCACCCCCTGTGCTCACTGCCCCGTGTCCTAACTCACACCAAGTCCCGTTCACCCCTCACCCCGTGCTCACTGCCCCGTGTCCTAACACACACCCAGTCCCGTTCACCCCTCACCCCCTGTGCTCACTGCCCCGTGTCCTAACTCACACCCAGTCCCGTTCACCCATCACCCCCTGTGCTCACTGCCCCGTGTCCTAACTCACACCAAGTCCCGTTCACCCCTCACCCCTGTGCTCACTGCCCCGTGTTCTAACTCATACCAAGTCCCGTTAACCCATCACCCCCTGTGCTCACTACCGCATGTCCTACCTCACACCAAGTCCCGTTCACCCATCACCCCCTGTGCTCACTGCCCCGTGTCCTAACTCACACCAAGTCCCGTTCACCCATCACCCCCTGTGCTCACTGCCCCGTGTCCTCACACACACCCAGTCCCGTTCACCCATCACCCCCTGTGCTCACTGCCCCGTGTCCTAACTCACACCAAGTCCCGTTCACCCATCTCCCTCTGTGCTCACTGACCTACATTGGCTCCCGGTCCAGCAACGCCGCAATTTTTAAATTCTCAGCTTTGTTTTCAAATCCCTCCATAGCCTCGTCCCTCCCTATCTCTGTAACCTCCTCCAGTCCCTACAAGAGATCTGTGTTTCTCCAATTCTGGCCTCTTGAGCATCCCCGATTTGAATTGCTCCACCAGCTGCCTCTGCCCTAAGCTCTGGAATTCCCTCCCTAAATCTCTCCCTCTCCTCCTTTAAGACTCTGCAAAAAACCTACCTCTTTGGCTAAGCTTTTGGTAACCTGTCCTAATATCATCTTATGTGGTTCGGTGTCAATTTTTAACTGATAACGCTCCTGTGAAGTGCCTTGGGACATTTTACTACGGTAAAAGCGCTATATAAATGCAAGTTGTTGTTTATGGTGATTTAAGAGCTGTTAAGAGAAATAAAACATTTGCCACAAAAGAGGCTGCACACTATTTTTAAAATACAATTTTTTTGGGATGGGGAAGCAGCCACTTTAAGACTCACAAAATACAACAAAATTACCTTAAATTTCGTGACATCTTGTCCCACTTGTTCCACGACTCCCGCTACATCATTTCCTGGTGTCCAGGGCAAAGGTGGCTTCCTAGCATGGGTTCCGGAACGGATGTACGTTTCAACTGGATTTACACCACAAACATGGACTCTGATTAGAACCTAAGAGGGCAAAGATCATCCTTAGTCTTCAAAAAAGGGCAGGAGGTCAGAAATTCCACTGGCCCACGGTCTAGGGCTGGCCATTCTAAGTCAGCCCCAATAGGTACTACTTAGTTCTTCACTAAACCAACGTGTGCACAAATGGAGATGCAGACTTTGAGGAACTTTATACGCTCAACATTGGAGAATCAAACAGCACAGGCGGAGGCCATTCAGCCCATCATGCCTGTGCCGGCTCTTTGAAAGAGCTCCCCAATTAGTCCTACTCCCTGCTCTTTCCCCACAGCCCTGTGAATTTCTCCTTTTCAAGTATTTATCCAAATCCCTTTTGAAAGTTACAACTGAATTGTTTATATTTATTTTTGGTCCAGGTTAACAACCATGCATAAGAATAAGAGACAAAATAGAAAAGGCACAAAGAATATAGGAAGTCAAGTGATTCGTTATCCAGTTGGCTATCATCCGCAAACTATTAGGACTCAGGGCTTCAAGTTGGATCAGATGGGTTCAGCTGTTGGTCTGCAGCTTTCGGTCAGGTCATTTACATACGAACCATGACGGACGGGTAAAGACCCTCTGGTCCATCCAGCCTGCCCCACATAATTGTGATCACAATCCACCCCACCCGAAACCAGGTGATCCCTAGGAGGGGCAAAAAAATGGTAAAAAAACCCAGGCCAATTTGGGGGAAAAAAAATCTGGGAAATTCCTCTCCGACACATCTAGGCGATCGAAACGAGTCCAGATCATCACTCTGGCCCTGAACTCCCTGCAGTACCTACCTTCTGTAAGAGGTGATCTCCAGCTCAGCCAGAAACAGGTCCAGCTCTCACTCGAAGGGATTCAGCGAGTCCGCGTCCACTGCATGAGATGCCAGCCTGTTCCAGAGGTCCGCTATTCTCTGGGAAAACAACCACCTCATAGAAACAGAGAAGATAGGAGCAGGAGTAGGCCATTCGGCCCCTCGGGCCTGCTCTGCCATTCAATGAGATCATGGCTGATCATCCAAATTCAGTACCCTGTCCCTGCCTTCTCCCCATATCCCTTGATCCCTTTAGCCTTAAGAAATATATCCAACTCCTCCTTGAATATATTTAATGAATTGGCCTCAACTGCCTTCTGTGGTAGAGAATTCCACAGGTTCACCACTCTCTGGGTGAAGAAATTCCTCCTCATCTCTCTCCTAAATGGCTTACCCCTTATTCTTAGACTGTGACCCCTGGTTCTGGCTCCCCGACCATCGGGAACATCCTTCCTGCATCTAGTCTGTCCATTCCTGTCAGAATGTTATAAGTTTCAATGAGATCCCCTCTCATTCTTCTAAACTCCAGCGAGTACAAGCCCAATCGACCCAATCTCTCCTCATACGTCATTCCTGCTATCCCAGGTATCAGCCTGGTGAATCTTCGCTGCACTCCCTCCATGGCAAGAACATCCTTCCTCAGGTAAGGCAACCAAAACTGCACACAATACTCAAGATGTGGTCTCACCAAGGCCCTGTACAACTGCAGCAAGACATCCTTGCTCCTGTACTCGAACCCTCTCGCTACGAAGGCCAACTCCTCTCGCAGTCCGTGTCCATATGCAGCAAGACCTGGACAACATTCAGACTTGGACTGACAAGTGGCAAGTAACATTCGCACCATACAAGTGCCAGGCAATGACCATCTCCAACAAGCGAGACTCTAACCATCCCCTTGACATTCAATGGCATTACCATTACTGAATCCCCCACTATCAACATCCTGGGGGTTACCATTGATCAGAAACTGAACTGGACCAGCCATATAAATACTGTGGCTACAAGAGCAGGCCAGAGGCTGGGAATTCTGCAGCGAGGGTCTCACCTCCTGACTCCCCAAAGCCTTTCCACCATCTACAAGGCACAAGTCAGGAGTGTGATGGAATACTCTCCACTTGCCTGGATGAGTGCAGCTACAACAACACTCAAGAAGCTCGACACCATTCAGGATAAAGCAGCCCGCTTGATTGGCACTCCATCCACCACCTTCACCATTCACTCCCTCCACCACCGGCGCACTGTGGCTGCAGTGTGTACCATCTACACGATGCACTGCAGCAACTCGCCAAAGCTCCTTCAACAGCACCTTCCAAACCCGCGACCTCTACCACTTAGAAGGACAAGGGCAGCAGACGCATGGGAACATCACCACCTACAAGTTCCCCTCCAAGCCACACACCATCCTGACTTGGACCTGTATCGCCGTTCCTTCACTGTCGCTGGGCCAAAATCCTGGAATTCCCTTCCTAACAGCATTGTGGGTGTACCTACACCATATGGACTGCAGCGGTTCAAGAAGGCGGCTCACCACCATCTTCTCAAGGGCAATTAGGGATGGGCACTAAATGCAGGCCTAGCCAGCGACGCCCACATCCCATCAATGAATAAAAATAAAAAAAACATACCATTTGCCTTCTTAACCGCCTGCTGCACCTGCATGCTTATCTTCAGCGACTGGTGCACAAGGACACCCAGGTCTCGTTGCACTTCCCCTTCTCCCAATCTATTGCCATTCAGATAATAATCTGCCTTCTTGTTTTTGCCACCAAAGTGGATAACCTCACATTTATCCACGTTATATTGCATCTGCCATGCTTCTGCCCAATCACCCAACCTGTCCAAATCATACTGGAGTTTCTCGACATCCTCCTCACAGCACACACGCCCACCCAGCTTTGTGTCGTCTGCAAATTTGGAGATATTACATCTAGTTCCCTTGTCTAGATCATTAATATATATTGTGAATAGCTGGGGTCCAAGGACCGATCCCTGTGGTATCCCACTAGTCACTGCCTGCCACTCGGAAAAAGACCCGTTTATTCCAACTCTTTGCTTTCTGTCTGCCAACCAGTTCTCTATCCAAGTCAAAACCTTGCCCCCAATCCCATGTGCCTTAACTTTACACGCTAATCTCTTATGCGGGACCTTATCGATGGCCTTCTGAAAGTCCAGATACACCACATCCACTGGTTCTCCCTTATCTATTTTACCAGTTACATCCTCAAAAAATTCCAGTAGATTAGTCAAGCACAATTTACCTTTTGTGAATCCATGTTGACTTTGTCCGATCCTGTCACTGTTTTCCAAGTGCTCTGCTGTTACATCTTTTATAATGGACTCTAGCATTTTCCCCACTACCGATGTAATTCCCCGTTTTCTCTCTACCACCTCTTTTGAATAGTGGGGTAACATTAGCTACTCTCCAATCCATGGGTACTGTTCCAGGTTCCATCGAATGTTGGAAGATGATCAACAATGCATCTACTATTTCTAGGGCCACTTCTTTAAGTACCCTAGGATGTAGATTATCAGGCCCTGGGGATTTTTTGGCCTTCAATCCCATCAATTTCAGTAACACCATTTCCCTGCAAATACTGATTTCTTTCAGTTCCTCCCTTTCATCAGACTCTATGTTCCCCGGCATCTCTGGGAGGTTATTTGTGTCCTCCTTTGTGAAGACAGAGCCAAAATATGTATTTAGTTGGACTGCCATTTCTTTGTTCCCCATTATAAATTCCCCTGATTCTGACTGCAAGGGACCTACGCTTGACTTCACCAATCTTTTTCTCTTCACATATCTATAAAAGCTTTTACAGTCAGTTTTTATGTTCCCTGCAAGCTTACTCTCATATTCTATTTTCCCCTTCTTAATTAATCCCTTTGTCCTCCTTTGTTGAATCCTAAACTGCTCCCAATCCTCAGGTTTACTGCTTTTTCTGGCCAATTTATATGTCCTCTCCTTGGATCTTATGCTATCCCTAATGTCCCTTGTTAGCCACGGTTGAGTCACCTTTTTTGTTTTATTTTTATGCCAAACTGGGATGAACAAATTCTGTAGTTCATCCATGCGGTCTTTGAATGTTTGCCATTGCCTATCCACCGTCAACCCTTTGAGTGACATTCCCCAATCAATCCTACCCAACTCGCGCCTCAGACCATCGTAGTTTCCTTTATTTAAATTTAGGACCCTAGTCTCTGAGTCAACGACTTCATTCTCCATCTTAATGAAGAATTCGATCATATTATGATCACTCCGACCCAAGGGGCCTCGTACAACAAGATTGCTAATTAATCCTTTCTCGTTACATAATACCCAGTCTAAGATGGCCTGATCTCTGGTTGGTTCCTCGACATATTGGTCCAGGAAACCATCCCATAAACACTCCAGGAATTCCTCCTCCACAGTATTGTTACTAATTTGGTTAGCCCAATCTATATGTAGATTAAAGTCACCCATGATGACTGCTGTGCCCTTATTGCACGCTTCTTTAATTTCCCTTTTAATGCCATCCCCAACCTCCGCCTTACTGTTTGGAGGTCTATATACCACTCCCACTAACGTTTTCTGCCCCTTGGTATTTCTCAATTCTACCCATACAGATTCCACATCATCAGAGCTTCTTCTTCTTATCGTGTCCACGGACAGTCTATACATAGCCCAGCCAGAACTGGACACATTTTTGCGCCTTGTTGTTGGATTCGGCAAGATCTGCAACAGTGCAGGGTTCCTCTAACGATGGGCATTGCAGGAGATGTTGCATAGTCTGTGCCTCAGTTCCACATTCACAAGTTGTCAGGCTGGTTGAATATCCCCATTTGCTTAGTGACACCTTTGCGCAACCTACACCGGTCCTAAGTCTGTTAAGGCACTTCCAGATTGCCCAGTTGCAATTAGCTCCTGGGGGAAGGCTTTCATCAGGTAAAATTTCCATCACTGGCGGTTGTTCAAGACTGGTGAGCCGGTCTTTCCACAAGGCGATGCGGACTTCAGATGAGGTTGATTGTAATGGAACAACACTGTTCATGAAGCTCTTCCTTGACTTTAGGCGGCTGGGTGTAGGTGTATGACAATGCAGAGGGTGCCTCTCATCTGATGTTTGACGGAGTCGCTCTTTCTTGCTGGCTACCGTTCTTCTTATATCAGGGGGAATGATACCCGCCAGGATATATAGGCTGTTGGTGTTTGTTGGTTTTAAGCAACCTGTGATAAATCGGCAGCTTGCATTCAGAACGGCATCCATCTTCTTGGCATGAGTAGACCTTTCCCATGCAGGGCAGGCGTATTCGGCAGTGGAATAGCAAAGAGCAAGTGCACTGGTTCGCAATGTTTTCGGGCTTGCTCCCCATCTTGTGTTAGTGAGCTTATTCAGGATGTTGTTTCGTGCGCTCACTTTTGCCTTTGTCTTCTCGATGTGGTTCTTGAAGGTGAGGCATCGGTCAAGGGTGACTCCTAAGTAGATAGGGTGCTCGCAATGCGTCAGTGTTGCTTCACACCAGGTTACTTTCAACTGGCGTTTGGCTTCACGGTTTCTGAGGTGGAATGCACAAACTTGCGTCTTTGATGGGTTTGCACGAAGGTGGTTTTCTTCATAGTAGGATTTTAGTCCCTCCAAGGCCTCAGAAAGCGTTTTCTCCACGGTGTTAAAATCAGAGCTAATATCCTTCCTTACAATTGTGTTAATCCCGTCTTTAACCAGTAATGCTACCCCACCTCCCTTTCCTTTTTGCCTATCTTTCCTGAATATCGAATACCCCTGGATGTTGAGTTCCCAGCCTTGGCCATCCTTGAGCCATGTTTCCATAATCCCAACCAAATCATATTCGTTTACCTCTATTTGCGCAGCCAATTCGTCCACCTTATTACGAATGCTCCTCGCATTAAGACACAAAGCCTTCAGGCTTGTTTTTTTAACGTTCTTAGACCTATTAGAATTATTATTTACTGTGGCCACGTTTTATTTAAACCGTTGATTTCTCTGACTGCCACTTTTGTTTTTCTCCTTCCTATCTTTTGCTTTTATCCTTGTTTCCCTTTCCTCTGTCTCCCTGCTCAGGTTCCCAACCCCCTTCCATTTTAGTTTAAACCCTCCCCCAAGAGCACTAGCAAACACGCCCCCCTAGGACATTGGTTCCAGCCCTGCCCAGGTGCAAACCTCCTGACATCTAACCTAGATCTGGCCGTATAAATGTGTGACCCCTGGTCCTCCCTAACCTATTTAATTGGAACAAACTGTCAACTGGAACACAATCTATTCCCTTCATTATCTTATGAACCTCAGTCAGATCACCTCTAGGTCTACACCTCTCTAAAGTGTAGAGTCCCAACTCTTTTAGCCTATCTTGATAATAACTAAGATGCTTTAAACGGGGAATTAGTCTAGTGGTCCTCCTCTACATCCTCTCCAATGCCTCAATATCACCCACCACGTGAGGAGACCAAACCTGGACACAATTTTCCAAGTGCGGCCTGACTAAGGTCTTGTACAAGGACAAAACAGTATGCCTCGTCTTATACTCAGTTGTCCTATGGATACAATCCAACACCCTATTTGCTCTAGCTATAGCTTCACGGCTTTGCTCATGTACCTTTAAGGATGTATGCACTAGAATGACCAAATCACTTTCTATCTCCACTTTCTTTAATGCTTTTCCCTGCAGGGTGTATGAATATTGAGCATTTGCCCTGCCCACATGCATAACACTACACTTACCTAAGTTATACATCATTTTCCAGTCATGAGCCCAATCTCCCAACACCTTAAGATCTGCCTGAAGCAGACGAGCGTCGTCTACAGTTCTAAGATCTAGGTATCATCATCAAATTTGCAGATTGTGCCCCCAACACCTACATCCAGATTATTAAGAAAAATAGCAAAGAGCAACAGTCCCAACACTGATCCCTGCAGGACACCACTGGTGACTGGTCTCTCCAAACAGATCCAGATCCGTCTATAACTACATTCATCATGGGAACGGTAGCATAGTGGTTATGTTACTGGGCTAGTAATTCAGAGGCCTGGACCAATAATCCAGAGAGGTGATTTAAATCCCACCACGGCAGCTGGGGAATTTAAATTCAGTTAATTACATAAATCTGGAATAAAAAGCTAGTATCAGTAATGCTGACCATGAAACTATCAATTGTCTTAAAAACCCATCTGGTTCACTAATGTCCTTTAGGGAAGGAAATCTGCCATCCTTGCCTGTGATGTTGCTGGTCATCTTCCAAAATTCGATAGACTCTGGAACAGTTCCCATGTATTGGAGGGTAGCTAATGTTTACCCCACTGTTCAAAAAAGGTGGTAGAGAGAAAACGGGGAATTACAGACCGGTAAGCCTGACATCGGTAGTGGGGAAAATGCTAGAGTCCATTATAAAAGATGTAATAGCAGAGCACTTGGAAAACAGTGACAGGGACAAAGTCAACATGGATTCACAAAAGGTAAATCGTGCTTGACTAATCTACTGGAATTTTTTTGAGGATGTATCTGGTAAAATAGATAAGGGAGAACCAGTGGATGTGGTGTATTTGGACTTTCAAAAGGCTTTCGATAAGGTCCCGCATAAGAGATTAGCGTGTAAAGTTAAGGCACATGGGATTGGGGGCAACGTACTGACTTGGATAGAGAACTGGTTGGCAGACAGAAAGCAAAGAGTTGGGATAAACGGGTCTTTTTCCGAGTGGCAGGCAGTGACTAGTGGGGTACCGCAGGGATTGGTCCTTGGACCCCAGCTATTCACAATGTATATTAATGATCTGGACGAGGGAACTAGATGTAATATCTCCAAGTTTGCAGACGACACAAAGCTGGTTGGGCGTGTGTGCTGTGAGGAGGATGCCGAGAAACTCCAGTATGATTTGGACAGGTTGGGTGATTGGGCAGAAGCATGTGAGATGCAATATAACGTGAGTAAATGCGAGGTTATCCACTTTGGTGTCAAAAACAAGAAGGCAGATTATTATCTGAATGGCAATAGATTGGGAGAAGGGGAAGTGCAACGAGACCTGGGCGTCCTTGTGCACCAGTCGCTGAAGGTAAGCAGGCAGGTGCAGCAGGCGGTTAAGAAGGCAAATGGCATGTTGGCCTTCGTAGCGAGAGGGTTTGAGTACAGGAACAAGGATGTCTTGCTGCAGTTGTACAGGGCCTTGGTGAGACCACATCTTGAGTATTGTGTGCAGTTTTGGTCGCCTTATCTGAGGAAGGATGTTCTTGCCATGGAGGGAGTGCAGCGAAGATTCACCAGGCTGATACCTGGGATGGCAGGAATGACGTATGAGGAGAGATTGGGTCGATTGGGCTTGTACTCGCTGGAGTTTAGAAGAATAAGAGGGGATCTCATTGAAACTTATAAAATTCTAACAGGACTGGACAGACTAGATGCAGGAAGGATGTTCCCGATGGCGGGGGAGTCCAGAACCAGAGGTCACAGTCTAAGGATAAGGGGTAAGCCATTTAGGACTGAAATGAGGAGGAATTTCTTCACCCAGAGAGTGGTGAACCTGTGGAATTCTCTACCACAGAAGGCAGTGGAGGCCAATTCATTAAATATATTCAAGAAGGAGTTAGATATATTTCTTAAGGCTAAGGGGATCAAGGGATATGTACTGAATTTGGATGATCAGCCATGATCGCATTGAATGGCGGAGCAGGCTCGAGGGGCCGAATGGCCTACTCCTGCTCCTATCTTCTATGTTTCTATGTTTTCTATGACTCCAGATCCACAGAAATGTGGTTGACTCTTAACTGCCTGACTCTGAAATGGCCCAGCAAGTCACTCAGTTGTAAAAAAATGCTACAAAAAATAATAAGAATAAAACCAGATGGACCACCTGGCATTGCCTTGGCACAGGCTTTGGACACGACAGTGGCACACCCAGCCCAGTCGACCCTGCAAAAGTCCTCCTCACCAACATCTGGGGACTTGTGCCAAAATTGGAAGAGCTGTCCCACAGACTAGTCAAGCAAAAGCCTGACATAGTCATACTCACAGAATCATACCTTTCAGCTAATGTCCCGAACTCCTCCATCACCATCCCTGGGTATGTCATGTCTCACCAGCAGGACAGACCCACCAGGGGTAGCGGCACAGTGGTATACAATCAGGAAGGAGTGGCCCTGGGAGTCCTCAACATTGACTTCGCACCCCATGAAGTCTCATGGCATCAGGTCAAGCATGGGCAAGGAAACCTCCTGCTGATTACCACCTACCGCCCTCCCTCAGCTGATGAATCAGTACTCCTCCATGTTGAACACCACTTGGAAGAAGCACTGAGAGTAGCAAGGGCACAGAATGTACTCTGGGTGGGGGACTTCAACGTCCATCAACACTGCTGGCTGAGTCTTCACGGACATAGCTGCCAGATTGGGCCTGCGGCAGGTGGTGAGAGAACCAACACGAGGGGAAAAACCTACTTGACCTTGTTGTCGCTGAATTGGAGCCTGAACGCACCAAGTGATATTCGAGGTCGACGTATACCCAACTTCAGCTTCGAGTAATAAGACTCAGACGACTGTGGTATAATCGAATTGTGAGAGTACACCTTTATTACAGAGCTCTGGGAGAAGCTGCTATGCACCCGCGTGCAACCGCCGGACTTCTCGTTTTGCACACTTAAAGATCCTACCTTTATACAGTAGTCAAAACAATTCATTTGATTACATAATCACCGCGATACCCCGTGACATCTATAGCAGTTGGCTATTTTAAGCAAGCGATGTGCCACAGGGCTAAAACCTTTTGGGACCTTTGACCGCAGACAAGATAAGCAGAAGTAAAACAATAGCTCCAGACTGTCCGTCCTTGCAAGATAACCACAAACGTTCAATAACAAGATGCATCTGGCAATTACCTCATCCCTGCGTACGTGCGAGCCCAAGGCCCACTGTTAGCCAGTTTTAATGTCAAGTATCCCGACAGTCTTTGCAAAGTCTTTGCTCCAAAATTATCTTCAACAACCTCGTCCTCACCAATCTACCTGTCGCAGATGCATCTGTCGATGACAGCATTGGTAGACAGTAGTGACCACCGCACAGTCATTGTGGAGACGAAGTCCCGTCTTCACACTGAGGACACCCTCCACCGTGCTAAATGGGACAGATTCAGAACAGATCTAGCAGCTCAAAACTGGGCATCCATGAGGCGCTGTGGATCAGCAGCAGCAGAATTGTATTCCACCACAATCTGTAACCTCATGGCCTGGCATATCCCTCACTCTACCATTACCATCAAGCCAGGGGACCAACCCTGGTTCAATAAGGAGTGTAGAAGAGCATGCCAGGAGCAGCACCAGGCGTACCTAAAAATGAGGTGCCAACCTGGGGAAGCTGCAACACAGGACTACATGCATGCTAAAAAGCGGAAGCAGCATGCTATAGACAGGGCTAAGCGATCCCGCAATCAACGGATCAGATCAAAGCTCTGCAGTCCTGCCACATCCAGCCATGAATGGTGGTGGACCATTAAACAACTAAGGGGAGGAGGAGGCTCCATGAATATCCCCATCCTCAATGATGGTGGAGCCCAGCACGTGAGTGCAAAAGACAAGGCTGAAGCGCTTGCAACCATCTTCTCACTGGATCCATTTGACTAAATCTTCTGCACTGCACTGCACCTTTAGCTCAGGTAGGATAAGAAAATAAGAAATAAGAGCAGGAGTAGGCCACACAGCCCCTCGAGTCTGCTCCACCATTCCACGAGATCATGGCTGACCTTCTACCTCAACTCCACTTTCCTGCCTGCTCCCCATATCCCTTGATTCTCTGATTGAGTTAGACAGGATCAGGTCATGACACTAGTTGGGAGTCGGGCCTGCGAGCACTCTCAATTACACACCAATTTTGATTACCCATCAGGGACCCCTTTCCACTATGGTGGATAATTGGGGTTTCACCCTAAAAGAGGGGAAAAAAACATTTAGGACAGTAATCTAAATCAGTTCTTTTCCCGTGACTAACTAAATCCATAAGTTTGAAGTCAAGACCAATATATTCTTGCAAAGACCAATATATTCTTGCACAGTGGCCGGGAATTGTGTCTGTACCCTGCAGGTTTAGTCATTAAAATGAAGCCAAGTGCCTCATAATTCAACAAAGTTATAATCTCGGCACAAAACCATTGCCTTGTAAAGCAAATGACTCTCTTGTACATTGATAGCATCACTGATACTTAAAAGGATAAAGGAGTTTTTTAATGCCCATCATAGGGAGTACTGGAGAATGAAACACTTCAATGTTGGCATGCACTGTCAGGGTCGAGCACTCCTACCTCGTGTGGAGCAGGGGCTGGATGGAAAGCAAAATTGTCTCTCTACTGCCTCCAACCTCAAAAGCACCAGCAATTTTCATTTCTCTTCGCCGCCCATTTGGATAGCCTGAATGACAGACTCTCAAGTTAATGCAAATTAGAACTGAATTAGAGAATGTACCTCACAGAAACAGGCCATTCAGCCCAACTGGTCCGTGCCGGTGTTTATGCTCCACACCAGCCTCCTCCCACCCCTCTTCATCTCACCCCATCAGCATATCCTTCTATTCCTTTCTCCCTCATGTGTTTATCCAGCTTCCCCTTAAATGTATCTGTACTATTCACCTCAACCACTCCCTGCGGTAGTGAGTTCCACATTCTCACCACTCTCTGGGTAAAGAGGTTTCCCTGAATTCCCCATTGGATTTATTGGTGACTATCTTAGATTTATGGCCTCTAGTTTTGGAATTCCCCAAAAGTGGAAACATTATCTCTACGTCTACCCTATCGAACCCCTTCATAATTTTAAAGACCTCTGTCAGGTCACCCCTCAGCCTTCTCTTGTCTAGAGAAAGGAGCCCCAGCCAGTTCAGCCTTTCTTGGTAGTCATAACCTTTCAGTTCTGGTATCATCCGTGTGAATCTTATTTTGCACAGTCTCCAGTGCCTCTATATCCTTTTTATAATATGGAGACTAGAACTGTGCCCAGTGCTCTGAGTATGGTCTAACCAAGGTTAGATACAGGCTTGTTTCGTACTTGAAGAGTTGGGTTGACACTGGCCAAACTTCATTCACTTAGGATCCTTTCAACCAACAGAAATGGGAAAAGCTGCGTGTTAATTTACCGCTTCGTAAACCCAAATCTAATTTAACCCGATCATTCTAAACTGAATTTGAAGCTTGTTCCGAGAGGTGAAAGTAGAACCGTTCTAAACTAATGTATCATCAAGTCCCTCTAATATGATGGTACTGAGCAGAATGATGCATTTTACCTGATTTTCGCTTGGTTTAGGTACAGGAATATCCAATTGTAGCTTGAGGACTGCTGGCCCTCCAAACTCAGAGACTCGCACAGCCCGCATGAAGGATGCAGCTGATCGTCCAGAAGCCATGGCGATCTAAGGATGAATTAGTTACTCCATTAAATCCTGCCCACACTCCTGTATTCTCCTGCAATAATTCACACACAGTTTAACGAGCCGGCCGTGGCTCAGTGGGCAGCACTCTCGCCTCTGAGTCAGAAGGTTGTGGGTTCAAGTCGCAGTCCAGAGACTTGAGCACATAATTTAGGCAGACACTCCTAGTGCCAGTACTGAGGGAGCGCCGCACTATCGGAGGGGCAGTACTGAGGGAGCGCTGCACTGTCGGAGGGTCAGTACTGAGGGAGCGCCGCACTGTCGGAGGGGCAGTACTGAGGGAGTGCTGCACTCTCGGAGGGGCAGTACTGAGGGAACGCCGCACTGTCGGAGGGGCAGTACTGAGGGAGCGCCGCACTGTCGGAGGGGCAGTACTGAGGGAGTGCTGCACTGTCGGAGGGGCAGTACTGAGGGAGCGCTGCACTGTCGGAGGGTCAGTACTGAGGGAGCGCCGCACTGTCGGAGGGGCAGTACTGAGGGAGTGCTGCACTGTCGGAGGGGCAGTACTGAGGGAGTGCTGCACTGTCGGAGGGTCAGTACTGAGGGAGCGCTGCACTGTCGGAGGGGCAGTACTGAGGGAGTGCTGCACTGTCGGAGGAGCAGTACTGAGGGAGTGCTGCACTGTCAGAGGGGCAGTACTGAGGGAGCGCCGCACTGTCGGAGGGGCAGTACTGAGGGAGTGCTGCACTGTCAGAGGGGCAGTACTGAGGGAGTGCTGCACTGTCGGAGGGGCAGTATTGAGGGAATGCTGCACTGTCGGAGGGGCAGTACTGAGGGAGTGCTGCACTGTTGGAGGGGCAGTACTGAGGGAGCACTGCACTGTCGGAGGGGCAGTATTGAGGGAGTGCTGCACTGTCGGAGGGGCAGTACTGAGGGAGCGCCGCACTATCGGAGGGGCAGTACTGAGGGAGTGCTGCACTGTCAGAGGGGCAGTACTGAGGGAGTGCTGCACTGTCGGAGGGGCAGTACTGAGGGAGCACTGCACTGTCGGAAGGGCAGTACTGAGGGAGCACCACACTGTCGGAAGGGCAGTACTGGGGAGTGCTGCACTGTCGGAGGGGCAGTACTGAGGGAGCACTGCACTGTCGGAAGGGCAGTACTGGGGAGTGCTGCACTGTCGGAGGGGCAGTACTGAGGGAGCACTGCACTGTCGGAAGGGCAGTACTGAGGGAGTGCTGCACTGTCAGAGCTGAGAGAGCGCTGCACTGTCAGAGCTGAGAGAGCGCTGCACTGTCAGAAGGGCAATATTGAGGGAGTTCTGCACTGTCTGAGGGGCAGTACTGAGGGAGTGCTGCACTGTCAGAGGTGCTGTCTTTTGGAGGAGGTTAAAACGAGGCCCCATCTGTCCTCTCAGGTGGACATAAAAGATCCCAGGGCACTATTTCGAAGAAGAGCAGGGGAGTTCTCCCCGGTGTCCTGCCCTTTATTTATTCCTCAACCAACACCACTAAAACAGATTATCTGGCCATTATCACATTGCTGTTTGTGGGAGTTTCCTACATTACAACAGTGACTACACTTCAGTAATGTACTTCATTGGCTGCAAAGCGTTTTGGGATGTCCTGAGGTTGTGAAAGGCGCTGTAGAAATGCAAGACTTTTCTTTTGACAAATTGCTGTCTTCAACAGTCCACACATTCCATGCTTCCAAATTGCTTAATTCAAAGTATCTGGTTTTCTGTTAAATTCCTACTTTGTGTTATTTATGTTGCTGAATTCAAATGATTGGATAATTCAATTTAATGCATAGAACAAAATAAAGACTTTAAATGATCAGGAGTAGACTGTATCTTGGGAGACGGGTCGAGATTACTCAAACTCATTTGATGCAGATTCACGCAGGGAGCAGACGTTCATTCAGTCAGCTGGATTCAAACACAGGTCCCCGAGGCAAAACTCCCAGTGTTTCTAACCACCAATATGCAATATGCTGATATCTGTCTATCAGCTTCTTTACTTTGATCATTATATTAAATAACTGACAGGGCCCTGTCAGCATGAAATCATGCTGAAGATCAGCACTGCACTTGGCAAATCATACACTGAACTAACAGCTAGCAGAAGTAGTTCCTGCTACGTAATTAGCTTTTTAAACTCAAAACCTGATTAATATCTGTCTGACAATCATTTTGAGGGTTAAGGGATGTGTATGGTGTATGTACTGCTTTGGGCTGTGAAAGAATCACTTCTCCAACACAACTGGTTAGAGTTTTTAACAGTAGGATGTAAGTTTAGATTAATGTCCTAAAGTTTTGTGTTATTGCCCAAGGGGAGGAGAGAGGGGAAACATTTTAGAAAACTTTATCTTCTTGGAAATTTACCAGAGTCCAAATCGGAGCAAATTGTCTATGGAGGTACCAACTATAAACTACCTTTGGTGGGGCGATGAGTGTCACTGGGAACTTGCTCAGCTCAGGTCAGACAGTCATGGGTTCAAGTTCCACTCCAGGGACCACTGCACATAATCCAGGCTGACACCCCCAGTGCAGTACTAAGGGAGTTATGCACTGTCAGAGGGGCAGTACTGAGGGAGAGCTGCACTGTCGGAGGGGCAGTACTGAGGTAGCGCTGCACTGTCGGAGGGTCAGTACTGAGGGAGCGCTGCACTGTCGGAGGGGCAGTACTGAGGGAGCCACTGTCGGAGGGGCAGTACTGAGGGAGCGCTGCACTGTCAGAGGGGCAGTACTGAGGGAGCACTGCACTGTCGGAGGGGCAGTACTGAGGGGGCGCTGCACTGTCGGAGGGGCAGTACTGAGGGAGCGCTGCACTGTCGGAGGGGCGGTACTGAGGGAACGCTGCACTGTCGGAGGGGCAGTACTGAGGGAGTGCTGCACTGTCGGAGGGGCAGTACTGAGGGAATGCTGCACTGTCGGAGGGGCAGTACTGAGGGAGTGCTGCACTGTCGGAGGGGCAGTACTGAGGGAGTGCTGCACTGCCGGAGGGACAGTACTGAGGGAGTGCTGCACTGTCGGAGGGGCAGTACTGAGGGAACGCTGCACTGTCGGAGGGGCAGTGCTGAGGGAGCGCTGCACTGTCGGAGGGACAGTGCTGAGGGAGCGCTGCCCTGTCGGAGGGGCAGTACTGAGGGACTGCTGCCCTGTCGGAGGGGCAGTACTGAGGGAGGCGAAAGCTGCTATATAAATGCAAATTTGTCCTTTTTGTCAGGCTGGAGTGGGATTTGAACCCACAGCCTCCTGCCACATGGAAACAATTTCTCCTTATTTACTGCATCAAACCCCCCCCTCATAGTGAACTTGTAAACTGAGAAACCCTCAAATTGTGTGTTTGCACAAACAGCAACTGCAGGACGTCGCTCAGGTGTTCGCTGGAAAATTACAAGTCTAAGGAAGCTAATTGCAGCTTTGCGATGGAAGCGGCGTCGATGAGATTCGCACCGTCAGCGCAATTAATGAAAACAAAAGGAAGGAGAATGAAACTGCCAACCTGCCTGGGTGTCGGGGTGAAAGTCCCTGCCGGAATTAGCGGCCGCGCTCCGCCCACCGGCCTGTTTGTTCCGGGGCGGCCTTTGGTTTGATTGAAAATGGCGGCCCGGCCGGTTTCCCCGGCAACCCCGCGCCAGCCCAGGGCCCGGCCGGTTTCCCCGGTAAGCCCGGGCCGGTTCGCCCGGCGGAAGGAGCAGCGCCTGCGGGCCGGCACCGACCCGAGCCGGAGAGGGCGCTGGGACCCAGCGATCGTCCAGCTGCTGGACCTGGTGAACGGCTCGGAGCGATACTGCAGCACCAGCTCCTGCTCGGGCCGGGTGCTGCTGCTGGGGGTGAGAGAGAATGGGGGGCAAGGGGAGGGGGGTGGCGAGAATGGGGGGCAAGGGGAGGTGGGGGGAGAGAATGGGGGGCAAGGGGAGGTGGGGGGAGAGAATGGGGGGGCAAGGGGAGGTGGGGGGAGAGAGAAGGGGGGGCAAGGGGAGGTGGGGGGAGAGAGAAGGGGGGGCAAGGGGAGGTGGGGGGAGAGAGAAGGGGGGGCAAGGGGAGGTGGGGGGAGAGAGAATGGGGGGCAAGGGGAGGTGGGGGGAGAGAGAATGGGGGGCAAGGGGAGGTGGGGGGAGAGAGAATGGGGGGCAAGGGGAGGTGGGGGGAGAGAGAATGGGGGGCAAGGGGAGGTGGGGGGAGAGAGAATGGGGGGCAAGGGGAGGTGGGGGGAGAGAATGGGCAAGGGGAGGTGGGGTGAGAGAGAATGGGGGGCAAGGGGAGGTGGGGGGAGAGAATGGGGGGCAAGGGGAGGTGGGGGGAGAGAATGGGGGGCAAGGGGAGGTGGGGGGAGAGAATGGGCAAGGGGAGGTGGGGGGAGAGAACGGGGGGCAAGGGGAGGCGTGGGGGGAGAGAACCGGGGGGCAAGGGGAGGCGTGGGGGGAGAGAACCGGGGGGCAAGGGGAGGCGTGGGGGGAGAGAACCGGGGGGCAAGGGGAGGCGTGGGGGGAGAGAACGGGGGGGCAAGGGGAGGCGGGGGGGGAGAGAACAGGGGGCAAGGGGGGGCAAGGGGAGGCGGGGGGAAGAGAACGGGGGGCAAGGGGAGGCGGGGGGGCAAGGGGAGGCGGGGGGGAGCGGGCGGGGGGGCGCGGGGAGGCGGGGGGGAGAGGGCGGGGGGCGCGGGGAGGCGGGGGGGAGAGGGCGGGGGGCGCGGGGAGGCGGGGGGAGAGGGCGGGGGGCGCGGGGAGGCGGGGGGGAGAGAACGGGGGGCGCGGGGAGGCGGGGGGAGAGAACGGGGGGCGCGGGGAGGCGGGGGGGAGAGAACGGGGGGCAAGGGGAGGCGGGGGGCAATGGGAGGGAACGGGAGGCGGGGGGGAGAGAACGGGGGGCGGGGGGAGGCGGGGGGAGAGAACGGGGGGCGGGGGGGAGAGAACGGGGGGCGGGGGGGAGAGAACGGGGGGCGGGGGGAGAGAGCGGGGGGGAGGCGGGGGGGAGAGAGCGGGGGGAGGCGGGGGGGGAGAGAACGGGGGGGAGAGAGCGGGGGGAGGCGGGGGGGAGAGAGCGGGGGGAGAGAACGGGGGAGAGAACGGGGGAGAGAGCGGGGGGAGGCGGGGGGAGAGAGCGGGGGGAGGCGGGGGGGAGAGAACGGGGGGCGGGGGGAGAGAACGGGGGGCAAGGGGAGGCGGGGGGTAAGGGGAGGCGGGGGGAGAGAACGGGGGGCAAGGGGAGGCGGGGGGAGAGAAAACGGGGGGCAAGGGGAGGCGGGGGCAAGGGGAGGCGGGGGGCAAGGGGAGGCGGGGGGCAAGGAGGCGGGGGGAGAGAACGGGGGGGGCAAGGGGAGGCGGGGGAGAGAACGGGGAGGCGGGGGGGAGAGAACGGGGGGGAGAGAGCGGGGGGAGGCGGGGGGGAGAGAACGGGGGGAGAGAGCGGGGGGAGGCGGGGGGGAGAGAACGGGGGGAGAGAGCGGGGGGAGGCGGGGGGAGAGAGCGGGGGGGAGAGAACGGGGGGCGGGGGGAGAGAACGGGGGGCAAGGGGAGGCGGGGGGTAAGGGGAGGCGGGGGGAGAGAACGGGGGGCAAGGGGAGGCGGGGGAGAGAAAACGGGGGGCAAGGGGAGGCGGGGCAAGGGGAGGCGGGGGGCAAGGAGGCGGGGGGAGAGAACGGGGGGGGCAAGGGGAGGCGGGGGAGAGAACGGGGAGGCGGGGGGAGAGAACGGGGGGCAAGGGGAGGCGGGGGGAGAGAACGGGGGGCAAGGGGAGGCGGGGGGAGAGAACGGGGGCAAGGGGAGGCGGGGGGAGAGAATGGGGAGTGAGGTGGAGAGAATGGGGAGCAGTGAGAGGTGGAGGAGGGGGTAAAAGAGGGGGCAATGTGGGAGGGAGGAGGGGTAAAAGAGGGCAATGTGGGAGGGAGGAGGGGGTAAAAGAGGGCAATGCGGGAGGGAAGAGGGGAAAAGAGGGCAATGTGGGAGGGAGGAGGGGGTAAAAGAGGGCAATGTGGGAGGGAGGAGGGGGTAAAAGAGGGGGCAATGTGGGAGGGAGGAGGGGGTAAAAGAGGGGGCAATGTGGGAGGGAGGAGGGGATAAAAGAGGGGGCAATGTGGGAGGGAGAGGGGGTAAAAGAGGGGGCAATGTGGGAGGGAGGAGGGGGTAAAAGAGGGGGCAATGTGGGAGGGAGGAGGGGGTAAAAGAGGGCAATGTGGGAGGGAGGAGGGGTAAAAGAGGGGGCAATGTGGGAGGGAGGAGGGGGTAAAAGAGGGGCAATGTGGGAGGGAGGAGGGGGTAAAAGGGGGCAATGTGGGAGGGAGGAGGGGGCAATGAGGGAGGAGGGGGTAAAATAGGGGGCAATGTGGGAGGGAGGAGGGGGTAAAAGAGGGGGCAATGTGGGAGGGAGGAGGGGGTAAAAGAGGGGGCAATGTGGGAGGGAGGAGGGTAAAAGAGGGGGCAATGTGGGAGGGAGGAGGGGGTAAAAGAGGGGGCAATGTGGGAGGGAGGAGGGGGTAAAAGAGGGGGTAAAAGGGGGCAATGTGGGAGGGAGGAGGGGGTAAAAGAGGGGGCAATGTGGGAGGGAGGAGGGGGTAAAAGAGGGGGCAATGTGGGAGGGAGGAGGGGGTAAAAGAGGGGGCAATGTGGGAGGGAGGAGGGGTAAAAGGGGGCAATGTGGGCGGGAGGAGGGGGTAAAAGAGGGGGCAATGTGGGAGGGAGGAGGGGTAAAAGGGGGCAATGTGGGAGGGAGGAGGGGGTAAAAGGGGGGGCAATGTGGGAGGGAGGAGGGGGTAAAAGAGGGGGCAATGTGGGAGGGAGGAGGGGGTAAAAGAGGGGCAACGTGGGAGAGGGTAAAAGAGGGGCAATGTGGGAGAGGGTAAAAGAGGGGGCAATGTGGGAGGGAGGAGGGGGTAAAAGAGGAGGCAATGTGGGAGGGAGGAGGGGGTAAAAGGGGGCAATGTGGGAGGGAGGAGGGGGTAAAAGAGGGTGTAATGTGGGAGGGAGGAGCGGGTAAAAGAGGGGGCAATGTGGGAGGGAGGAGGGGGTAAAAGAGGGGCAATGTGGGAGGGAGGAGGGGGTAAAAGGGGGCAATGTGGAGGGAGGAGTTGGTATAAGAGGGGGCAATGTGGGAGGGAGGAGGGGTAAAAGGGCAATGTGGGAGGGAGGAGGGGGTGAAAAAGGGGGCAATGTGGGAGGAGGAGGGGGTGAAAGAGGGGGCAATGTGGGAGGGAGGAGGGGGTAAAAGAGGGGGCAATGTGGGAGGGAGGAGGGGGTAAAAGAGGGGCAATGTGGGAGGGAGGAGGTAAAAGAGGGCAATGTGGGAGGGAGGAGGGGGTAAAAGAGGGGGCAATGTGGGAGGGAGGAGGGGGTGAAAGAGGGGGCAATGTGGGAGGGAGGAGGGGGTGAAAGAGGGGGCAATGTGGGAGGGAGTGAAAGAGGGGGCAATGTGGGAGGGAGGAGGGGGTAAAAGAGGGGGCAATGTGGAGGGAGGAGGGGTAAAAGGGCAATGTGGGAGGGAGGAGGGGGTGAAAAAGGGGGCAATGTGGGAGGAGGAGGGGGTGAAAGAGGGGGCAATGTGGGAGGGAGGAGGGGGTAAAAGAGGGGCAATGTGGGAGGGAGGAGGGGGTAAAAGAGGGGCAATGTGGGAGGGAGGAGGGTAAAAGAGGGCAATGTGGGGAGGGAGGAGGGGTAAAAGAGGGGGTAATGTGGGAGGGAGGAGGGGGTGAAAGAGGGGGCAATGTGGGAGGGAGGAGGGGGTGAAAGAGGGGCAATGTGGGAGGGAGTGAAAGAGGGGGCAATGTGGGAGGGAGGAGGGGGTAAAAGAGGGGGCAATGTGGGAGGGAGGAGGGGGTAAAAGAGGGGGCAATGTGGGAGGGAGGAGTGGGTATAAGAGGGGGCAATGTGGGAGGGAGGAGGGGGTAAAAGGGGGCAATGTGGAGGGAGTAGTTGGTATAAGAGGGGGCAATGTGGGAGGGAGGAGGGGTTAAAAGAGGGGGCAATGTGGGAGGGAGGAGGGGGTAAAAGAGGGGGCAATGAGGGAGGAGGGGGTAAAAGAGGGCAATGTGGGAGGGAGGAGGGGTAAAAGGGCAATGTGGGAGGGAGGAGGGGGTGAAAAAGGGGGCAATGTGGGAGGAGGAGGGGGTGAAAGAGGGGGCAATGTGGGAGGGAGGAGGGGGTAAAAGAGGGGGCAATGTGGGAGGGAGGAGGGGGTAAAAGAGGGGGCAATGTGGGAGGGAGGAGGGGGTAAAAGAGGGCAATGTGGGAGGGAGGAGGGGGTAAAAGAGGGGCAATGTGGGAGGGAGGAGGGGGTGAAAGAGGGGGCAATGTGGGAGGGAGTGAAAGAGGGCGCAATGTGGGAGGGAGGAGGGGGTAAAAGAGGGGGCAATGTGGGAGGGAGGAGGGGGTAAAAGAGGGGGCAATGTGGGAGGGAGGAGGGGGTAAAAGAGGGGCAATGTGGGAGGGAGGAGGGGGTAAAAGAGGGGGGCAATGTGGGAGGGAGGAGGGGGTGAAAGAGGGGGTAATGTGGGAGGAGGAGGGGTGAAAGAGGCGGCAATGTGGGAGGGAGGAGGGGGTGAAAGAGGGGGCAATGTGGGAGGGAGAGAGGTTGGGAGAGGTCCATGTGGCAAAGGTTGACAACCCGCTCCCACCATGACGTCACGGTGACACCGCACTCTTGCCATGGCGTCACGGCAATTATTGACAAAGAGGAAGAGAGGGATCTGTGGGTACAGATAGACAAATCACCAAAAGTAGCGACACAGGTTAATAAGGCCATAAACAAGCAAACACAGCACTGGGGCTCGTTTCTAGAGTGATAGAATTGAGAGGTAGAGAAGTGATGTTAAACTTGTATCGAACCTTGGTTAGACCACACTTGGAGCACTGTGAGCAGTTCTGGCCTCCATATTACATAGAGGATACAGAGGCATTGGAAAGGGTGCAAAAAGAATTACAAGCATGTTACCAGAACACTGAGATTGGGCCAAAAATTGCAGTTGGCCGCGTACCTCCAGAGTACGCCGCCGCCGAGAATACGCACCTACCTGATGGCGGCCCTCCTGCGAAAACCTGCGCCCTGACGCTGCGAGTAGGAGGGCAGCGCAATGGATCCCGGGGCACTGCCAGTGCGGAAGAGTACCTCCAATCAGGAAACAGAATTAGAT
The DNA here is from genome assembly GCF_052327205.1 of Somniosus microcephalus. NCBI lineage: Eukaryota > Metazoa > Chordata > Chondrichthyes > Squaliformes > Somniosidae > Somniosus > Somniosus microcephalus. The sequence goes on along the minus strand of NC_140989.1, from coordinate 368,831,552 downwards.
TTTACAGCATTTCAGAAGGGAATCCCGTAATTGGATTTAATGCAATCCTGTAATCAGATTTAATTACAGTTTACAGAATTGTGATTTAATTCCTAATTAGCTTCATTCTACCAACTTCGCTGAAAATTTAATTTTATCGACCTCATCAAAACTTTGCAGAAACAAGAAAAAACTCTTTGGTACAGTTAAACTGTATGATTCCCGAGATGAAAGTGTTTAAAACCTGCCTGAGGTATCCCCTTACGTTGATGCCAACCGGCCCTGTGCCTGTTTGCATCAACCTAACATTCCATACACAGTTGGTGGGCAGATAATAAGAAAAAAAGAAAGACTTGCATTTATATAGCGCCTTTCACGACTACTGGACGTCTCAGCGCTTTACAACTAATGAAGTACTTTTTTGGAGTGCAGTCAGTTGTAATGTGGGCAACGTGACAGCCAATTTGCGCACAGCAAGCTCCCACAAACAGCGATGTGATAATGACCAGATACTGTAATCTGTTTTTGTTATGTTGGTTGAGGGATAAATAATTGGCCAGGGCACCGGGGAGAACTCCCCTGCTCTTCTTTGAAATAGTGCCACGGGATCTTTCACGTCCACCCGAGAGAGCAGACGGGACCTCGGTTTAATGTCTCCCCAACTCTGCGCCAGCAATTGTTTTTTCTTTGGTCGTGCGGATGGCCTGTCGACGCGAACGTTGACGGACCGCAAGTTCGGGATTTATCGCATGCGGATTTCAAACTACGTATGGCGGCGTACTCTGAGAATCCGCCGCCATACCCACTGCAAAATCCAAGCCATTATACCTAACAAGAAAGATTGAACAGGCTGGGGCTCTTTTGAGTAGAAACATAGAAACATAGAAGATAGGAGCAGGAGTAGGCCATTTGGCCCCTCGAGCCTGCTCCGCCATTCGGCCCCTCGAGCCTGCTCCGCCATTCGGCCCCTCGAGCCTGCTCCGCCATTTAATGAGATCATGGCTGATCATCCAAATTCAGTACCCTGTCCCTGCTTTCTCCCCATATCCCTTGGTCCCTTTAGCCTTAAGAAATATATCCAATTTCTTCTTGAATATATTTAATGAATTGGCCTCAACTGCCTTCTGTGGTAGAGAATTCCACAGGTTCACCTCTGGGTGAAGAAATTCCTCCTCATCTCTGTCCTCAATGGCTTACCCCTTATCCTTAGACTATGACCCCTGGTTCTGGACTCCCCGACCATCAGGAACATCCTTCCTGCATCAAATCTGTCTAGTCTGTAGAATTTTATAAGTTTCAATGAGATCCCCTCTCATTCTTCTAAACTCCAGCGAGTATAAGCCCAATCGACCCAATCTCTCCTCATACGTCATTCCTGCCATCAAGAGAAAGCTGAGGGGTGACCTAATAGAGGCTTTCAAAATTAAGAAAAGGGTTTGATCGGGTAGATATAGAGAAGGTGTTTCCACTTGTGGGGGAGACCAGAACAAGGGGCCATAAATATAAGACAGTCACTAATAAATCCAATAGGGAATTCAGGAGAAACTTCTTTACCCGGGTGAGGTGAATAGCATAGATGCGCTTGAGGGAGGAAGGAATAGAAGGATATGTTGATGGGGGTGAGATGAAGAGGGGTACGAGGAGGCTCGCGTAGAGCATCAACACCACCTTGGACCAGTTGGGCTGAATGACCTGTTTCTGTGCTATAAATTCTATGTAACGTGCTCTCGCCATGACATCACGGCGACGATTGACTGCGCGCCGACCATGACGTCACGGCGGCGATCTACAGCGCGCCTCCAAACCTGTCATGGGCAAGCAATGTGCAGAGGATGCATCACTAGAGTAAAGCAGACTAGAATAGCGCCTTTAACTGAGTAAAATGCCCCAAGGTGCATCACAGGAGCATTACCAGGCAAAACAGTTGACACCGAGCCACATCAGGAGATATTAGAGCAGGCGACCAAACACTTGGTGAAAGAGGTAGGTTTAAGCTGCGTCTTAAATGGGGGTTGGGGAGAGAGAGGTTTAAGGAGGAAAGTCCAGAGCTTAATGCCTAGGCAGCTGAAGGCACGGCCACCAATGGTGGGGCGAAGGGATGCACAAGTGTTGGAGGAACGTAGAGATCTCGGAGGGTTGTAGGACTGGAGGAAGGGGCAAGGCCATGGGGGGAATAAGGAAAAACTGACAACCTGACTGGAGAGGAGAGTGCTACCCACTGAGCGACGGCTGACACCAAGATGCTACGAGTCAGCTACTGTTAACCAAACTACTCGCTATTTTATCTATAAAACCATAGCAGGCAATTGTTGTTTGACAGGGATTGACCTGGCAGGTTACCATACTACAGGAAACTCTCGATTTACCGGCACCCAAACAACCGGAAATCTCGGTTAACCGGCAAAATTCAGGAGTAGGTTCAGTTAAGTTTTTCTTCATATTAGTGGTCGTTCCTTGATTCTTGGCTGTGTAATCGGGGGTTTCTGCACTTGTTGCTAAGCAACAGGGACGCTTGGTCTGTGGCCGGGCTTCTTGCAGCTGTTGCTAAGCAACAGGGAAGCCTGGATTTGTTGCTGTGTACGGAGCTCTCGTACCTTTTAACTATACCTCTCTGTATTCCGGACTTTTTGATAAACCGGCACCACGCCGGTCCCGTCGGTGCCGGATAAAAAAAAGAGTTTCCTGTATCGTTCTTTTCTGATTGACTCCATATTGGAAACCATGTAATCTGTAATGAGCTTGTGATTTGTTTAGGGCTCCGATCACACTGAAGTACAGAAAAAGAACTGCTCCTGGCTATATGTGACTCACCAGAAGTGTCTGAAAGAAGATGTGGTATGGCACCAATACACTGTTCATAGAATAGTACAGCACTGAAGGAGGCCTTTCGGCCCATTGCGTCTGCACCGGCTCTTTCGAAGAGCAATCCCGTTAGTCCCGTTCTTTCCCAATATCCGTCCAATGTTTTCTTCAAATATTTATCCAATTCCCTTTTTGAAGGCTGCTATTGAATCTGGATCCACCACCCGGTCAGGCAAATCCTGACCACTCATTGTGTAAGAGTTTTTCCTCCTGTCGCCTCTGGTTCTTTTGCTGATCACCTTAAATCTGTGCCCTCTGGTTATCGACCCTTCAGCCATTGGAACCAGTTTCTCTTTATTTACTCTATCTAAATCCTCCATGATTTTGAACGTCTCTATCAAACTTCCTCTTAGCCTTTGCTGCTCCAAGGAGAACAACCCCAGCTTCTCCAGTCTCTCCATGTAGCTGAAGTCCCTCATCCCTGGCACCATTCTAGTCAATCTCTGCACCCTCTCCAAGGCCTTGACATCCTTCCTAAAGTGTGGTGCCCAGAATTGGACACAATACACCAGCTGGGGCCAGACTGTCCCCCTTTGTGCCTCTAGCTTGGTCTGACAGAGGATTCTGTTCAACTGACAGCCCACTCGTTCGTTTAATTCACATATCTTGGTATCCCCGGTTTGTAGTCCTGTATTGCTGCGGTGGGTTTCTTTAAGCAGTATAATTGAATCAGCATGATCTCCTTACAGTAGTAGGATTTATAAGTAATAAGAATGTTGTTTTTCAATACACGGAACAAATATATCGATGTTGCTCTGTGCACGGAGAATAATCTGCAATTTTAAGACCACATCCCTTGAGCTAAAGTTTCCCCCAGTGGAAATAGTTTCACTCTATCTACCCGATCTAATCCTTGGTTACAATTATTGTACAGGAAACTCTTTTTTATCTGGCACCGGCGTGGTGCCGATTGATCAAAAAGTCCGGATTACAGAGAGGTATACTTACCAAGTACGAGAGCCCCGTACACGGCCACAGGTGCAGGAGCCTCGGTTACACGGCCACAGATCCAGGAGTCCCTGTTGCACGGCCACAGTGCAGGAACCGCGGTTACACGGCACTTGTGCAGGAACCCCGGTTACACGGCCACAGATCCAGGAACCCCGGTTACACGGCCACAGATCCAGGAGTCCCTGTTGCACGGCCACAGTGCAGGAACCGTGGTTACACGGCCACAGGTGCAGGAGCCCCGGTTACCCGGCACTTGTGCAGGAGTCCCGGTTACACGGCCACAGATCCAGGAGTCCCTGTTGCACGGCCAGAGGTGCAGGAGTCCCAGTTACACGGCCACAGATCCAGGAGTCCCTGTTGCACGGCCAGAGGTGCAGGAGTCCCGGTTACACGGCCACAGATCCAGGAGTCCCTGTTGCACGGCCAGAGGTGCAGGAACCCCGGTTACACGGCCACAGATCCAGGAACCCCGGTTACACGGCCACTAATATATAGTAAAACTTACCTGAACCTACTCCTGAATTTTGCTGGTTAAGAGAGATTTCCGGATATTTAGGTGCCGGTTAAAAGAGAGTTTCCTGTATAAATAGTGGAGCCAATATCAGAGAATCAGACAGCACAGGAGGAGGCCATTCGGCCCATCGTGCCTGTGCCAGCTCTTTGAAAGAGCTCTCCAATTAGTCCCTCTCCCTGCTTTTTCCCCACAGCCCTGCGAATCTCTTCCCTTCAAGTATTTCTCCAATTCCCTTTTGAAAGTTCCTATTGAATCTGCTTCCACTGCCCTTTCAGGCAGCGCATTCCAGATCACAACAACTCACTGTAAAAACATTCTCCTCATCTCCCCTCTGGTTCTTTTGCCAATTCCCTTCACTCTGTGTCCTCTGGTTACCGACCCTCCTGCCACTGGAAACAGTTTCTCCTTATTTATGCTATCAAAACCCTTCGTGATTTTGAGCACCTCTATTATACCTCCTCTTAAACTGTCGAAGGTGAACAATCCCAGCTGCTCCAGTCTCTGCACATAACTGAAGTTCCTCATCCCTGGATCCTCTGTATATCTGTCCAAAGTTGTGTGACAGTGACGGGATTGTAGCGAGTATCCAGTAGCATGTTCAGCTGTATTTTCCTTTGGTATGTAAACTGCTGCATCCCTTTTTTTCTTTAACTTCTGACATTTTTTTGCTCTTTTTCACCCTGTAGGTTACGGGGCTGCAGAAAGCACACGACAACGCAGTGTTTAAATTTGAGCCATTTGTTCTCCACGTCCAGTGCAGGAAGGTGGAGGACGCACAACTCCTGGTAAGAGTCGGTCGGGGATTAACTTCAGATGTTGAGAGCTTGCCTTGGTCGCTCAAGCTGGAGAGCAAACGAGACGCACCGGCTAAGGGACTGACCCAGGGAGCCTCGGTCAGACCCCATCTGGACACTGCGTTCAGTTCTGGGCCCCGACCCTCAGGAAGGATATACTGGCCTTGCAGGGGGGGCAGCGCAGATTCACCAGACTGACACCGGGGCTAAAGGGGTTAAATAACAAGGACAGGTTGCACAGACTGGGCTTGTATTCCCCTGAGTTTAAAGATTGAGGGGTGATCTAATTGAGGTGTTTAAAATGTTAAAGGGATTCAATAAGGTAGAGAGAGAGAAACGATTTCCTCTGGTGGGGGGAGTCCAGAACAAGGGGGCACAACCTTAAAATTAGAGCTAGGCCGTTCAGGAGTAAAATCAGGAAGCACTTCTTCACACAAAGGGTAGTGGAAATCTGGAACTCTCCCCCCCTATCGGAATTATTAGTGACTATCTTCTATTCAAGGCCCCTAGCTTTGGCCTCCCCCCCACAAGTGGAAACATCGTCTCTACGTCTACCCTATCATAATCTTAAAGGCCTCGATCAGGTCACCCCTCAGCCTTCTCTTTTCTAGAGAAAAGAGCCCAGTCTGTTCATCCTTTCCTGATAGTTGTAACATCTCAGTTCTGGGATCATCCTTGTAAATCTTATTTGCACCTTCTCCAGTGCCTCTTTGGCTGTGGATGCTGGGGGTCGATTGGAGTTTTCCAGACTGAGGTCGATAGATTTTAGTTGGGTAAGGGTATCGAGGAATATGGAGCAAAGGCAGGCGAATGGAGTTGAGGTATAGATCAGCCAAGATCGAATGGAATGACGGAGCAGGCTCGAGGGTCTCTTCCTGGGCGTAGGAACACCAGGGAGTAGGAACACTCTCCGGAGTTACAACTCCCCATCACCATTCAGCAACAACCCCCTTCTAGAGCAGGACCTGGGTGGAGGTCAACTGAGGAGCAGGTTGAATTCAGCCGTGCCATCCTGCGGTCAAACCGCCCGCCAACGTTAACGGTCAGGTGTTGCAGGCGAGAGGGGCTGCTTGGGCCAGGTACAGGAAGGGGAGGTACCTGTGGAAGCGTTCCCCAGTGAAGGGGAGTCGGGGCCTCCAGGTGGAGGAGAAAACAGTTGTTTTGAGAAGGGGGAAAGGAGGAGTAAATATAAGATTAGACACATTTAAAGGACCGCTCCAGAAGGTAAACCGCTCTCTATAGTATGTGGGACACTCTGCTGATATTTAATGCTTGTTATGTTCTGGATTTCTAAAGATCGCTGTAACATTAACATTTTTTATTCAGAACTGGATTTTAAGTAAAACATTTATTGGTTTATTAAACCTATTTCTAGCTTAAATGAATTCAGAAAGCATTACAGTTTAATCAGTTGGTCAGACCGCACTTGGAGCACTGTGCATCGTTCTGGTCTCCATATCACAAAAAGGATATAGAGGCACTGGAGAAGGTGCAAAATAAGATTCACACGGATAATACCAGAACTGCGAGGTTACAACTATCAGGAAAGGCTGAACAGGCCGGGGCTCTTTTCTCTAGAGAAGAGAAGATTGAGGGGGGACCTGATCGAGGTCTTTAAGATTATGATAGGGTTTGATAGGGTAGACGTAGAGAAGATGTTTCCACTTGTGGGGGAGACCAGAACTAGGGGCCATAAATATAAGATAGTCACTAATTAATAAATCCAATAGGGAATTCAGGAGAAACTCCTTTACCCACAGAGTGGTGAGAATGTGGAGGTGAATAGCAGAGATGCATTTAAGGGGAAACTAGATAAGCACATGAAGGAGAAAGAGTGGGAGGAGGCTCGAGTGGAGCATAAAAGCCGGCACGGACCAGTTGAGCTGAAGGGCTGGTTTCTGTGCGCTAAATTCTATGTAAAACTACTGACTTGAATATCAAAATGTTATAGAAGAACTTATCTTAATTAGAGAGCCAAAGTTTGATTTTTTTTTTTGCAATTCTACGATACATTCTTGATTTTAAATTCAATCTGTGCCGATAACCACATACTGTCTTGTTGACTTGGTACTGTTCTGGGTTACAGCACTCTGTCGCTATAAACTCCGGCTTCAGGAACTCTGGGATCACAATTGGCAAGAAAGGAAAAATAATGATGGTAACTTGATTTTGCTTATATTACTTCATTAAAAGTTATTTGCGCATGTTGATTTTATACCGCATTCTCTACAGATGAAGGCCTGCAAGTTAATCATGGGACTATTAGAATCCCATTCTGAGCACGACCTAACCTAGCCGCGTCTTGATGGTTCCCACATGTCAGTAATCAGCAGGCTGTGCCCCTATGATTGAATGATATATTCAGCAGCAGGCTATATGCACCGTGCAACTTTCACTGCCTTCCGATTGAATTCTGAGCCACTGCCGCTCCCTTCCCTAGGCCAGGTTTATCCCTGGGAGGTCGGGTCCCAGTAATCGTCCCGTCTCACTGTAACAGATCCTAAAAACTCTTCTAGTTAGCCGTTGCACTCCTAGAATCTCTCAGCACAGGAAGCGCGTCGGCCCATTGTGCCTGTGCCTGTCCCATCCCCCCTGCTCTCTTCCCATAGCCCTGCAAATGTTTCCTTTTTAAGTATTTTTCTGATTCCCCTTTGAAAGTTACTATTGAATCTGCTTCCACCACCCTTTCAGACAGCGCATTCCAGATCACAACAGCTCACTGTATAAAAAAAAAAAAAACTCTCCTAAACTCAATTCCCTTCAATCTCTGTCCTCTGGTTACCGATACTCCTGCCACTGGAAACAGTTTCTCCCTATCTACTCTATCTAAAGCCCTCCTGATTTTGACCTCTATTAAATCTGCCCTTAACCTTCTCTGCTCTAAGGAGAACAATCCAGTCTTCAATCTTCATATTTATTAACGTCGCCGTTAACATGAACCTCAGGCTTCACCATCAAAATAAGTAGCGCGGTCATTGCAGCACTTCCGGCGGTTGAGAGGTTTAAGCTAATTAAGGAGAGCCAACACGGGTTTGTAAAATGCAGATCGTGTTTGAATAATCTAATTGAATTTTTTGAGTAACAGAGAGGATTGATGAAGGGAATGCAATGGATGTTGTCTACATGGATATTTGGAAGGCGTTTGACAAAGGACCACATAGAAGGCTGGTTAACACAATTGAGGCTCATGGAATAGGTGGGCCAGTGACAGCTTGGATAAGGAATTGGCTTAAGGACAGAAAACAGCGAGTTGTGGTAAATGGCTGTTTTTCAGACTGGAGGATGGTAGACAGTGGTGTTTCCCAAGGGTCAGTGCTGGGGCCACTGCTTTTTTTGATATATATAAATGACCTGGATATTGGAATACAGAGTAGAATTTCTAAATTTGCCGATGACACCAAACTTCGGGGTGTGGCCAACAGTGATGGTGATTTCAATCAACTGCAACAGGACATAGAAAGGCTAGCAGAATGGGCAGACAAGTGGCAGATGGAATTTAATACAGAGAAGTGTGAGGTGATGCATTTTGGCAGAAGGAACAAGGAGAGGCAATATACACTTAATGGCACAGTTTTAAAGAGTGTGCAGGGACAGAGGGACCTGGGCGTTAATGTGCATAGGTCCCTGAAGGTGGCGGGACATATTGAGAGAGTTAGCAAAGCATATGGGATCTTGGGCTTCATAAATAGAGGTATTGAGTACAAAAGTAGAGAAGTCATGCTGAATCTTCATAAAGCGCTGGTTAGGCCACAACTGGAGTATTACGTCCCGTTCTGGTCACCACACTTTAGGAAGGGTGTGAAGGCCCTTGAGAGGGTGCAGAGGAGATTTACCAGAATGGTTCCGGGGATGGGGGATCTTAGCTACAAGGACAGGTTGGAGAAGCTGGATTTGTTTTCATTAGAGCAAAGGAGGTTGAGGGGTGATTTAATAGAGGTGTACAAGATTATGACGGGTTTGGATAGGCTAGACTGGGAAAGGCTGTTCCCACTAGCTGATGGTACAAGGACTAGGGGACACAGATTTAAAGTTTTGGGCAAGAGATACAGGGGGGACGTGAGGAAAACCTTTTTTACGCAGGTGGTGAGGACCCGGAACTCGCTGCCGACGGAAGTGGTGGAAGTGGACACACTCGATGTTTTCAAGGGGAGACTGGATAGGCACTTGAGGGAAATAAACTTGCAGGGCTACGGGGATAGAGCGGGGGAATGGGACTGACTGAATTGCTCTACAGAGAGCCGGCACGGACTCGATGGGCCGAATGGCGGCCTCCTGTGCAAAACTTGGTTGCTTTGCGCCTCTCGATAGCGCCCCAAGAGTGAGACTGCCAGCAGAAAGACACGGCCTGGACTGTGGTCTAGTTTATGACCGAACTAGGCCCAATTAGCCGCCGCCTTGAACCGCTGCAGACCGTGTGGTGAAGGTTCTCTCTCAGTGCTGTTAGGGAGGGAGTTCCAGGATTTTGACCCAGCGACGATGAAGGAACGGCGATATAATTCCAAGTCAGGATGGTTTGAAATGTCTCTTGAATGAGGCTGGAGAGCACTAGGATGGTGCACTGTGGATTGGAAGGTGAATTTATGGCTATAGTTCCTACGTGGTGAGATTCAGGTCGTTGTGAGCTGAAGCCCAAGTGGAGCTTAAAGTTATCTTTGAAGGAACGGAGAGAAGGCATGCCGGAGACGTAAGCAAGTTGACTGCTAGGAGGTGCCCGAGATGATATTCTTAATGAGTTTTGAGCCTATTCTAAAACCTGCAGTCCTCTTCCCAACCAACTGGTTGTTTATCTGTTTTTGTTACTGGATCAACACCAGGTGTTTTAGCTGAAAGTCTGTTCTGTATATCCATTAACCATGGGGCAGGGAGGAACAATTCTCTCAAGGTTTGCTAATTTTGAACTTGGCTTCACTTTCCCACCCCCCCCCCCCCCCCCCAATCACACTTGCAATGTATTGTATCAATGCCTTTTTGAAAGTTGGAGGCACAATCTGGAAATTAAAAAGTTGCTGCCAGTAAAAGTGACCATGAAGCTGTCGGATCGTCATTAAAAACCCAACTGGTTCACTGATGTCCTTTTTAGGGAATGAATGAAAACCTGCCGTCCTTGCCCGATCTGGGCCTATATGTGACTCCAGTCCCACACCAACGTGGCTGACTCTTAACTGCCCTCCTGAAGTGGCCGAACAAGCCTCTTCGTTGTATCAGAAGCTTCTACCAGTGGTTGAAGAAGGCGGCTCACCCTGACATTCTCAGAGTAGCACGGATGGGCCATAAATGCCAGCCTTGCCAGCCACATCCCAAGAATGAATGAAATAAAAAGCTACACGTAACGTTACAAATATAGCCTCACCAGTACTCTGTGGAAGTGGAGAATAACTTGCTTTGGTTTACAGTCAAATGTCAGTCAGATACACCCTGTTGTTTGGTTAAACTTTCTTCCCAAAGAAAATAAATACAGGTTCTTCTATAGCACAGATTTACATAGGATGTCCAGCACAGAAACAGGCCATTCGGCCCAACTGCTCCGTGCCGGCGTTTATGCTCCACACGAGCCTCCTCCCACCCCTCTTCATCTCACTCCATCAACATATTCCTTTCTCCCTTGTACTTATCTAGTTTCACCGTGAATGCATCTGTACTATTCACCTCAACCACTCCCTGTGGTAACGAGTTCCACATTCTCACCACTCTCTGGGTAAAGAAGTTTCTCCTGAATTCCCGATTGGATTTATTAGTGACTATCTTATATTGATGGCCCCATGTTTTGGACCCCCTCTCTCACACAAGTGGAAACATCTCATCTACGTCTAACCCTATCGAAACCATTTCATTATCTTAAAGACCTTTATCACGATGCACCCCAGCCTGTTCAGTCTTTCTATTAAAAGGGATGGGAGAAGTACTTGAAAGGAAGAATTGGGAGCGAATGGAATTAGACTCGAGAGTTGCAGTTGAAACAGTAGGACTGGTGCAAATGTCGATGGCCAAGCGGCTGTCTTCTCCACTGCCATTTCTATGATTCTGTGGTGAAACATAGAAACATAGAAGATAGGAGCAGGAGTAGGCCATTCGGCCCCTCGAGCCTGTTCCGCCATTTAATGAGGTCATGGCTGATCATCCAAATTCAGTACCCTGTCCCTGCCTTCTCCCCATATCCCTTGATCCCTTTAGCCTTAAGAAATATATCCAACTCCTTCTTGAATATCTTTAATGAATTGGCCTCAACTGCCTTCTGTGGTAGAGAATTCCACAGGTTCACCACTCTCTGGGTGAAGAAATTCCTCCTCATCTCTGTCCTAAATGGCTTACCCCTTACCCTTAGACTGTGACCCCTGGTTCTGGACTCCCCCGCCATTGGGAACATCCTTTCTGCATCTAGTCTGTCTAGTCCTGTTAGAATTTTATAAGTTTCAATGAGATCCCCACCAGCACGGTGGCATCGTGGTTAGCACTGTTGCCTCACAGCGCCAGGGACCCGGGTTCAAATCCGGCCTCGGGTGACTGTCTGTGTGGAGTTTGCACATTCTCCCCGTGTTTGCGTGGGTTTCCTCCGGGTGCTCCGGTTTCCTCCCACAGTCCAAAGATGTGCGGGTTAGGTTGATTGGCCATGATAAAAAAAAGTGGCCCTTAGTGTTAAGGGGGATTAAATATACGGGGTTACGGGGATAGGGCTTGGGTGGGATGGCTGTCGGTGTAGGGACCGGGTGCTAGGGTTTGGATGATCAGCCATGATCTCGTTGAATGGCGGAGCAGGCTCGAAGGGCCGAATGGCCTACTCCTGCTCCTTGTTTCTATGTTTCTTCTAAACTCTAGCGAATATAAGCCTAATCAACCCAATCTCTCTTCATACGTCATTCCTGCCATCCCAGGTATCAGTCTGGTGAATCTTCATTGCACTCTCTCCATGGCAAGAACATCCTTCCTCAGATAAGGCGACTAAAACTGCACACAATACTCAAGGTGTGGTCTCATCAAGGCCCTGTACAACTGCAGCAAGACATCCTTGCTCCTGTACTCGAATCCTCTCGCTATGAAGGCCAACATACCATTTGCCTTCTTAACTGCCTGCTGCACCTGCATGCTTACCTTCAGCGACTGGTGCACAAGTACACCCAGGTCTCGTTGCACTTCTCCTTTTCGAAATCTATTGCCATTCAGATAATAATCTACCTTCCTGTTTTTGCCACCAAAGTGGATAACCTCGCATTTATCCACATTATACTGCATGTGCCCAATCACCCAACCTGTCCAAATCATACTGGAGTTTCACGACATCCTTCTCACAGCACACACGCCCACCCAGCTTTGTGTCGTCTGCAAACTTGGAGATATTACATCTAGTTCCCTCGTCTAGATCATTAATATATATTGTGGAGAGCTGGGGTCCTAGCACCGATCCCTGCGGTACCCCACTAGTAACTGCCTGCCACTCGGAAAAAGACCCGTTTATTCCAACACTTTTTTTTTTCTGTCTGCCAACCAGTTCTTTATCCAAGTCAGTACCTTACCCCCAATCCCATGTGCTTTTAACTTTGCACGCTAATCTCTTATGCGGGATCTTATCGAAAGCCTTCTGAAAGTTCAAATACACCACATCCACTGGTTCTCCCTTATCTATTCTACCAGTTACATCCTCAAAAAATTCCAGTAGATTAGTCAAGCATGATTTACCTTTTGTAAATCCATGTTGACTTTGTCTGATCCTGTCACTGTTTTCCAAGTGCTCTGCTATTACATCTTTTATAATGGACTCTAGCATTTTCCCCACTACCGATGTCAGGCTTACCGGTCCATAATTCCTCGTTTTCGCTCTACCGCCTTTTATAAATAGTGGGGTTACATTAGCTATCCTCCAATCCATGGGAACTGTTCCAGAGTCTATAGAAATTTGGAAGATGACCAGCAATGCATCTACTATTTCTAGGGCCACTTCCTTAAGTACCCTGGGATGTAGATTATCAGGCCCTGGGGATTTATCGGCTTTCAATCCCGTCAATTTCCCTAACACCATTTCCCTACAAATACTGATTTCATTCAATTCCTCCCTCTCATTAGACCCTGTGTTCCCCGATATCTCTGGGAGGTTATTTGTGTCCTCCTTTGTGAAGACAGAACCAAAGTATGTGTTTAATTGGTCTGCCATTTCTTTGTTCCCCATTATAAATTCCCCTGATTCTGACTGCAAGGGACCTATGCTTGACTTCACCAATCTTTTTCTCTTCACATATCTATAGAAGCTTTTACAGTCAATTTTTATGTTCCCTGCAAGCTTACTCTCATAATCTATTTTCCCCTTCTTAATTAATCCCTTTATCCTCCTTTGCTGAATCCTAAACTGCTCCCAATCCTCCGGTTTGCTGCTTTTTCTGGCCAAATTATATGTCCTCTCCTTGGATCTTATGCTATCCCTAATTTCCCTTGTTAGCGACGGTTGAGTCACCTTTTTTGTTTTATTTTTATGCCAAACAGGGATGAACAAATTCTGTAGTTCATCCATGCGATCTTGAAATATTTGCCATTGCCTATCCACCATCAACTCTTTAAGTAACGTTCCCCAATCCATCCTAGCCAACTCGTGCCTCATACCATCGTAGTTTCCTTTATTTAAATTCAGGACCCTAGTCTCTGAGCCAACTACTTCACTCTCCATTTTAATGAAGGATTCTATCATATTATGATCGCTCGTCCCCAAGGGGCCTCGCACAACAAGATTGCTAATTAACCCTTTCTCATTACATAATACCCAGTCTAAGATGGCCTGATCTCTAGTTGGTTCCTCGACATATTGGTCCAGGAAACCGTCCTGTATACACTCCAGGAATTCCTCCTCCACAGTATTGTTACTAATTTGATTAGCCCAACCTATATGTAGATTAAAGTCACCCATGATAACTGTTGTGCCTTTATTGCACGCGTCTCTAATTTCCCGTTTAATGCCATCCCCAACCTCCGCATTACTGTTTGGGAGTCTGTATATAACTCCCACTAACGTTTTCTGCCCCTTGGTATTTCTCAGCTTTACCCATACAGATTCCACATCATCAGAGCTAATATCCTTCCTTACTATTGTGTTAATCTCCTCTTTAACCAGCAATGCTACCCCACCGCCTTTTCCTTTTTTTCCGGGAGGAGCTCAGTGGTCCCGAATTCCATGTTAGCGAGGACCGTGCTCTGACGGGAACATGTTTACACTCCTTCCATTGGGGCTTCAAAAACTGCTTTAATATTTGTTTTTGTTTCTTGCTGTCTGGGGTCACTAGGCCGTTCGCAGCACCCATTGCCTGGAGGTGCCTTTGTGCCATCAAGGGACAGTGTTGGTGAGTGAAAAGTACATCGATTACCTTGTGGACGTGGCGAATCAGAAAATGGAGGAAAACCAAAGGAGGATAGAAAGGTAAAATCGCAATTCTACGGTGGCAAAATCTCCTCCTGCGATCGGAGAGGCACTGAGGAGGAGTTTAATACATGGGTGGGTGCCGGCCATGGCTCGCCGGGCAGCACTCCCGTCTCGGAGTCAGGTCGTGGGTTCAAGTCCCACCCCAAAGACGTGAACACATAATCCAGGCTGACGCTCCAGTGAAGTTACTGAGGGAGCGCGGCAGTGCCATCTTTTGGATGAGATGTTAAATCGAGGCCCCCATCTGCCCCCTCAGGTGGACGTATAAGATCTCACGGGCATTATTTTGAAGAAGAGCAAGGGAGTTCTTCCCAGTGTCCCGGCCAATATTTAGCCCTCAACCCCCATCACTAAAAAACAGATGATCTGGTCATTATCGCATTGTTGTTTATGGGACCTTGCTGTGCGCAAATTGGCTGCCGTGTTTCCTACATTACAACTACATTGACTACATTATTTTTTAAAAGTACTTAAGTGGCTGCAAAGTGCTTGAGGTTGGGAAAGGCGCTATAGAAATTCAAGTCTTACTTTAATTCCGCGGCACGCTGTTTATTACCACAGATCCTCATTACAACACGTCCCCTCAGAGCCAGCCAGATAACGTATCTCGGTGCTTGAGAGACGGTGGTGGATAAACAGCCGGGGTCTGTTAAAGGTGGTAGCACCTTTTAAACACCAAACCTCTGTCGCGATGCAGGCTTTTCTTAAACCTGCCCAGGCTCTCCTTGAATTACCTGGGGAAAATTTTAATGATTTAACAGCAGAAAGCGTCATTCGGATTGGTTTCCAACGCAGCATTTACCATGACTTGCATTCACGATTGGCTGTGAAAGGAAGACGCTGCAATTGTCGGTTGTCATTTGTTTTAATGTTTGTATTTCTCATTACATCCATGCCTTTGTTACATCTAGACTTGACTATTCCAACGCACACCTGTCCAGCCTCCCATGTTCTACCCTCCGTAAACTTGAGGTCATCCAAAACTCTGCTGCCTGTGTCCTAACTCGCACCAAATCCCGTTCACCCCCCCCCCCCCCCCCACGTGCTCTCTGACCTACATTGGCTACCAGTTAAGCAACGCCTCGATTTTAAAATTCTTTTCAAAGCCCTCCATGGCCTCGCCCCTCCCTAGCTCTGTAATCTCCTCCAGCCCCACAACCCTCTGAAATATCTGGGCTCCTCTAATTCTGCCCTCTTAAGCATCCCTGATTTTAATCGCTCCACCATTGGTGGCCGTGCCTTCAGCTGCCTGGGCCCTAAGCTCTGCTCTCGAATTCCCTCCCTAAACCTCTCCACCTCTCTTTCCTCCTTTAAGACGCTCTTTGACCAAACTCTCATGTAGGCTCTGTGTCAAATTTTGTTTTATAATGCTCCTTTGAAGCGCCGTGGGACGTTTTACTACGTTAAAGGTGCTGTGTAAATACGAGTAAGAACATAAGAAATGGGAGCAGGAGTAGGCCATTTGGCCCTTCGAGCCTGCTCCGCTATTCAATGAGATCATGGCTGATCTTCTGCCTCAACTCCATTCACCGGCCCTATCGCCATATCCCTTGATGCCCTTACTAGTCAGAAATCTATCGACTTCTGTTTTGAATATACCCAATGACTGAGCCTCCACAGCCCTCTGGGGTAGAGAATTCCAAAGATTTACCACCATCTGTGAAGAAATTTCTTCTCATCTCAGTCCTGAATGGCCTACCCTTTAACCTGAGACTCCCCAGCCAAGAGAAACATTCTCCCAGCATCCACCCTATCAAGCCCCTCTCATTCTTCTGAATTCAAGAGAGTACAGGCCTAGTTTACTCAATCTCTTCTCATACGACAGTCCCGCCATCCCAGGAATCAATCTCGTGAACCTTCGTTGCACTCCCTCTATGGCAAGTATATCCTTCCTTAGGTAAGGAGACCAAAATTGTACACAATACTCCAGGTGTGGTCTCACTAAGTAAGACTTCTTTACTCCTGTACTCAAATCTTCTTGTAATGAAGGCCAGCATACCATTTGCCTTCCTAATGGCTTGCTGCACCTGCACATTCACTTTCAGTGACTCATGTACAAGGACACCCAGGTCCCTTTGAGCATCTGCATTCCCCAATCTTTCACCATTTAGGAAATACTCTGCCTTTCTGTTTTTTCTACCAAAGTGGATAACTTCACATTTATCCACATTATATTCCATCTGCCATGTTCTCGCCCACTCACTGAGCCTGTCGAGATCCCCTTGAAACCTCTTCACATCCTTTTCACAACTGACACTGCCACCTAGCTTTGTCTCATCAGCAAATTTGGAAATGTTACATTTAGTCCCTTCATCCAAATCATTGATATAGATTGTGAATAGCTGGGGCCCAAGCACCGATCCTTGCGGTACCCCACTAGTCACAGCCTGCCATTCTGAAAACGACCCGTTTATTCCTACTCTTTGTTTTCTGTCTGTTAACCAATTCTCAATCCATGCCAGTATATTACCCCCAATTCCACGTGCCCTAATTTTGTTCACCAACCTCTTGTGTGGGACCTTATCGAAGGCCTTCTGAAAATCCAAATACACCACATCTACCGGTTCCCCTTTGTCTACTCCACTAGTTACATCCTCAAAGAACTCCAATAGATTTGTCAAACAGGATTTCCCTTTCATAAATCCATGTTGACTCTGCCCAATCTTACTATTAGTTTCTAAGTGCCCAGTTATTGCATCCTTTATAATAGATTCCAGCATTTTCCCAACTACTGATGTGAAGCTAACAGGTCTGTAGTTCCCCGTTTTCTCTCTCCCTCCTTTCTTAAATAGCGGGGTTACATTTGCTATCCTCCAATCTGCAGGAACCGTTCCAGAATCTATAGAATTTTGGAAGATGACAACCAATGCGTCCACTATTCCAATGGCCACCTCTTTCAAAACCCTAGGATGTAGGTCATCCGGTCCTTGGGATTTATCGACTCTTAGTCCCATTAATTTTGCTAGTACTGTTTTTTTACTAATAATAATTTCTTTAAGTTCCTCACTCTCACCACACCCTTGGTTTTCTCATATTTCTGGGAGTTTTTTTGTGTCTTCCTCCGTGAAGACAGAAACAAAGTATTTATTTAATTTCTCTGCCATTTCCTCATTCCCCATTATAAATTCTCCCATCTCTGACTGTAAAGGACCTACATTTACCTTCGCCAGTCTTTTCCTTTTCACATACCTATAGAAGCTTTTACAATCCGTTTTTATATTTTTTGCTAGTTTGTGCTCATATTCCATTTTCCCTTTCTTTATCAATTTCTTGATCCCCCTTTGCTGATTTCTAAAAAGATCCCAATCCTCAGGCTGACTGCTTTTTTGGCAACTTTATAAGCTTCCTCCTTTGACTTAATACTAGCTTTAATTTCTTTTGTTAGCCATGGTTAGATCACTTTTCCTTTTGGGTTTTTATGCCTTAGAGGAATATATGTTTGTTGCAAATTATGCATTATTTCCTTGAATGTTTGCCATTGTATGTCCACCTTCATACCATTTAGTGTAGTCTCCCAATCTACCATGGCCAACTTGTCCCTCATACCCTTGTAGTTTCCTCTGTTTAGATTGAAGACCTTAGTTTCAGATTGGACTACATCACTCTTAAACTTAATGTAAAATTCAGTCATATTATGGTCACTTGTCCCTAAAGGCCCCTTTACCACAAGATTATTGATTAGCCCTTTCTCATTACACAGTACCAGATCCTGAATAACCTGTTCCCTGGTTGGTTCCTCCACATACTGATCCAGGAAAGCATCTCGCATACATTCCAAGAATTCGTCCTCCACACCATTAGTGGTAATTTGATTTGCCCAGTCAATATGTAAATTAAAGTCCCCCATGATTACCGTATTGCCCTTGTTACATGCACTTCTAATCTCTTGATTGATCCTGTGCCCTACATTACCATTACTGTTTGGTGGCCTATACACAACTCCCACCAATGTTTTCTGCCCTTTGCTGTTTCTTAGCTCCACCCAAACTGATTCCGGTTCTACATCACGATCTGCCGAACCAAGTTCTTTTATCTCTACCGTACTGATCTCATCCCTTATTAACAGCGCTACGCCACCTCCTTTTCCTTTTTATCTGTCCTTCCTAAATGTTGAGTACCCTGGAACATTCAGTTCCCAGCTTTGGTTACCCTGCAACCATGTCTCTGTAATGGCAATTACATCATACCCATTTACTTCTATTAGTGCCATTAATTCATCCACCTTTTTGCGACTGCTACGTGCATTTAGATAAAGTGCCTTCAACTTTGCCTGTTGAATATTTTTCTGCACTTTGACCCTCTTTACTGTTGGCCTTTGTTTCTGCTCCCTACTAGTTTTGCTGATTACTTTTCTAACTTGCACTTCAAGCTTTGTTTCTCTCCGTTCTGGGCCCACACTTAGGTTCCCAGCCCCCTGACAAACTAGTGTAAACCCTTCCCAACAGCGCTAGCAAACCCCCCTGCGAGGATATTGGTCCCGGTTCTGCCGAGGTGTAACCCGTCCAGCTTGTACAGGTCCCACATTCCCCAGAATCGATCCCAGTGCCTCAGGAATTTAAATCCCTCCCTCCTACACCATCTCGCCAGCCATGCATTCATCTGGTCTATTCTCCTATTTCTGTTCTCACTAGCATGTGGCACTGGCAGTAATCCTGAAATTACTACCTTTGAGATCCTGCTTTTTAATTTATTTCGCAGTTCCCTATATTCTGCTTGCAGGACCTCGTCCCTCTTTCTACCTATGTCGTTGGTACCGATATGGACCATGACCTCTGGTTGTTCACCCTCCCCCTTCAGAATGTCCTGCAGCCACTCAGTAACATCCTTGACCCTGGCACCAGGGAGCCAACATACCATCCTGGAGTTACGCCTGCAGCCACAGAAACACCTATCTGTTCCCCTTACGATAGAGTCCCCTATCACTATTGCTCTCCCATTCTTTTTCCTCCCCTCCTGTTAATAAGGGATGATCTCCCCCAGTGCAGTCCAGATCACAACAACTCGCTGTGTTTAAAAAAACCTCTCCTCATCTCGTTATTTTAAATCTGTGTCCTCTGGCTACCGACCCTCCTGCCACTGGAAACAGTTTCTCCTTATTTACTCTTATCAAACCTGCTCCTCACCATTTTAATTTGTGTTTTGGATTCTAGGTTTTACACTGGACTTCAGGCTGCCATAAGTGCTACCGTGCCACCTGAACAGCCCGACGAAAAGGCGGAGCGAGCTGCCTCCGCCTATACTCGCAGAAGGAGACAGAGAACCACTGAGAGGGAACGGGGAAACGGAGAGCCGACAGCTAACAGCGATGGCGAGAGTGACCTCGTGTTTCTGATGGGTACCACGTGATCGCCACTTTTTAATACCCAGAATGAATTTAAAGAAAGCGCAGCCCTTGTCTGCAGTGGGAAAACCTGGAGGGGGTGAACCGATAGCTCCAGAAATAATCTTCTATCCGCAGTTGGATAATTTAATCAGAGGTCTGATACTTTCCGTTATGTGGGTCCGTTTTGGGTTTTTTTTTTGGACTACTTTTGTAAAGTGAATTTTATCGCCGCTCACTTTTTTTTTCTTTTTAAACGAACACTACATTTTAGATAAGCTGAGCTGGGTCAGACCATGAATGTATTTATTTTAGGGTCATGTTGTTTCTGAAAATGTTCGTTTGGCAAAAGAAACGTGTAAGATGAAAAGTGAACGACGTTTATAAATGCTGTACTTTTTATACCTTTATCATATTCTCCTTTTTATATGTGCTTTAAATGCTTGAAAGGGGGGAAAATGTGCAGGGCTGTAGGGAAAGAGCTGGGGGAGTGGGACTAATGGGAGAGCTCTTTCAAAGAGCCGGCACAGGCACGATGGGCCGAATGGCCTCCTTCTGTGCTGTAAGATTCTATATAACACTAAGCACTACAAACAAAAGTATTTGTTTTACTCTGCAGCTGTATTGCTAGCAAAACAAGAGCAGAAGGTTAATGATATGGGGAGATTTGGGCTCGCCCACAATGTAACAACTTGCATTTATATAGCGCCTTTAACATAGTAAAACATCCTAAAGCACTTCACAGAAGCGATTATCAAACAAAACTTGACACCGAGCCACATAATGAGATGTGAGGTAAAGCATTTGGGGAGGGCTAACAAGGCAATGGAATACACAATAACTGCTAGGATACTGAGAAGTGCAGAGGAACAGAGGGACCTTGGTGTGCATGTCCACAGATCCCTGAAGGTAGCAGGACAGGTAGATAAGGTGGTTAAGAAGGCACACGTGATACTTGCCTTTATTAGCTGAGGCATAGAATATAAGAGCAGGGAGGTTATGCTTCAACTGTATAAAACACTAGTTAGGCCACAGCTAGAGTACTGTGTGCAGTTCTGGTCACCACATTACAGGAAAGATGTGATTGCACTAGAGAAGGTGCAGAGGAGATTTACAAGGATGTTGCCTGGGCTGGAGAATTTTAGCTATGAGGGATGATTATTAAAGTCCCCTGGATTACCAGCTGAGTAAGATTGATTGGGTTTCCCAGGGGTGTTGGAAGTTTACAGACTTCCCCATTAAGCCAGTAGATGGTGTGGTTCTCTAACAGTCAGACTGCTCGCTCATTCAGCTGAGGGATGAAGCGTGCCTTTGACTTAAATGTTTCCCACTGAATCAGAGTAGATTTTTAGTAATTACTCCCCGCAGTCTTTTACTGCGGGGTGGGGATGTTCTTTCTGTATAAGAGCATTGCACAAATGCACATACTGCAGTTTCAGTTATAGCTAAGATATCAGGAGTCAATAGGTGGCAAGAAAGAACTTTCATTTCTATAGCGCCTTTCACAACCTCGGGGCCTCCCAAAGTGCTTTACAGCCAATGAAGTACTTTTGAAGTGTAGTCACTGTTGTAATGTAGGAAACGCGGCAGCCAATTTGCGCAAAGGAAGCTCCCACAAATAGCAATGTGATAATGACCAGACAATCTGTTTTAACAATGTTGGTTAAGGAATAAATATTGGCCACCACACCGGGAAGAACTTCTGTGCTGCTCTTCAATATAGTGCTATAGGATCTTTCACGTCAAGCTCAGACAGGGCCTTGGTTTAACGTCCCATCCAGAAGACGGCACTTCTGACAAAGCAGCACCCCCCCAGTGCTGCGCTTCCTCGCTACTGCCCCTCCGACAGTGCAGTGCTCCCTCAGTACAGCCCCTCTGAAAGTGCAGCTCTCCCTCAGTATTAACCCTCCGACAGTGCAGCACTCCCTCAGTACTGCCCCTCTGACAGTGCAGCGCTCCCTCAGTACTGACCCTCCGACACTGCAGCGCTCCCTCAGTACTGCCCCTCCGACAGTGCTGCACTCCCTCAGTACTGCCCCTCCGACAGTGCAGCGCTTCCTCAGTACTGCCCCTCCGACAGTGCAGCTCTCCCTCACTACTAACCCTCCGACAGTGCAGCACTCCCTCAGTACTGCCCCTCTGACAGTGCAGCGCTCCCTCAATACTGCCCCTCCGACAGTGCAGCGCTTCCTCAGTACTGCCCCTCTGACAGTGCAGCTCTCCCTCAGTACTAACCCTCCGACAGTGCAGCACTCCCTCAGTACTGCCCCTCTGACAGTGCAGTGCTCCCTCAGTACTGCCCCTCCGACAGTGCAGCGCTTCCTCAGTACTGCCCCTCCGACAGTGCAGCGCTCCCGCAGTACTGCCCCTCCGACAGTGCAGCGCTCCCTCAGTACTGCCCCTCCGACAGTGCAGCGCTCCCTCAGTACTGCCCCTCCGACAGTGCAGCGCTTCCTCAGTACTGCCCCTCCGACAGTGCAGCGCTTCCTCAGTACTGCCCCTCCGACAGTGCAGCTCTCCCTCAGTACTAACCCTTCGACAGTGCAGCGCTCCCTCAGTACTGCCCCTCTGACAGTGCAGCGCTCCCTCAGTATTGCCCCTCCGACGGTGCAGCGCTCCCTCAGTACTGCCCCTCCGACAGTGCAGCGCTCCCTCAGTACTGCCCCTCCGACAGTGCAGCGCTCCCTCAGTACTACCCCTCCGACATTGCAGCACTCCCTCAGTACTGCCCCTCTGACAGTGCAGGATGAATGTTCTGCTGAACTTTTCTTGCCCTTGTTCCTTCTAAGCTCGAAACCATCCTTTTCCCTTCTGTCTTTCTCCAGCATGTTAATCAGTAGTTGTTGATGTTGAAATCATACTGTGACATTACTAACAAACGTAAGGTGTGCATGAAACTCCTTTGCTAATATCGCACAGTGTGATTTCAACCCATCAGCTTTCTTGGAATCAGACAGCACTGAAGAGTCCATTCGGCCCAGCTTGCCTGTACTGGCTCTTTGAGTCCCACTCCCCGGCTCTTTCCCCAGAGCCCTGCAATATGTTCCCCTTCAAGTATTTCTCCAATTCCCTTTTGAAAGTTCCTGTTGAATCTGCTTCCACTGCCCTTTCAGGCAGCGCGTTCCAGATCACAACAACTCACTGCATTTTTTTTTTTTTTAAAGTACTCTCCTTCCCTCGGGTTCTTTTGCCAATTATCTTTTAGTCCAAGAATTAAGTTTTTTCTCTATGATCAGCATAAGATTACCATGAGTTTGTGATTGACATCCAGTTGCTTCGGCACACAGAGCAGCACGCTAGAATACTGACCATTAAATCAGTGGTTTCAGTAGCCAAGCCCACTGTACAGCTCCTACCAGAGCTGGAAATGGCACAATACTTTGGTAGGAAATCTTCCCAGAATGGGGATTAGGCAAGGATAACGAGGGCTTACCTCTTTCCAGCCTATGCTGCACCTTCCCTGTGAGTACTTGCTGCTTGTACTAGGTGCCATTCAGCCCCTCGGGTATGCGCTGCCATTTTGCTAGATCATGGCTGATCTGTACCTCAACTCCATTGACCTGCCTTTGCTCCATATCCCTTGATAACCTTACATAGGAACAGGAGGAGGCCCTTTAGCCCTGTCTGCCATTCAGTGAGATCTTTTCTGATCTGTATCTTAACTCCATCTCCCCGCCTTGGTTCCCTAACCCTTCATACCCTTGCCTAAGAAAATATCTCCATTTCTGTTTCAAAATTTTCAATTGGCCCAGCCTCAGTAGCTTTTTGGGGGCGAGAGTTCCAGATTTCCACCACCCTTTGTGTGAAGTAATGCTTCCTGACATCACCCCTGAACAGCCTGGCTCTAATTTGAAGGTTATGCACCGTTGTTCTGGACTCCCCCCCCCCCCCCCCCACCACCAGAGGTAATCGTTTCTCTCTCTACCCATCAACTCTTTTAATCATCATAAACGCCTCGATTAGATCACCCCTTAATTATCTATACTCACCTAACAAAATTTATCAATCTCAGTTTTGAAATTTTCAGTTGACCCATCATGCCACCTTAATCGGTAGAAATATTTCCCCAAACTAACCTTAAAAGAAACCCTGCAAGAACAATGACTGGCAAATTATATGTAGTACTGAGCGAACGCTGCACTGTCGGAGGTGCTGTCTTTCAGATCAGTCGTTAAACCGAGGCTCCATCTGCCCTCCCTTGGCAATATTTCGAAGAAGAGTTCTCCCCGGTGTCCTGACCAATATTTATCCCTCAACCAACATCACCTCAAACAGATGATCTGGTCATTATCACATTGCTGTTTGTGGGACTTTGCTGTGTGCAAATTGGCTGCTGCGTTTCCTACATCACAACAGTGACTACTGTTTGATTGGCCACTATCATTGACTGTCATGGGCTTTGGGCTGTCCTGAGGTTGTGAAAGGAGCTTGTATAAACGCAATCTTTCTTTCAAAGAGGGACGGGGTAAAAAATAGATTGCAAAGTTCCGCTGGGGCTCCTCGTGCTGGTTTCCAGGGAAGTTATGAAGGGGGCAGACTGGAACCTGTCATCTGGAGATTGGTACACGGAGCAGGAGGAGACAAATGGTGGTGTGGAGGATGGGAGGAAATTGCCTTCCCAAATCCATTTCAGATGTAGTTGTGATTACAATTTTCTGTCATGGTTTAGCTATAACACACCAGCCATGGGAGTGTGGTTAATATTGTGGTTTTCTTTAACAAGACCAGGGAGGTAATGTAACACTAATAAATTATTTTCTTTCCACAGCAAAGTCTGATACTTCATACAAAACACATGTCAGCCAAGTTATCCCTTCAAGCAATGTGGTGAAATATGTCACCCCTAGCAAATTATGTAAAAGAATATACAATGTTATATTCATATTGGGGAGGGGGGAGAGAAAGGTGGCTTTACATGTAACAGAATCCTCATTGGGTGGTGAAAATGCTCGCTGTTTGACCGTGAATGTGTACTGGTATTAAATCTTCTTAGGCAGTCCCTCGGAACCGAGGATGACTTGCTTCCACATTAAAAATGAGTTCTCAGGTGACTGATGAGTCCAATGTGGGACCTACAGTCTCTGTCACAGGTGGGGCAGACGGTGGTTGAAGGGGCGGGTGGGTGGGGTGCTTGGGTTGACGTGCGCTCCTTGCACTGCCTGCGCTTGGCTTCCGCTTGCTCCCGGCGAAGAGACTCGAGGTGTTCGGCGCCTTCCCGGATGCTTCTCCTCCACTTTGTGCGGTCTTGGGCCAGGGATTCCCAGGTGTCGGTGGGGATGTTACACTTTTTCAAGGAGGCTTTGAGGGTGTGCTTGAAGCGTTTCCTCTGCCCACCTGGGGCTCTCTTGCCGTGCCAGAGCTCCGAGTAGAGCGCTTGTTTTGGGAGTCTCGTATTGGGCATGCGGACAATGTGACCCATCCATTGGAGCTGATTGAGCGTGGTCAGAGCTTCGATGCTGGGGATGTTGGCCTGAGCAAGGACACCAACGTTGGTGAGCCTATCCTGCCAATGGAGTTGCAGGATCTTGCGGAGACAGCGTTGGTGGTACCTCTCCAGTGCTTTGAGGTGCCTGCTGTACATGGTCCATGTCTCTGAGGCATACAGCAGGGCGGGTATCACTGCTGCTCTGTAGACCATGAGCTTAGTGCCGGGTTTGAGGTCCTGGTCTTCAAACACTCTCTTCCTCAGGCGACCGAAGGCTGCACTGGCACACTGAAGGCGGTGTTGGACTTCGTCATCGACGACTGCCCTTGTTGACAGTAGGCTCCTGAGGTATGGAAAGTGGTCCACGTTGTCCAAGGCCTTGTCCTGGATTTTGATAATTGGGGGGCAGTACTGTGTGGCGGGGGCAGGTTGGTAGAGGACCTTTGTTTTACGGATGTTTAGTGTAAGGACCATGCTCTCGTACGCTTCGGTGAAGGTGTTGACGATGGTTTGGAGTTCGACCTCCGAGTGAGCGCAGACGCAAGCGTCGTCTGCATACTGTAATTCTATGACAGAGGATGGGACGATCTTGGATCTGGACTGGAGGCGACGGAGGTTGAACAGTTTCCCGTTTGTTCTGTAAATTAGCTCCACTCCAGTGGGGAGCTTACGGAGGGTGAGATGGAGCATTACAGCAAGGAAGATCGAGAAGAGCGTTGGTGCGATGACACAGCCTTGCTTGACCCCGGTTCGTACGTGAATTGGGTCTGTGGTGGAACCGTTAGTCAGGATCATGGCTTGCATGTCGTCGTGAAGCAGATAGTGACAAACTTTTGAGGGCAGCCGAATTCGAGGAGGACACTCCATAATCCCTCACGGTTGACAGTGTCAAAGGCCTTTGTGAGATCAAAGAAGGCCATGTACAGCGGTTGGTGCTGTTCCCTGCATTTCTCTTGTAGTTGACGCGTGGTGAAGATCATGAAGGCATTAAATGACCACAGGACAAATGCAAGGAATGAAATTTTGAACCATTTAGCCTTTTTTTTAAACAAAAGTCTAAAGGGCCCACTGCCCAATTTGAATTGGGCATGATCGAAGCACCCAAGCTTTTTGTTTAATTAATTCTCGGGATCTGGGCATCGCTGGCAAGGACAGCATTTATTACCCATCCCCTAACGACCCTTGAGAAGGTGGTGGTGAGCCGCCTTCTTGAACCGCTGCAGTCTGTGTGGTGAAGGTGCTCCCACAGTGCTGTTAGGGAGGGAGTTCCAGGATTGTGACCCAGCGACGATGAAAGAAGGGTGATATATTTCCAGGTCGGGATGGTGTGTGTGACTTGGAGCTGGTGGTGTTCCCATGCACCTGCTGCCCTTGTCATTCTAGGTGCTGGAGGCCATGGGTTTGAGACACTCGTATGTCCACCAATGGTCCCTTTAATTTTTTTTGGGTGCGTGACCCCTTTAAGGGGTGTGTGACCCATTCAAAATACCACGCATGCGTGGTTTTCCCCATTTAATATCCAATGAGCCGACTGTGCGGGAGTACCAGAGTGCCGCTTGGCTGTGCAGCTTAAAGGGAACATTGAGGTCTCCCTCCCTGTGCACACAATCTGGTTTACCGGTAACTGTTGGGGCTTAATAGGTTGTTCCCAAATTTTTTAAAATTACAATAAGACACAAATTTAGAACAGCAGAGATAATTAAAATTCAGATTTCTGTCATATAAACCAATAGTTCTAAAAATCAAATGGAATGAAAAGTTAGCTCAGGTTCCCACATCTGAATAAATTACATAGAATTTACAGCACCAAAACAGGCCATTCGGCCCAACCTATCTGTGCTGGTGTTTATACATGTAAAAGAGAACATTTAAACAATGAAAAAAATATTCAGCACTTAACCCTTCTCCATATACGGCCTGAAAATAAATCCAGTAATCACAACAGCAACCTCAACAACTTGTATTTATATAGCGCGTTTAATGTAGTAAAACGTCCCAAGGTGCTTCACCGGAGCGATATCAAACAAAATTTGACACCAAGCCACATACAGGAAACTCTCTTTTAACCGGCACCTCAATATCCGGAAACCTCTCTTAACCGGCAAAATTCAGGAGTAGGTTCAGGTAAGTTTTACTATATATTAGTGGCCGTGTAACCGGGGTTCCTGGATCTGTGGCCGTGTAACCGGGGTTCCTGGATCTGTGGCCGTGTAACCGGGGTTCCTGCACCTGTGGCCGTGTAACCGGGGTTCCTGCACCTGTGGCCGTGTAACCGGGGTTCCTGCACCTGTGGCCGTGTAACCGGGGTTCCTGCACCTGTGGCCATGTACGGGGCTCTCGTACCTTAGTAAGTATAGCTCTCTGTAATCCGGACGTTTTGATCAACCATGGTGCCGGATAAAAAAGAGTTTCCTGTATTAGGGCAGGTGATCAAAAGCATGGTCAGAGAGGTAGGTTTTAAGGAGCGTTTTAAACGAGGAGAGAGAGGTGGAGAGGTTTAGGGAGGGAAGTGGAGAGGTGTTGGAGCAGAATTGAGTGGTCAACCATATCAAAGGCTGCAGCCAGGGCGAGGAGGGATAGTTGACCACAGTCACAGTCAACTAGGATGTTATTTGTGAATTTGGTAAGAGCTGTTTTGGCACTGTATTAATATAAATATCACAAATATTACTAAATTACCATTTTGGGAAAAGGAGTATTAGTATAATAGCTTTGTGGAATATAAATATGGAAAGCATTATGGAGGTTTTATAGAGCTTTGCCTAAAGCATAAATGTAACGCTATACCTTCTCACTCTGCAGTCAGAAATATTTTAAATTTCAAATATAGAATCTTAGAGCACAGAGGGAGGCCATTCAGCCCATCGTGCCTGTGCCGGCTCTTTGAAAGAGCGCTCCAATTAGTCGCACTCCCCTGCTCTTTCCCCATAGCCCTTGCAAATTTTTCCTTTTCAATTACTTATCCAATTCCCTTTTGAAAGTTATTATTGAATCTGCTTCCACCGCCCTTTCAAGCAGTGCATTCCAGTTCATCATAACTCGCTGTGTAAAAAAATTCACATCTCCCCCTGGATTTTTTTTTGCAAATTACCTTAAATCTGTGTTCTTGTGGTTACTAACCCTCCTGCCAGTGGAAACAGTTTCTCCTTATTTACTCTATCAAAACCCCTCATCATTTTGAACACCTACATAATAAGAAGTAGGAGCAGGAGTAGGCCATACGGCCCCTCGGGCCTGCTCCGCCATTCAATAGGATCATGGCTGATCCGAATCTAGACTCGCGTCCACTTCCCTGCCCTCTCCCCGTAACCCCTAATTCCCTTATCAGCTAGGAAACTATCTATCTCCTTTTTAAATTTATTTAATGTTGCAGCTTCCACAGCTCTCTGGGGTAGCAAATTCCATAGATTTACTACCCTCTGAGTGAAGAAGTTTCTCCTCATCTCAGTTTTGAAAGGGCAGCCCCTTATTCTAAGATTATGCCCCCTAGTTCTAGTCTCACCCATCAGTGAAAACATCCTCACCGCATCCACCCGATCAAGCCCCCTCACAATCTTATATGTTTCGATAAGATCGCCTCTCATTCTTCTGAATTCCAATGAGCAGAGTCCCAACCTACTCGACCTTTCCTCATACGTCAACCCCCTCATCTCCGGAATCAACCGAGTGAACCTTCTCTGAACCGCCTCGAGAGCAAGTATATTAAATCTCCTCTTAGCCTTCTCTGCTCTCAGGAGAACAATCCCAGACACTCTAGTCTCCCCACATAACTGAAGTCCTTCAGCCCTGGTAAATCTCCTCTGCACCCTCTCCAAGGCCTTGACATCCTTCCTAAAGTGTGGTGCCCAGAATTGGACCTAATACTCCAGCTGAGGCCTACCCAGTGATTTGTAATGGTTGGTAGCAATCACGGATATTCACTAGGCAAGCAGTGTCTTACTGCTCACAACACACTAGAGTCACTGCCTTGGGGACTTCTTTCTGCAAAGTTGCAGTTGCTGGGCAACAGAAGACATGGGATGTTGTGCCTTGCCAAGTCACTCATCAAAACCAACTGTTTTCTGATGCCCAACAGTGTTGTATTTATAATTCTTTAACTTGACTACAAACTTTCTGCACGCTACCCAATTGGAATTGCCCCAATAAACCATCACATTTCGACCTCCGGACGTCCCAAAGCACTTTACAGCTTTGTAATGTGGCCAATTTATGCACAGCAAACTCCCACAAACAGCAATGCGATAATGACCAAATCATCTGTTTTTTTAGTGATGTTGGTTGAGGGATAAATATTGGCCCCAGGACACCTGGGAGAACTCCCCCTGCTGTTCTTCAAAATAGTGGCTGAGGGATCTTTTCCGACCCCCTGAGAGGGCAGACGGGGCCTCGGTTTAATATCGCATCCGAAAGACGAAACCTTCGACAGTGCGGCACCCCCTCAGCACTGCTCTGGGAGTGTCCGCCTAGATTATGGGCTCAAGTCTCTGGAGTGGGACTTGAACCCACCACCTGCTGTCTTAGTGACACGGGTGCTACCCACTGAGCCACGGCTGACACCTAGCCATGGTTCTGTGTGTGTGTGAATTCTACATTAAAATATTCATAATTTCATAAGAGTGGTTCAGCCCCCTCAAACCATTTGATCTCAACCCTACCGTCCTGGTATAGCCTCCACCTAAAGGATATTTGGGATAAAAATTACACATCCACCTGCTAAATTTTATGTATACAGGAAACTTTGTGCTATCCGGCACCGACGGGACCGAGCTGTTGCCGTTCCCTCAAAACTGCCGGACACTCCAGCATTAATGTTGAAGCATACGGAGCTTTTCATCTCCGTATCTGACAACAAACACTGTTGCTTAGCAACAGCTTCTAAACAGTCGGCCCGTACCTTGGAAGCGTCTCTGTAGCTTAGCAACAGCTTCAGAGAGACTCCAGAGCCTGACCGTTGGGGAAAAAAAAGCCACGAGAAGGAAAAAAAAGCCACGAGAAGAAAAAAAAACCTAACAAAACGGCTCCTGATTTTTGCCGGTGGCTCGAGCTTGCCGGACACTTAGCCTCCGGATAACACACAGTTTCCTGTATTTTAAAAGAACCTTAAACGTTTGAGGATCCAGAGGAATGATTTACCTAAAGCTTAATAAGGTGGAACAAAGACAGTATATAATATTTCAAATGTTAACTCTGCATCGGTAAAGTTCCCCATACCAAATTACAATTGAACTCTGGATGACCATGGGCTGAGTTACCTTAAAGGAAAAGGCCACCTTAAAACGAACTCCACCTTAACAGCAGAATAATACTTGGTGTGGTTGTCTGCTGGTATTTTACTAAGTGCCATCATCGTAATCTGTCATAAAGATCTTTTTACAACAAGCTACAATATAAAGATTTTGAATTAGTATGTAACCAACTCCAGCCCTGCAATCCTTTGAGAATTGTTTCCAGTGGCAGGAGGGTTGGTAACCAGAGGACACAGATTGAAGATAATTGGCAAAAGAACCAGAGGGGAGATGAGAATTTTTATTATGCGGCGAGTTGTTGTGATCTGGAATGCGCTGCCTGAAAGGGCGGTGGAAGCAGATTCAATAGTAACTTTCAGAAGGGAATTGGAGAAATACTTGAAGGGGATAAACTTGCAGGGCTGTGGGGAAAGAGCAGGGGAGTGGGACTAATTGGAGAGCTCTTTCAAAGAGCCGGCACGATGCGCTGAATGGCCTCCTCCTGTGCTGTATTATTCTAACTATGTTCCACCAATTCTGGCCTCTTGCACATCCCCGATTTTAATCGCCCCGCCATTGGCGGCCGTGCCTTCAGCTGCCTGGGCCCTAAGCTCTGGAATTCAATACAATACAATACAAATCGCTTTATTGGCATGATAAGGTACATCTTATGTTGCCAAAGCATCAAAATACATTTATGGTTGAACACATAAACGCGGTTCCATTCATACAGTGTATAAACAGGTATATCCCTGAGTTTATAAATATATTTTCGCCTTGTTTATATATACTCTTGTCCCTCCCTAAACCTCTCCGCCTCTCTCTCCTCCTTTTAAGATGCTCGTTAAAACCGACCTCTTTGACCAAGCTTTTGGTCACCCGTCCTAATATCGCCTTACGTGACTCGGTGTCAAAGTTTGTCTGATTTACGCTCCTGTGAAGCACCTTGGGACGTTTTACTATGTTAAAGGCTCTATATAAGTTGTTAACTTTACATTTGACCCATCCATAAAAGAGTTAAAACTCCTTTATTGGGCTGGAGCGGAGTTACATAAAAATCAAAATTATACGCTTTATGCAATGGGTGTAACTTCAAAACCATCAGGGATTCGCAGTTATTTTGCTAAAACGTAACTGAAGTAGCACGTTAACACTTTCATTTTGAAGTCCCAGCAGTTTTTGAATATTGGATCGATCTTTGGCTGTGAGAACTGCTTTTCACCAATTGATCCCCACACCACAGCTTCAGTGCCCACTCTTGGCCGACACTCCATGGAACAACTAGGGCAATGCTGCCTCAGGGAAGGACTCGGGGGTGACCCGATAGAGGTCTTTAAAATGACGAAGGGGTTCGATAGAGTCGACGTAGAGAAGATGTTCCCACTTGTGGGGGGGACCAGAAATAGAGGCCAACAATATAAAATAGTCACTAATAAATCCGATAGGGAATTCAGGAGAAACTTCTTTACCCAGAGAGTGGTTACAGAGTGGAACTCGCTACCACAGGGAGTGGTTGAGACGAATAGCATAGATGCATTTAAGAGGCACCTAGATAAACACTTGAGGGAGAAAGGAATAGAAGGTTAATGATACAGAAAAAAGAAAGACTTCCATTTATTTGGCACCTTTCACACCCACCGGACGTCTCGAAGCGCTTTACAACCAATTAAGTATTTTTGGAGTGTAGTCACTGTTGTAATGTGGGAAACATGGCAGCCAATTTGCGCAAAGGAAGCTCCCACAGACAGCAATGTGATAATGAGCAGAGAATCTGTTTTTGTTATGTTGATTAAGGGATAAATATTGGCCCAGGACACCAGGGAGAACTCCCTTGCTCTTCTTCGAAATCGTGACACAGGATCTTTTACATCCACCTAAGAGGGCAGACAGGGGTCTCGGTTTAACGTCTCATCCAAAAGACGGCACCTCCGACAGTGCAGCACTCCCTCGGTACTGCACTGGAGTGTCGGCCTAGATTTTTGTGCTCAAGTCCCTGGAGTGGGACTTGAACCCACAACCTTCTGACTCGGAGGCGAGAGTGCTGCCCACTGAGCCACAGCTGATGGGGTGAGCTGAAGAGGGGTGGAAGGAGGCACGTGTGAAGCATAAACACCGGCACAGACCAGTTGGGTCGAGTGGCCTGTTTCTGTGCTGTAAAATTCTATATTATTCCCATGTCCTCCTTTGGGTGAGACATCAAGCAGAGGTGGACACGAGGCAACCCATAGCCCCGTTGAAAGAAGGGGCTGTTCTCCAGGTTTCCTCAGCAATCATCCCTCCCTTAACCAACGTCACTAAATCAGAAGAATTGGACCTTCATTTCATTGCTGTTTGTGGGATCTTGCTGGGCACCATATTGACTGCAGTGTTTGCCTAAAATTCAAGTCACTGCACTTCAAAATGATTCATTGCATATGAAAGACTTTGAGATGTTCTTGAGAGACGTGTTAATAAGGCACTGTATAAATGCCAGTCTTCTTTTGACTGACCCACTTTCCCCCAACACACATGCAAAAAGAAAAAGATTATACAGCACTTTTCGCAACCTCAGGACGTCCCAAAGCGCTTACAGCCAGTGAAGTACTTTTTTTGAAGTGTAGTCACTTTTGTAATGTAGAAAATGCAGCAGCCAATTTGCACATAGCAAGCGCCCACATACAGCTATGTGTTAATGACCAGATAATCTGTTTTAGTGATGTTGGTTGAGGGATAAATATTGGCCCAGGACACCGGTGAAAACTACCCTGCTCCTCTTCCAAATAGTGCCATGGGATCTTTTACACACACCTGAGAAGGTAGACGGGGCCTCGGTTTAACGTCTCATCTGAAAGACAGCACATCTGAAAGATGGCACCTCCGACTCAGTACTGCCACTCCCGCAATGCAGCACTCCCTCAGTACTGCCCCTCCAACAGTCCAGCACTCCCTCAGTACTGCCCCTCTGACAGTCCAGCACTCCCTCAGTCCTACTCCTCCAACAGTGCAGCTCTCCCTCTGTACTGCCCCTCTGACAGTGCAGCTCTCCCTCTGTACTGCCCCTCCGACAGTGCAGCTCTCCCTCAGAACTGCCCCTTCGACAGTGCGGTGCTCCCTCAGTACTGCCCCTCCGACAGTGCAGCTCTCCCTCAGTACTGCCCCTCCGACAGTGCGGTGCTCCCTCAGTACTGCCCCTCCGACAGTGCAGCTCTCCCTCAGTACTGCCCCTCCGACAGTGCAGCGCTCCCTCAGTACTGCCCCTCCGACAGTGCGGTGCTCCCTCAGTACTGCCCCTCCAACAGCGCGGTGCTCCCTCAGTACTGCCCCTCCGACAGCGCGGTGCTCCCTCAGTACTGCCCCTCCGACAGCACGGCGCTCCCTCAGTACTGCCCCTCCGACAGCGCGGCGCTCCCTGAGTACTGCCCCTCCGACAGTGCGGTGCTCCCTCAGTACTGCCCCTCCGTCAGTGCAGTTCTCCCTCAGTACTGCTCCATCTCAGGACAACTGGGTGTGGTGTATGTAACCTGTTCCACCTTAAGAGAACTTAAGCCTGTTCCACCTTAAGAGATGTACTACTTTCTCTGGCTGCTGTATACGTAATACCGGTGGTGACCACCGGTATATAAGCACTGTGTAGTAAGATGTATTTCAGATAGTCCCTACCTCCAACCAGTAAAGACCTGTGTGCTTTTCTGGCTGTCTCAAGCAGCAAGAGGAGAAGGAGCTGCCAAAGCAAGAGAGTGGAGAGTGGTGGTCTCCTGACCAGGAAGAGGAGTAGCAGAAAGATAGATCACCACCTCCACCTCCTCCAACATCTTCAAACAACTGAGGTGCCTGGAGAGATTGGGCAGAGGAGGAGAAGGAGAAAGGAGGCCTATATCAACATCAACCGGGGAGAGGCCTTTTCTATCACTGCCTCCCCAAATTGGCCTCCACTTCAGGAGAGAGGGGAGAGAAACATCGGGAAAAAAACCACCAACTGTTTGGAAGGAGGGAAGATTCATCTCGTTGAAACATCTACAGGTGGGTGTTATTTGGGGCACTCTCCCAAGACTTTGTATTTTAGGTGGGGGGAGAAAAGAAGAAGCAAGGCCGGACCATCAAGGGGTGTAGTGTGTGTGTGGCTCTTGTTAAAAGCTAGGCCACACACACCACTAATTAGCACCCCTACTATTGCCTGTCCTGGGAGAGCTGGAGCTGACCAGGTGAAGTCTCTAATTTCATTAATTACATCATTAAGACCTGTTGCAGGACTGAGCCTGGGCTTCTCCAGCTTTTCCAGGTGAAGACCATCACCAAAGACTTTTAAACTACATCAGAGAGTGCCCCCCTGCCAACACCCACCCACCATCCTGAGTGGCAACACTGCCCTTGTGGTCTCCCTCCTTCCTACCCCCCTCTATCTCTCTCTGCCTGTCTTTCTAAGGCACCTCAGTCCCATCACCTTTTATTAATTGCCTATTGAGCAGAGGGGAGAGGGCCCCTCCCCCAATTTCATTCAGTAAGGGGAGAGGTGTGTCCTCATTTTAATCAGCTCCCTCTGCTCAATAGAGGACAAAAAAATATATATTACCTGAGGCCATTAACACCTTCAGGCCTGTGACTTGGGGTGAGTGTAGCCCTTAAAGCACCCCAGAATGGCGACTACATCATCGCCGGTGGCGGGGCAAGCCAAGACTTATGCGGGGGCGGCAGCCGCAGCCACAGCCACAGCTGCTCCCGCTGCTTCTGCTGCCCCGTCACCATTTAAACTGATAACGAAAAAGCTTGGGGTGAAGAGCTACACTCACCCCACTATGACCATCGAGGCCTGCGTCAAAGCCATGGCTGGGGTTGTCGGCCCCTCAGCCATCGTCGCGGCCTCGAAAATGTACGGGAAGGCTGTGTTCTTCCTGGGGTCGGAGCGGGCGGTGTCCCTGGCAGTCACCAAGGGGCTCACCGTGGGCGGGACCTTCCTGCCGGTGGATGCTCTCGAGGCCACCGCGCAGAGGATTGTCATCTCTAACGTCCCGCCCTATGTTCCCGGTGAGCTCCTCCTTCCCCATTTGCGTCAGCTTGGGGAGGTGAGGTCGGGGATCACGCCCATCCCGCTCGGCTTCCAGGAGGCCAGCCTTCGCCACGTCTTCTCCTTCCGGCGCCAGCTGTTTATCCAGCTGGCGCGGGAGGAGGACACTGACGGAGCGTTCGTCGTCCTCCACGAGGGGACCGCCTATCGCGTCTTTTGGACGTCGGACGGTGTGCGGTGCCACGCCTGCAAGGAGGTGGGGCATATCAGGAGGAACTGCCCTGCCTCCAAGGCCGCCGGATCATCTCGTGCGGCCGAGGCTGGCGCCGCCGCTGCTCCTCCCCCCGGGTCTGCCCGCGCGTCAAGTACGTCTGATGCGCGGTTGACGTCGGGGGCCGATGCCACCAAAGCTTCCGGCGGGGGTGAGGGAGCGTGTCCGGCCGGAAAAAAGGCGCGGGGAAAGAAAAAACACCTTAGGGCGGGTCCCCCCGTGGATGGCGAGCCCTTGCCCCTTGAGCCCCTTACACCCGCGCTCCTCGCGGAGTTGACCGGGGCAGATGCGAGCGGGAGGGGCCTCGTGCCCGAGCCTGTGGCCGCAACCGCCGCAGCGGTATTGCCATTACCTGCGGCTGGGCTCGGGCCCGAGGAACCCGACAAACCTGCTCCGCCGGAGGGAGTTGAGGAGGAGGCCTTTGCAGACATGGAGGTCTCCCTCGCTCCCTCCGCGCTAAAAAGAAGGCGCGACACCCTGGATGAGGAGGAGGACCGGGAGGAGGAGGAGGGTCCCTCCGAACAGGGGGAGTCGTCGCCCGCCGCGGGTGCTGCGCCCCCCCCCACCGCTGCCACCATCACCGGCGATCGGCAGGGGTCGCCTGTCCCTCGGGAGGCTGAGGCAGATGTGTCTGTGCAGCACGTGCCTCCCGGGGATGAGGACGAGACCCTGCCCGTGGGGGGGGTCGCGGATCAACCCGCGGCTGAAGTAGACTATTATCTATGCCGTTACCCCTCGACGGGTCGGGCGGCCTGGGGTCTGGGTCGGGCGAGTTCGAAGAAAGTGAGCTCGCCCAAAGCGGCCCGGTCATTTCCCAGGGGCTGCTCGACCTGGTCGAGGATTTAGCCAAAGACGTCCCATCTGCCGGGTCAGAGGCCGGTGGCGCGGAAGAGGAAGGCCCTCTGGCTGTGTCTCGGGCGCCGGACGTCCTGGGGGAGTTCGGATTTGTGTTCTCCCCGATTTCTCCGTTCGATCTGGCGTCTGGGGCGGAGGGGGGCTCCGAACCGCCGCCGCCGTCTTCTGGCCCGGCGCCCCCGGAGGAGCCCAGGGAGAATTCCTCCGCCACCGATCCTGGGGGTGGGATCTGGGCGGAGGCGGGGCCGGCTGTTGCGGCCGAGCCGTCCGCTGTGCACTGCGCGGTGGGCGGGTCGGCCGCTGGTGACGACCCCCTGGAGGAGGATGGGGACTCGGTGATGGGCACGGAGGACGAGTCGGACTCCGGCGCCGACGAGGCGGTGGACGACCTCGTGCCCCTTGCCAAGTCTCCCCTCATTCCCGCAAGGGAACTCCGGGATTTTATGGCTACGTGCCTGGGTCGGCGCGGGAAGGTCCGGCTGGCCCTCGACAGGTGGTCGGAGCTGGCGCTGCTCATTGATTCCGTCCGCGCCGCCGTTAAGACCACGGACGCGGACGAGGGTGTGAACCCACTTGAGCTGCGTCGGCTCAGAACACTTCTCACTGGGCTGCTGAGGAGGTGGCGGCTGACTAGCGGCCGCGCTTCCTCCCCCCGTTAGTTGTAGGTAGAGGTTGCACTATGCTTCTGACATGCAGATAACCATAGCCAGCCTCAACATCAACGGCAGCGGGTAGGCGCGCCGCAGATTCAATAACTTCTCGGTCCTTCGGGACGGGAAGTATGCGGTGTGCTTCCTGCAAGAAACCCACACCGTTCCGGGAGACGAAGCCACGTGGCTCCTGGAGTGGCAAGGAGGGGTCAGCATGAGTCACCTCTCCAATAATTCCAGCGGGGTGGCTATCTTGCTGGCCCCGCATTTTCAGCCGGAGATCTTGGGGGTCAAGGAGCACGTGCCGGGCCGCTTGCTCCAGGTCACTGTTCGCCTGGGGGGCGTGCCGCTCCATCTAGTGAACGTGTATGCCCCTCAGGCCGGTGCGCAGCAAGTGCGCTTCTTTGAAGAAGTGTCTGCTCTTCTGGGCTCCATCGACGTGGGCGAGTGCGTCATCCTCGGGGGGGATTTTAACTCTACCCTCGAGGCGAGGGACCGTACGGGTCCCCCGCGATGCCCGCCGGCGATGGAGAAGTTGAGGGACCTGGTCGGGTCCTTCGACTTGGTGGACGTCTGGCGAAATCTTCATCCCGACTCCAGCGCCTTCACTTACGTGAGGTCTGGAGGAGGAGGGTCCAGAATCGACCGCCTCTACATTTCCCGGGTGTACGTATCCTGCGTTCCGGCGGCTTCCATGCGGCCGGTGCCGTGCACGGACCACCACCTGGTGTGGGCAGAGCTCGTCCCGCTGCGCGCTCGGGGAGGGTCCGCGTACTGGCACTTTAACAACCTGCTGCTGGAGGACGCGCGGTTCCGGGATTCGTTTCGTCGGTTCTGGGCCGACTGGAGAAGGAAGCAGGGGGGCTTCCCCTCCTTGAGGCTGTGGTGGGACGTGGGCAAGGCTCACGTGCGTCTCTTCTGTCAGAAGTATGCGAAGGGGTCGACCAAGAGGCGGGAGGCCCGGGTCGGGCGGTTGGAGAAGGAGGTGCTCGACCTGGAGTCCCGTCTCGGTCAAGTCGTCGGGGACTCGGCCCTGCGGAAGGTGTACGAAGAGAAGAAGGGCGCGCTGAAGGACCTGCAGCTCGTCGGGTCCCGAGGCGCGTACGTGAGGTCGCGGATCCAGCTCCTGCGGGACCTGGACCGCGGCTCCCCCTTCTTCTACTCGCTGGAAAAAAGACGAGGGGTCCGTAAGCAGCTCTTGGGGCTGCTGGCCGACGACGGATCTCTGGTCTCGGATCCGGAAGGAATCAGCGCGGAGACCCGCGCCTACTACGGGGCTCTGTTCTCTCCGGATCCGTCCAGCGAGGATGCGCGCAGAGTTTTGTGGGAGGACCTGCCGAAGGTCAGTCCGGAGGGCGCCGAAAAATTGGACGCTCCGCTAAGCCTGGCGGAGCTGACCGGCGCCCTCCACCAGCTCTCTAGGGGAAAGTCCCCGGGGCTGGACGGGCTGACCGTGGAGTTCCACAGGGCGTTCTGGGACGTCTTGGGGGGCGACTACGCGCGGGTCCTGGGGGAAAGTTTGGCGACCGGGGAGATGCCCCTCTCTTGGCGCAGGGCGGTCATTGTCCTGCTACCTAAGAGGGGCGATCTCCGCCTCCTCAAGAACTGGCGCCCGGTCTCCCTCCTTAGCACGGACTATAAAATCTTTGCCAGGGCTATGTCTGCTCGCCTTGGCACCGTGCTGGCCCACATGATCCACCCCGACCAGTCCTACACGGTCCCGGGCCGGACCATCCACGACAACATCCATCTGGTCCGGGACCTGGTCCACCACTCCCAGAGGGCTGGTCTGTCGGTCGCCTTCCTCTCCCTGGATCAGGAGAAGGCGTTCGACAGGGTGGATCGCGAGTATCTTTTCGGGACTCTGCGCACATTCGGGTTCGGGACGCATTTCGTCGCCCGGATCCGACTTCTGTACGCCGCCGCAGAGTGTCTGATTAAAGTTAACGGGTCCTTGACGGCGCCCCTTCGCTTCGGGAGGGGGGTGCGTCAGGGATGCCCCATGTCCGGTCAGTTATACGCCATTTGCGTGGAGCCATTCCTGCGCCTCTTGCGGAAGAGGTTGACGGGACTGGCTCTGCAAGGGCCGGGCGTGGAGGTGGTCCTCTCGGCTTACGCCGATGACGTGCTCCTCACGGTCACGGATCCCGCTGACTTGCGGAGGATGCGGGAATGCCAGCAGATTTACTCGGACGCATCCTCCGCCAAGATCAACTGGGAGAAATGTTCCGGACTCCTGGTGGGTCAGTGGCGGGTGGACTCCCTGCAGGAGGAGTTCAGGCCTTTCGCCTGGAGCACCACGCACCTCCTCTATTTGGGAGTCTACCTTAGCCCTGCCGAGGACGCCTGGCCGGCAAACTGGCAGGAGCTGGAGGCCAAAGTCACCGCTCGCCTAGGACGCTGGACAGGACTGCTCCGAGTGTTGTCCTACAGGGGTCGAGCGCTGGTCATAAACCAGCTGGTGGCTGCCATGTTGTGGTACCGGTTGGTCACTTTGATCCCTCCCCCTGCGTTTGTCGCCAAGATACAGAAGAAGCTCATCGACTTCTTCTGGGACAAAAGGAAGCACTGGGTCTCTGCTGCGGTTCTGTGTCTCCCGCTTAGGGAGGGCGGTCAGGCGCTGGTGTGCCTTCGCACTCAGGCGGCGACTTTCCGTCTTCAGACGCTGCAGAGATACCTGTACGTAGAGAATCCTCCGAGATGGTGTGCGCTGGCGACGTTTTTCTTCCGCCAGCTGCACGGCCTCAATTACGACACGCAGCTCCTGTTTGTGAAAGTGGGCTGCAGGCGTGCCGGCCTGCAGGAGCTGCCTGTCTTCTACCAGGAACTACTATGGGTTTGGAACTATGTCGCTTCCAGGCGGAGCTCTCCCCCGTCAGGAGCGGCAGCTCTCCTTCGGGAGCCGCTGCTCAGGAATCCGCACCTCCGTGAATGTGGGTTCGGGCGGCTGGCGGAGGGTGGGGCTGTGGCTGGCGGTGTGACCAGAGTCGGGGACCTGCTTGATGTCGGAGGAGCGGGCTGGATGGCGCCGGAGGAGCTGGCGTGGCGCCTGTCCTGGGCCAACGTCCGGCTCGCGGCCGAAGCCATCGAGTCGGTGAAAGTGGCACTGGGCCCCGATTCCACTAGGTGTGTCGAGGCGGCTCAAGCACGTGGGGCGATCCCGTCCGAGCTTACCCCCGTCCGGACGGAATTCCTTATTGGCGCCCGGCCCCGAAACTCCCCTCGGGAGCCGGCGCCTCACAACTTGAGCCGTCTCGAGGAAATACCCTCCGTGCCTTTTCATTCCGCGCGGAGGGGTTTCCTGTACGGGCTGCTCCTGCACACTCTCCACTTTGCCATCTTCGTCTGCCGTCCGGACACGCCTTGGCGTGGCGTCTTGCCGACTGGCGGTGGCGGAGGTCCCCAATGGAGGGCTCTCTACGCAGGAGTCCTCCCTTGTTCCATCGGGGACTTGGCCTGGAGGGTGTTGCACGGAGCGGTCCCGTGCAATAAGGTTTTAAGTAGGTTCACGGACTCCCAGACCGCCTGTGTTTTTTGCGGCCTGGAGGAGTCCGTTTTCCACGTTTATATGGAGTGTGAGAGGTTGCAGCCCCTCTTTCACTACTTAAAGGGGCTGCTCCTCGATTTTTGGTTGCACTTCAGACCCACGCTCTTGATCTACGGTCACCCGGTGCGGAGGGGAGCGGGTAGGCTGGAGGACCTCCTTGTGGGCCTGCTCCTGGGCCTGGCTAAAAGAGCAATCAATTGGTCCAGGCAGCGGGCGATCGAGGGGGTCATCCAGCCGGATTGCCTGCCTCTCTTCCGCGGCCATGTTCGCGGCCGGGTAGCCCTGGAGATGGAGCACGCGGTGTCCGCTGGTACGCTTGAGTATTTCCGCGACCGTTGGGCGCCGCGGGGGCTGGAGTGCATCGTCAATTTGGAACACCAAATTTTAATTTGATTTATTAAGGTTTAGTTGAACTTTTGTTTATTTACAGTTGATCTGGTTTAAATTTTAAATTTTGGTTCAAATAAAAAGAGGACCTCCAACCAGTAAAGACCTGTTGAACTTTAATCTTGTAGCCTGTGTGTTATTAATTACAACTAGAACACACAGACTTTACAGTGGCGACGAGTCAGATTCTTACCCTGCGGCAGTTATATCCACGGCGGCTTCGTCCACTGAACAGACGTCGAAGAGAGGTTTCCACCCTCGTCACCCTGCTGGAAGACGCGTCGCGCGGCAGACATTGAGAAACCAGAGTGCAGAAGACACCCTGAACTCGAAGCCTCCATCAGCGGCTGTCAGCTATCTTCTTTCTACCTCGGTAGTGAGTAAGCCGGGCAGCGACGCGATCAGAAAATCGGCCATGTTGGCTGTACAGACGGGGAGGGAAGACGGAGGAATAAGGGTGGTGAGATCGATCGCGACCGGAGATAAGGGCCGGGCCGAAAGGCGCAGCGCGGGGACATCGATCGCGGCTGGTGATAAGGGCCGGGCCGCATTCGGGCTAAAAAGGCGCAGCGTCTGGGGGCAACTGAAGGCACGAGAGCCGCGGTGAAGCGGAGACAGTATCGGGGGAAGGGTGAAGACCGCCAAGCGCGGGAAAACCGCCATTTTGTAGGAGGATGAAGAAAAGAGCGCGGAAGCCGCCATCTTGGATTAAAAAAAAATTAAATTGCAACGATGCCTAAGCATGGGAACATTAATACCTTTGATAGCGACATCGAAGATTGGGCTATATATGTAGAACGCATACAAAATTATTGTAAAGGAAATAAAATCCCAGATGCAGAGAAAGCACTAACATTATTAAACTTAATGGGTGCGAAGACATACGGGCAATTGAAATACCTTGTATCACCAGATGAACCGGCGGATAAGACGTTTGAGGAGATTGTTACTGTCCTGAAAAATCATCTAAACCCCACGCCGCTGATGCTAGCGGAACGATTAAAATTTTACAGCAGAAGGCAGCTGAAGGATGAAAGCAATGCTGAATATTTAATGGAATTGCGTAAGCTAGCAAAGTACTGTCAATTCGGAACGAGATTGACAGAGGCGCTACGAGATAAATTTGTTAAAAGAAGATACACAAAAGTGATTGCTCGAGGAGAATGAGGTGACGCTTGAGAAAGCGGTCACTATGGTAGCAGCACACAAAGCCGCAGCGAGAGGCACGGCAGTAATGCAGCTACGGTCACCGGAACTCAGTACAAATAAATTGGGTTTGAGTACTGTAAAATGTTATCGTTGTGGAAAGACAACGCACGATCAGAACCAGTGTTGGTTTAAAAACCAAGAATGCAGAACGTGTGGCAGGCTTGGCCACATAGCTAAAGTATGCCGGTCAGGAAAGAAGACCAGCAACAAAAAGTCACCGCAAGGAAAATACATAAAGGTACACAAGGTGACAAAGAACAGTTCGACCGAACAGAAGTCAGATTCAGACGCTAGCAGTAATGAACTGGGTAGCTTAAGAGTACACAACGTTGGTAAGGATGCAGATCTCCAGACAATTTGGGTCACCCTTCAGATAACAGGAGTCCAAGTAAAGATGGAATTGGACACTGGATCGGCATTGACGGTCATGAATAAGAAAGATTACAAAAGGTTATTCCAACATATTCCCCTACAGGATACGGAGATTATATTGAAAACCTACACGGGGCAAAGAGTGTACCCCGTCGGAAAGATAGAGGTAAAAGTGGTCCACAAGGGCGAAGAAAGCCAAGTAATGGACTTATATGTGCTACCTGAAGGAGGTCCACCACTACTGGGACGGGAGTGGATTAGGAAAATGAATATGGACTGGCACTCCTTGAAGGCACTAACGGTAGATTCCGGGGAAACATGTCAAACCTAAACGATTGTCCAGAATATTGGATGATGCTAAAGAGGTGTTCCAGCAGGGACTGGGAACACTGAGAGGAATTACGGCAAACATCAAGATTGATGAACATGCACAACCAAAATTTTTTAAAGCCAGACCAGTACCCTATGCAATACGACCTACTGTAGAAGCAGAACTGGAAGCGCTAGAACGTTCAGGTGTACTGTCTAAGGTAGATTGGAGTGAGTGGGCTACGCCCATTGTTCCCGTTATGAAACGTCCTTCGAGCAACAAGCCAGGAGAACCAGGGAAGGTTCGCATCTGTGGAGATTTCAAAATCACCGTTAATCCGGTGCTTCACACGGTACAGTATCCGCTTCCGCGGATTGAGGATATTTTTGCTTCGTTGTCTGGAGGGAAACACTTCACCAAGATAGACCTGGCGCAGGCGTACTTGCAGATGGAGGTTGAAGAAGAGTCACGCCAATACCTCACGATCAACACGCATCGAGGTTTGTACCGGTACAATAGACTGGTTTTTGGAGTGGCATCGGCTCCAGCAATTTGGCAGAGGGCCATGGAGCAGGTATTACAGGGAATTCCAGGCACACAATGTTACCTGGACGATATTCTGATTACAGGTGATGGTGATGAAGAACACCTCGCAAACTTGGAACTGGTGCTCAACAGACTGAAAGAGTATGGACTTAGAGTTAATCGGCAGAAATGTGAGTTCTTCCAGAAGCGGATCTCGTACTGTGGTCATGTCATTGGCCGGGAGGGGCTTCATAAGTCTCCTGACAAGATAAAGGCAGTTGTAAAGGCTCCCGCTCCGGATAATGTCTCTCAGTTGAGGTCGTTTCTAGGATTGATTAACTATTACCATAAATTTCTACCAAATCTATCCACGGTACTGCACCCGCTAAACGCTCTTTTACAGAAGGGGGTACCATGGGAATGGAGCGAAAACTGTAAGAAGGCATTTCGCAAAAGCAAAGAATTGATCACCTCAGAGGAAGTGTTGGCTCACTTCAACCTGACACTGCCTATTCGGTTGGCTTGTGATGCTTCTCCATATGGTATTGGGGCAGTACTCTCACACAAGTTGCCAAATGGCACGGAAAGGCCAGTCGCGTTTGCATCCAGATCATTGACCTCCACTGAGCGCAACTATGCACAGATCGATAGGGAGG
The DNA here is from genome assembly GCF_052327205.1 of Somniosus microcephalus. Taxonomy (NCBI): domain Eukaryota; kingdom Metazoa; phylum Chordata; class Chondrichthyes; order Squaliformes; family Somniosidae; genus Somniosus; species Somniosus microcephalus. Next base: position 368,787,322 of record NC_140989.1, on the reverse strand, counting down.
CTCTCAGCCTTGTATGGGGAGTGAAGAAGTTTAATCATTACCTGCAGGGCCAAAAATTCACACTTCTGACAGACCATCAGCCGTTGGTATCCATTTTCAACCCTAAGAAGGGTGTTTCAGTGATGACAGCACAGCGTCTCCAGAGATGGTCCCTTTTCCTAGGGGCACATCAATATCAAATAGAATTCAAAGGTGCGAAGCAGCATGGAAATGCTGATGGGCTGTCGCGCCTGCCACTACCTGAAGAAGAAGAAACGACGAAAGTTGACCCTGTTGAGTTATTTCATTCGACCATCATCGAGTGTTTACCAGTCACCAATGCAAGTATTGAAAGAGAAACCAGGAACGACCCGACACTGTCCAGAGTCTACGAGGTGACAGTGAAAGGATGGCCAACACGTGGTGATCCTCTGTTACCGGCATTCTCGGCAAGGCGAGACCAGCTGTCCGTCTGCCATGGTACTTTGATGTACGGGACAAGAGTGATTATTCCTCCCAAGTTAAGGGAAAGAGTTCTAAAAGAACTGCATGAAGGTCATCTGGGGGGAGTTAAGATGAAAAGTCTTGCTAGGGCTTATGTATGGTGGCCGGGTATTGACCAACAGATAGAGGAGTTGACGAAAAGCTGCGCTGGGTGCCAAAAAGTGCAAAATGCACCTCCGATCGCACCACTACACCCATGGGAATGGCCTTCAGCCCCATGGCAACACGTACATATTGACTTTGCTGGTCCATTCATGGACTCCATGTTCCTAATTGCGGTGGACGCACATTCCAAATGGCCAGAAGTGATCAAGATGAATACCACTACTTCAGAAAAGACAATTGCGGTGTTAAGAACAATATTCGCAAGGAACGGATTGCCAGAACAGATCTGTTCGGACAACGGACCACAGTTCGTGTCGGAAGAATTCCAAAAATTCTTAAAGAAGAATGGGGTGAAACATTATACCTCTGCCCCATATCACCCGGCGACAAACGGGCTGGCCGAGAGATTTGTCCAAACATTCAAAAAGGCAATAAAGGCCATGAACGATGATCAGATTCCGCTACAGCACAAGGTGGACAATTTCCTAATGGCGTATCGAAACGCCGCTCATGCAGTGACTAACCAAAGTCCTGCCATGATGTTTTATAACAGGAGGTTGCGGTCCAGGTTGGACTTGTTAAAACCAAATGTGCGGAGGGAAGTGGAAAACAAACAGTTCCGGCATATTAATAACAAGTCCACTCGAAGTTTCGAAGTAGGACAACCAGTGTTGGCAAGGGGCTATGGAAACGAAAAATGGCAGCCCGGAACAATTCGGGCCAGACAAGGACCTCTGATGTACACAGTAGATATTGGTAACAATGTGATAAGGCGTCATGCGGATCAACTGGTAGAATCAAGAGCAAGAGTCGAACCCATGGTTGCGACAGAGACAACTGTGGAAGACGTTAATGAACCTGAAGCATCTACCTCGGCAGGGACTGTACCTGATGATGACGTCCAATACATAGGGAACCAACAAGCAGAGTCACCTCAGCAACAAGAATCAGAGACCACTGAAAGGCGTTATCCAGACCGAATCAGAAGGCCTCCTGAGAGACTGAACCTTTGAACTGTTTATACCTGAAGTTATATATGTATATATGTTATGATGTTATGTTAAATGGGGATATGACTATTAAGCTAAAAAGGGAGGATTGTGGTGTATGTAACCTGTTCCACCTTAAGAGAACTTAAGCCTGTTCCACCTTAAGAGATGTACTACTTTCTCTGGCTGCTGTATACGTAATACCGGTGGTGACCACCGGTATATAAGCACTGTGTAGTAAGATGTATTTCAGATAGTCCTGACCTCCAACCAGTAAAGACCTGTTGAACTTTAATCTTGTAGCCTGTGTGTTACTAATTACAACTAGAACACACAGACTTTACACTGGGGACTGGCAATAAATCGGGCATTGCAAGCAGTGCCCATTTCCGAAGAGCAAATAAATAAAATCTAAACCTTCTTGCCCTGTTTCCTAACCGCCAGCTAGACGACCTCTTTCCCTTTTGGGGCAATTGATCTGTATCGCACTGGAGTAACTTGGCTTGTTTCCCAGTGACTAAAGTGCGAGGACATCTGAGTTCAGGACAGTCCCGACGCACGATTCAAAACATTCCAGGCTAGCACCGCTGTACTAGTGTCAGCCGTGGCTCAGTGGGTAGCACACTCGCCTCTGTGTCAGAAGGTTGTGGGGTCAAGTTCCACTCCCGAGACTTGAACATAAAAATCTAGGTTGACACTCCAGTGCAGTACTGAGGGAGTGCTGCACTGTCAGAGATGCCGTCTTTCAGATGAGACATTAAACCACGGCCATGTCTGCTCTCTCAGTTGAACATAAAAGATCCCACAGCCACTATTTCGAAGAAGAGCAGGGGAGTTACCCCTGATGTCCTGGACAATATTTATCCCTCGATCAATATCACAAAAACAGATTATCCGATCATTATCATATTGCTGTTTGTGGGAGCTTGCTGCGCGCAACTTTGCTGCTGCGTTTCCCACATTACAACAGTGACTACACTTCAAAAAGCACTTCATTAGCTGTAAAGCATTTTGGGACATCTGGTGGTCATGAAAGGCGCTATATAAATGCAAGTCTTTTCTTGTTACAAACTGGATCCTGACGATCTCTTCTCACTCCCTGATTATCAGAATGTGCGAGTACCAGATATGGAGTGGATCAATATACGGCATCAAATATGCAAAACACAGCATGGATCAATAGATGACACCTTCCCTCAGTGTTCATCCCCTCTTCCTGGGCAGGAAATGGTTCCCAAACGTGCTCCACCACAGAAGGCTGTTCCTGCACATGGTGAAGGCAGGCCTGAATGCTACCAGTTCATAATACAGCTCATCCGTGCAGATCAACAGTAAAACCGGCAGAGGAAGCCAAAAAACATACTCCGGATAATTTGCTTTGAAGTTTTTCTACTTTTACTACAACAGCGACATTACCACCTGCACAGGGAGGCTGAGATTGGGCCCAGCTTGTTGCTAAGGACACCCTAGTGACGTCAGCTACAGGACGCATCCCTGTACGTGGCAAAGTATAAATATTACGGGATGCAACTTTCAACTTATGCATAAAAACAATCAGGAGCAGCAGGACCATGGGGCAACCTCGCTAGTGACGGTAGATGCAGACTCAGGTAATTGCACAGTGGGTAGCACTCTCGCCTCTAACTCGGAAGGCTGTTTGTTCAAGTCCCACTCCAGAGACTTGAGCGCAAAATCTAGGCTGACACTCCAGTGCAGTACTGAGGGAGTGCTGCACTGTCGGAGGGGCAGCACTGAGGGAGCACCGCACTGTCGGAGGGGCAGTACTGGGGGAGTGCTGCACTGTCGGAGAGGCAGTACTGGGGGAGTGCTGCACTGTCGGAGGGGCAGTACTGAGGGAGCGCTGCACTGTTGGAGGGGCAGTACTGAGGGAGCGCTGCACTGTGAGAGGGGTAGTACTGGGGGAGTGCTGCACTGTCAGAGGGGCAGTACTGGGGGAGTGCTGAGGGAGCGCTGCACTGTCGGAGGGGCAGTACTGGGGGAGTGCTGCACTGTTGGAGGGGCAGTACTGAGGGAGCGCTGCACTGTCAGAGGGGTAGTACTGGGGGAGTGCTGCACTGTCGGAGGGGCAGTACTGAGGGAGCGCTGCACTGTCGGAAGGGCAGTACTGGGGGAGTGCTGCACTGTTGGAGGGGCAGTACTGGGGGAGTGCTGCACTGTCGGAGGGGCAGTACTGAGGGAGCGCTGCACTGTCGGAGCGGCAGTACTGAGGGAGCTCCGCACTGTTGGAGTGGCAGTACTGAGGGAGCACTACACTGTCAGAGGTGCCGTTTTTGAGATTGGTCTTTAAACTGAGACCCCCGCTTGCCCTCAGGTGGATGTAAAAGATCCCATGGCCATTATTTCGAAGGAGAGCAGGGGAGTTCTCACCGGTGTCCTGGGGCCAATATTTATCCCTCAACCAACATCACTAAAAACAGAAATATCAACAGAAAATGCTGGAAAAACTCAGCAGGCCAGGCAACATCCGTGGAGAGAAATTAGAGTCAACGTTTTGGGTCGAACCCTTTTTAGACCCGAAACGTCGACTCTAATTTCTCTCCATGGATGTTGCCTGGCCTGCTGCGTTTTTCCAGCATTTTCTGTTGTTATTTCGGGTTTCCAGCATCTGCAGTATTTTGCTACATCACTAAAAACAGATTATCTGGTCATTATCACATTGCTGTTTGTGGGAGCTTGCTGTGCGCAAATTTGCTGCCAGGTTTCCTACATTACAACAGTGACTACACTTCCAAAAAGTACTTCATTGGCTGGAAAGTGCTTTGGGAATGTGGTGAAAGGCGTCTATATAAATGCAAGTTCCTCCTTTAAAGGACAGTTCCTTCAGCCCATCACAATTTTTCAGCAGTTAAAGATATGCGATGACCAGTTATTTTAAGGCCTGTAGTATTATTATGTTTATCTCAGTTGAGATTAAATAAATCGTGTTGTGGTCCAGATGCGACCGGTATAAAACTGGCTAATCATTCGAATTACTAAACACACAGGCGGAAACTATTAGAGACACAGATGGGAATGGGACCAATCAAACCTTGATCTGAATGAGGAAGAGAAATGATTTAATTGGTTGCCTTCCAATTGCTAGGGTTTTCCTCTTTACAATTTGTTTTCATGGAAAGTGATATCGTCCGAGACCATCTGGCGCTGACGGCTCGCTTCTCTGAAGAGGTTTTGCTGTCCAGCGCTGGCTCAATGTGAGACTGAATGGGATCAGCGAGGGAGATTCAGCAGTCGCATCAATCTCTTCAGCGAGCCTCCCTACAAGGAGGCCGTGGGTGACCCACACCACTTTTTAAAAAGGCAAGAAAGAACTTGTATTTCTATAGCGCCTGTCACAACCTTAGGATGTCCCAAAGCGCCTTACGGCCATGAAGTATTTTTCGTGAAGTGTTGTCACTGTTGTAATGTGGGAAATGCGGCAGCCAATTTGCTCACAGCAAGCTCCCACGAACAGTAATGTGAGAAGGACCAGACAATCTCTTATCATGATGTTGAAGGATAAATGTTGGCCAGGACACCGGGGATAACTGCCCTGCTTTTCTTCAAAATAGCTCCATGGGATCTTTTATGTCCACCTGAGAGGGCAGACTGCCGGAGGTGCCGTCTTTCGGATGAGATGTTAAACCAAGGCGCCGTCTGCCCTCTCAGGTGGATGTAAAAGATCCCATGACACTATTTAATAAAAGAAAAGGGGGAGTTCTCCCCGGTGTCCTGGTCAATATTTATCCCGCAACCAACATCACTGAGAACAGATTATCTGGTCATTATCACAAGAGCCCAGAAATTCGGGTCGGGGGCTTCCCGCGGGTGCAAGCCTCCGACCTGCACTTACCTAGCGCGCTGGCCGTTGAGCTGTGGGGCCCCGTGGGATTCCGATCCTGGGCCTCCTCCAACTGCCGGCGCGCAGTGCTCGCGTATCCCAGGGGCGCAGTTAGCTCGAAGCGTCCCCTGGGATCACGTGGGCCATGGAGAGCCAATCGTAGCAGGGAATCTGTATTCATAGGTTTGACAGGAAGAGCTGTCAAATCTATGAATACAATTCAGCCCCAAAACATAACTAAAACTTCAAATACATTTTTTTTTTAATCACATTTTTAAAATAACTATAAATTATATAAAATAACTATTTTAAACAATAATTAAAATTTTTGAAAAAATTAATTACATTTTCTAACGGGGCTAAAAATAAACTTACCTTTCTTCAAAGTATTTAAAAATAATAAACCTGTGGAAAAAATATTTTAATTTTACTTAATTCACCACTTACCTTGTTAAAAGCAGGCCTTGCGACTGCTTTTTAGAAGCGTAACTCCTGGAGACTTACCCTCCCGGAGAAACCTGGATAAAACCGGAAGTTCCAGGCGTACGCGCTGCCTCTCCGGCGCACGTGTTTGACCTGTGAACACCTTCCTTTAAGGGAACGGAAGTTCCAGTTTCCCGCGCATGCACAGTGCATGCACGAAACCGGCACTTTCGTTGGGCCTATGCGTGAGTACCCAGCGCGTACTCACCTGTGGGGACCCGAAGTTCTGGCCCAATTATGTTTGTGGGAGCTTGCTGTGCACAAATTGGCTACCGCATTTCTTAGTGACTAAACTTCAAAAGTACTTCAACAGCAACTTGTATTTATATAACGCCTTTGATGTAGTAAATTGTCCCAACGTGCTTTACAGGAGTATTATAAAACAAAATGTGACACCGAGCCACAAGGAGATATTAGGACAGATGACCAAAAGCTTGGTCAAAGAGGGAGGTTTTAAGGAGCGTCTTAAAGGAGGAGAGAGAGGCGGAGAGGTTTAGGGAGGGAATTCCAGAGCTTAGGGCCTCGGCAGCTGAAGGCACGGCCGCCAATGGTGGAGCGATGAAAATCGGGGATGCTCAAGAGGCCAGAATTGGAGGAGCGCAGAGATCTCATAGAGTTATAATGGCACAGAAGGAGGCCATTCGGCCAACCGAGTCCATGCTGGCTCTCTGTGGAGCAATCCAGTCAGTCCCATTCCTGCGCTCTATCCCCGTAGCCCTGCAAGTTTATTTCCCTCAAGTGCCCATCCAGTCTCCCCTTGAAAACACTGAGTGTCTCCGCTTCTACCACTTCCGTCGGTAGCGAGTTCCAGGTCCTCACCACTCACTGCGTAAAAAAGTTTTCCCTCACATCCCCCCTGTATCTCTTGCCCAAAATCTTAAATCTATGTCCCCTAGTCCTTGTACCATCAACTAGTGGGAACAGCCTTTCCCCGTCTAGCCTATCCAAACCCGTCATCATCTTGTACACCTCTATCAAATCACCCCTCAACCGCCTTTGCTCTAATGAAAACAAATCCTGCTTCTCCAACCTGTCCTTGTAGCTAAGATCCCCCATCCCCGGAACCATTCTGGTAAATCTCCTCTGCACGGGGCCTTCACATCCTTCCTAAAGTGTGGTGACCACTCCAGAGACTTGAGCACATAAATCTAGACTGACACTCCAGTGCAGTGCTGAGGGAGCGCTGCACTGTCGGAGGTGCCGTCTTTCGGATGAGACATTAAACCGAGGCCCCCGTCTGCTCTCTCAGGTGAACATAAAAGATCCAATGACACTATTTTGAAGAAGAGCAGGGGAGTTCTCCCCGATGTCCTGGGCCAATATTTATCCCTCAATCAACATCACTAAAACTGATTATCTGGTCATTATGCTGTTTGTAGGAGGTTGCCGTGCTTGCTTGTTTCCTACATTACAACAGTGACTACACTTCAAAAGTTCTTCAGTGACTGAAAATTGTTTTGCGACATCTTGAGGTTGTGAAAGGCGCTGTAGAAATGCAAGTCTTTCTTTTATAAACGGGCTTTGGAGAAAAATCTAGTCAGAATAATAGCTGGAATAAAGTTAGTATGAAAGACTGAGTAAATTTGGATTATATTCCCCAGCGATGAGGAGGTTAAGGTTATACTGATTAGGGTGTTTAAAATGATAAAGGCAATTGAAAATGTAGATAGGATAAGACTCTTGTAGGAGAATCCAGAACAAAGGGGCCAAATTCAACCTAAACCAATTGAAACCAAATCCAGGATAACTCTTCACACTGACGATTGTGAGGATATTGAATGCGCAGCCTCAGAATGCCAAGGCTGCAGAATCAATTCAGATGTTTAAAAGGGAAATTAATACTTACATCATAGAATCGGACAGGACAGAAAGAGGCCATTTGGCCCATCGTGCCTGTGCCGGCTCTTTGACAGAGCTCCAATTAGTCCCACTCCCTGCTCTTTCCCCACAGCCCTGCACATTTTTCAACTTCAAGTATTTCTCCAATTCCCTTTTGATAGTTATTATTGAATCTGCTTCCACTGCCCTTTCAGGCAGCGCATTCCAGATCACAACAACTCGCTGCGTAAAAAAAAATTCTCCTCGTCTCCCCTCTGGATTTTGTTTGCCAATTCCCTTCAATCTGTGTCCTTTGGTTACCGACCCTCCTGCCACTGGAAGCTGTTTCTACTCTATCGAAACCCCTCATGATTTTGAACACATGCATTAACTCTCGCTCCTTAACCTTCTCTGCTCTAAGGAGAACAATCCCAGCTTCTCCAGTCTCTCCACATAACTGAAGTTACGTGGGAAGAGCTATTGACCTTGAAATTGCTGTTTGTGTACTAGTTGTGTTACATCATTGAGTTACATAGAATGTACAGCACAGAAACAGGCCATTCGGCCCAACTGCTCCGTGCCGGTGTTTATGCTCCACACCAGCCTCCTCCCACCCCCTCTTCATCTCACCCTATCAGCGTATCTTTCGCCTCGTGTGTTTATCTAGCTTCCCCTTAAATGTATCTCTGCTATTCGCCTCAACCACTCCCTGTGGTAGCGAGTTCCACATTCTCACCACTCTCTGGGTAAAGAAGTTTCTCCTGAATTCCCAATTGGATTTATTAGTGACTACCTTAGATTTACGGCCCCTAGTTCTGGTCTCCCCCACAAGTGGAAACATTTTTTCTATGTCTACCCTATCAAACCCCTTTCATTATCTTAAAGATGTGGGTTAATATAAAATTTCTAGGAGAATTTATGCTGCTGGTTTACTCAGGATGTTCCTGTATTTTTTCTGTGGAATTCTTCCCCATATATTGGGTTAACCAACGTGAATGAAGCAGCTTAAAATGAGCTGTGATTTGTAATTAGGAACCGCTTCACCACCTGAAATAGCAAAACTGGTTGACGGGGCACCAGGTGAGTATGAGTTTGGTCATTAGCGAGTGAGAAAGTCCGTTTGACTGACCAGGTTCAAAAGCAAAATACTGCAGATGCTGGAAATCTGAAATAAAAACAGAAAACGCTGGAAACATTCAGCAGGCCAGGCAGCGTCTGTGGAGAGAGAAGCCGAGTTTCAGATCCATGACCTTTCATCATCGTTGATTGGCCAGGAACTGTACTGAAGTCTTGGAGTGGGACTTTGAACTACAATGTTCTGACTCAGAGGTGAGTGTGAATCTTATTATATGACTATAGGGCAACGGGAGATGACGTGAACAATTCTCTCTCTCTCTCTCACTCTCTCACTTTCTCACTTTTTGACCCGCCAATATACAAGTAGTCATTGCTGTGATGGAGTGTTACATTATCGGAGATGCTAACCTTCGGATTAGACATTAAACTAAGGCCTGTTCTGACAGCTGAGGTGAGGTTAAAGATACAAGACTACAGAGAAACATAGAAGACAGGAACAAGAGTAGGCCATTCGGCCCCTCGAGCTTGCTCCGCCATTTAATGAGATCATGGCTGATCATCCAAATTCAGAACCCTGTCCCTGCTTTCTCCCCATACCCCTTGACCCCTTTAGCCTTAAGACTAGGTTTGTATTCCCTTGAGTACAGAAGATTAAGGGGTGATCTAATTGAGGTGTTCATGATGATTAAAGGAGGTGATCGGGTCGATAGAAAGAAACTATTTCCTCTGGTGGGGATGAGTCCAGAACAAGGGGGCAGAACCTTAAAATTAGAGCCAGGCCGTTCAGGGGTGATGTCAGGAAGCACTTCTTCACACAAAGGGCAGTGGGAATCTGGAACTCTCTTCCCCCAAAAAGCTGTTGAGGCTTGGGGGTCAGTTGAAAATGTTGAAACTGAGATTGATAGATTTTTGTTGGGCAAGAGTATTAAGGGTTACAGAGCCAAGGCGGGTAGATGGAGTTAAGATACAGAACAGCCCATGATCTGATTGAATGGCGGAACAGGCTCGAGGGGCTGAATGGCCTCCTCCTGCTCCTGTGTTCCCAAGATTCCATGGTACCAGTTGAAGAAGATTGGGGAGTTTTGGGTTCCTGGCCAACGTGCTTCCCTCAAACAATAGTCAAAAACAGGGTAACTGGTTACTTGTCCAATTACTGCTTGTACAGGCTTGCTGTGCTTAAGATAATACCATGTTTGCCTACATAATAACAGGCACTGTACCTCAAATTAATTCACAGAATCATCGAAATTTACAGCACAGAAGGAGGCTGTTCGACCTATTCAATGCCGTCAATGGGTCAGCTATTACCGACCCTCTCCGCATCTCCCTCCAGAATGTCCGTTCACTTGCGAACAAGGCCCTTGCCATCCATGAGCTTATCATGGATGATTGCATCGACATCATGGCCCTGAGGGAAACTTGGTTGAGGGGTGATGACACCTTACCCTTAAATGAAGCCTCCCCGCCTGGCTATACCTTCCACCACTTGCCCTGCTCAGACCGGCGTGGTGACGGCGTGGCTCTCATCACCAAATCACACCTTGGTCAGTCCCCCTACTCCTCCGGCACTTTCTCCTCCTTTGAGCATCTCATCTTATTCCACCCTCCTCACCTCTCATTTAAAATTCTCGTTCTCTACCGCCCACCCAACTACCATAAAAATTTTATTACCAAGACATCTTCACTGCTTTCCTCCCTCAGCCTCCGGACCGAGCGACTTCTCATCCTCGGTGATTTCAACCTCCATCTCAATTCATCATGCTCTCTCTCCTCTGAGTTCACTAGCCTCCTACCCTCCCTTAATCTCTCCCTCCATGTGAACTCCCCAACCCATCTTCACGGCCACCCCCTTCACCTTGCCTTCTCTCGTGGCCCCTCTACTCCCACCGTGTCAATCGCAGATAAGGCCTTACCTGACCATTTCCTCGTATCTCTCTCCACCCCCATCCCCCTTCTACCCCCCAACCCTACTTCCTTCTGTGTCCGCCACTGGGAAAAAAACTCTCTCCCAACTCTCTTACAACTGCACTTATGAAATCCCAACTGTCCGGCCTTTGACCCTCCATTCACCACGACATTTCTGCAGCTACCGATCTGTTCAACCACACCCTCACCACCACCTTTGATGCCCCAGTCCCTATTAAAACAATAACTCCCTCTCACTCTGGCTGTTCCCCCTGATACGGCCCTCATCTTCACTCCCTTAAGTCCAAGGGACGCAGACTTGAACAGATATGGTGGACAACTGGTTTAGCCATTCACCGCCGGATCTGGCTGGACCACATAAAGCTTTATCGGGTCCTGCTCTCGTCTGCCAAAATTGCTCACTATTCCAGGATCATTCTGGAATGCCAAGATAACCCCCGGCTTCTATTCTCTACTGCTAACCGTCTTCTTAAACCCCTCTCCCCTGTCTCCTCCACCCTCACCTCCAACAACAAGTGTGAGGAGCTCATGAACTTCTTTGTCTCTAAGATTGAGACCATCCGATCAGCTGCCTCTGCCACTTCCTTTCCTACTGCTAGCCCACTGGGCCAAACTTCCTCTGTGGTTCCTCCCTGCCCAAGCCCTAAACTTGCATCTTTCTCCAGTTTCTCTCCGATCTCCCCTCATGACATCTCTGTGCTCATCTTGTCCATGAGACCCACTTCCTGCTCCCTCGACCCTATTCCCACTGAACTGCTGACCACCCAGCTTCCTTTTCTGGCTCCCATGTTAGCTGACGTTGTTAATGGTTCTCTGTCCTCAGGTAATGTCCCCCTCTCCTTCAAATCTGCTGTCATCACCTCTCTCCTCAATGAAACCAATCCTTGACCCCTCTGTCCTTGCAAACTAACGCCCCATCTCCAACCTCCCTTTCCTCTCCAAAGTCCTTGAACGTGTTGTCGCCTCCCAATCCGTGCCCATCTTTCCCAGAAATCCATGTTTGAATCCCTCCAATCAGGTTTCCGCCCCTGCCACAGTACCGACACGGCTCTCATCAAAGTCACAAATGATGTCCTTTGTGACTGTGACAAAGGTAAACTATCCCTCCTCGTCCTTCTTGACCTGTCTGCAGCCTTTGACACGGTTGACCACTCCATCCTCCTCCAACGCCTCTCCACCGTTGTCCAGCTGGGTGGGACTGCACTTGCCTGTTTCCATTCCTATCTATCTAATCGTAGCCAGAGAATCACCTGCAACGGCTTCTCTTCCCGCTCCCACATCGTTTCCTCTGGTGTCCCCCAAGGATCTATCCTTGGCCCCCTCCTATTTCTCATCAACCAACAGCGTCAGTTTCCACATGTACGCTGATGACACCCAGCTCTACCTCACTACCTCTTCTCTCGACCCCCTCCACGCTCTGTAAATGTCAGACATCCAGTTCTGGATGAGCAGAAATTTTCTCCAATTAAATATTGGGAAGACCGAAGCCATTGTTTTCGGTCCCCGCCACAAACTCCGTTCCCTAGCCACTGACTCCATCCCTCTCCCTAACATCTGTCTGAGGCTGAACCACACTGTTTGCAACCTTGGTGTCATATTTGACCCTTAAATGAACTTCCGACCATATATCCACGGCATAACTAAGACCGCCTACTTCCACCTCCGTAACCTCACCTGTCTCTGCCCTTGCCTCAGCTCATCCGCTGCTGAAACCCTCATCCATGCCTTTGTTACCTCTAGACTTGACTATTCCAACACACTCCTGGCTGGCCTCCCACAGTCTACCCTATGTCAACTTGAGGTCATCCAAAACTCGGCTGCCCGTGTCCTAACTCACATCAAGTCCCATTCACCCATCAACCCTGTGCTCGCTGACCTACATTGGCTCCCGGTTAAGCGGTGCCTCGATTTCAAAATTCTCATCCTTGTTTTCAAACCCCTCCATGGCCTCGCCCCTCCCTATCTCTGTAATCTCCTTCAGCCCCCCAACCCCGCAAGATCTCTGCGCTCCTCTAATTCTGTCCTCTTGAGCATCCCTGATTATAATCGCTCAACCATTGGTGGCCGTGTCTTCAGCTGCCTGGGCCCTAAGCTCTGGAATTCCCTCCCTAAACCTCTCCGCCTCTCTCTCCTCCTTTTAAGACGCTCCTTAAAACCGACCTCTTTGACCGAGCTTTTGGTCACCTGCCCTAATATCTCCTTCTGTGGCTTGATGTCAAATGTTGCCTGATTCATGCTCCTGTGAAGCGCCTTGGGACGTTTTACTACATCAAAGGTGCTATATAAATGCAAGTTGTTGTTGTAATAAAGTGCAAGGCCTTCGACCTATCACAATAATTGCTCCCTGAGGTTGCAGGAGGCTTAGGCATTGGTGAGGAAATGTTGGCGAGTTCACCAGGTTCCCGCCTCTCTAGTCTGTGCACAGCGGTTATAGAGTCTCGGAATTCAATATTCTATATGTTCTCCTGTATTTCTTCAATGTCTGGTACCTTGTTAATGTCACTGTATACTAAGAAGGGTCTAATGAGGGTGAGGAACTTAACGTAATCAATATAAGTAGAGAAAAAGTACTAGAGAAACTAATGGGATGAAAAGCCAACAAATCCCCTGGACCTGATGGCCTACATCCTAGGGTTCTAAAAGAGGTGGCTGAAGAGATAGTGGATGCATTGGTTTTGATCTTCCAAAATTCCCTAGATTCTAGAATGGTCCCAGCAGATTGGAAGGTCGCAAACTTAACACCGCTATTCAAGAAAGGAGGGAGAGAAAAAACAGAGAACTACAGGCCAATTAGCCTGTCATCGGGAAAATGCTGGAATCCATTGTTAAGGAAGTGGTATCAAGTCACTTAGAAAATCATAACATGATTAGGCAGAGTCAACATGGTTTTATGAAAGGGAAATCGTGTTTGACAAATTTATTAGAGTTTTTTGAGGATGAAACTAACAGGGTAGATAAAGGGGAACCAGTGGATGTACTATATTTGGATTTCCAAAAGGCATTTGATAAGGTGCCACATAAAAGGTTATTACACAAGATTAGGGCTCATGGGGTTGGGGGTAATGTAATAACCTGGATAGAGGATTGGTTAATGGACAGAAAACAGAGAGTAGGGATAAAGGGATCTTTTTCAGGTTGGCAGGCTGTAACTAGTGGGGTGCGGCAAGGATCAGTGCTTGGGCCTCAGCTATTTACAATCTATATTAATGACTTAGATGAAGGGACCGAGTGTAATGTACCCAAGTTTGCTGATGATACAAAGCTAGGTGTGACAGTAAGCTGTGAGGAGAACACAAAGGGCTGGATTTTGCTACGGGGGCGGGTTGGAGGTGGGAAACCCACATTCGGGCTTGTTGTCCCGCCTCCATGGAGATGTGGCCAACCCACTGGATTTTCCTCTGATTGACCTTGTTGAGCCCGCCCTGTGGGCTCAGCAGGCCAATTAAGGGCCACCCGGCAACCGGTGACGTCAGAGATTGACATTTCATCTGTCAAAAGCTTTTGGCAGATGAAATATCAGTGTTTAACAGCTGTTTGAAGCTGTCAAGCACTGAAAAACTGCTAATTCAGCCTCAGTCCTTTCTCAGGATAACTTTAAAATCATTTTGCTGCAGAAACCAAGAAGCTGATTTTTTTTTTTAAATCGGAGCTTCTGTGGTTCTTGCAGCCGACTCCCGACACCGGAATGCAGGACTCCTGTAAAGGTAAGTAAAAGTAAGTTAAACTTATTTAAACACTTTAAACACTTGCAAAACACTTACCGTTGCACTCCTGCACCCCTCACTCACCTGAACACTGGGCATCCCGACCCCTCCAAGACCTCAGACCCACGTCCCGCCTCGAAAACTTTTCGTGGTTTGGAGCTGTCGGGAAGCCCACAAACCAGCAATAAAAATCGCGAATAGGCAAAAAACTACCTGTTAACTACCTGTTAACAGGCAGTTTAATTGCCTTTAATCCCTTCCCGCCTCTGGGAGTCGGGTTCCAGCACTTGTCGGCAACCCGACTCCTATGAAATTGACATGGAGGCGGGTTGGAGGCGGGATGACCCGGGACCCCCGGATCTCCGATTTTTATCGCCCGCACGCCTCCAACCCGACTCCAGGGGCTTAGGAAAATCCAGCCCAATGAGTCTGCAAAGGGATATGGATAGACTGAGTGAGAGGGCAGTAAGGAGGCAGATGGAGTATAATGTAGGGACATGTGAGGTTATTCACTTTGGTAGGAAGAATAGAAAAACAGAATATTTTTTAAATGGTGAGAAACTTTCAAATGTTGGTGTTCAGAGAGATTTGGGTGTCCTCGTGCAAGAAACACAAAGCTAGCATGCAGGTACAGCAAGAAATAAGGAAGGCAAATGGCATGTTGGTCTTTATTGCAAGGGGCGGGGGGGGGTGTTGGAGTATAAGAGTAAGGAAGTCTTGCTACAATTGTACAGGGCCTTGGTGAGACCACACCTGGAGTACTGAGCACAGTTTTGGTCTCCTTACCTAAGGAAGGATATACTTGCCTTGGAGGCGGTGCAACGAAGGTTCACTAGATTGATTCCTGGGATGAGAGGGCTGTCCTATGATGAGAGATTGAGTAGAATGGGCCGATACTCTCTGGAGTTTAGAAGAATGAGAGGTGATCTCATTGAAACATACAAGATTCTGAGGGGGATTGACAGGGTAGATGCTGAGAGGTTGTTTCCCCTGGCTGGAGAGTCTAGAACTAGGGGACACAGTCTCAGGATAAGGGGTCGGCCATTTAAGACTGAGATGAGGAGGAATTTCTTCACTCAGAGTGTTGTGAATCTTTGGAATTCTCTGCCCCAGAGGGCTGTGAATGCTGAGTCGTTGAGTATATTCAAGGCTGAGATCGATAGATTTTTGGACTGTAGGGGAATCAAGGGATATGGAGATCGAGCGGGAAAGTGGAGTTGAGGTCGATGGTCAGCCATGATCTTACTGAATGGCGGAGCAGGCTCGAGGGGTCGTATGGCCGACTCCTGCTCCTAATTCTTATGTTCTTAAGAAGTGATGTTTTCCATGGCACAGCTGCCTCTATCTTGTGAAAGTTAGGAGTTCGGTCCCCAGAATGGTGCCAATATTTACAGGGGGGGTCCCTAGGACCTTGCCAATATTTACAGGGGGGTCCCTAGGACCATGCCAGTATTTCCAGGGGTGGTTCCTAGGACCGTGCCAATATTTACAGGGGGGTCCCCAGGACTGTGCCAATATTTACAGCTGCCTTTTAAATGACTCTAAAGTTCTCCGGCTCCACCACCCTACCTGTAAATCAAAAATTTTTTGTCCACTCTTTGTATGAAGAAGAAATTCCAAAATATAGGAATTTCAGCCGATTGCAAAAGACAAAGCTGAAGCATTTGCAACCATCTTCAGCCAGAAGTGCCGATTGGATGATCCATCTCGGCCTCCTCCTGAGGTCCCCACCACCGCAGAAGCCAGTCTTTAGCCAATTCAATTCACTCAACGTGATATCAAGAAAGGGCTGAGTGCACTGGATACAGCAAAGGCTGTGGGCCCCGACAACATCCCAGCTGTCATGCTGAAGACTTGTGCTCCAGAACTAGCCGCGCCTCTAGCCAAGCTGTTCCAGTACAGATACAACACTGGCATCTATCCGACAATGCGGAAAACTGCCCAGATATGTCCTGTCCACAAAAAGCAGGACAAATCCAATCTGGCCAATTACCGCCCCATCAGTCTACTCTCAATCATCAGCAAAGTGATGGAAGGTATCATCGGCAGTGCTATCAAGCGGCACTTACTCACCAATAGCCTGCTCACTGATGCTCAGTTTGCGTTCCGCCAAGACCACTCGGCTCCCGACCCCATTACAGCCTTGGTCCAAACATGGACAAAGGAGCTGAATTCCAGAGGTGAGGTGAGTGACTGCCCTTAAAGGAGCGATCACACTGCTGGGAGTGTACTACAGACCCACAAACAGTGAGAGAGAGATAGAAGAACAAATATGTAGACAAATTTCTGAGATGTGCAAAAACTATAGGGCAGTAATAGTAGGGGATTTCAACTACCCCAATATTAACTGGGATAAAATTAGTGTGAAGGGTATAGAGGGTGCGGAATTCCTAAAATGCATCCAGGAGAACTTTTTTAGCCAGTATGTAGCAAGCCCAACAAGGGATGGGGCGGTTCTGGACTTAGTTTTAGGGAATGAAGCTGGGCTGGTAGAAGGCGTATCAGTGGGGGAGCATTTTGGTGCTAGTGATCATAATTCAGTTAGATTTAAGGTAGTTATGGAAAAGGACAAGGATAGACCAGGAATAAAAATTCTAAATTGGGGAAAAGCAAATTTTGCTAAGCTCAGAGGGGATTTAGCTATAGTGGACTGGAACCAGCTATTTAAAGGTAAATCAGTGTCAGTGCAGTGGGAGGCATTCAAGGAGGAGATCCGGGGGGTTCAGACCAAACATGTGCCCTTAAAGAAAAAAGGTGGGACTAACAAATCTACAGATCCCTGGATGTCTAGGGACATACAGGGTAGGATAAAGAAAAAAAGAGAGGCGTATGACAGATACCGAGGGCTAAATACTCCAGAATCTTTAGAGGAGTACAGAAAGTGAAGGGATGCAATTAAAAAGGATATTCGGAAAGCAAAGTGTGTGGCGCTGGAGGACTGCTAATGTGGTACCCTTGTTTAAAAAGGGAGAAAAGGATAGACCGAGTAATTACAGGCTAGTCAGCCTAACCTCGGCGGTGGGAAAATTATTGGAAAGAATTCTGAAGGACAGGATAAATCTTCAATTAGAAAGACACGGATTAATCAAGGATAGTCAGCACGGATTTGTTAAGGGAAGGTCGTGTCTGACAAACTTGATTGAACTTTTTGAGGAGGTAACATGGAGGGTAGATGAGGGTAGTGCGTTTGATGTAGTTTATATGGCCTTTAGCAAGGCTTTTGATAAGGTTCCACATGGCAGACTGGTCACGAAGTTAAAAGCCCATGGAATCCAAAGCAAAGTGTCAAATTGGATTCAAAACTGGCTCGGAGACAGGAAGCAGAGGGTAATGGTTGATGGGTGTTTTTGTGACTGGAAGGCTGTTTCCAGTGGGGTTCCGCAGGGCTCAGTACTAGGTCCCTTGCTTTTTGTGGTATATATCAACGATCTAGACTTGAATATAGGGGGTATGATTAAGAAGTTTGCAGATGATACTAAAATCGGCTGTGTGGTTGATACTGAAGAAAGCTGTAGACTGCAGGAAGATATCAATAAATTGGTCAGGTGGGCAGAACAGTGGCAAATGGAATTCAATCTGGAGAAGTATGAGGTAATGCATTTGGGGAGGGCTAACAAGGAAAGGAAATACACATTAAATGGTAGGACACTGAGTAGGGTAGAGGAACAAAGGGACCTTGGACTGCATGTCCACAGATCCCTGAAGGTAGCAGGCCAGGTAGATAAGGCGGTTAAGAAGGCATACGGAATGCTTGCCTTTATTAGCCGTGGCACAGAATACAAGAGCAGGGGAGTTATGCTTGAACTGTATAAAACACTAGTTAGGCCTCAGCTAGAGTACTGCGTGCAGTTCTGATCACCACATTACAGGAAAGATGTGATTGCACTAGAGAGGGTACAGAGGAGATTTACAAGGATGTTGCTGGGAGTAGAGAATCTTAGCTATGAGGAAAGACTGGATAGGCTGGGTCTGTTTTCCTTGGAACAGAGGAGGCTGAGGGGAGACCTTATTGAGGTGTATAAAATTATGAGGGGCCTAGATAAAGCGGATAGAAAGGACCTATTTCCCTTAGCAGAGGGGTCAAAAACCAGGGGGCACAGATTTAAAGTAATTGCTGGAAGGTTTAGAGGGGATTTGAGGGGAAATTTCTTCACCCAGAGGGTTGTGGGGGTCTGGAACTCACTGCCTGAAAAGGTGGTAGAGGCAGGAACCCTAACCACATTTAAAAAGTACTTAGATATGCACTTGGGATGCTGTAACCTGCGGGGCTACGGACCAAGAGCTGAGAAGTGGATTTGGCTGGATAGCTCTCTGTTGGCCGGTGTGGACACGATGGGCCGAATTAGCCTCCTGGCGTGCTGTAACTTTCTATGATTCTTGACATCAAGGCAGCATTTGACCGAGTGTGGCATCAAGGAGCCCTAGTAAAATTGAAGTCAATGGGAATCGGGGGGAAAACTCTTCACTGGCTGGAGTCATACCTAGCACAAAAGAAGATGGTTGTGGTTATTGGAGGTCAATCATCTCAGCCCCAGGACATCGTGCAGGAGTTCCTCAGGGCAGTGTCCTAGGCCCAACCATCTTCAGCTGCTTCATCAATGACCTTCCCACCATCATGCTCATGTGTTGAATTCCATTCGTAATTCCTCAGATAATGAAGCAGTCCACGCCTGCGTGCAGCAAGACCTGGACGATATTCAGGCTAACAACTGCCCCTTGACATTCAACGGCATTACCATCGCCGAATCCCCCACCATCAACATCCATTAACCAGAAACTTAACTGGACCAGCCACATAAATGCTGTGGCTATAAGAGCAGGTCAGGGGCTGGGATTTTCTACAGTGAGCGACTCACCTCCTGAACTATGTTCCCTGTAATTTTATTTGGCCCTGCGCGGCCCCTTTAAGGGGCTGCACGGCCCATTCAAAATACCGTGCATTCGCGGTTTTTACATTGAAATAGCTGCAAGCCGGCTGCGCGGGTTCCCTGGAGCAGTTCGCAGTCGCACAACTTACAGGGAACACTGCTCCTGACTCCCCAAAGCCTTTCCACCATCTACAAGGCACAAGTCAGGAGTGTGATGGAATACTCTCCACTTGCCTGGATGAGTGCAGCTCCAACAACACTGAAGAAGCTCGACACCATCCAGGACAAAGCAGCCTGCTTGATTGGCACCCCATCCACCACCTTAAACATTTACTCCTTCCACCACCGGCGCACCGTGTCTGCAGTGTGTACCATCTACAAGATGCACTGCAGCAACTCGCCAAGGCTTCTTCGGCAGCACCTCCCAAACCTACGACCTCTTCCACCTAGAAGGACAAGGGCAGCAGGCGCATGGGAACACCACCACCTCCAAGTTGCCCTCCAAGTCACACACCATCCTGACTTGGAAATATATCGCCAATCCTTCATCGTCGCCGGGTCAAAATCCTGGAGCTCCCTGTGGGAGTACCTTCACCACACGGACTGCAGCGGTTCAAGAATGTGGCTCACCACCAGCTTCTCAAGGGCAATTAGGGATGGGCAATAAATGCTGGCCTTGCCAGAGATATCCACATCCTGTGAATGAATTAAACAAAATAATTTAATTAATATGGCACCAGCAATATTGGCGCTTTCAAGACTGTGATCGATATATATTTTTTGGGTAAGGTTATCAAGGTACATATGGAGTTAAGGTGCAGATTGTAAAGTCTGCGCCTCAATAATACACGGACTTCGGGAGAACAGTTTAACAGGTACTTTACTGAACAAGAGGCAGCTTGAAACTGAAACTACAGAAGCCTGCTAGGGCCTTTTATACAGGGGTGGTCACTGCCGGTACTGCAGTCTAAGACCAGTTATTCCCTTAAAGGTACATACACAACAATTGCTCCCCTTTTAGATAAACAGTACATAACATTCATTTAACAACTAAATAATAACTAATTACAATTACAATTTTCTCAGTAATATATACATCAACTGAAATAGTCATTTATAAGTTCAGTCTTTGAGGAGGCTTCCTGATCCGGACTGGATAGCGCCTTTCTCGAGTATCCTGTTCTGGCGGTGGAGTCAATTCTGGCTCATTGTCATTGGTTGGTTCGTCAGCTTCCAATACCCCTGCTTCTGAGGTAGACGCAATCTGTACTTCGGGCTCATTACCAGGTGCACATGCTTGTGGTACAGGTTTGGCTTGTTCCTGTGACTCTAGAATCTGGTCAGCATGGCGTCTCACGATGCTCTCTCCAACGTCCACTGTGTACATTAGTGGTCCCTGCTGTGTGCATATCGTGCCTGACTGCCATTTTTCTGTTCGGTAGTCGCGGGCCAAGACTGGTTGCCCTATCTTGAAGCTCCTGGTTGGCTTCTCATTTATGTGCTGGAACTGCTTATCCTCAACATCTCGTCTTATGTTTGGTTTGAGCAAATCCAAGCGACATCTTAGTCTCCGGTTGAAAAACAGTACGGCTGGAGTTTGGTTGGTTACTGCATGTGTCGCATTCCAGTAAGCAAACAGGAAGTTATCCACCTTGTGTTGCAGTGGTATGTCGTCATTATACATTGCCTTTATGGCCTTTTTAAAGGTCTGAACAAACCTCTCAGCCAATCCATTTGTGGCTGGATGATATGGGACAGATGTGTAATGTTTCACCCCATTATTCTTCAGGAACCTCCGGAAATCCTCAGACACAAACTGTGGGCCATTGTCGGAACAGATCTGTTCTGGCAACCCATTCCTGGCGAAGATGGTCCTTAGGACTGCAATAGTTTTCTCCATGGTGGTGGAGGACATTTTAATGACCTCTGGCCATTTCGAATGGGCGTCCACAGCGATTAGAAACATTGAGTCCATAAATGGACCAGCGAAATCAATGTGTACCCGTTGCCATGGAGATGAGGGCCACTCCCATGGATGTAGTGGGGCCTGTGGTGGAGCGTTTTGGACCTTCTGGCATCCTGTGCATCTCTTGGTCATATCCTCGATTTCTTTATCGATTCCCAGCCACCACACAAACGCCCTGGCTAGGCTCTTCATTTTTACCTCTCCCAGATGACCCTCGTGAAGCTCATTGAGTACTCTATCTCTCAACTTGGGTGGAATTACCACTCGGGATCCACACATCAAGGTTCCCCGGCACACTGACAGCTGTTCCCTCCTTGGCGAGAATGCTGGCAACAGTGAGTCGCCATATGCTGGCCATCCCTTCACCGTCAAATCATAGACCCGAGAGAGTGTCGGGTCATTTCGGGTTTCCTTCTCAATACTTGCGTTTGTAACAGGCAAACATTCGACTATGGTCGCATGGAATATCTCCACAGGGTCCACTGCAGGTGCTTCTTCCGCCGTAGGCAACGGTAGGCGTGACAGCCCATCAGCATTTCCATGTTGTTTTGTACCTTTGTACTCTATGTCATACTGATGTGCCCCTAGAAACAGTGACCATCTTTGCAGCTGTTGCGCCCTCATCACCGGAACGCCCTTCTTTGGGTTAAAAATTGAGACCAGGGGTTGATGATCAGTCAGTAGGGTGAATTTCTGCCCGCGCAGATAGTGATTGAACTTCTTCACCCCCCACACCAGGCTGAGGGCCTCCCTGTCAATCTGGGCGTAGTTACGCTCGGCTGAGGTTAGCGAGCGCGATGCAAAGGCTATTGGCCTCTCTGAACCGTCACGGAATTTGTGTGACAGCACCGCTCCAATGCCGTAAGGTGACGCATCACATGCCAACCGAATCGGTAGTGTTGGGTTGTAGTGGGCCAATACTTCTTTTGAAGTGATTTGGCATTTACATTCCTGAAAGGCACGCTTACACTCATCACTCCATTTCCATGTTACACCAGTTTGAAGGAGGGCGTTCAGTGGGTGCAGAATTGTAGATAAATTCGGCAAGAACTTATGGTAGTAGTTCACCAACCCGAGGAACGACCTCAGTTGCGACACATTTTCTGGTGCTGGAGCCTTGACTACAGCCTCAATCTTGTCCGGCGACTTATGCAACCCTTCCTCATCAATCATGTGGCCACAATACAAGATTTGTCTCCTGAAGAACTCGCATTTGGGATGGTTGGCTCGTAGCCCATATTCCTGCAATCTCGTGAGCACCTGTTCCAGGTTGGCAAGGTGTTCATTGTCATTTTTGCCCGTAACCAGGATGTCGTCCAAATAACACTGTGTCCCCGGGATCCCTTGCAGGACTTGTTCCATTGCCCTCTGCCACATAGCCAGGGCCGATGTTACCCCAAATACCAGTCAATTGTACTGGTAAAGGCCTTTGTGAGTGTTTATCGTGAGGTATTTCCTAGCTGCTTCTTCCACCTCCATTTGTAGATACGCTTGAGCCAGGTCAATCTTTGTAAAACGTTTCTCTCCAGATAGTGAGGCGAAAATATCTTCTATCCGCGGAAGCGGATACTGTACTGTGTGCAGGACTGGGTTCACAGTCACCTTGAAGTCCCCACAGATGCGAACCTTCCTTGGCTCCCCAGGCATGCTGCTCAATGCTTTCTTCATTACCGGAACGATGGGTGTGGCCCACTCGCTCCAGTCCACCTTAGACAGCACCCCCGAACGCTCCAGACTCTCCAGTTCAGCTTCCACAGCTGGGTGTATCGCGTATGGCACCGGTCTGGCCTTGAAAAATTTTGGGGTTGCGTTATCCTCAATCTTTATGGTTGCCTTTACTCCTTTTAGAGTCCCAAGTCCTTGTTGGAACACCTCTTCCGCGTCAGATAGAATTTGTGACAGACGTCCAGGTGCGACGTCATCATCTTTTTTGTCAGTCACAGTTAGTGCCAGAATGGAATGCCAATCCAATTGTAGTCTTCGGATCCATTCACGTCCCAATAATGGTGGTCCTCCATCTCGTAGTATATACATGTATAGTTTCTGTGTTTCCTTTCCGTTATATTCAACTGGCACCCTTATTTTTCCTCTGGGGTAGACCTTTTGCCCCGTGTATGTCTTCAATACAATGGACGTGTCCTTTAAGGGTATGTGTGAGAATAGCCGCTCATAGTCTCGTCGATTCATGACAGTTAGGGCTGATCCTGTGTCCAATTCCATCTTCACTGGGGAGCCTGCTATCATGCGGGTGACCCAAATGGTTCGGTGATCTTCTTTTGCGATCACGTTGTGTAACTTTAAACAACTTAGTCGCCTGCTCCCGGAGTCCTTATCACTCTCCTGATCTTCTGAACTACTATCTGTCAGTTTCTTTACTTTCCTGTACTGTTCCTTAGTAGTTCTTGTCGTGTTGGTCTTCTTTCCCGACCTGCAGACTCTTGCTATATGTCCCATTTTCCCGCATTGCCTGCATATTTTGTCTTTAAACCAGCAGTCCTTCTGCTCATGGGTTGTTCTGCCGCAGCGATAGCACTTTTCGGCTCCATACGCCATTTTGTTAGTGCTGTATTCTTGTGGTTTCTGTTGTATTTCCGCAGCTCCCCGTGCTGCTGCTTCGTAGGATACTGCCACGCTGAAAGCCTGTTCTAGCGTCAGGTCCTTTTTTGAAAGTAGTCATTTCTGGGTTCCTTCACTCTGGAGCCCGCAGACAAACTTATCCCGTAAGGTGCCTGCCAGTCCTGCTCCGAACTGGCAGTGCTTCGATAACTTGCGTAGTTCCGTAAGATAGTCAGCATTGCTCTCATCTTTGTGCTGGTTTCTTTTATGGAACTTGAATCTTTCTGCTATCAGCAATGGTGTAGGGCTTAGATGTTCCTGTAAGATATGAACAATCTCCTCAAAACTTTTCTCCATTGGTTTAGCTGGGGTAATTAAATTCCGCAATAGGCCGTACGTACTCACACCCATCAGATTTAATAATACCGACGCCCTCTTTCCATCAGCCACCTCATTTGCCTTGCAGTACACTTCAATTCTTTCCACATACGTGGTCCAGTCTTCTACCTCGTTGTCGAAAGCAGTGATACTGCCACTTTTCAGCATCTTGGGTGATTTAAAATGGCACCTCCCGCGCTTTTGCTTCTTCCCCAATGGAATAAAATGGCGCCTCCCGCGCTTTTGCTTCCTCCCCAACGGGATAAAATGGCGCCTCCCGCGCTTTTGCTTCTTCCCCTTACTGCCACGCTGCTCCTAGCGTTCTACGGGGTAATGGCGGCGACCCGCAGCTTCGGCGCGTCTCACTTTCCTTCCCCCCCATTTAGTTTCTCTCCGCTGTCCTGTTCTCGAGCACCGACTGCACCCTGTGCGCTCCACCCTCTCTCTCTTGTTTTCTTTTCCCGGCGATGCTGCGCGGCCCGATTTGTAGAGCCGCTCGATTGAGCTTGAGCCCGCCACAGTCCGGAAGGGTCAGTGCGCTACCTGCTACCAGCACGATTCACTGGAACCACAGTCTCTCCCGCAATTCTCCAAACACCGATGGATTCTTCGGGCGGTTGCCCTCGGTCGACGCCCGTTGCTCAGACTACGACCTTCCAGGACCTTCCTTTCAGGCGAGATCCCCGTGAGATGATGCCACACTGCAGGTGAGTTCGAACTTACTCGTCGCCACTGTAAAGTCCACGCCTCAATAATACACGGACTTCGGGAGAACAGTTTAACAGGTACTTTACTGAACAAGAGGCAGCTTGAAACTGAAACTACAGAAGCCTGCTAGGGCCTTTTATACAGGGGTGGTCACTGCCGGTACTGCAGTCTAAGACCAGTTATTCCCTTAAAGGTACATACACAACACAGATCAGACGGAGTTAAGGTGCAGATCAGACGGAGTTAAGGTGCAGATCAGACGGAGTTAAGGTGCAGATCAGACGGAGTTAAGGTGCAGATCAGACGCAGTTAAGGTGCAGATCAGACGCAGTTAAGGTGCAGATCAGACGGAGTTAAGGTGCAGATCAGACGCAGTTATGGTGCTGATCAGACGGAGTTATGGTGCAGATCAGACGGAGTTAAGGTGCAGATCAGACGGAGTTAAGGTGCAGATCAGACGGAGTTATGGTGCAGATCAGACGGAGTTAAGGTGCAGATCAGACGGAGTTAAGGTGCAGATCAGACGGAGTTATGGTGCAGATCAGACGGAGTTATGGTGCAGATCAGACGGAGTTAAGGTGCAGATCAGACGGAGTTAACGTGCAGATCAGACGGAGTTAAGGTGCAGATCAGACGGAGTTAAGGTGCAGATCAGACGGAGTTATGGTGCAGATCAGACGGAGTTATGGTGCAGATCAGACGGAGTTATGGTGCAGATCAGACGGAGTTAAGGTGCTGATCAGACGGAGTTATGGTGCAGATCAGACGGAGTTAAGGTGCAGATCAGACGGAGTTATGGTGCAGATCAGACGGAGTTAAGGTGCTGATCAGACGGAGTTATGGTGCAGATCAGACGGAGTTATGGTGCAGATCAGACGGAGTTATGGTGCAGATCAGACGGAGTTAAGGTGCTGATCAGACGGAGTTATGGTGCAGATCAGACGGAGTTATGGTGCAGATCAGACGGAGTTAAGGTGCTGATCAGACGGAGTTATGGTGCAGATCAGACGGAGTTATGGTGCAGATCAGACGGAGTTAAGGTGTTGATCAGGCGGAGTTAAGGTGCAGATCAGACGGAGTTATGGTGCAGATCAGACGGAGTTAAGGTGCTGATCAGACGGAGTTATGGTGCAGATCAGACGGAGTTAAGGTGCTGATCAGGCGGAGTTATGGTGCAGATCAGGCGGAGTTAAGGTGCAGATCAGACGGAGTTATGGTGCAGATCAGACGGAGTTAAGGTGCTGATCAGGCGGAGTTATGGTGCAGATCAGACGGAGTTAAGGTGCAGATCAGACGGAGTTAAGGTGCAGATCAGACGGAGTTAAGGTGCAGATCAGACGGAGTTATGGTGCAGATCAGACGGAGTTATGGTGCAGATCAGACGGAGTTATGGTGCAGATCAGACGGAGTTAAGGTGCAGATCAGACGGAGTTATGGTGCAGATCAGACGGAGTTATGGTGCAGATCAGATGGAGTTATGGTGCAGATCAGACGGAGTTATGGTGCAGATCAGACGGAGTTAAGGTGCTGATCAGGCGGAGTTATGGTGCAGATCAGACGGAGTTAAGGTGCAGATCAGACGGAGTTAAGGTGCAGATCAGACGGAGTTAAGGTGCAGATCAGACGGAGTTATGGTGCAGATGAGCTACGAATACAATCCCATTGAATGGCAGAACAGGCTGGAGGGTCGGAATGGCCTTTTCCTGTTCCTAACGTTCCTAAAGAGAAAAAGAAAGACTGGCATTTCTATAGCGCCTTTCACGTCCTCAGGACGTCCCAAAGGGCTTTACAGCCAATGAAATACTTTTTGAAGTGTAGTCACTGTTGTCATGTAGAAAACGCGGCAGCCAATTTGTGCACAGCAAGCTCCCACAAACTGATGTGATAATGACCAGATAATCTGTTTCGGTGATGTTGATTGAGGGATAAATATTGACCCAGGACACCGGGGAGAACTCCCCTGCTCCTTTTTGAAATAGTGCCGTGGGATCTTTTACATCCGCCTGAGAGAGCAGACGGGGCCTCGGATTATCCGAAAGACAGGTCTCATCCTAAATTCCTGTTCCGTGCGTTCTTGGGGTACTTTATGCTCCTCCCTCTACCCAAATCTGATGCCAACCTATACTTTAAAACCGCCTTTACTGTACTGTTGTGTTTGCAGAGCACAAACATTGCTTTACACAATAGACGACCTTTCACGGGACTTTTACACAGTGCCTGAATCTCGGGGTAAAATTTGAATCTTTGTCCCTGCCAGGAGATTTCACTCTTCCGAGGGAATGAATCGCATCTGACGGTAGCACCTTCACAGCCTCGCTCTGTGAGAATCCGGAATCAGAGTGGCCTTTGCTTCCAAGCTCTAATTACGCTTCGACAGTTAAAACACTGGCATAATCAGGTGAAGAGCGCCGTAAATAAATATCGGGCTAAATCCCTCCCGAAATAAGTATAATTAGTCTAAAAATTGTTAGCGAAATTATTATAATTTTTTTTCAAATGAATACTTGTTTAAAAGATCAGAATAAGTCAGGTCCTTTTGTAATCAGCAGTAAACGCTGGAATTACAGAGTAAGGAGCACTTGTCTGATTGTGAAGTGTGGCCCATTATTGTGTTGATTTGAGTCTTTCTCAATCCTTCTGATTTTGATGTTGAGGGGGTGGGTGCGGGGGGAATGTTGAACATATTCACCGCTCTCTCCTGAGCAATCAAAGTCTTTCCTGTGCTGGGCTTTTTTCAAAATTATTTTTCCCGATTGATTCAGAATGTCAAACCGATTCCCAGCTGCGAACTTTAATCTCCTTCCTCAGGGAGCAGAATCGGAGAGCGAATGTCTACGGCACACACTCGCGTTCAGTCAGTCACAGAAACAGGCGCTGGACTTTTACACAGCGGGAGAGGGAACGCCGACACTTTCCTCCTCTTCTCCTTCCATATTTTACCAATCGTGTGAATACGACGTTCGTTCACGTCATGGCTCCATTCATTTTCAAAACAAAATCTAGTCCAAAACTCCCAGTGCAGTACTGAGGAAGCGCTGCACTGTTGGAGGGGCAGTACTGAGGGAGCGCTGCACTGTCGGAGGGTCAGTACTGAGGGAGCGCTGCACTGTCGGAGGGACAGTACTGAGGGAGTGCTGCACTGTCGGAGGGGCAGTACTGAGGGAGCGCTGCACTGTCGGAGGGGCAGTACTGAGGGAGTGCTGCACTGTCGGAGGGGCAGTACTGAGGGAGCGCTGCACTGTCGGAGGGGCAGTACTGAGGGAGTGCTGCACTGTCGGAGGGGCAGTACTGAGGGAGCGCTGCACTGTCAGAGGGGCAGTACTGAGGGAGCGCTGCACTGTCAGAGGGGCAGTACTGAGGGAGAGCCGCACTGTCGGAGGGGCAGTACTGAGGGAGCGCTGCACTGTCAGAGGGGCAGTACTGAGGGAGCGCCGCACTGTTGGAAGGGCAGTACTGAGGGAGTGCTGCACTGTCGGAGGGGCAGTACTGAGGGAGCGCCGCACTGTCGGAGGGGCAGTACCGAGGGAGTGCTGCACTGTCGGAGGGGCAGTACTGAGGGAGTGCTGCACTGTCGGAGGGGCAGTACTGAGGGAGCGCTGCACTGTCAGAGGGGCAGTACTGAGGGAGAGCCGCACTGTCGGAGGGGCAGTACTGAGGGAGCGCTGCACTGTCGGAGGGGCAGTACTGAGGGAGTACTGCACTGTCGGAGGGGCAGTACTGAGGGAGCGCTGCACTGTCGGAGGGGCAGTACTGAGGGAGCGCTGCACTGTCGGAGGGGCAGTACTGAGGGAGCGCTGCACTGTCGGAGGGGCAGTACTGAGGGAGCGCTGCACTGTCGGAGGGGCAGTACTGAGGGAGTGCCGCACTGTCGGAGGGGCAGTACTGAGGGAGCGCTGCACTGTCAGAGGGACAATACTAAGGGAGTGCTGCACTGTTGGAGGTGCATACTATCGGCTGCAATGTTAACTTGAGGCCCCGTCTGCCCTCTCCGGTAGAGATCCCATGGCACTATTTCGAAGTAGAGCAGGGGAGCTCTCCGGTGACCTGAGGCCAATATTTATCCCTCAACCACTATCACTAAAACAGATTATCCAGTCATTATCACATTGCTGTTTGTGGGAGCTTGCTGTGCGCAAATTGGCTGTCGCATTTCTTACATTACAACAGTGACTACACTTCAAAAAGTACTTCATTGGCTGCAAAAAGCTTTGGGACATCCTGAGGTTGTGAAAGGTGTTCTAGAAATGCAAGTCTTTCTTCCTTCGTGTTTGTGAAGATTAAAATCGCCTTTGCCTGAAGCAGATTCAAGAGTAACATTCAAAAGGGAATTGGATAAATACTTGAAAAGGAAAAACATTTGCAGGGCTCTGGGGAAAGAGCAGGGACAGTGGGACTAATTGGAGAGCTCTTTCAAAGAGCCGGCACAGGCACGATGGGCCGAATGGCCTCCCTCTGTGCTGTGAGATTCTCTGAACCCGTGGCGCTATTCTTGCAGTTTTTGAGTGGAATCAAATGCACTTGTCAGACAGGAGCTGCTGTCAGGTACTTTCAAAACCTGGGCCCTTGATTTCAAATCACAACCCTTTAAGAAATCTGTCTCCAAAAAAGTAAGCGGCAGCAGCGGAAGCGGCGGACCTGCGAGGGAGCAGCGGCTGTGGGTGAAAATAAAGGTCGGTGATTTTCAGGCCCAGTCGAGCAGCGGCAGCAGCGGGAGCGGCGGACCTGCGAGGGAGCAGCGGGAGCGGCGGCAGAATTCGAGAGTGACGTCACATTACAGAAAGTGACGCCAGCGCAGGGGAAGCAGCTGATTGGGTGAGTACGACCAGGTGAGTATTTATACTACTCTATAGTTTGACAGTTAAGGTTAATAGTTTATAAAGTTTAAAAGGTCTTAATTTTGTGGTTTATAGTTGCTAAAGTCTCTGTGGTGTAGCGGGGAGTGCTAGGACACAAGGGCCCTTGAGTATATCATTTAATTGTAGTGTAATTAGTGGTATTGATTTGATTTAATTTAATTTGAATTAATTAAAGGGTATTCATGGCAGGACGGCTCGGCCCCGTGGCATGCTCCTCCTGCGCTATGTGGGAAATCGGGGATACTTTCTGTGTCCCTGACGACCATGTGTGCGGGAAGTGTATCCAGCTGCAGCTACTGGCAGACCGCATTGCGGCATTGGAGCTGCGAATGGATACATACTAGAGCATTCGCGATGCTGAGGACGTCATGGATATCACGTTTAATCAGTTGGTCACACCGCAGGTAAAGGCTGCACAGGCAGGAAGGGAATGGGTGACCGCCAGGCAGAGTAGTAGGCGCAGGCAGGTAGTGCAGGGGTCCCCTGTGGCCATCCCCCCCCCCTCAAACAGATATACCGCTTTGGATATTGTTGGGGAGGATGGCTTATCAGAGGAAGGCAGCAGCAACCAACTTCCTGGCACCATGGGTGGTTCTACTGCATAGGACAGGAGGAAAAAGAGTGGGAGAGCTATAGTAATAGGGGATTCTATTGTAAGGGGAATAGATAGGCATTTCTGCGGCTGCAAACGAGACTCCAGGATGGTATGTTGCCTCCCTGGTGCAAGGGTCAAGGATGTCTCGGAGCAGCTGCAGGGCATTCTGGGGGGGAGGGTGAACAGCCAGTTGTCATGGTGCATATAGTTAAAAAACGGGATGAGGTCCTAAAAGCTGAATATAGGGAGTTAGGAGGTAAATTTAAAAATAGGACCTCAAAGGTAGTAATCTCAGGATTGCTGCCAGTGCCATGTGCTAGTCAGAGTAGAAATAGATGGCTTTTTCAGATGAATACGTGGCTAGAGGAATGGTGCAAGGGGGAGGGATTCAAATTCCTGGGACATTGGAACCGGTTCTGGGGGAGGTGGGACCAGTACAAACTGGACGGTTTGCACCTGGGCAGGACCAGGACCGATGTCCTTGGGGGAGTGTTTGCTAGTGCTGTTGGGGAGGGTTTAAACTAAAATGGCAGGGGGTTGGGAACCTGTGCAGGGAGACAGAGGAAAGGGAAACAAGGATAGAAGCAAAAGACAGGAAGGAGAAAAGCAAAAGTGGCAGTCAGAGAAATCAAGGGTTTAAATCAAACATGGCCACCTTAAATAATAATTCTAAAAGGTCTAAGAGTGTGAAAAAAACAAGCTTGAGGGCTTTGTGTCTTAATGCGAGGAGCATTCGTAATAAGGTGGATGAATTAGCTGCACAAATAGATGTAAACGGATATGATATGATTGGGATTACGGAAACATGGATCCAGGGTGACCAAGGCTGGGAACTCAACATCCAGGGGTATTCAATATTCAGGAAAGACAGACAAAAAGGAAAAGAAGGTGGGGTAGCATTGCTGGTTAAAGAGGAGATTAACACAATAGTAAGGAAGGATATTAGCTCTGATGATGTGGAATCTGTATGGGTAGAGCTGAGAAATACCAAGGGGCAGAAAATGTTAGTGGGAGTTGTATACAGACCCCCAAACAGTAATGCTAAGGTTGGGGATGGCATTAAACGGGAAATTAGAGACACGTGCAATAAGGGCACAGCAGTTATCATGGGTGACTTTAATCTACATATAGAGTGGGCTAAGCAAATTAGTAACAATACTGTGGAGGAGGAATTCCTGGAGTGTATACGGGATGGTTTCCTGGACCAATATGTCGAGGAGCCAACTAGAGATCAGGCCATCTTAGACTGGGTATTATGTAATGAGAAAGGATTAATTAGCAATCTTGTTGTGCCAGGCCCCTTGGGGAGGAGCGATCATAATATGATAGAATTCTTCATTAAGATGGAGAGTGAAGTATTTGACTCAGAGACTAGGGTCCTGAATTTAAATAAAGGAAACTACGATGGTATGAGGCGCGAGTTGGGTATGATGGATTGGGGAACGTTACTTAAAGGGTTGACAGTGGATAGGCAATGCAAACATTTAAAGATCGCATGGATAAACTACATAATTTGTTCATCCCTGCTTGGCATAAAAATAAACAAAAAAGGTGACTCAACCGTGGCTGACAAGGGAAATTAGGGATAGCATAAGATCCAAGGAGAGGACATATAAATTGGCCAGAAAAAGCAGCAAACCTGAGGATTGGGAGCAGTTTAGGATTCAGCAAAGGAGGACAAAGGGATTAATTAAGAGGGGGAAAATAGAGTATGAGAGTAAGCTTGCGGTGAACATAAAAACTGACTGTAAAAGCTTTTATAGATATGTGAATAGAAAAAGATTGGTGAAGTCAAGCATAGGTCCCTTGCAGTCAGAATCAGAGGAATTTATAATGGGGAACAAAGAAATGGCAGACCAGTTAAATACATACTTTGGTTCTGTCTTCACAAAGGAGGACATAAATAACCTCCCAGAGATGTCGGGGAACATAGGGTCTAATGAAAGGGAGGAACTGAATGAAATCAGTATTTGTAGGGAAAGGTGTTAGGGAAATTGATGGGATTGAAGGCTGATAAATCCCCAGGGCCTGATAATCTACATCCTAGGGTACTTAAGGAAGTGGCCCTAGAAATAATAGATGCATTGCTGGTCATCTCCCAAAATTCTATAGATTCTGGAACAGTTCCCATGGATTGGAGGGTAGCTAATGTTGCCCCACTATTCAAAAAAGGTGGTAGAGAGAAAGCAGGGAATTTTAGACCGGTAAGCTTGACATCGGTAATGGGGAAAATGCTAGAGTCCATTATAAAAAGATGTAATAGCAGAGCACTTGGAAAACAGTGCCAGGATCGGACAAAGTCAACATGGATTTACAATAGGTAAATCGTGCTTGACTAATCTACTGGAATTTTTTGAGGATGTAACTGGTAGAATAGATAAGGGAGAACCAGTGGATGTGGTGTATTTGGAGTTTCAGAAGGCTTTTGATAAGGTCCCGCATAAGAGATTAGCGTGTAAAGTTAAAGCACAAGGGATTGGGGGAAAGGTACTGACTTGGATAGAGATCTGGTTGGCAGACAGGAAGCAAAGAGTTGGAATAAACGGGTCTTTTTCTGAGTGGCAGGCAGTGACTAGTGGGGTACCGCAGGGATCGGTGCTAGGACCCTAGCTATTCACAATATATATAAATGATCTAGACGAGGGAACTAGATGTAATATCTCTAAGTTTGCAGATGACAGAAAGCTGGGTGGGCATGTGTGCTGTGAGGAGGATGCCGAGAAACTCCAGTATGATTTGGACAGGTTGGGTGATTGGGCAGATGCATGACCCATGCAGTATAATGTGGATAAATGCGAGGTTATCCACTTTGGTGGCAAAAACAGGAAGGCAGATTATTATCTGAACAGCAATAGATTGGGAGAAGGGGAAGTGCAACGAGACCTGGGTGTCCTTGTGCACCAATCGCTGAAGGTAAGCATGCAGGTGTAGCAGGCGGTTAAGAAGGCAAGTGGTATGTTGGCTTTTGTAGCGAGAGGATTCGAGTACAGGAACAAGGATGTCTTGCTGCAGTTGTACAGGGCCTTGGTGAGACCACACCTTGAGTATTGTGTGCAGTTTTGGTTGCCTTATCTGAGGAAGGATGTTCTTGCCATGGAGGGAGTGCAGCGAAGATTCACCAGACTGATACCTGGGATGGCAGGAATGACGTATGAGGAGAGATTGGGTCAATTGGGCTTATACTCGCTGGAGTTTAGAAGACTGAGAGGGGATCTCATTGAAACTTATAAAATTCTAACAGGACTGGACAGACTAGATGTAGGAAGGATGTTCCCGATGGCAGGGGAGTCCAGAACCAGGGGTCACAGTCTAAGGATAAGGGGTAAGCCATTTAGGACAGGGATGAGGAGGAATTTCTTCACCCAGAGAGTGGTGAACCTGTGGAATTCTCTACCACAGAAGGCAGTTGAGGCCAATTCATTCATTATATATATTCAAGATGGAGTTGGATATATTTCTTAAGGCTAAAGGGATCAAGGGATATGGGGAGAAAGCAGGGACAGGGTACTGAATTTGGATGATCAGCCATGATCTCATTGAATGGCGGAGCAGGCTCGAGGGGCCGAATGGCCTACTCCTGCTCCTATCTTCTATGTTTCTATGTAAGGTTCCGCAGTTTCCGTTTCGATGCTTGAACTAGCGACCTGCAGATGAATGCAATTGGCTAGAAATGCTCACTGTGACAGGCAAACATCCTGAAGTAGTCATCTATTCCTTCACGGTGGCTAGAAAAGCAAGTAGTGTGTGAGCGTTACATGAGCGAACACATTGCTGTGCTTGGCATTCGGAAGCGGAATGACTTCACGTTGAGGTTGTAAATCACAGACCGTGTGTGTGGCGGCCCCAGTACTACATTGTGCTGAAATGACAGCCAGCGGTTTATAATCAGAACTCGTTAACAACCAAATCAACCCCCGGCCTCCCCTTTCATCTCCACAAGGCAATAATCTTTTCATTGTAAAAGAATACGGCCAAACCCACCACCCCCCCACCCCCCACACACAATGGCAAGAGAAAATAAACATTCCACTCAAGGCTAGGACGGCATGATCGTAACCGGGAGCAGCCCCTGAAACCTGAGAGCCGCAACATCTGGAGCGCATTGGCCACTTCAGCTGACAGATGTGCTGTGTTTGCAGTTATGACAAAGTAGCGGGGAGGTAGATGCATGATGATGTATTGCGATTACCTCATCTACACAACACCGTGCAGATATGGACATATATTGTGGGCAAGGGTGGGTGTGAGAGGGAGGGAGCCACAGGAACTGAGTCCCATCCACCCATCACCCTCTGTGCTCACTCTCCTACACTGGCTCCCGGTCCGGCAACGCCTCCATTTTAAAATTCTCATCCTTGTGTTCAAATCCCTCCGTAGCCTCGGCCCCCCCCCTCCCTATCTCTTTAATCTCCTCCAGCCCCACAACCCTCCGAGATCTCCGCACTCCCCCAATTCTGGCCTCTTGCGCGTCCCCGATTTCCTCCCTTGAGAGAGAGAAGACTCCCCTTTGGTTTAAAGAAAAATTCGCATTTCTATAGCGCCTTTCACGACCTCAGGACGTCCCAAAGTGATTTGCAGCCAATGAACTAGTTTTGAAGTGTAGTCCCTCTTACTGTAACCTCCTCCAGCTCCAGAACCCTCCGAGATCTCTGCGTTTCCTCAATTCTGGTCACTTGAGCATTCCCGATTTCCATCGCTCCACCATTGGTGGCTGTGCCTTCAGCTGCCTGGGCCCTAAGCTCTGGAATTCCCTCCCTAAACCTCTCCCCCTCTCTCTCCTCCTTTAAGATTCTCCTTAAAACCTCCCTCTTTGACCTAGTTTTTGGTCACCTGCCCTAATATACCCTTATGTGGCTCGGTGTCAAATTCTGTCTGAAAATCGCTCCTGTGCAGCGCCCTGGGATGTTTTAGTGCATTAAAGGCACTGTATAAATGCAAGTTGTTGTTGTAAACGGTTCCAGAACTTGGTCTCTAATCTTGGTGGGGGCCAGTGATTGGGAGGCTACACAAACATTGGTGCTCATTAGGCGAACGTGGGGAAAAGCAAGAGAGTAACGTTACATAGCAAAATTAGGAGGCCATTCAGCCCCTCCAGCCATTGAGTAAGATGGAGGCTGATCTGTATCTGAAATCTATTTACCCGCCTTTGCTCCACATCCCTCGAGACCCAAAAAAAATCCACCCATCTCAGTCTAGAAAGCTCCAATTGACCCACCGCCTCTTAGGGCAGAGAGTTCCAGATTTCCACGACCTTTTGTGTGAAGAAATGCTTCCTGACATCACCTGTAGTGTATGTACCTTTAAGGGGAGAACTACTTTTTACAGCTCCTGTATACTGTAGTACCGGCAGTGACCACACCTGCATATAAACCCTGAGTAGGGATCTGTACTGTTAGTTTTAGAGTAACCCTCATCCAGTAAACACCTGTTGATTGTTCCTCTGCAGTCTCTGTCTATTGATTGAAGGACACACTACATTAAGATACACGGATTTAACATTGGCGACAAGAAAATTCGAATCTACCTGCAACTCTGCAGAAGGAAATTCCATCATTGCTGTGAATTCTGTTGTAAACGGCTCTTTGACAAGGAGATAGTGAAGAAAGTACTGCTGTTTCTTCGGAGAGTCCAGAGGCACGGGCATCGACCATCCGGCGGAGACTCCAGCGAGACAGGCTGGCAGCAGGTATGGCGCAGACCCTTCCCGGACGGCGGCGGCTGGAGCCGACCGACGGCACAGGGGAAGGCCGAGCAGCGTCGGCGTGATAAGAGAGAGGGTAAAGCGCACAGGGCGCAGCCGGGGTTGAAGACCGAGCGGCGTCAACGGAAAAAAAAAAGAGAGAGAGGGTAGAGCGCATGGGGCACAGCTGGGGTTCAGGACCGAGCAGCGTCAACGAGAGAGGCGCGCAGGAAAACGCGCAGAGCGCGGCCGGTGTTCAAGGGCTGAACAGCGTCCACGGGGGAACAAAGGAAAGCGCGGGAGACGCCATTTGAGCCGCAGCGAAGAAGAAGGGAGAGCGCGGGAGATGCCATTTTTGAGCCGCAGCGGAGAAGAGGGGAGAGCGCGGGAGACGCCATTTTTGAGCCAGCGGAGAAGAAGGGAGAGCGCGGGAGACGCCATTTTTAGCCAGTCTAACCACACCCAGGGATGCCGAAGAGTGGCAGTGTCACAGCGTTCGACAATGAAGTCGAAGATTGGGTGACATATGTAGAACGCATAGAAGTGTACTGCAAGGCGAATGAAGTGCCAAATGCCAGGAAAGCACTGGTATTGTTGAATTCCATGGGTGCAAAAACGTATGGCTTACTGCGAAACCTAGTAACCCCAGAGAAGCCAGTGGAAAAGGATTTTGAAAGCATAGTGGCAATCCTACAGGACCACTTAAACCCCGCACCGCTGCTGATAGCAGAAAGATTTAAGTTTCACAAAAGGAACCAGCATAAAGATGAAAGTAATGCTGAGTATTTAACGGAACTGCGCAAGCTATCAAAACACTGCCAGTTTGGAACGGGACTAGCAGATACTTTAAGGGACAAGTTTGTGTGTGGGCTTCAAAGTGAAGGAACCCAGAAACGGCTTCTATCAGAAAAGGATCTTACGCTGGACAAGGCTTTCAGCATGGCAGTATCACATGAAGCAGCCGCACGGGGCGCTGCAGAGATACAACGGAGACCGCAAGAATATGGCACAAATGAAATATCATATGGAGCAGTGAAGTGTTATCGCTGCGGCAGAACAACACACGACCATAAGGATTGTTGGTTCAAGGACCAAGTGTGCAGACAGTGTGGAAAATTAGGACACATAGCAAGGGTCTGCAGGTCGGGAAAGAAAACCAGCAGCAAGAAATCTCCACAGGAGAAGTACAAAAAGGTACATAAGGTGACGGAGAGCAGTTCAGACGAACAGAAAAGTGATACAGACTCCGGAAGCAAGGAGCTGGGTTGTCTGAAACGACATAATGTAATCAAAATGGAGGATCACCAAACTATCTGGGTCACGCTCAAGATAGACGGAGTCCAAGTGAAAATGGAATTGGACACAGGATCAGCCCTAACAGTCATAAACCGAAGGGACTACAAGCGGCTATTCTCACATATACCCTTGAGAGATACAGAGATTGTCTTGAAGACGTACACGGGGCAAAAAGTCTACCCCAAAGGAAAAATAAGGGTGAACGTTATATATAACGGCAAGGAAACACCAAAAATTGACCTATATGTATTGCCAGATGGAGGACCACCACTACTAGGACGTGAATGGATCCGGAAGATACAGCTAGATTGGCATTCCATACAAGCACTGACTGTAGATGCCAAAATGGATGACGATGTCACACCTGGGCGACTGTCAAAAATGCTAACTGACGCACAAGAAGTGTTCCAGGAGGGACTCGGAACACTAAAAGGCATAACAGCGATGATCAAAATAGAGGAAAAGGCAAGCCCAAAGTTTTTTAAGGCCAGACCGGTGCCTTATGCGATCCGCCCAGCCGTCGAAGCAGAGCTGGAAGGTTTGGAACGTTCTGGAGTGCTGTCCAAAGTGGACTGGAGCGAGTGGGCTACACCCATCGTTCCTGTAATGAAGAGGTCGTTGAGTAATATGCCTGGGGAACCAAAGAAGGTTC
This sequence comes from Somniosus microcephalus, assembly GCF_052327205.1. NCBI lineage: Eukaryota > Metazoa > Chordata > Chondrichthyes > Squaliformes > Somniosidae > Somniosus > Somniosus microcephalus. The sequence continues at coordinate 368,749,344 of NC_140989.1, read as the reverse complement.
GCATCTGTGGGGGACTTTAAGGTGACAGTGAACCCAGTCCTTCACACGGTACAATATCCGCTTCCGCGGATTGAAGATATTTTTGCCTCGCTATCTGGAGGAAAACGCTTCACTAAGATTGATCTGGCCCAGGCGTACCTGCAAATGGAGGTAGAAGAAGCCTCGAAACAGTACCTCACGATCAACACTCATAAAGGTCTCTACCAATACAATCGGCTGGTGTTCGGGGTAGCATCAGCTCCGGCTATTTGGCAAAGGGCAATTGGTCAAGTCCTCCAAGGGATTCCAGGGACCCAGTGTTATTTGGACGACATCCTGGTCACGGGCGAAAATGACAGTGATCACCTCGCCAACCTGGAGCAGGTGCTCACTAGATTGAAGGAATATGGGCTCCGAGCTAATCGCCACAAATGCGAGTTTTTCCAGAAGCAGATCTCGTATTGTGGCCACGTTATTGATGAAGAGGGGTTACATAAGTCCCCTGAAAAGATTGAGGCAGTAGTCAAGGCTCCAGCACCGGAAAATGTGTCACAACTGAGGTCGTTCCTCGGGCTGGTGAACTACTACCATAAGTTCTTACCAAATTTGTCTACGGTACTACACCCACTGCACACCCTACTGCAAACGGGGGTACCATGGAAGTGGGATGACGAACGTAGACGAGCTTTCCAGAAGTGCAAAGAATTGATCACATCCAAAAAGGTGTTGGCCCATTTCAACCCAGCACTACCAATTCGGTTGGCGTGTGATGCATCACCCTATGGTATTGGAGCGGTGCTGTCGCACAAACTCCTGGACGGCTCGGAGAGGCCAGTAGCCTTTGTGGCTCGGTCACTAACCTCAGCCGAGCGTAACTACGCCCAGATTGACAGGGCGGCCCTCAGCCTAGTGTGGGGAGTGAAAAAGTTCAACCACTATCTGCATGGGCAGAAGTTCACCTTGCTGACTGACCACCAACCACTTGTCTCCATCTTTAATCCAAAGAAGGGCGTTCCGGTGATGACTGCGCAATGGCTACAAAGATGGTCCCTTTTTCTAGGGGCGAACCAATATGAAATAGAGTATAAGGGCATGAAACAGCATGGAAACGCTGATGGGCTATCACGCCTGCCACTGCCTACTGCGGAGGAAGCACCAGCAGTGGACCCTGTCGAAATACTTTATTCGACTATAATTGAATGCTTGCAAGTAACTAACGCGGATATAGAGAAGGAGACCCGAAATGACCCGACACTGTCTCGGGTATATGACTTGACGGTGAAGGGATGGCCAACGCATGGTGACTCACTGTTGCCAGCATTCTCATCCAGAAGAGAACAGCTGTCAGTATGCCAGGGGACCTTGATGTGTGGATCCCGAGTGGTAATTCCACCCAAGTTAAGGGAGAGAGTGCTCAATGAGCTTCACGAAGGCCATCTGGGAGGGGCAAAAATGAAAAGCCTTGCTAGGGCTTATGTGTGGTGGCCGGGGATCGATCAGCAAATCGAGGACCTGACAAAGAGCTGCTCAGGATGCCAGAAGGTCCAAAATGCACCACCACATGCCCCTCTACACCCATGGGAGTGGCCCTCCTCTCCATGGCAACGGGTGCATATTGATTTTGCTGGTCCATTCATGGACTCAATGTTTTTAATAGCCGTGGATGCGCACTCGAAATGGCCTGAGGTGATCAAAATGTCCTCCACCACCACGGAGAAAACTATTGCAGTCCTACGGACCATATTTGCCAGGAACGGCTTGCCAGAGCAGATTTGCTCTGATAACGGACTACAGTTTGTGTCCGAAGAGTTTCGGAAATCTATGAAAAGGAATGGGGTAAGGCATTACACATCCGCCCCGTATCAAATGGATTGGCTGAGAGGTTCGTACAAACCTTTAAAAAGGCAGTAAGGGTCATGTGCGATGACGACATTCCACTGCAGCATAAGGTGGACAATTTCCTGTTAGCCTACAGAAATGCGACACATGTAGTCACCAACCAGACCCCGGCCATGATGTTCTTTAACCGAAGGTTGAGATCTCGTCTGGATTTGCTCAGACCAAATGTACGAAGAGATGTTGAGAATAAGCAATTCTAGCACATCAATGAGAAGCCGACAAGGAGCTTCAATGTAGGGCAACCAGTCTTGGCCCGCGAGTACCGAACAGAGAAATGGCAACCAGGGAACGATATGCACACGGCAGGGACCACTAATGTACACAGTGGATGTTGGGGAGAACATTGTGAGACGCCATGTCGACCAGATCCTAGAGTCACAGGAACGAGTCAACCCCATGTCTCGCGTACCTGGTGATGAACCCGACATACAGGTAGCATCTACCCCAGAAACAGTAGCATTGGAAGCTGATGAACCAACCGACGACAGGGAGCCAGAATCGCCTCCGCACCAAGAGCAAGACACTCAGGAAAGGCACTATCCAGAAAGGATCAGGAAGCCGCCCCAAAGACTGAATTTATAAATGGACTATTTTCAGTTAATGTTGCATGTTAAAAGTGTTAATTGTTAAATGAATGTTATGGTACTGTTACTCTAAAAGGGGAGGAATTGTAGTGTATGTACCTTTAAGGGGAGTACCGGCAGTGACCAGACCTGTATATAAAGCCTGAGTAGGGATCTGTACTATTAGTTTTAGAGTAACCCTCATCCAGTAAACACCTGTTGATTGTTCCTCTGCAGTCTCTGTCTATTGATTGAAGGACACACTACATTAAGATACACGGATTTAACATCACCCTTCACGGCCTGGCTCTAATTTTAAGGTTATGTCCGCTTGTTCTGGACTCTCCCCACCACAGGAAATAGTCTCTCTCTATCGACCCGATCAAGTCCTTTAATCATCTTAAGCACCTCAATCAGATCACCCCTTAATCTTCTATACTCGAGGGAATACAAGACTAGTCTGTGCAACCTGTCCTCGTAATTTAACCCTTTTAGCCCCGGTATCATTCTGGTGAATCTGGGCTGCATCCTCTACATTGGGGAGACCAAATGCAGATTGGGTGACCGCTTTGCGGAACACCTCCGTTCAGTCCGTAAGGTTGACCCCGAGCTTCCGGTCGCCTGTCACTTTAATTCTCCGCTCCATTCCCACTCGGACCTCTCCGTCCTCGGCCTCTTGCACTGTTCCAATGTAGCTCAACGTAAGCTCGAGGAACAGCACCTCATCTTTCGACTAGGCACTTTACAGCCTTCTGGCCTCAACATTAAGTTCAACAATTTCAGACCATAACCTCTGCCCCTATCCTTTTTTTCATTTTTCTTTCTCTCTCACATGGCAGCTGTTGATTATTCTGCCATTTACACTTCATCTAGAGTCATCTTTTGTTTCTTAACTTGTCCCATTACCTTTTGCCTTGCACCATCATCTCTTTTGTCATTTAATCTCTCCTGCCTTCCATCCTATCACAGACCTTCCCTTTTGTTCTTTCCTCCCCTCCCCGCTCTCCCTGTCCCTGCACTTGCTTAAAAACCTGTCCCATCTCCAGCTTTTTCCAGTTCTGACGAAGGGTCATCGACCTGAAACGTTAACTCTGTTTCCCTCTCCACGGACGCTGCCTGACCCGCTGAGTATTTCCAGCATTTTCTGTTTTAATTTTCAGATTTACAGCGTCTGCAGTATTTTGCTTTTAGAGAGTAGTAATTATGGGGGACTTCAACTATCCTAATATAGACTGGGATAGTAATAGTGTAAAGGGCAGGGAGGGGGGAAGAATTTCTGAAGTGTGTTCAGGAGAACATTCTTGATCAGTAAGTTTCTGGCCCAACGAGGGAGGAGGCATTGCTGGATCTGGTTCTGGGGAATGAGGTGGGTCAAGTGGAGCAAGTGTCAGTAGGGGAACATTTAGGGAACAGTGATCATAGTATCATAAGGTTTAACTAGTTATGGAAAAGGACGGAGCAATCGAGAGTAAAAGTATTTAATTGGAGGAAGGCAAATTTCAGTGGGATGAGAACGGATCTGGGTCGGGTAAATTAGACTCAAAGACTGGTATACAGGCAAAACTGTAGTGGAACAATGAGCTGCCTTTAAATAGGAGATAGTTTGGCTACAGTTGAGGTACATTCCCACTAGGGGGAAAGGTAGGGCAACTAAAGTCAGAGCTCCCTGGATGACGAAAGAGATAGAGAGGAAGATGAAGCAGAAAAAGAGCGCGTATGACAGATGTCAGGTCGAGAATACATCTGAGAATCAGGCTGAATATAGAAAGTTCAGAGGGGAACTGAAAAAAAAACTAAGAGGGGAAAAGGGAATAGAATGGCAACCAACATAAAAGGTAATCCAAAAGTCTTCTACAGGCATATAAATAGTAAACTGTAGTAAGAGGAGGAGTGGGGCCAATTAGCGACCAAAAAGGAGACCTACGCATGGAGGCAGAGGGCTGAGGTACTAAATGAGTATTTTGCATGTGCCTTCACCAAGGAAGAGGATGCTGCCATAGACATAGTGAAAGAGGAGGTAGAGGAGGTACTGGATGGGATCAGAATTGATAAAGACAAGGTTCTAGAAAGGCTGGCTGTACTTAAAGTAGATAAGTCACCAGGACCAGATGGGAGGCATCCTATGCTGCTGAGGGAAGTGAAGGAAGATATCGTGGAGGTACTGGCCATAATCTTCCAAACCTCCTTAGAAATGGGGGTGGTGCCAGAGGACTGGAGAATTGCAAATGTTGCAATATTGTTCAAAAAAGCGTATAAATACAAATCCAGCAACTAGGGACTGCTGCACTGTCGGAGGGGCAGTACTGAGGGAGTGCTGCATTGTCGGAGGGGCAGTCCTGAGGGAGTGCTGCACTGTCGGAGGGGCAGTGCTGAGGGAGTGCTGCACTGTCGGAGGGGCAGTACTGAGGGAGTGCTGCACTGTCGGAGGGGCAGCACTGAGGGAGCGCTGCACTGTCGGAGGGGCAGCACTGAGGGAGCGCTGCACTGTCGGAGAGTCAGTACTGAGGGAGTGCTGCACTGTCGGAGGGGCAGTACTGAGGGAGTGCTGCACTGTCGGAGGGGCAGTACTGAGGGAATGCTGCACTGTCGGAGGGGCAGCACTGAGGGAGTGCTGCACTGTCGGAAGGGCAGTACTGAGGGAGAGCCGCACTATTGGATGGGCAGTACTGAGGGAGCGCCGCACTGTCGGAAGGGCAGTACTGAGGGAGAGCCGCACTATTGGATGGGCAGTACTGAGGGAGCGCCGCACTGTCGGAGGTGCAGTATTGAGGGAGCGTGGCACTGTCGGAGGGGTAGTACTGAGGGAGCGCCGCACTGTCGGAGGTGCGGTATTGAGGGAGCGCGGCACTGTTGGAGGGGCAGTACTGAGGGAGCGCTGCACTGTCGCAGGGGCATTACTGAGGGAGCGCTGCACTGTCGGAGAGGCAGCACTGAGGGAGTGCCGCACTTCGGAGGGGCATTACTGAGGGAGCACTGCACTGTCGGAGGGGCAGTACAGAGGGAGTGCTGCACTGTCGGAGGGGCAGTACTGATGGAGCGCTGCACTGTCGGAGGGGCAGTACTGAGGGAGCGCTGCACTGTCGGAGGGGCAGTACTGAAGGAGTGCTGCACTGTCGGAGGGGCAGTACTGAGGGAGCGCTGCACTGTCGGAGGGGCAGTACTGAGGGAGAGCTGCACTATTGGATGGGCAGTACTGAGGGAGCGCCGCACTGTCGGAGGTGCAGTATTGAGGGAGCACGGCACTGTCGGAGGGGCATTACTGAGGGAGCGCTGCACTGTCGGAGGGGCAGCACTGAGGGAGCGCCGCACTGTCGGAGGGGCAATACTGAGGGAGCGCTGCACTGTCGGAGGGGCAGTACTGAGGGAGTGCTGCACTGTTGGAGGGGCAGCACTGAGGGATCACCGCACTGTTGGAGGGGCATTACTGAGGGAGCGCTGCACTGTCGGAGGGGCAGCACTGAGGGAGTGCTGCACTGTCAGAGCGGCAGTACTAAGGGAACGCTGCACTGTCGGAGGAGCAGTACTGAGGGAGCGCTGCACTGTCGGAGGGGCAGTACTGAGGGTGCGAATCACTGTCGGAGGGGCAGTACTGAGGGTGCGTTGCACTGTCGGAGGGGCAGTACTGAGGGAGCGCTGCACTGTCGGAGGGGCAGTACTGAGGGTGCGCTGCACTGTCGGAGGGGCAGTAGTGAGGGAGCGCTGCACTGTCGGAGGGGCAGTACTGAGGGAGTGCTGCACTGTCGGAGGGGCAGTAATGAGGGAGCGCTGCACTGTCGGAGGGGCAGTAACGAGGGAGTGCTGCACTGTCGGAGGGTCAGCACTGAGGGAGCGCCGCACTGTCGGAGGGGCATTACTGAGGGAGCGCTGCACTGTCGGAGGGGCAGTACTGAGGGAGTGCTGCACTGTCGGAGCGGCAGTACTAAGGGAACGCTGCACTGTTGGAGGAGCAGTACTGAGGGAGTGCTGCACTGTCGGAGGGGCAGTAACGAGGGAGTGCTGCACTGTCAGAGTGGCAGTAACGAGGGAGTGCTGCACTGTCGGAGGGTCAGTACTGAGGGAGCGCTGCACTGTCGGAGGGGCAGTACTGAGGGAGCGCTGCACTGTCGGAGGTTCAGTACTGAGGGTGCGCTGCACTGTCGGAAGGGCAGTACTGAGGGAGCGCTGCACTGTCGGAGGGGCAGTACTGAGAGAGCGCTGCACTGTCGGAGGGTCAGTACTGAGGGAGTGCTGCACTTTCGGAGGGTCAGTACTGAGGGAGCGCTGCACTGTCGGAGGGGCAGTACTGAGGGTGCGCTGCACTGTCGGAGGGGCAGTACTGAGGGAGTGCTGCACTGTCGGAGGGGCAGTAACGAGGGAGCGCTGCACTGTCGGAGGGGCAGTAACGAGGGAGCGCTGCACTGTCGGAGGGGCAGTACTGAGGGAGCGCCGCACTGTCGGAGGGGCAGTACTGAGGGAGCGCTGCACTGTCGGAGGGGCAGTACTGAGGGAGTGCTGCACTGTCGGAGGGGTAGTAACGAGGGAGCGCTGCACTGTCGGAGGGGCAGTAACGAGGGAGTGCTGCACTGTCGGAGGGTCAGCACTGAGGGAGCGCCGCACTGTCGGAGGGGCATTACTGAGGGAGCGCTGCACTGTCGGAGGGTCAGTACTGAGGGTGCGCTGCACTGTCGGAAGGGCAGTACTGAGGGAGCGCTGCACTGTCGGAGGGGCAGCACTGATGGAGCGCCGCACTGTTGGAGGGGCAGTACTGAGGGAGTGCTGCACTGTCGGAGGGGCAGTACTGAGGGAGTGCTGCACTGTCGGAGGGGCAGTACTGAGGGTGCGCTGCACTGTCGGAAGGGCAGTACTGAGGGAGTGCTGCACATTCGGAGGGTCAGTACTGAGGGAGCGCTGCACTGTCGGAGGGGCAGTACTGAGGGAGTGCTGCACTGTCGGAGGGGCAGTAACGAGGGAGCGCTGCACTGTCGGAGGGGCAGTAACGAGGGAGTGCTGCACTGTCGGAGGTGCAGTACTGAGGGAGTGCTGCACTGTCGGAGGTGCAGTACTGAGGGAGTGCCGCACTGTCGGAGGGGCAGTACTGAGGGAGCGCTGCACTGTCGGAGGGGCAGTACTGAGGGAGTGCTGCACTGTCGGAGGTGCCATCTTTCGGATGATACGTTAAACCGAGACCCCTTTGGCCCACTCAAGTGGAAGTTAAAGCTCCCACGGCTCTAATTCGAAGACGAGCAGGGGAGTGCTCTCTGGTGTCCTGCGCCAATATTTCTCCCTCAACCAACATCACTAAGAAACGTCAGTACGGGGTTTTGTACTTAAATCTCAAAAATTGGACTTGAACGCACGACCTTCTAGATTCAGTGGCGACAGAGGTACCACTGAGTCACGGCTGACACTATATATCACGCACATACGTGTGATAGTGTGTCACGTATCGGCAACACAGGAGGCTGAGGGGAGATTTAATAAGGTGTATAAAATTATGAGGGGCTGAGATCGAGTGGATAGGAAGGACCTATTTCCCTTAGCAGAGAGGTCAATAACCAGGGGGCAGAGATTTAATGTAAAGATCTCATCGAAACCTATAAAATTCTGTCAGGTCTGGACAGACTAGATGCAGGAAGGATGTTCCCGATGGCGGGGAGTCCAGAACCAGGGGTCACAGTCTAAGGATAAGGGGTAAGCCATTTAGGACACAGATGAGGAGGAATTTCTTCACCCAGAGAGTGGTGAACCTGTGGAATTCAGGAGGCAGTTGAGGCCAATTCATTAAATATATTCAAGAAGGAGTTGGATATATTTCTTAAGGCTAAAGGGATCAAGGGATATGGGGAGAAGGCAGGGACAGGGTACTGAATTTGGATGATCAGCCATGATCTCATTGAATGGCGGAGCAGGCTCGAGGGGCCGAATGGCCGACTCCTGCTCCTATCTTCTATGTAGAGGGGAGTTGAGGGGAACTTTTTCACCCAGAGGGTGGTGGCGGTCTGGAACTCACTGCCTGAAAGGGTGGTAGAGGCAGAAACCCTCATCACATTTAAAAAGTACTTGGATATGCACTTGAAGTGTCGTAACCTACAGGGCTACGGACCAAGAGCTGGAAAGTGGGATTAGGCTGGAGAGCTCTTTGTCGGCCAGCACGGACACGATGGGCCGAATGGCCTCCTTCTGTGCTGTAAATCTCTATGATTCTATGAAAGTTCTTTGGTATTACTGCGTATTGCAGCGATGGGCGCCTGTTGTCAGCAGTTATTGCAGATTGAATCCCATCCCTCAGTCACCCTTTGCCGGAGGACATTCAATGGGGTTAAAATCAAAGAAAAAAAGTTTACGAGAAAGTTTTCCCCTTTACTTGGAATCGATTCTCTAAATGTCACCGCAAATGGCGCACGAAAAAATAATTTGTCGAAACGCAGTAGGTAGGAAAAGCTTTGATGATTGTTTTAAATGACTCCCAATTGCCAGAACAGGAACACTTGGCTGATTGTGAAGTGGCAGACACAGCACAGAATGATGAAGCAATTTCTAGCGAGCTCTCTGATTTCTCCCAGCACTGCATCTAATCAACCGTCTGTTCCAGCATGTCTGAGGCCGGCTGTTGTGTACAGTCGACAGGCAGCTTCAGATCAGGACACGATACCGAAAGTTTGGGCATGCGATGTCATGGGGTGGGGTGGGGCGGGGGGGGGGCGCGGAGAGAGGGGTGGGTGTGGGGGAAATCTGCCTTTAAATCTTGCACGAATGCTTTTTTTTTGATGCATGTGTCAGAAAGAGAGAGAGAGAGAGAGAGAGGGAGATGGTACCGAAACAGACAAATCTTTACTGTCACACCGCATCATCAAAACAAACCCGTCAACTCTCTTAAAGTGGGCGGCTGTGGGATTTTTTTTCCTTCCTTCTAAAGGTTGAACGGATCGCAGTCGGACGCATGACCCAGGGGCTGAGCAGTTGAGAACGCCCCCAGGCACCTCAGTCGCGCTTACCTGATCAAGAAAGATTGTCACCTTAATGTGTCCTGGGGCCAATATTTATCCCTCAACCAACATCACTAAAACAGATTATCCGGTCATTATCACATTGCTGTTTGTGGGAGCTTGCTGTGCGCAAATTGGCTGCCGCGTTTCCCACATTACAACGGTGACTACACTTCAAAAGTACTTCATTGGCTGTAAAGCGCTTTGAGACGTCCGGTGGTCGTGAAAGGCGCTATAGAAATGCAAGTCTTTCATTCTTTAATATGGACAGGCTGCTGGATGTAGCATTTTGCCGTCAGTTCAAACCGGCGTGGTACATAAGAACATAAGGAGCAGGAGTCGGCCATTCGGCCCCTCGAGCCTGCTCCGCCATTCAATCAGATCATGGCTGAAATTTTATATCAACTCCACTTTCACGCCCGATCGCCATATCCCTTGATTCCCTTAGTGGCCAATAATCCATCGATCTCTGTCTTGAATATACTCAGCCACTGAGCCTCCACAGCCCTCTGGGGCAGAGAATTCCAAAGATTCACCACCCTCTGAGTGAAGAAATTTCTCCTCATCTCAGTCCTAAATGTCCGACCCCTTATTCTGAGACTGTGACCCCTGGTTCTAGACTCTCCAGCCAGGGGAAACAATCTGCATGTAATCAAAGCTAAATGACCCCTTTAGAAATCGGTCGTGTCGTCAGAATAAAGAGCTGTGTAGAGCACTCCAAATGATACCTGTGCTTATTATAGCACCGTATTGCATCGAAAATTCTCCACAATGAATTGCTCTCGATGACTGTGTGTGGCTGGTGTTTCCTCTTTACATCTTTTGTATCAATGCTTCACGTAATTTATAGTCTTGGTCCTAAAATTCGGACTTGTTTGAACCTCAATTTATTAGGTCAATGGCTAGTTGACTATTTAAGATTGCTTCAGATCAGCCATCCCCGAGGTCAAGTGGCTGCGGATTATATTACACCGCTATTAGGGGCGGTGGCACTGAAAACTACTTCAACAAGACCAAAAAAAAATAGCCCGCAAATCTGAAATTAAAACAAAATTAGAAATGAGAAATGCTCAGCGAGTCTGTCAACACCTGGGGGAAAGACAGATTAATGTTTCAGGCGTAGACCCTCTACCCCCTGTTCTGAGTTCTGACAAAAGGCCTTATGCCACCCTCTTGCCTATCCCCCCACTCCCATCGCCCCACCATTGGTGGCTGTGCCTTCAGCTGCCTGGGCCTTAAACTCTGGAATTCCCTCCCTAAACCTCTCCACCTCTCTCTCCTCCTTTAAGATGCTCCTTAAAACCTCCCTCTTTGACCCAGCTTTTGGTCACCTGTCCTAATATCTCCTTATGTGGCTCGGTGTCAAATTTTGTTTGATAATCACTCCTGTGGAGAGCCTTGGGATGTTTTAATATGTTAAAGGTACTATATAGATGTGGCCACTTATTCCTTATGCATCCCTGAAGCACCTTGGAGGCATTCTATGTTAAAGGCGCTCGTTAACTATATAAGTGGAACTATAAACCAGTTAGCCTGACATCAGTAGTAGGCAAAATGCTAGAATCTATTATTAGGGACGTGGTAACAGGGCACTTAGAAAATCATAATATGATTGGCGCAGAGTCAACATGTTTTTATGAAAGGGAAATCGTGTTTGACAAATGTTGTTTGAAGATGTAACTAGTAGGATGGATAAGGGGGAACCAGTGGATGTGGTGTATTTGGATTTTCAGAAGGCATTCGATAAGGTACCACACAAGAGGTTATTACACAAAATTGGGGCTCATGGGATTGGGGGTAATATACTAGCATGGATTGAGGATTGGTTAATGGACAGAAAACTGAGAGTAGGAATAAACGGGTCATTTTCGGGTTGGCAGGCTGTAACTAGCGGGGTACCGCAAGGATCAGTGCTTGGGCCTCAGCTATTTACAATTTATATTGATGACTTAGATGAAGGGACTGAGTGCAACGCATCCAAGTTTGCTGATGAGACAAGGTTAGATGGGAAAGTAAGCTGTGAGGAGGATGCAAAGAGGCTGCAGAGAGATATAGACAGGTTGACTGAGTGGGCAAGAACATGGCAAATGGAATACAATGTGGGGAAGTGTGAAGTTATCCATTTTGGTAGGTAAAACAAAAAAGCAGCATATTTTTTGAATGGTGAGAGATTGGGAAATGTTTGCACTCAGGCGCACCTGGGTGTCCTGGTACATGAATCACAGAAGGTTAACATGCAGGTATAGCAAGCAATTAGGAAAGCAAATGGTATGTTAACTTTTGTTACAAAGGGATTAGAGTATATAAGAATAAAGAAGTCTTACTACAATTATCTAGGGCCCTGGTGAGACCACACCTGGAGTATTGTGTACAGTTTTGGTCTCCTTACCTAAGGAAGGATATACTTGCCATAGAGGGAGTGCAACGAAGGTTCACCAGACTGGTTCCTGGGATGAGGGGATTGTCCTATGAGGAGAGGTTGAGTAGACTAGGCCTATATTCCCTAGAGTTTAGAAGGATGAGAGGTGATCTCATTGAAACATACAAAATTCTTAAGGGGCTTGACAGTGTTAATGCTAGGAAAATGTTTCCCCTGGCTGGGGAGTCTAGAACCAGGGGTCACAGTCTTGGAATAAGGGGTCGGCCATTTAGGACTGAGATGAGGAGAAATTTCTTCACTCAGCGGGTGGTGAATCTTTGGAATTCTCTACCCCAGAGGGCTGTGGAGGCTCAGTCGTTGAGTATATTCAAGACAGAGATTGATAAATTTTTGGGAACGAAGGGAATCCAGGGATATGGGGATAGTGCGGGAAGGTGGAGTTGAGGTAGAAGATCAGCCATGATCTTATTGAATGGTGGAGCAGGCTCGAAGGGCTAAATGGCCGACTCCTGCTCCTAATTCTTATGTTCTTATGCAAGCTCAAAAAATTACAAAATAATACCGGGGTCTAGAGGATTAAATTATGAGGACAGGTTGCATAAACTTGGCTTGTATTCACTTGAGTTTAGAAGGTTGAGGGGTGATCTGATTGAGATGTTTAAGATGATTAAATAATTTGATAGGTTAGAGAGAGAGAAACTATTTCCTCAGGTGGGGGGAGTCCAGAACAAGGGGGCAGAACCTTAAAATTAGAGCCAGGCCGTTCAGGGGTGATGTCAGGAAGCACTTCTTCACACAAAGGGTCGTGGGAATCGGGAACTCTCTCCTCCAAATGGCTGTGGATGCTGGGGGTTAATTTGAGCTTTTCAGACTGAGATTGATAGATTTTTGTTCGGTAAGGGTATCAAGGGATATGGAGTAATGGCGGGTAAATGGGTTTGAAGTACAAATCAGCCATGATCAAATAGAATGGTGGAACAGGCTCAAGGGGCTGAATGGGAGAATGTTCACAGTAAACTAGTCGCAACAGCAGTGAAGTCCAAAACAAAAACACCCAAAGCAAGTGTTCTGCCAGTGGCACACGTCACTGAAATGAAACGGCACCGATTAACCCTTTTAAGTGCGGAATGTGTTTGGGATCTTGCACGTTGTGGTAACTCCCAAAGATGGCCTCCTCTTGTTCCTAATGTTCCTGAAACAAACTTAAAATATGGGAATGTGCAGCAGGTCAGTCATCATCTGAAAGACAACGGTCATGGACAGAGTGTTCACGTCACGCCCTGTCAGCCTGCGACTCCCTGCACTACTTCACATTATTCTCCAAAGGGAAGACAAAGGGAGATACAAAAATCAACAACAACTTGCATTTATATAGCGTCTTTAACTTAATAAAACCTCCCACGGGGCTTCACAGGAGTGTTATCAGACAAACCTCGATACCGAGACAATGAAAGATATTAAAAAGAAAAACGAACATTTCTATCGCGCATTTCACGACCACCGGACGTCTCAAAGCACTTTACAGCCAATGAAGTACTTTTGTAATGTGGGAAATGTGGCAGCCAATTTGCGCACAGCAAGCTCCCACAAACAGCAATGTGATAATGACCGGATAATCAGTTTTTGTTATGTGGATTAAGGGATAAATATTGGTCAGGACACCGGGGATAACTCCCCTGCTCTTCTTCGAAATAGTGCTATGGGATCTTTTACATCCACCTGAGAGAGCAGACGGGGCCTCGGTTTAACATCTTATCCAAAAGATGGCACCTCTGACAGTGCAGCACTCCCTCAGTACTGCACTGGGAGTGTCAGCCTAGATTTTTGTGTTGAAGTCTCTGGAGGGGGTCTTGAACACACGACCTTCTGACTCAGAGGCGAGAGTGTGACCCACTGAGCCATGGATGTCACTCAATTATTACAGGTGACCAAAAACTTGGTCAAAGAGGGAGGTTTTAAGGAGCGTCTTAAAGGTGGAGAGAGAGGTAGAGAGCTTAGGACCCAGGCAGCTGAAGGCATGGCTGCCAATGGTGGGACGAAGGGAGTGGGGGATGGACAAGAGTGTAATGATCAGTAACATGTCATTCTAGAATGGTACACTAGGTGGAGCTGTATGTTTAGTAGGGGGCTACCCACAAGGCAGTAGTCAAGATGGATGCCTGTACACTAGTCCACATGGCTGAATAAATGACTAGCTCAAGCTAGCTGTTCATAATGGAAAACGTCTATTTATTTATGAACATAACATGGTACCAGGATTGGTAATATCTGCTGAATATTGTGAAACACGACATGGAGAATTTGAAGCCACCGGAGAGTTTGAAACTCACGGGGAATGTCGACTGCAATTGGCGGACTTTCAAACAACAATTCGAACTCTACATTGCTGCCATCGGGTTCGGTACGAAGCCAGACGCAAGGAAAATAGCTTTACTGCTCACAGTTGCAGGCCCGCAGGTGATAGAGGTATTTAATACGTTTGTATTTGATCAAGAGGAGGACAGAGAAAAAATGGACGATGTGCTAAAGAAGTTTGATACACATTGTTCTCCCAAAAAGAACGAGACCTATGAGAGGTACGTGTTCCGTTCACGGACACAGCAGCAAAATGAGACTTTTGATAGCTTTGTGACCGATCTGAAACTGAAAGCACAGACATGTAATTTCTCTGTACTGAAATCATCCATGATTCGTAACCAGATTGTGTTTGGTATTCATGATAAAAAGGTCAGGGAATGTTTGTTGAGAGAAACCGAACTAACATTGGAGAAAGCTGTGAAAATATGTCATGCCAGTGAGCTAGCTCAACAGCACGCAAAGACTTTCAGTGAAATTAATAATAATGCGACTGTAGTAAGTGATAGTGCTGCTGTCGGTGCTGTGTCCTACGAGGGGAAGAAACATGGGCAGAACAGAAATGCAAAGCAATCAGAGGATGGAATTTTTAATTGTAAATGCTGTGGTTACCAGCACCAGCCAAGACAATGCCCAGCGTTTGGGAAAATGTGCACAAAATGTAATGGAAAGAATCACTTTGCCAAACAATGCTTTTCAAAAGTAAAAACAAAGAAAGGGCAACAAGTCAATGTCATTGAGGACACTGATTTAAGTGAGACATTTTTTGTAGGAGTGGTGTCATGTGACAATATAGACAAGGATACAGAAAATGTGCAGCCCTCAGGAATGGACAATGCTGAACATAAAGTTAATGCAGCAAAAGAGGACAAATGGATGATGCCACTGCAGGTAAATGGAGCATTAGTTACATTGAAACTAGACACTGGGGCAAAAGCAAACTTAATCAGTATGAGTGACATTAAAAATATGAAAGAAAAGCCCAAAATACAGAAAAAGTCAGTACTACTGAAGAACTATAATGGACAGAAAATTGATAGCTTAGGTGTATGCAGACTTAAAGTGACAGTCAAAGACAAAGTGCATCATCTCATGTTTTCTGTTGTGGCTGAAGGACTTGATTCACTATTAGGTGACAAAGCTTGTGAGGACTTAGAACTGGTCAAGAGAGTCTACCGTATAAACTGTGCCATAAGCAGACCAGATGACTCAGTGGATTCTGTAGTGAGTAATTTCCAGGATGTGTTCAAAGGATTTGGAGTTCTACCATTCTCTTACAAGATCCAGCTAAAGGAGAATGCTCAGCCAGTGGTACATGCTCCACGGAGAGTTCCAGCACCCCTGCATGACCGGCTCAAGAAAGAACTGGACAGAATGACCACACTAGGAGTCATCAGGAAAGTCGAAGAGCCAACAGACTGGGTTAACTCCATGGTATGTGTAAAGAAAAAGAACAATGATCTAAGAGTATGCATGGATCCAAAGGACTTAAATGCAAACATAAAACGTGAACACTACCAGATTCCCAAGCAAGAAGAAATCACCAGTGAAATGTCAGGTGCCAGATACTTTACAAAGCTCGATGCCTCACAAGGATTTTGGCAACTAAAACTGGATGAGGAGAGCACCAAATACTGTACCTTCAACACACCATTTGGCAGGTATTGTTTCCTCAGAATGCCTTTCGGGATAATATCTGCATCTGAAATCTTTCATAGAGCGATGGAACACATAATTGAAGGTCTGGAAGGAGTTCGGGTCTATGTTGATGACATCATCATCTGGGGCTTCACACTGAAAGAACACAGTGAGAGACTGACTAAAGTGCTACAGAGCATACGCCGGAATGGACTGAAGCTCAACAAAGCCAAGTGTCAGTTTGGCGTCCAGGAAGTCACTTTCCTAGGAGATAATCTATCTGGTAAAGGAATAGAGCCAGATATGGAAAAAGTAAACGCCATACTCAAAATGCCCCGACCCACTGACAAAAAAGGAGTGCTACGCATCATGGGGATGATAAACTTCATTGGAAAGTTCATTCCTAACTTGTCAGCCAAGACAGCCTGTCTGCAAGACCTGCTACATAAAACAAATGAGTTCGCATGGACAGAAAGACATGAACAAGAGTGGATGAACCTCAAAATAGTGCTGACAACCACACCTGTACTCACCTTCTTTGACCCAACAAAGAGAATCAAAGTGTCAACGGATGCATCAAAAGATGGCCTAGGCATGGTCTTGCTACAAGCAGAGGATGAAGATTGGAAGCCTGTTGCCTATGCCTCCAGGTCTATGACTGATTCTGAGTGTCGATACGCCCAGATTGAAAAGGGATGTCTAGGCTTGGTAGTTGGACTAGAAAAGTTCCATGGCTACGTATATGGACTTCCCACCTTCACAGTTGAGACAGACCACTGCCCACTGGTTGCCATCATAAAAAAAAATCTGAATGAGATGTCTCCAAGGATTCAACAACTCATGATGAAGCTGCAAAGATATGACTTTGAACTGATCTACACACCAGGCAAACACATAGGCCTAGAAATTCAGTGGGTTGCGCCAGCCGCTAACGCCATAAAAGGGCTATATTTCCGGCGCTAGACACTTAGCGCCTGAGCGCAGTCCGATCTGCGCCGACGCCCAAATTCAGTTGACATTTAGCGCCGGCGCAAAGTGTTTGTGCCCGCTCAGGTGCGCGCGCAGCTTATGATGTCATATCGTCGCGCAATGCTGTTTGTGCGCCCCAAACCGGAAATTCAGTGGCGCCCGCCCAATGTGGGCATGGCGCTGCTAAGAACTGTGAGGTGGAACGCAAAAGAGGCCCTGTGGGCCTCGGGGAGCGCAAATTAAAGGGCACTTACACTGACCTATAAAGCCCAGCCATTTTGCTGCAATGACTTCACTGCTTTGGATTTCTGGACAGAGACCAAGGGACAGAGGTTACTGATTTGGGACAACATAGGAGAGGTATTTTTGGCTTCCGGCCAGTGCTTTGACATTTGATTCATTGTGATTTATCTGTTCTCAACTTTATTATGGGGGCTGTATGGGGGGCCAACCCTCAGTTGCAGCATTATGTGCGAAGGGCTCGCAGACACTGTGAGAGAGAGCCAGCCATGCCTAGACGCAGAGGGGCCATCAGGCGTCGGCAACGTAGGCCTTACCCACTCAGGCAATACCGGCAGCAGGTGTCGTATCTCACCATGACTGCGGCGCATTGTGTGAAGAGGCTGCGCTTCAGAAGGGAGGTGGTTGCAGAGATCTGCCAGTTGCTTCACACAGATCTGCGTCCACAGCTGATGTGCAGGACGTCTCTCTCGGTGGAAGTGAAGGTCACGGTGGCTCTGAACTTTTATGCAAGCGGCTCCTTCCAAGCCGCTGCTGCGGACATAGCGAACATCTCCCAGTTCACCGCGCATCGCTGCATCCGGCAGGTCACCGATGCACTTTACACGAGGAGACACCAATTCATCTCCTTCCCCATGACCCGACAGAGGCAGGAGCAGCGTGCAGTCGGATTTGGCAGGATCGCGGGCTTCCCCATGGTGCAGGGCGCCATTGACTGCACACATGTGGCTATGCGGGCACCTATCCACAATGCCGAGGATTACCGCAACCGGAAGGGCTACCATTCCCTAAATGTACAGCTGGTGTGTGACCACAGGCAGCGCATCCTAGCTGTCAATGCCCGCTTCCCAGGAAGCAGCCACGATGCATTTATCCTGCGCCAGACTACTGTGGCTGACATGTTCGAGGCACAGCCTCCACCAAGGGGATGGCTTATCGGGGACAAGGGCTACCCTTTGTGTACATGGCTCATGACCCCGCTCCGCGCGCCCAGGACCCCAGCGGAGGAGGCATACAACGAAAGCCATCAAGCCACAAGGAACATCATCGAGCAAACGATAGGCATCCTCAAGCAACGGTTCCGCTGCCTGGATCGTTCCGGAGGATCTCTTCAGTATTCGCCGGATAGAGTCTCCCAGTTCGTCGTCGTGTGCTGCATGCTGCACAACCTGGCTATCCGCAGGACTCAGGCACTGCCACCTGGCATTGCACCACCACCTCAGGAGGACGAGCAGGAGGAGGAGGAGGAGGAGGAGGAGGACCAGCCCAGGAGGGAGCGACAAGGGCCAAGGGCCGTCCGCCGGGGGCTTATTGATCGACACTTCTAGGCCCCCTGTCAGGGAATGGCCTGTGGCAATGAACGCACCTGAGGCAGCCGCTCCGCAAGCCCTCAGCCGGTTACTGCAACAACCACTTCAAACATGACACCTGGACATGCTGAATAAATCAAAAGCTTTATTTCACAAACTCAGGGCCCTTCCCACATGAAACAGAAAAACAGACAAGACCCCCAAAAAACAGTCAAAAACATCTGTCACTCCCAAAACCTGGGGAGGACTAACAAAACTAGCCCATCCAAAAGGCCTTCAACAGCGGCCTTACAAAAATAAGCCCCCCCCCCACAACAGAGACACCCCCATGAAAACAAAAAATGCCTTGATCCTCAGCCTTAACAAAATAATGCCCCCCCACAACACAAGCCCCCCAATATAAAAGAAACCGCTCTCACCACACTCTAATGGGTGTGCCGAGAGGGCGAGTCCTTAGACAGGCTTCTCCGGCCCCTGGCCGACCTGCTGCTCTGCCTCAACCTGGGCCCTGCGGGTGTGGCGAGGCTGGGGGAAGGCTCATGAGGGCCACAAAGCGTGTCGGCAGATGCCCTTGGGGGTCGGCCTAGACGAGGCCTGGCCCGGGAGGGGCCGCCTGCTGACTGCTGCAGCTGTGGCTGGGCAGCATCAGTCTTAGCAGCAGCTCGTCGCACCTTGGCTGGGGGAGTGGCAGTGTCGGCAGCACCATTGGGGGCAAGCTGGCTGATGGCAGGTGCGCGCTGCTCGCCAGAGACACTGGCACTCGGCCGGGCTGGCAGTGTAGCAAGCGCAGCAATCTGGGGGAGGCCAGACCGCTGTGCTGCAGCAGGGCGGCGGCTGCCATGGCGATGCCTCCGTGCCACAGCGAGTGTGGCAGAAGTGAGTGCCCGAACTGCCCTGGTATGTGCCCGCATCAGCTCTGCCAGTGTCTGGACGGCACCACTCATCTCGCGAATCGCGTCCTGCGCTGCCGCCAGTTGCTGCACACCCGCGTCCTGCACTGCCGCGAGTTGCTGCACACCCCTGTCCTGCGCTGCCGCGAGTTGCTGCACACCCCTGTTGTGCGCTGCGGCCAGTTGCTGGACACCCCTGTCGTGCGATGCCGTGAGTTGTTCGAACCCCCTGGCCTGTGATTCCCCGAAAGCCACCACACTCTGAGCCAGGGACTCAATGGCGTGAGGCATCTGTTCGACCACCCCCATGAACTCTTGGTGGCGCCGCTCAGACGCCGCTGACATCTCATCGAGGACGCGCACCTCCTGGGCGAGGACCGTGTCCGGACTGGAGGGCGGACTCTCCCTCCGGGGAGAAGGC
The DNA here is from genome assembly GCF_052327205.1 of Somniosus microcephalus. Classification (NCBI taxonomy): domain Eukaryota; kingdom Metazoa; phylum Chordata; class Chondrichthyes; order Squaliformes; family Somniosidae; genus Somniosus; species Somniosus microcephalus. The sequence continues at coordinate 368,729,735 of NC_140989.1, read as the reverse complement.
CGCCGTGCTGGCCGACCCTTCCCGCGTGCATCGACCCCACTTGGGCCAGGTTCTGCCCTCCCCTCCAACACCTCCCCCCTCTGGGCAGAAGGCCGGCGTGCTGCCGGAGCCTTCCCGCGTGCGTCCACCCTACTGGGACCAGCTTCGGCCCTCCCCTCCAACACCTCCCCCCTCTGGGGAGAAGGCTGGCGTGCTGCCGGACCCTTCCCGCGTGCGTCCACCCTACTGGGACCAGCTTCGGCCCTCCCCTCCAACACCTCCCCCTGGCTCTCCTGCAGGCCAGACGTCTCCCCTCCATTGCCATCCCCTGGCGCGGAGGAGGGTTCCCCCGATGTGCCGCCTTCCTCCTGGTCCTCGACGTCCTCCTCCTCCAAGGGCCTGGCTCTCTGCGCTTCAGGGACCACCTCCTCCTCACCAGCTGAAAGCAGGAAGGCACAAGAGTAGCTTTAGAGTGAGGACAGGCCGTCAGCGAGGGAGGCCTGAGTGGTGCATTATGCGCATTTGTCGGTCAGTGGGAAAGGATGTAGATCTGAAGCGCGAGGGCAACGAGAGAGGTGCAACCGGTCATGTCCTTACCAGTGGGTACCAGTACAGGGTCCGCCTCGCCGATCGTGACAGGGCCAGTCACCCGGCCACGCATGAGTCGTGCCACGCTCTCCTCCAGATCAGTGAGCGCCTGGTACTCGGGACGGCCTCCACCAGTGACAGCCTGGCTCCTTACATTGCTCGCCAGCTTGGCCTGCAAGAGAAAGGACGGCCTCTAAGTACAGTGTGGTGCCCTGTCGCTGTGTGCACTGCCTCCCATGGTGGAATAGCTTGGCCAGTGTGGTGCCCTGTTGCTGGGTGCACTGCCTCCCATGGTCGAATAGCTTGGCCAGTGTGTTAAGTGCAGAAAGTGCTATTGATGAACATGCAAGTGCCATTGCTGCGGGAGGAGGGCTGCCCATTAGGCCTTTGAGGTCCCTTTGCCCATAATGTGAGGTGCACATGCAAGGATGAGGGGGACACTGGAAAGGGTACTCACCTTCACCATCCGAGTGAGGTCGTTGAACTTCTTGCGGCATTGGTCCGCACTCCTGGGGACATCACAGGTGGATGACACCCTGCGGGCGATTTTGCCCCAGGCTCTCCTGTACTGGCTCCTGGGAGCCTTCCTGCCACTGTCCGGGCACAGGATCTCTCTTCTCTTCTCCACACCATGAATGAGCACACTCAGAGCATGCTCTGAGAAGCGCTGCGCTCGCTCACGGGCCCTCTCCATTGCTCCAGGCGCTATTTTGGCACACCAGTAGTGCTGAGGCCTAGCTGCAGGGCTCCAGTATCCAGGGCGTGGCAGCAGTCAAAGTTGACCCTTCCCCCTTTAAGAGCTGGCCGGCGTCAGGGTGTCTGCTGTCAATCAAAACATGACCGCACCTGCGCTGCGCCCGGCTTCGGCATTATTAGGCCGCATCGCCGGCTTAGCGCCGGAACACAGCATTTCAACGCCAGTTTCAGCGCTCGGCCAAACTTAGGGCCAACTCTACTGAATTTCGGCGATATGGCCTACACTTTCCGGCGGGCGCTAACTTTAGCGAGCGCCCGACTTTAGCGCCCCAAAAGTGTCCAGACTGAATTTCTAGGCCATAGTGTTAGAGATACACTATCCCGAGCACCCACAATGAGTCATGTGAGCTCTACTGAGGAAGACGTGGATGTTCATGTGAGTATGGTCACTGCTGCGCTGCCCGTGTCAGACACAAAATCAAAGCAAATAGCAGAAGAAACAGTAAAAGATACAGTGTTACAAACAGTAATAGAGAACATTCATCATGGTTGGCCAAAAGATTCCGGTCCAAAGTACTATCACATCAGGTCAGAGTTAAGTGTTGCAAGTGGACTATTACTAAAACAGAACAGAATAGTCATTCCACAGGCTCTACGTCAAGACATGCTCAAAAGGATTCATGAGAGACACCTCGGAATTGAAAAATGCAAAAGGAGAGCAAGAGACACTGTTTATTGGCCTGGCATAAATAAGGACATTGAGAACATGATAGGCATATGCGAGACATGTCAGAAACACCAAAACAAACAAGCAAAGGAACCAATGATAGTAGCTGACTTACCAACAGCACCATGGCAAAAGGTTGGTATGGACCTTTTTCATTTGAATGGTAAAGACTATCTATTAGTGATTGACTACTATTCTAACTATCCTGAGATGGCGCTGCTCTCAAGCACATCAGCAAGCAGTGTCATAATGCATGTTAAATCCATCTTCGCCAGACATGGAATTCCCAGGATTGCCGTTAGCGACAATGGTCCGTGCTTCAACTGTAAGGAGTGGCAACAGTTTGCAGCACATTATGACTTTCAACACATCACATCCAGTCCTCTGTATGCTCAGTTGAATGGTAAGGCAGAGAAAGGTGTTCAAGTTCTCAAACAGCTACTGAAGAAAGCAACAGAAAGCAAGTCTGATCCTTATCTCGCCCTGCTGAGCTACCGAGCCTCCCCTTTAGACTGTGGTTCTTCACCTGCTGAACTCCTAATGGGTCACAAGTTGCGCACCACACTACCCTGCTGTGCAAAAGAAAAGCAGAGTAAGGAACTGAGACAGAGACTTCAACTGTTAAAGCTGAAACAGAAATCACACTATGACAAGTCATCCAAAACTCTGAAACCTTTGACAAGGGATGATGTTGTCAGGATTGAGGATCCAGATGCATGGAACAGGAAAGCTACAGTTCTTGAGGAAGTAGGACCAAGGTCATACACTGTTAGAACTGAGGAAGGACAGATTCTCAGGAGGAACCGCCGTTCCCTCCTGAAAACACAAGAAACTATCCAAGAGCAAATCGATGACAATGCCGCAACTGGATCTTGTCACTCACCACCAGAACAATCTAACAGAAACACACATACAGGCTCTCATGAAAACACATCAGACTTACCTGTGCTGAGAAGATCCACACGTGAAGTAAAAAAGCCTGATAGACTTAATCTTTGAGTACAAAGAAAACTATAATAAAAGAATGAAAAGCTTAGAGTTCATAAAGTAAAGCTTTGAAAATGTGTTGACTGTTGTGAAGATGTTTATGTCGTTATGATTGATTGATATTGATTGATATTGATTTTGTTTAACCTCTAAGGAAGGGGGATGTAATGATCAGTAACATGTCATTCTAGAATGGTACACTAGGTGGAGCTGTATGTTTAGTAGGGGCCTACCCACAAGGCAGTAGTCAAGATGGATGCCTGTACACTAGTCCACATAGCTGAATAAATGACTAGCTCAAGCTAGCTGTTCATAATGGAAAACGTCTATTTATTTATGAACATATAACAAAGAGGTCACAGTCGGAGGAATGCAGAGATCTCGCAGACACTCCCAGTGCAGTACTGAGGGAATGCTGCACTGTCGGAGGTGCCAACTTTTGGATGAGACGTTAAACTGAGGCTCCGTCTTCCCTCTCAGGTCAGCGTAAAAGATCCCATGACACTATTTTGAAGAAGAGCAGGGGAGTTCTCCCCGGGGTTCCGGCCATTATTTAACCAACATCACTAAAAACAGATGATCTGGTCATTATCTCATTGCTGTTTGTGGGAGCTTGCTGTGTGCAAATTGGCTGCTGTGTTTCCCTACATTACAACAGTGACTACAATATAAAAATACTGTAAAGCACTTTGGGACGGGCTGGTGTTGTGAAAGGCGCGATAGAAATCAATGTCTTTCATTTTTTAGGTGTGAGTTCAAGGTGAAATGGAAACTAAAGGGTGCCAAATATTGTTTTTCAGCTGATTTCTATAGCTTTTCCCTCAATAATAAACTCTTTTGACAAACCAAGTACAAGAGCCCGGGCTCTGGACTTCACTCCAGCTGCAGAGTTTCTGATTATGGGATGGCATATTGGATTTCATTTCCTCGATATAATTTGAATGTCAGAAGAATGGAATTAAGAGGATTTGTTGCTCTGAGTGACTTCTCCTAGCACAGGATGGATGCTGAGTTTCACCCTGTTTCCTCTCACTAAAAACCAGGGCAACTTGACATTGATGAAGTTTAACATTTTACCTCGGCCTATTGCCTTTGTGTGAACCCATTGGACTCTAAAGGGGAGAAATTCAGTTGCTTTGCGTCCCCCGTTAGCGTCCTAAGAGGATGCAAAACAACTCGCGCCCAGGCGCGGCGCCACCAACACCGCCCACGAAATTCAGCGGGAGGCTAGCGGCGGCGTTAACCGTTAGTGCCCCGCGGCACATTATTGCCGTGTGCAGCGCCCCGCTCGCGATCTTCGGTAGCTCCCCCTGACTTACCGCCAGACGTTGTGTCCGACGCGGTCAGGGGTCCTACCTGCGGCTGGGGCGGCGCTATTTAAAGGTGAGATGGCGGGCGGCCATTTTTGTTGCTGGCCGCCTGCCAGCACCTGTTCCCGTTGCCGTTCCCAGCCACCTGACCAGCACTGCCCCCCCCCCCCAGCGGAGTGCCGGCTGTGCTTTAAGAAGGGGAGGAAGGCCTGCCATACCATGGCGCGATGTGTCCCAATATTTCCTTGCAGTGCCCCAAGAGGGAGGTGGGGTGCTTCCAGTAGCGTCCCACTTCCCTCTTGGGGTGCCAGCACTCGATTTCGGTTGCGGGGGATGCTAATTTTTCCGGGGAACTAAACAGCGAAGTTAGCACCCCAAAGTGGGCGCGACTCAATTTTTCACCCCGAGTGCCTGGCACGTGAAAGAAAGAAAGGACTTGGATTTCTCCAGCACCTTTCACCACCTCAGGACGTCCCAAAGAGCTTTAAAGACAATACAGAACCTTTGAAGTGTGGTCACTGTTGTAATGTGGGAATTGTATTAACCACAATGTGAGGACTACTTTCTGTCCTCGGCCTCTTACACTGCTCCAATGAAGCTCAGCGTAAGCTCGAGGAGCAGCACCTCATCTTTCGATTAGGCACTTTACAGCCTTCTGGACTCAACATCCTATCACAGACCTTCCCTTTTGTTCTTTCCTCCCCTCCCCACTTTCCCTGCCTCTGTAGTTGCTTAAAAACCTGTTACACCTCTAACTATTTCCAGTTCTGATGAAAGGTCATCGACCTCAAACATTGACTCTGTTTCTCCCTCCACAGATGCTGCCTGACCAGCTGAGTATTTCCAGCATTTCCTGTTTTTATTTCAGAGTCCCAGCACGGTCTGTATCTTTGCTTTTGACAATGTGTGTGTGCCCTCTGATCAGTAATCCGATAAAGCCCATTCAACGCCAATGGCTGGAACGAGACACACAGTTATTTACGCACGACATTCTCTTTATGTTTGAGATGCGTGTGTGTTAACATCCAAAGCCTGGAGGGAGAGATATCCTTCATGTCAGTGCAAGCCAAGCCTGTGAAACTGTTCACCAACAACTCCTCCCACCAGCCCCGGACCGTGCTGGAACCATTATAAGGCCACAGTGTGTGCTTTTAGTCATTAACCCCTCAACACCCACAGCAGAACCACTTCGAGAAATAGTTCACAGATTATTTGCGCGCGTTTAACTTTATAAAGTGTCAGATCCATTGAAAATGTCAAAACAGGGATCATAGAATCTTACAGCACAGAAGGAGGCCATCTGCCCTCTCTCTCCCCATAGCCCTGTAAATATTTTGCCTTCAAGTATTTATCCATCGATAGATTTTTGTTAGGCAAGGGTATTAACGGTTACGGAACTAAGGCGGGTAGATGGAGTTAAGATACAGATCAGCCCATGATCGGATTGAGTGGTGCAACAGGCTCGAGGGGCTGAATGGCCTCCTCCTGTTCCTGCGAATGGTGCAACAGGCTCGAGGGGCTGAATGGCCTCCTCCTGTTCCTGCGAATGGTGCAACAGGCTCAAGGGGCTGAATGGCCTCCTCCTGTTCCTGCGAATGGTGGAACAGGCTCGAGGGGCTGAATGGCCTCCTCCTGTTCCTGCGAATGGGGGAACAGGCTCGAGGGGCTGAATGGCCTCCTCCTGTTATTGTCTGCTGAAAAGAAAGCTCCATAGGATAGAAATGGAAACAGAAAATGGGAGAAATAGGCAACAGGTTCGTCAGCATCTGATCAAAGGAGACGGGCAAGGTGATACTCCTGTGTGAGCTGTGGCTCAGTTAGTAACGTTCTCGCCTCTGAGTCACAATGGCAAAGGGTTCAAATCCTACTCCAGGAATTTGAGCACGAACTCCCAGTGCCAGTGCTGAGGGAGCGCTGCACTGTCGGAGGGATCAGTACTGAGGGAGCGCTGCACTGTCGGAGGGATCAGTACTGAGGGAGCGCTGCACTGTCGGAGGGGCGGTACTGAGAGAGTGCTGCACTGTCGGAGGGATCAGTACTGAGGGAGCGCTGCACTGTCGGAGGGGCAGGACTGAGGGAGCGCTGCACTGTCGGAGGGGCAGTACTGAGGGAGCGCTGCACTGTCGGAGGGGCAGTACTGAGGGAGCGCTGCACTGTCGGAGGGGCGGTACTGAGAGAGTGCTGCACTGTCGGAGGGATCAGTACTGAGGGAGCGCTGCACTGTCGGAGGGGCAGTACTGAGGGAGCGCTGCACTGTCGGAGGGGCAGTACTGAGGGAGCACTGCACTGTCGGAGGGATCAGTACTGAGGGAGCACTGCACTGTCGGAGGGGAAGGACTGAGGGAGCGCTGCACTGTCGGAGGGATCAGTACTGAGGGAGCGCTGCACTGTCGGAGGGGCGGTACTGAGAGAGTACTGCACTGTCGGAGGGATCAGTACTGAGGGAGCGCTGCACTGTCGGAGGGGCAGTACTGAGGGAGCGCTGCACTGTCGGAGGGGCGGTACTGAGAGAGTGCTGCACTGTCGGAGGGATCAGTACTGAGGGAGCGCTGCACTGTCGGAGGGGCAGTACTGAGGGAGCGCTGCACTGTCGGAGGGGCAGTACTGAGGGAGCGCTGCACTGTCGGAGGGGCAGTACTGAGGGAGTGCTGCACTGTCGGAGGGGCAGGACTGAGGGAGCGCTGCACTGTCGGAGGGATCAGTACTGAGGGAGCGCTGCACTGTCGGAGGGGCAGTACTGAGGGAGCGCTGCACTGTCGGAGGGGCAGTACTGAGGGAGCGCTGCACTGTCGGAGGGGCAGTACTGAGGGAGCACTGCACTGTCGGAGGGATCAGTACTGAGGGAGCACTGCACTGTCAGAGGGGAAGGACTGAGGGAGCGCTGCACTGTCGGAGGGATCAGTAATGAGGGAGCGCTGCACTGTCGGAGGGATCAGTGCTGAGGGAGCGCTGCACTGTCGGAGGGGCAGTACTGAGGGAGCGCTGCACTGTCGGAGGGGCAGGACTGAGAGAGTGCTGCACTGTCGGAGGGGCAGTGCTGAGGGAGCGCCGCACTGTCGGAGGGATCAGTACTGAGGGAGCGCCGCACTGTCGGAGGTATCAGTACTGAGGGAGCACTGCACTGTCGGAGGGGCAGGACTGAGGGAGCACTGCACTGTCGGAGGGGCAGGACTGAGGGAGCGCTGCACTGTCGGAGGGATCAGTACTGAGGGAGCGCTGCACTGTTGGAGGGATCAGTACTGAGAGAGTGCTGCACTGTCGGAGGGGCAGTACTGAGGGAGCGCTGCACTGTCGGAGGGGCAGTACTGAGGGAGCGCTGCACTGTCGGAGGGGCAGTACTGAGGGAGCGCTGCACTGTCGGAGGGGCAGTGCTGAGGGAGCACTACACTGTCGGAGGGGCAGTACTGAGGGTACGCTGCACTGTTGGAGGGGCAATACCGAGGGGGTGCTGCACTGTCGGAGAGGCAGTACTGATGGAGCGCTGCACTGTCGGAGGGGCAGTACTGAGGGAGTGCTGCACTGTCGGTGGGGCAGTACTGAGGGAGCGCTGCACTGTCGGATGGGCAGTACTGAGGGAGCGCTGCACTGTCGGAGGGGCAGTACTGAGGGAGCGCTGCACTGTCGGTGGGGCAGTACTGAGGGAGCGCTGCACTGTCGGAGGGGCAGTACTGAGGGAGCGCTGCACTGTCGGAGGGGCAGTACTGAGGGAGCGCTGCACTGTCGGAGGGGCAGTACTGAGGGAGCGCTGCACTGTCGGAGGGGTAGTACTGAGGGAGTGCTGCACTGTCGGAGGTGCCGTCTTTTGGATGAGATGTTAAACCAAGGCCCCGGCTCCTCTCTCAGGTGGATGTAAAAGATCCTACGGCCACTATTTTGAAGAAGAGCAGGGGTGTTTTCTCTGGTGTCCTGGCCAATATTTATTCCTCAACCGACATCACTAAAAATTAGATTATCTGGTCATTCTCACATTGCTGTCGTCCTAATCCTCTTCCAATGTTATTAGGAACTGATCTGCTGTGTATATTCAGCTTTTAGTTTATAACTAATTAGGAACATAGTAAAATGTCCCAAGGCGCTTCACAGAAGCGTAATCAAATAAAATTTGACACCGAGCCAGATAAGGAGATATTAGCACAGGTGACGAAAAGCTCGGTCAAAGAGTAAGGTTTTAAGGAGCGTCTTAAAGGAGGAGAGAGAGGCAGTGAGAGGTTTAGCGAGAAAAATCCAGGCCCAAGGCAGCTGAAGCCAATGGTGGAGCGATGAAAATCATAAGAGGCCAGAATTGGAGGAGCGCAGAGATCTCGGAGGGTTGTCGGGCTGGAGGAGGTTACAGAGATAGGGAGGGGGTGAGGCCATGGAGGGATTTGAAAACAAGGATGAGAATTTTAAAATCGAGGTGTTGCGGGATTGGGAGCCAATGTAGGTCAGCGAGCACAGGGGGTGATGGGTGAACGGGACTGGGTGTGAGTTAGGACACGGGGCAGTGAGCACAGGGGGTGAGGGGTGAACGGCACTTGGTGTGAGTTAGGACACGGGGCAGTGAGCACAGGGGGTGAGGGGTGAACGGGACTGGGTGTGAGTTAGGACACGGGGCAGTGAGCACAGGGGGTGATGGGTGAACGGGACTGGGTGTGAGTTAGGACACGGGCAGTGAGCACAGGGGGTGAGGGGTGAACGGGACTGGGTGTGAGTTAGGACACGGGGCAGTGAGCACAGGGAGTGATGAGTGAACGGGACTTGGTGTGAGTTAGGACACGGGGCAGTGAGCACAGGGGGTGAGGGGTGAATGGGACTGGGTGTGAGTTAGGACACGGGGCAGTGAGCACAGGGGGTGATGGGTGAACGGGACTGGGTGCGAGTTAGGACACGGGGCAGTGAGCACAGGGGTGATGGGTGAATGGGACTGGGTGTGAGTTAGGACACAGGGCAGTGAGCACAGGGGCTGATGGGTGAACGGGACTGGGTGTGAGTTAGGACACGGGGCAGTGAGCACAGGGAGTGATGGGTGAACAGGACTTGGTGCGATTTAGGACACGGGGCAGTGAGCACAGGGGGTGATGGGTGAACGGGACTGGGTGAGAGTTAGGACACGGGGCAGTGAGCACGGGGGGTGATGGGTGAACGGGACTGGGTGTGAGTGAGGACACGGGGCAGTGAGCACAGTGGGTGATGGGTGAACGGGACTGGGTGTGAGTTAGGACACGGGGCAGTGAGCACAGGGAGTGATGGGTGAACAGGACTTGGTGCGATTTAGGACACGGGGCAGTGAGCACAGGGGGTGATGGGTGAACGGGACTGGGTGAGAGTTAGGACACGGGGCAGTGAGCACGGGGGGTGATGGGTGAACGGGACTGGGTGTGAGTGAGGACACGGGGCAGTGAGCACAGTGGGTGATGGGTGAACGGGACTGGGTGTGAGTTAGGACACGGGGCAGTGAGCACAGGGAGTGATGGGTGAACGGGACTTGGTGTGAGTTAGGACACGGGGCAGTGAGCACAGTGGGTGATGGGTGAACGGGACTGGGTGTGAGTTAGGACATGAGGCAGTGAGCACAGGGGGTGATGGGTGAACGGGACTTGGTGTGAGTTAGGACACGGTGCAGTGAGCACAGGGAGTGATGGGTGAACGGGACTTGGTGTGAGTTAGGACACGGGCAGTGAGCACAGGGGGTGATGGGTGAGCGGGACTGGGTGTGAGTTAGGACACGGGGCAGTGAGCACAGGGGGTGATGGGTGAACGGGACTGGGTGTGAGTGAGGACACGGGGCAGTGAGCACAGGGGGTGATGGGTGAACGGGACTGGGTGTGAGTTAGGACACGGGGCAGTGAGCACAGGGGGTGAGGGGTGAACGGGACTGGGTATGAATTAGGACACGGGGCAGTGAGAACAGTGGGTGAGGGGTGAACGGGACTGGGTGTGAGTTAGGACACGGTGCAGTGAGCACAGGGAGTGATGGGTGAACGGGACTTGGTGTGAGTTAGGACACGGGCAGTGAGCACAGGGGGTGATGGGTGAGCGGGACTGGGTGTGAGTTAGGACACGGGGCAGTGAGCACAGGGGGTGATGGGTGAACGGGACTGGGTGTGAGTGAGGACACGGGGCAGTGAGCACAGGGAGTGATGGGTGAACGGGACTGGGTGTGAGTTAGGAGACGGGGCAGTGAGCACAGGGGGTGAGGGGTGAACGGGACTGGGTATGAATTAGGACACGGGGCAGTGAGAACAGTGGGTGAGGGGTGAACGGGACTGGGTATGATTTAGGACACGGGGCAGTGAGCACAGGGGGTGATGGGTGAACGGGACTGGGTGTGAGTTAGGACACGGGGCAGTGAGCACAGGGGGTGATGGGTGAACGGGACTGGGTGTGAGTTAGGACACGGGGCAGTGAGCACAGGGGGTGATGGGTGAACGGGACTGGGTGTGAGTTAGGACACGGGGCAGTGAGCACAGGGGGTGATGGGTGAACGGGACTGGGTGTGAGTTAGGACACGGGGCAGTGAGCACAGGGGGTGATGGGTGAACGGGACTGGGTGTGAGTTAGGACACGGGGCAGTGAGCACAGGGGGTGATGGGTGAACGGGACTGGGTGTGAGTTAGGACACGGGGCAGTGAGCACAGGGGGTGAGGGGTGAACGGGACTGGGTGTGAGTTAGGACACGGGGCAGTGAGCACAGGGGGTGATGGGTGAACGGGACTGGGTGTGAGTTAGGACACGGGGCAGTGAGCACAGGGGCCGATGGATGAACGGGACTGGGTGTGAGTTAGGACACGGGGCAGTGAGCACAGGGGGTGAGGGGTGAACGGGACTGGGTGTGAGTTAGGACACGGGGCAGTGAGCACAGGGAGTGATGGGTGAACGGGACTGGGTGTGAGTTAGGACACGGGGCAGTGAGCACAGGGGGTGATGGGTGAATGGGACTGGGTGTGAGTTAGGACACGGGGCAGTGAGCACAGTGGGTGAGGGGTGAACGGGACTTGGTGCGATTTAGGACACGGGGCAGTGAGCACAGGGGGTGATGGGTGAACGCGACTCGGTGCGAGTTGGGACACGGGGCAGTGAGCACAGGGGGTGATGGGTGAATGGGACTGGGTGCGAGTTAGGACACGGGGCAGTGAGCACAGACGGTGATGGGTGAACGGGACTGGGTGCGAGTTAGGACACGGGGCAGTGAGCACAGGGGGTGATGGGTCAACGGGACTGGGTGTGAGTTAGGACACGGGGCAATGAGCACAGGGGGTGATGGGTGAACGGGACTGGGTGTGAGTTAGGACACGGGGCAGTAAGCACAGGGGGTGAGGGGTGAACGGGACTGGGTGTGAGTTAGGACACGGGGCAGTGAGCACAGGGGTGAGGGGTGAAAGGGACTCGGTGTGAGTTAAGACACGATGCAGTGAGCACGGGGTGATGGGTGAACGGGACTCGGTGTGAGTTAGGACACGGGGCAGTGAGCACAGAGGGTGATGGGTGAACGGGACTGGGTGTGAGTTAGGACACGGGGCAGTGTGCACAGGGGGTGATGGGTGAACGGGACTGGGTGTGAGTTGGGACACGGGGCAGTGAGCACAGGGGTGATGGGTGAACGGGACTGGGTGTGAGTTAGGACACGGGGCAGTGAGCACAGGGAGTGATTGTAGTGTATGTACCCGTCTACCTTTAAGGGAACTATTGAATGTAACCGTTCACCTTTAAGGGAACTACTTTAGGTGTGGCACTATTTGTTTGGCTTCTGTATACGGTAATACCGATAGAGACCACACCAGTATATAAGTGTTGTAGCAGGATTTCTGGGGCAGGTTCGCCCGGACCTTCGAATAGTAAAGACCTGTTTTGTTTGTTACTTCTGAAGTCTGTGTATTTATTAACTGCACAACCCACAGACTTTACAGTGGCGACGAGTCCGATCGTACCCTGCGGCAAGATTACCAAAGCAAGAAGAGCGTCGAAGTGAGGCAACCGCCCTCGTCGTGCTGCTGGAAGAAAACACGAGGCTGCAGCAGGAGAAAGGTGGAAGACTTTAGCAACAAAAGCTTCCATTAGCAACAGGCACTGACTACCCTTCTACCACGGTGCGGAGTGAGCCGATCAGCAGGGAACAAGGCGGCCGAAGAGAGTGTGAGTAGGGGAAGGTGTAGAAGTATCCAGAGGATAAGGGCAGAGCACTCGACCTCGGTCGAGGGGGAGCTGTGCCGGCCAAAAGTCGGGTCCAACGGCGTCGGGTGACAGCCGGACCGCGATCGGCGGGAAAAATCCAGGCAGCGACCGCAGCCACGAAGCGCTGAGCCTGTGAGTAGGCGCGGGAAGAGAAACCCAGCCGCAGCCGGGGAGGGAAACACCGGTCTGCGAGAGGGCTGGGGGAGGCGAACGGGAACCATGCGGGTGAGAGCCGGGTGCGGAGAGAGAGACTGCGAGGAGCCAGTCCAGCGGCTGAGCTGTTCTCCACCAACGGGGTACTCAGAGCCGGCAAAACCGAACGTGCGGGAGTGGGTGAGAGACACAGCCGAAAACGGGGTGAGAGACTGCGCGAGAGCCAGTCCAGCGGCTGAACTGTTCTCCACCAATGGGGTACCCAGGGCCGGTAGCACCGAACGTGTGGGTGAGAGAGCGACAGAGCCGGGGACGGAGAGAGAGACTGCGCGAGAGCCAGTCCAGCGGCTGAACTGTCCTCCGTTAACTGGGTGTACCCAGCGCCGGTAGAGCCGTGCGGGCGGGAGGAAAAGACATAGCCGAGTAAGGGGAGCTGTGCGGAAGCCAGCCAGCGGCTGAACCTGTCCGCTGTGGGGGAAGCGTACCCCTTCCACCGGGAAGAAACGCGGGAAGCCGCCATTAGACGGAGAAGACGCCAGAAGCGGGAAACCGCCATTGAAGTGGGCGGGGCGAGAAAGGAAGAGCGGGAAACCGCCATTTTCGCGGGAAAACCGACATCTTAGAAACAAACAAATAAATAAGAATACTTAAAGAAATACTGGTGCTGCTCCCAAGGGAAGAAAGATGCCTAAGCGAGGGAATATTAACGACTTTAATTCTGAAATAGAAGACTGGGCCACGTACGTGGAACGCATCGAGATCTATTGTGAAGCCAACAAAATAGAGGAAGACGACAAGGCGATAACATTGTTAAACTCGATGGGCGCAAAGACATACGGGCTCTTGAAGGATTTACTAGCACCAGCTAAACCGGCGGATCAGTCTTTCGAAGAGATTGTGGTTGTTCTGAAGGACCACTTGAACCCCACACCGTTGATGTTGGCTGAACGATTCAAATTCTATGCAAGAACGCAACGGAAAGACGAAAACAACGCAGAATACTTGGTCGAACTGCGTAGGCTAGCGAAATACTGCCAGTTCGGAGGGAATCTGACAGAGGCACTGCGAGACAAGTTCGTAGGTGGATTGTCCAAGGAAGGGACGCAAAAGCGCCTACTAGAAGAGAACGACCTTACACGTGACAGGGCTGTCCTTATAGCCGCATCACACGAAGCCGCAGCGAAAGGAACGGCGGAAATGCAACTAAAGGCGGCGGCGCTCGGGGTGGACCAAATTACCTCGAGTACAACAAAATGCTATCGTTGTGGGAAGACAACACACGACCAGAATCAATGCTGGTTTAAGAACCAAGAATGTAGGAAATGTGGCAAACTGGGTCACATCGCTAAGGTATGCCGGTCAGGGAAGAAGACCAACAACCAAAGGAAGCCATCACAAGAAAAGTACAACAAGGTACACAAGGGGGCTGAGAAGAGTTCAGACGAACAGAATCCAGACTCAGATCCAAACGGCCAGGAGCTGGGTAGTCTGAGTATCCACCATGTGAGTAAGGAAGCTGACCTACAAACTATCTGGGTCATGCTAAAAATAGCTGGAGTCCAAGTGAAAATGGAGTTGGACACTGGATCAGCTGTATCAGTCATAAATCGAGGGGATTACCACCGGCTATTCTCACACATACCCTTAAGAGATACCAAGTTCGTATTGCAGACATACACGGGGCATAAAGTATACCCCATGGGAAAAATAAGAGTCAAGGTGAGAGATAGGGGTAAAGAACACCCAAGAATGAACTTGTATGTACTACATGAGGGAGGACCACCACTTCTAGGACGGGAGTGGGTCAAGAAAATAGACATGGAATGGCACTACCAACAAGCAATGACGAGTGAGGACTCGGTGCAGACAAGCAGCTCAGACTCTGAGCCGGAAGACGATAAGTCCAGCCCACGTATGAAAAACAAGGTTAACATGAACTCACTGACTAAGGTTGGAAAAACGATGGCGTGCATAAAGACAGAGAATTCTGAGTCTGTTGAAGTCACAGACGTATGCATTACGGAGGAACACCGAGCTCGAACTCAACGTTATTTCAAAGTACGACAACAATTCGAACAATTAAGTTACCGTCTCGTACAGGAGATGAAAACAATGAAAAAGTTCTATGACACCGAATGGGAGAGTCTGGAAAGACAACACAACCTGCTGGCTCAAGCAGAGAGCGACCATAGAGCCATCGTGGCCAATTACCGATCACACCTCCCTTATGATGTTCAGGAGTTAGAATATTTGCATGATCTAGAGATACAGCATAAAGGCAAACCACGCTACACTGAGGATTTTGTTCTGCAATTGGAGACGGAGCTAGTGCAGGCAAGGTTAAGAGAAGCTGAATCGCAGTGTGCACTTAAAGAGATGCAGAAAAAAATCTTGGACATGGAAAAGAGAAACGCTTCTTTACCTGATGTGAATAATGTGGCCATGTTGCAAGAGGAGCTTATCACTCAGTTAAATGAAAATAAAGGGAAAATGACTGAGATAGACTGCAAGAATAAAGAAGATTTGATGGCAGTGAGACTTCAAGAGGCAGATAGCATAGCAGCCTTGGCTGAACTCCAACAGGAAATTGCGAAAGAAGCAAATGAAGAGGAATCTTCAGGAAGCCGGGATTTTATTCCAGTTCTTCTCTACGACTCCTTACAAGCAGAGTGTGAGAAGTGGAAAGAACAGTATGAACAGGCCCAGGCTACAATTCTGGAGGGGATTAACTCGGCAACCTCTGAAAAGCTAGTTTCAGTAGAAGCATATGAACAACTAAAGGTTGAACATGAGCAAGAAGTCCAAAGGCTGCAGGAAATTCTTGATGAGCTCAAGGCCAAGACAGACTCATCGGTAGAAGTTCCATCCATAGATGAGAATTTAGCGGTGAAAGACATGGCAGAACATGAAAGACAAGATGTCCAAGAACTCATAAAAATATTGGAGGAAACCCAAGACAAATATGAGGCGGCAATGACCGAGGTTCAACGACTTGAAGAGCAGAGTCAACTGGGAATCCTTTCAGTGAAAGGGAAGGAAACTGTAAGAAACACAGAGACTGTAAGAATGGGCTCTGAACATGAGCTTGGGAGCATCAAGGCGCAACTTCTTCGAGCGCTTGAAACCAAAGTACAAGAGGAAAGGAAGGTGAAAGCATTGGAGGGAAAGGTGGATGAAATGGTGAAGACTCTGATCCACAGAGTCCCCGCGGAAGAGTTAACGGTCAGCCAACTCCTTCACATGCTGAGAGACAAGACTCCACAATGGGAACACGAGCTTCAATCTGCAAAGGGAAGGAATTCGGAGCTCCCAAAAGTTACAGAAATAACTGAGGTGGCAACACAGATTTTGTGTTACAGTTTACTCTATGAAGAGTTCGTTGAATCACGTCAATGTGAACAGAAGAATGTTGAAACAGCTGCTTCAGTAGAAGGATTAAATAGCCTGATACCGCAATCCCCGGTGGAAGGGAAGGTATTGAACTCACAAATGAGGTCAGTAGTGAAGGAATGGCAGACAACCCAGGAAGAGCGGGATGAATATGAATGCATGAAGAAGTCTTTTCAAGAAAGATGTCTAGGGAAGGAACCACCGTCAGCTAACGTCCAGACGGGTGAGGAGGAAGAAGAAGGCTCTCTCGCTGGCCTAACTCAGGACGAACCCGAATATTACCATGACCTGTTGAGTGACACTGAATATTACGAGGATGTGGTCTGCCCAGCTTGTGATGAAAACTCCCAAAGTGCTGAAATCCGGAGGAAGCACTTAAGGTCTAAGGAACATAGAGAGTTGGTGGCGCTACAGCTGGCAGCCGAGAAAGGAGCTCCGAGAGTTTCAAAAAGGCAGAAAAGAAAAAGAAGAAGCAGAAGATAATAACTGTCTAAAATATTAGCACTTCTACCATCTCAGGCGGAACACTACGAAAGGAGCTAAATTAGTTGAAAAACTGGAAAATGTCAAGACAGCCAGTTGGTTGTAAAGGTCCGCACTGCTGGTTCAACAGGACGAAAGTTCAAGCTGCTACGTCAAGAAAAAGGCTATGGAGGAGTCACGCTAGCCAGGTGAACCGGCTACCCCAAAGAAATGTTGTTCGGAACGAGCCAAGATCAGAGACTGAATCTATGAACTGTTTCCGCAGAGACGGAACCTGTGAACTGTTTCCACCGAGATTATATTTGTAAATTGTTTTATATGACATTGACTCCACCGAGCTGTAATTTGTTTTATAGGAAGTTGAAGATATGTATGTTTAACGGGGACTCTGTAAGTAATAAGCTAAAAAGGGAGGATTGTAGTGTATGTACCCGTCTACCTTTAAGGGATCTATTGAATGTAACCGTTCACCTTTAAGGGAACTACTTTAGGTGTGGCACTATTTGTTTGGCTTCTGTATACTGTAAGACCGATAGTGACCACACCAGTATATAAGGGTTGTAGCAGGATTTCTGGGGCAGATTCGCCCGGACCTTCGAATAGCAAAGATCTGTTTTGTTTGTTACTTCTGAAGTCTGTGTATTTATTAACTGCACAACCCACAGACTTTACACTGATGGTTGAACGGGACTTGGTGCGAGTTAGGACACGGGGCAGTGAGCACAGGGAGTGATGGTGTGAACGGGACTTGGTGTGAGTTAGGACACGGGGCAGTGAGCACAGGGGGTGATGGGTGAACAGGACTGGGTGTGAGTTAGGACACGGGGCAGTGAGCACAGGGGTGAGGGGTGAACGGGACTGGGTGCGAGTTAGGACACGGGGCAGTGAGCACAGGGGGTGATGGGTGAACGGGACTGGGTGCGAGTTAGGACACGGGGCAGTGAGCACAGGGGTGATGGGTGAACGGGACTGGGTGTGAGTTAGGACACGGGGCAGTGAGCACAGTGGGTGATGGGTGAACGGGACTTGGTGCGAGTTAGGACACGGGGCAGTGAGCACAGGGGTGAGAGGTGAACGAGACTTGGTGTGAGTTAGGACACGGGGCAGTGAGCACAGTGGGTGATGGGTGAACGGGACTTGGTGTGAGTTAGGACACGGGGCAGTGAGCACAGGGGGTGATGGGTGAACGGGACTCGGTGTAAGTTGGGATACGGGGCAGTGAGTACAGGGGGTGATGGGTGAACGGGACTTGGTGTGATTTAGGACACGGGGCAGTGAGCACAGGGGGTGAGGGGTGAACGGGACTGGGTGTCAGTTAGGACACGGGGCAGTGAGCACAGGGGGGTGATGGGTGAACGGGACTTGGTGTGAGTTAGGACACGGGGCAGTGAGCACAGGGGGTGATGGTGTGAACGGGACTGGGTGTGAGTTAGGACATGGGGCAGTGAGCACAGGGGGTGATGGGTGAACGGGACTGGGTGTGAGTTTGGACACGGGGCAGTGAGCACAGGGGGTGATGGGTGAACGGGACTTGGTGCGAGTTAGGACACGGGGCAGTGAGCAGAGGGGGTGATGGGTGAACGGGACTGGGTGTGAGTTAGGACACGGGGCAGTGAGCACAGGGGGTGATGGGTGAACGGGACTTGGTGTGAGTTAGGACACGGGGCAGTGAGCACAGGGGGTGCTGGGTGAACGGGACTGGGTGTGAGTTAGGACACGGGGCAGTGAGCACAGGGGGTGAGGGGTGAACGGAATCGGGTGTGAGTTAGGACACGGGGCAGTGAGCACAGGGAGTGATGGTGAACGGGACTTGGTGCGAGTTAGGACACGGGGCAGTGAGCACAAGGGGTGATGGGTGAACGGGACTTGGTGCGAGTTAGGACACGGGGCAGTGAGCACAGGGGGTGAGGGGTGAACGGGACTTGGTGCGAGTTAGGACACGGGCAGTGAGCACAGGGGGTGATGGGTGAACGGGACTGCGTGTGAGTTAGGACACGGGGCAGTGAGCACAGGGGGTGATGGGTGAACGGGATTGGGTGTGACTTAGGACACGGGGCAGTGAGCACAGGGGGTGATGGGTGAACGGGACTGGGTGTGAGTTAGGACACGGGGCAGTGAGCACAGGGAGTGATGGGTGAGCCGGGCTTGGTGCGAGTTAGGACACGGGCAGTGAGCACAGGGAGTGATGGGTGAACGTGACTGGGTGTGAGTTAGGACACGGGGCAGTGAGCACAGGGAGTGATGGGTGAATGGGACTGGGTGTGAGTTAGGACACGGGGCAGTGAGCACAGGGAGTGATGGGTGAACGGGACTTGGTGCAAGTTAGGACACGGGGCAGTGAGCACAGGGGGTGATGGGTGAACGGGACTTGGTGCGAGTAAGGACACGGGGCAGTGAGCACAGGGGGTGATGGGTGAATGGGACTGGGTGCGAGTTAAGACACGGGCAGTGAGCACAGGGAGTGATGGGTGAAAGGGACTGGGTGCGAGCTAGGACACGGGCAGTGAGCACAGGGAGTGATGGGTGAACGGGACTTGGTGCGAGTTAGGACACGGGCAGTGAGCACAGGGAGTGATGGGTGAACGGGACTGGGTGCGAGTTAGGACACGGGGCAGTGAGCACAAGGGGTGATGGCTGAACGGGACTTGGTGCGAGTTAGGAAACGGGGCAGTGAGCACAGGGGGTGAGGGTGTGAACGGGACATGGTGCGAGTTAGGACACGGGCAGTGAGCACAGGGGGTGATGGGTGAACGGGACTGCGTGTGAGTTAGGACACGGGGCAGTGAGCACAGGGGGTGATGGGTGAACGGGATTGGGTGTGAGTTAGGACATGGGGCAGTGAGCACAGGGGGTGATGGGTGAACGGGACTGGGTGTGAGTTAGGACACGGGGCAGTGAGCACAGGGGGTGATGGGTGAACGGGACTGGGTGTGAGTTAGGACACGGGGCAGTGAGCACAGGGAGTGATGGGTGAACGGGACTGGGTGTGAGTTAAGACACGGGGCAGTGAGCACAGGGAGTGATGGGTGAACGGGACTTGGTGCAAGTTAGGACACGGGGCAGTGAGAACAGGGGGTGATGGGTGAACGGGACTGGGTGTGAGTTAGGACACGGGTCAGTGAGCACAGGGGGTGATGGGTGAATGGGACTGGGTGCGAGTTAGGACACGGGGCAGTGAGCACAGACGGTGACGGGTGATCGGGACTGGGTGCGAGTTAGGGCACGGGGCAGTGAGCACAGGGGGTGATGGGTGAACGGGACTGGGTGCGAGTTAGGACACGGGGCAGTGAGCACAGGGGGTGATGGGTGAACGGGACTGGGTGTGAGTTAGGACAAGGGGCAGTGAGCACACCGGGTGATGGGTGAACGGGACTGGGTGTGAGTTAGGACACGGGGCAGTGAACACGGGGGTGAGGGGTGAACGGGACTCGGTGTGAGTTAGGACACGATGCAGTGAGCACAGGGGGTGATGGGTGAACGGGACTTGGTGCGAGTTTGGACACGGGGCAGTGAGCACAGGGAGTGATGGGTGAACGGGACTTGGTGTGATTTAGGACACGGGGCAGTGAGCACAGGGGGCGATGGGTGAACAGGACTGGGTGTGAGTTAGGACACGGGGCAGTGAGCACAGGGGTGAGGGGTGAACGGGACTGGGTGCGAGTTAGGACACGGGGCAGTGAGCACAGGGGGTGATGGGTGAACGGGACTGGGTGTGAGTTAGGACACGGGGCAGTGAGCACAGGGGGTGATGGGTGAACGGGACTTGGTGTGAGTTAGGACACGGGGCAGTGAGCACAGGGGTGTGAGGTGAATGGGACTTGGTGTGAGTTAGGACACGGGGCAGTGAGCACAGGGGGTGATGGGAGAACGGGACTTGGTGTGAGTTAGGACACGGGGCAGTGAGCACAGGGTGTGAGGTGAATGGGACTTGGTGTGAGTTAGGACACGGGGCAGTGAGCACAGGGGGTGATGGGAGAACGGGACTTGGTGTGAGTTAGGACACGGGGCAGTGAGCACAGGGGGTGATGGGTGAACGGGACTTGGTGTGAGTTAGGACACGGGGCAGTGAGCACAGGGGTGTGAGGTGAATGGGACTTGATGTGAGTTAGGACACGGGGCAGTGAGCACAGGGGGTGATGGGCGAACGGGACTGGGTGTGAGTTAGGACACGGGGTAGTGAGCACAGGGAGTGATGGGTGAACGGGACTTGGTGTGAGTTAGGACACGGGGCAGTGAGCACAGGGGGTGATGGGTGAACGGGACTGGGTGTGAGTTAGGACACGGGGCAGTGAGCACAGGGGGTGATGGGTGAACGGGACTTGGTGTGAGTTAGGACACGGGGCAGCGAACACAGGGGGTGATGGGTGAACGGGACTTGGTGTGAGTTAGGACACGGGGCAGTGAGCATAGGGGGTGATGGGTGAACGGGGCTGGGTGTGAGTTAGGACACGGGGCAGTGAGCACAGGGGGTGATGGGTGAACGGGACTTGGTGTGAGTTAGGACACGGGGCAGTGAGCACAGGGGGTGATGGGTGAAAGGGACTGGGTGCGAGTTAGGACACGGGGCAGTGAGCACAGGGAGTGATGGGTGAACGGGACTGGGTGTGAGTTAGGCCACAGGGCAGTGAGCACAGGGGGTGATGGGTGAACGGGACTGGGTGTGAGTTAGGACACGGGGCAGTGAGCACAGGGGGTGATGGGTGAACGGGACAGGATGTGAGTTAGGACACGGGGCAGTGAGCACAGGGGGTGATGGGTGAACGGGACTGGGTGTAAGTTGGGATACGGGGCAGTGAGCACAGGGGGTGATGGGTGAACGGGACTCGGTGTAAGTTGGGACACGGGGCAGTGAGCACAGGGGGTGATGGGTGAACGGGACTGGGTGTGAGTTAGTACACGGGGCAGTGAGCACAGGGGGTGATGGGTGAACGGGACTGGGTGTGAGTTAGAACACGGGGGCAGTGAGCACAGGGGGTGATGGGTGAACGGGACTTGGTGCGAGTTAGGACACGGGGCAGTGAGCACAGGGGGTGATGGGTGAACGGGACTGGGTGTGAGTTAGGACACGGGGCAGTGAGCACAGGGGTGAGGGGTGAACGGGACTTGGTGCGAGTTAGGACACGGGGCAGTGAGCACAGGGGGTGATGGGTGAACGGGACTTGGTGTGAGTTAGGACATGGGGCAGTGAGCACAGGGGGTGATGGGTAAACGGGACTGGGTGTGAGTTAGGACACGGGGCAGTGAGCACAGTGGTGATTGGTGAACGGGATTGGTGCGAGTTAGGACACGGGGCACTGAGCACAGGGGGTGATGGGTGAATGGGACTTGGTGTGAGTTAGGACACGGGGGCAGTGAGCACAGGGGGTGAGGGGTGAACGGGACTTGGTGTGAGTTTGGACACGGGGCAGTGAGCACAGGGGTGATGGGTGAATGGGACTGGGTGTGAGTTAGGACACGGGGCAGTGAGCACAGGGAGTGATGGGTGAATGGGACTTGGTGTGAGTTAGGACACGGGGGCAGTGAGCACAGGGGGTGAGGGGTGAACGGGACTTGGTGTGAGTTAGGACACGGGGCAGTGAGCACAGGGAGTGATGGGTGAATGGGACTTGGTGTGAGTTAGGACACGGGGGCAGTGAGCACAGGGGGTGAGGGGTGAACGGGACTTGGTGTGAGTTTGGACACGGGGCAGTGAGCACAGGGGTGATGGGTGAATGGGACTGGGTGTGAGTTCGGGCACGGGGCAGTGAGCACAGGGGGTGATGGGTGAACGAGACTGGGTGTGAGTTAGGACACGGGGCAGTGAGCACAGGGGTGAGGGTTGAAAGGGACTTGGTGTGAGTTAGGACACTGGGCAGTGAGCACAGGGGGTGATGGGTGGATGGGACTTGATGTGAGTTAGGACACGGGGCAGTGAGCACAGGGGGTAATGGGTGAACGGGACTTGGTGTGAGTTAGGATACGGGGCAGTGAGCACAGGGGGTGATGGGTGAATTGGACTTGGTGTGATTTAGGACACGGGGCAGTGAGATGAGTTTTGGATGAGCTCACGTTTATGGAGGGTGGAAGTAGGCGGTCTTGGTGATGGAGAGGAAATGCCTACTGTTGAATCTGTGTGTCCCAGTTATGTTTAGGATCAATCACTGGACACAGACAACAAGAATAACTTTTAACAGGTCTTTACTATTCGGAGGTCAGGGCTAAACTGCCCAGCAAATCCTTACACAACACTTATATACCAGTGTGGTCACCACCGGTATTACAGTATACAGCAGCCAAGAGAAAGTAGTACATCTCTTAAAGTAGTTCTCTTAAGGTGGATCAGGTTACATACACCACAATCCTCCCTTTTTAGCTTAACAGTTATATCCCCATTTAACATAACATAATAACATATATACAACTTCATGCAAAACAGTTCAATGATTCAGTCTCTGAGGAGGCCTCCTGATTCGAGTTGGATAACGCCTTTCAGGGGTCTCTGCTTCTCGTTGTTGGGGTGACTCATCTAGTTGGTCTCTTATGGATTGGACATCATCATCAGGTACATTCACTTCTGATGTAGATGCTTCAGGTTCACTAACTTCTTCCACGGTTGTCTCTGCCGTAACCATGGGTTCGACCCTTGTTCTCGATTCTACCAGTTGGTCAGCATGACGCCGTATTACATTTTCACCAACATCTACCGTGTACATCAGGGGTCCTTGTCTGGCCCGAATTGTTCCAGATTGCCATTTCTCGTTTTTATAATCCCGGGCTAACACTGGTTGTCCTATTTCGAAACTCCAAGTGGTCTTGTTATTTATAGAGTCATAGAGTCATAGAGTTATACAGCACGGATAGAGTCCCTTCGGCCCATCGTGTCCGTGCCGGCCATCAAGCCCTGTCTAATCTAATCCCATATTCCAGCATTTGGTCCGTAGCCTTGTATGTTATGGCATTTCAAGCGCTCATCCAAATGCTTCTTCAAAGTTGTGAGGGTTCCTGCCTCCACAACCCTTTCAGGCAGTGAGTTCCAGACTCCAACCACCCTCTGGGTGAAAAAGTTCTTTCTCAAATCCCCTCTAAACCTCCCGCCCTTTACCTTGAATCTATGCTGGAACTGTTTGTTTTCAACTTCCCTCCGCACATTTGGTTTTAACAAGTCCAACCTGGACCGCAACCTCCTGTTATAGAACATCATGGCAGGACTTTGGTTTGTCACTGCATGGGTGGCGTTTCGATATGCCAGTAGGAATTTCTCCACCTTGTGTTGTAGTGGAATCTGATCTTCGCTCATGGCCTTTATCGCTTTTTTGAACGTTTGTACAAATCTCTCGGCCAACCCGTTTGTAGCCGGATGATATGGGGCAGAGGTATAATGTTTCACCCCATTCTTCTTCATGAATCTCTGGAATTCTTCTGACACGAACTGCGGTCCGTTGTCTGAACATATTTGTTCTGGCAATCCATTTCTTGCAAATATCGTTCTTAACACCGCGATCGTCTTTTCCGAGGTAGTGGTAGTCATCTTAATCACTTCTGGCCATTTAGAATGTGCGTCCACCGCAATTAAAAACATGGAGTCCATGAAAGGACCAGCAAAGTCAATATGTACACGTTGCCATGGGGTTGAAGGCCATTCCCATGGATGCAGCGGTGCAATCGGAGGTGCATTTTGCACTTTTTGGCACCCTGAGCAGCTTTTCGTCAGCTCCTCTATCTGTTGGTCGATACCCGGCCACCACACATAAGCCCTAGCAAGGCTTTTCATCTTGACTCCCCCCAGATGACCTTCATGCAGTTCCTTTAGAACTCTCTCTCTTAACTTAGGAGGAATAATCACCCTTGTTCCATACATCAATGTTCCTTGGCAGACGGACAGCTGTTCTCGTCTTGCTGAGAATGCCGGTAACAGTGGATCACCATGTGCTGGCCATCCCTTCACTGTCACTTCGTAGACCCTGGACAGTGTCGGGTCGTTCCTGGTTTCTCTTTCAATACTTGCATTGGTGACTGGTAAACATTCGATGATGGTCGAGTGAAATAACTCAACAGGGTCAACCGCCGGTGCCTCCTCCTCTGTAGGTAGTGGCAGGCGCGACAGCCCATCAGCATTACCATGCTGCTTTGTACCTTTGAATTCTATCTGATGTTGATGTGCCCCTAGGAAAAGGGACCATCTCTGGAGTCTCTGTGCTGTCATCACCGAAACACCCTTCTTAGGGTTAAAAATGGATACCAACGGCTGGTGGTCTGTCAGAAGCGTAAACTTTTGGCCCTGCAGGTAATGATTAAACTTCTTTACTCCCCACACAAGGCTGAGAGCCTCCCTATCTATCTGAGCATAGTTGCGCTCAGCGGAGGTCAATGATCTGGACGCGAACGCAACTGGCCTCTCCTGGCCATTTGGCAACTTGTGTGAGAGTACTGCCCCAATACCATATGGAGAAGCATCACAAGCCAAACGAATAGGCAGCGTTGGGTTGAAGTGAGCCAACACTTCCTCTGAGGTGATCAATGCCTTGCTTTCGCGAAAGGCCCTCTTACAGTCCTCGCTCCACTTCCATGGTACTCCCTTCTGCAAAAGAGCGTTCAGCGGGTGCAGCACCGTGGATAAATTTGGCAGAAACTTATGGTAATAGTTAATCAACCCTAGAAACGACCTCAATTGGGATACATTATCCGGAGCGGGAGCCTTCACAACAGCTTCGATCTTGTCAGGAGACTTATGAAGCCCCTCCTGGTCAATGACGTGACCACAGTACGAGATCCGCTTCTGAAAGAATTCACATTTCTGGCGATTAACTCGAAGACCATATTCTTTCAATCTGGTGAGCACCAGTTCCAAGTTTGCAAGGTGTTCCTCGTCATCATCTCCTGTAATCAGAATATCGTCCAGGTAACATTGTGTACCTGGAATTCCCTGTAATACCTGCTCCATGGCCCTCTGCCAAATTGCTGGAGCCGATGCCACTCCAAAAACCAGTCTATTATACCGGTACAAGCCTCTATGCGTGCTGATCGTGAGATACTGGCGTGACTCTTCCTCAACTTCCATCTGTAAGTACGCCTGTGCCAGTTCTATCTTGGTGAAGTGTTTCCCGCCAGACAACGAAGCGAAGATATCCTCAATCCGCGGAAGCGGATACTGTACCGTGTGAAGCAACGGATTAACAGTGATCTTGAAATCTCCACAGATGCGAACCTTCCCCGGTTCCCCCGGCTTGTTGCTCGATGAACGCTTCATGACGGGGACAATGGGCGTGGCCCACTCACTCCAGTCTACCTTAGACAGTACTCCTGAACGTTCTAGCCCTTCCAGCTCAGCTTCCACAGCAGGTCGTATTGCATAAGGTAATGGCTTTGAAAAATTTCGGGTTTGCATGTTCTTCAACCTTGATGTTTGCCGTAATTCCTCTCAGTGTTCCCAGTCCCTGTTGGAACACCTCTTTAGCATCGTCCAATATTCTGGACAATCGTTTAGGTTTGACATCTTTTGTACCGGAATCTACCGTTAGTGCTTTTAAGGAATGCCAGTCCATATTTATTTTCCTAATCCACTCCCATCCCAGTAGTGGTGGACCTCCCTCAGGTAGCACATATAAGTCCATTCCTCGGCTTTCTTTGCCCTTGTGGACCACCTTTACCTCTATCTTCCCGATGGGGTATACTCTTTGCCCCGTGTATGTTTTCAATACAATCTCCGTATCCCGTAGGGGAATATGTGGGAATAACCTTTTGTAATCTTGCTTATTCATGACCGTCAATGCCGATCCAGTGTCCAATTCCATCTTCACTTGGATTCCTGCTATCTGAAGTGTGACCCAAATTGTTTGGAGGTCTGCTTCCTTACCAACATTGTGTACTCTTAGACTACCCAGTTCATTACTGCTGGAGTCTGAATCTGACTTCTGTTCGTTCGAACTGTTCTCTGTCACCTTGTGTACCTTTCTGTACTTTTCCTGCGGTGACTTTTTGTTGCTGGTCTTCTTTCCTGACCGGCATACTTTAGCTATGTGACCAAGCCTGCCACCTTTTCTGCATTCCTGATTTTTGAACCAGCACTGGTTCTGATCGTGCGTTGTCTTTCCACAACGATAACATTTTACTGTACTCAAGACCATTTGATTGGTGCAGAGTTCCGGTGACCGTAGCTGCATTTCCGCAGTGCCTCTCGCTGCGGCTTCTTGCGATGCTGCAATAGTGACAGCTTTATCAAGCGTAAGATCATTCTCCTCAAGCAGTCGCTTTTGTGTTCCTTCTTTTAACAATCCACACACAAATTTATCTCTCAGCGCATCTGCTAGTCCTGTTCCAAACTGACAGTACTTCGATAGCTTACGTAGTTCAATTAAAAATTCAGCGTTGCTTTCGTCTTTCAACTGCATTCTCCTGTAAAATTTAAATCGTTCCGCTATCATCAGCGGCGTGGGGTTTAAATGATTTTTCAGGACAGTAACAATATTCGCGAAAGTCTGATCCGCCGGTTTATTTGGTGATAGAAGGTGCTTCAATAGCCCGTATGTCTTCGCACCCATTGAGCTTAATAAGGTTAGTGCTTTCTCATCATCTGGTACCTTATTTGCTTTACAATAAACTTCCATGCGTTCTACATACGTGGTCCAATCTTCAATATCACTATCAAAGGTATTAATGCTCCCATGTTTAGGCATCCTTGCAAGTTTTTTTTTCTCAAAATGGCAGCTTCCCGCGCTTGGCGGTCTTTCCCGCGCTCGTCTTCTTCCCCCGCCGACTACAATGGCAGATTCCCGCGTTTGCCTTCTTCCCCTGCTGGCTGCAATGGCGATTGCCTTGCTGCTGCCGTTCTCGCCTCCCCAGCGGTTCTCACTCCCCGACGCTGCTTTGCCTCGCAGCCCCGCTTGCAGCCCGGTCCTTTACACCGGCTGCGTTTGAATTCTCCGCGGCTCTCGTGCCTTAAGCTTCTCAACTCCCCGACGCTGCTTTGCCTCGCAGCCCCGCTTGCAGCCCGGTCCTGTACACCGGCTGCGTTTGAGTTCTCCGCGGCTCTCGAGCCTTAAGCTGCCCCAGTCGCTGCGCCTCTCGGCCTCGATTGCAGCCCGGCCCTTTCTACCGGCTGTGGTCGAGCTCTCCGCCCTTATTCCTCCGTTTTCCCTCCCCTACTCCACAGTCAACGCGGCCGACTTTCTGCTCGTGTCGCTGATCGGCTTACCCACCACCGTGGTAGAAGGGATGATCACTGCCTGTCGCTGATGGAGGGCTTCGTGGTCAGAATTCTTTTTCTTTTTAACCCGGGTTCTCGATGCCTCCCGTGCGATGGTGCTCAGCAGGATGATGAGGGCGGATGCCTCTTCTCGACGCCCGTTTTGAGGACGAAGCTGCCTTGGATGTAAAATTGCCGTAGGGTAAGATCGGACTCGTCGCCACTGTTGAGTCTGTGTGTCCCAGTTATGTTTAGGATCAATCACTGGACACAGACAACAAGAATAACTTTTAACAGGTCTTTACTATTCGGAGGTCAGGGCTGAACTGCCCAGCAAATCCTTACACAACACTTATATACCGGTGTGGTCACCACCGGTATTACAGTATACAGCAGCCAAGAGAAAGTAGTACATCTCTTAAAGTAGTTCTCTTAAGGTGGAACAGGTTACATACACCACACCTACGACATATGATGATTTCACTGTCCAACGCCTGGAGTGGGCGAATCACGTTAAGACCATCGTGCCTACAGGTAAGTGGTGCGGGGCTGTATGACTCCAATTGACAGTTATTGGCAAAACCTCGATTGGATCAACTCCGGTACAGTCTTTACAGGAATAACTTCATGAATTTGTCCACACTCGCTCCGTGCTACCGACAGGTAACGCTCCTCACCTGAAGCTTAGATTCGTACATTGACACCTTACCGTTTCCCGCCTGCTCTGATTATTGCAAAATTGTACCTGCGTTGAGATCTCCTCCCTCCGCACTCGCTGAATTATCAAAAGCAAAAATTTTCCTTTATTTAAAAAAAAAGTTTGCAGCTTTCCACGCCTTTATCACTGCTCTCATTGCCAAGAGCATTGTACGAGTCTGAGCTTCAGATGGTTTGTACTCATACAGGACAATTTTCACAATCATCAGATTAAAGAAACTATTTTATTGATCAGTTCCTTTATCGTGCTCGAACTGTTTGGAATGCAAGAAAAAGTTCATCGTCTGATCAGTGAGGACCCTCGCATGGCACATCCGACCTCGGTCTTCATTGTAAACTTTCTCTAATTCATTCTCGGGATGTGGGCATCGCTGGCAAGGCCAGCATTTATTGCCCATCCCTAGTTGTCCTCGAGAAGGTGGTGGTGAGCCGCCTTCTTGATCCGCTGCAGTCCGTGTGGTGAAGGTGCTCCCACAGTGCTGTCAGGTAGGGAGTTCCAGGAGTTTGACCCAGCGACGGTGAAGGATCGGCGATATACTTCCAAGTCAGGATGGTGTGTGACTTGGAGGGGAACTTGGAGGTGGTGGTGTTCCCATGCCCCTACTGCCCTTGTCCTTCTAGGTGGTAGAGGTCGCAGGTTTGGGAGGTGCTGTCGAAGAAACCTTGTAGATGGTACACACTGCAGCCATGGTGCGCCGGTGGTGGCAGGAGTGGTGGATGGGGTGCCAATCAAGGGGGCTGCTTTGTCTTGGATGGTGTCGAGCTTCTTGAGTGTTGTTGGAGCTGCACTCATCCAGGCAAGTGGAGAGTATTCCATCACACTCCTTACTTGTGCCTTGTAGATGGTGGAAAGGCTTTGGGGAGTCAGGAGGTGAGACACTCACCACAGAATACCTAGCCTCTGACCTGCTCTTGTAGTCACAGTATTTATGTGGTTGGTCCAATTAAGTTTCTGGTCAATGGTGACCCCCAGGATGTCAAAGGAAGGTGGTTAGTCTCTTGTTGGAGATGGTCATTGCCTGGCACTTGTGTGGCGCGAATGTTACCTGTTACTTATCAGCCCAAGCCCGAACGTCGTCCAGGTATTGCTGCATGTGGGCACGGACTACTTCATTATCTGAGGAGTTCCAAATGGAACTGAACACTGTGCAGTCATCAGCGAACATCCCCACTTCTGACCTTATTTTGGAAGGAAGGGCATTAATGAAGCAGCTAAAGATGGTTGGGCCTAGGACACTGCCCTGAGGAACTCTTGCAGCGATGCCCTGGAGCTGAGATGATTGACCTCCAACAACCACAACCATCTTCCTTTGTGCTAGATATGACTCCAGCCAGTGAAGAATTTTCCCCCTGAATCCCATTGAATTCAATTTTACTTGGGCTCCTTGATGTCACACTCGGTCAAATGCTGCCTTGATGTCCAGGGCAGTCACTCTCACCTCACCTCTGGAATTCAGCTCTTTTGTCCATGTTTGGACCAAGGCTGTAATGAAGTCGGGAGCTGAGTGGTCCTGGCAGAACCCAAACTGGGCATCAGTGAGCAGGTTATTGGTGAGTAAGTGCTGCTTGATAGCACTGTCGATGACACCTTCCATCACTTTGCTGATTATTGAGAGTAGACTGATGGGGCGGCAATTGGCCGGATTGGATATGTCCTGCTTTTTGTGGACAGGACATACCTGGGCAGTTTTCCACATTGTCGGATAGATGCCAGTTGTAGCTACACTGGAACAGCTTGGCTAGAGGCGCGGCTAGTTCTGGAGCACAAGTCTTCAGCACAATAGCCGGGATGTTGTCGGGGCCCACAGCCTTTGTTGTATCCAGTGCGCTCAGCCGTTTCTTGATATCATGTGGAGTGAATCGAATTGGCTGAAAACTGGCTGGTGGGGGGGGGGCCTCAGGAGGAGGCTGAGATCGATCATCCACTCGCCACTTCTGGTAAATTGGTGAGGACGAGGTCAAATAACTTTTTCCCGTGTGTTGGTTCTCTGACCACCTGCTGTAGGTCTGGCAACTGTGTCCTTCAGGACTCGGCCAGCTCAATCAGTAGTGGTGCTACCGAGCCACTCTTGGTGATGGTCATTGAAGTCCCCCACCCAGAGTACATTCTGTGACCTTGCTACCCTCACTGCTTCTTCCAAGTGGTGTTCAACATGGAGGAGTACTGATTCATCAGCTGAGGGAGGGCTGTATGTGGTAATCAGCAGGAGGTTTCCTTGCCCATACTTTACCTGAAGCCATGAGACTTCATGGGGTCCGGAGTCAATGTTGAGGACTCCCAGGGCCACTCCTTCCCGACTGTATACCACTGTGCTGCCACCCCTGGTGGGTCTGTCCTGCCGGTGGGACAGGACATACCCAGGGATGGTGATGGAGGAGCCTGGGACATTTGCTGAAAGGTATGATTCTGTGAGTATGACTATGTCAGGCTGTTGCTTGACTAGTCTGTGGGACAGCTCTCCCAATTTTGACACAAGTCCCCAGATGTTAGTGAGGAGGACTTTTCAGGGTTGAATGGGCCGGGTGTACCTCTGTTGTGTCCGGTTTTATTCTTATTAGACTTTTCGTAGCGGTTTAATACAACTGAGGGTCTTCCTGGGCCATTTCAGAGGGCAGTCCCATTGCTGTGGGACTGGAGTCACGTGTAGGCTGGTGTGTGTGTGTGTGTCTCTCTCTCTCTCTCTCTCCTACTCCCTCTCACTCTCCCTCTCTCTCTCCCTCTCTTCCTCTTACCCTCTCTCTCTCTTTCACCCTCACTCTCCCTCGTTCTCTCTCACTCCCTCACTCTCTCTCTTCCCCGCTCTCTGCACCTCTCCCTCTCTCCTTTTCTCTCCCTCTACCTCACTTAATGCCTCTCTCTCTCCCTCTTACCCTTTCACTCACACCCTCACATTCTCTCTTTCTCTCTCTCTCTCTCCTCTCCATCACTCATTCTCTCTCCCTCTATCTCTTTTTACTAGATTCTATTATTAAGGACGTGGTAACAGGGTACTTGGAAAAATCATAATATGATTAGACAGTCAACATGGTTTTATGAAAGAGAAATCGTGTTTGACAAATCTATTAGAGTTTTTCGAAGGTGTAACTAGCAGGGTAAATAAGTGGGAACCAGTGGATGTAGCATATTTGGACTTTTAGAAGGCATTCGATAAGGTGCCACACAAGAGGTTGTTACACAAGATTAGGGTGCCTGGGATGGGGGTAATATACGAGCACGGATTGAGGATTGGTTAGCGGACAGAAAACAGAGAGTAGGAATAAACGGGTCATTTTTGGGTTGGCAGGCTGTAACTAGTGGGGTGCCGCAAGGATCAGTGCTTGGGCCTCAGCTATTCACAATCTACATCAATGATTTGGATGAGGGGGCCAAATGTAATATATCCAAGTTTGCTGATGATACAAAGCTGGGTGTGAAAGTAGGCTGTGAGGAGGATGCAAGGAGCCTTCAAAGGATTTTAGACCAGTTAAGTGATTGGGCAAGAAGGTGGCAGATGGAGTATAATGTGGAGAAGTGTGAAATTATCCACTTTGGTAGGAAAAATGTAAAATAAGAATACTTTTTAAAAAGTGAGAGATTACTAAATGTTGGTGTTCAGAGGGATATTTGAGTCCTTTGTACATGAACCACTGAAAGCTAGGAATGCAGGTACAGCAAGCAATTAGTAAGGCAAATGGCATGTCGGCCTTTATTGCAAGGGGGTTGGAGTATAAGAGTAAGGAAGTCTTGCTACAATTATATAGGGCCCTGGTGAGACCACACTTGGAGTACTGTGCACAGTTTTGGTCTCCTTACCTAAGGAAGGATATATTTGCCTTAGTGGGAGTGCAACGAAGGTTCAGCAGACTGGTTCCTGGGATGAGAGGGTTGTACTATGAGGAGAGATTGAGTAGGTTGGGCCTATACTCTCTGGAGTTCAGAAGAATGAGAGTGGATCTTATTGAAATGTATAGGCCCGGAATTTGCAGTTAGCGACGAAACGAGGCTGCTGATCTCGAAGAAAGCTGCCCACAAAGATCTCGCGATCTCTGTGGTGATAACTTTCTCGAGTTTAATTTGATTGTAGCGCTGTCAAAAGGAGATCTCCAGTGTACAGCAGCAGCGATGTCATCAGGTTGTCTAAACAGCCAATCGCATTGAAGAATTCTCACAGATTGCAAACCAGGAAATAAAAAGCACTGAATATCATGCACGTTAAAAAAAATTTACAGAGAGCAAAATAAAGATTGGGACTTTCACATAGGGTTAACATAGAAGATGAAATATTATAAACAATTTTTTTTAATTTAAGAAATATTTGTTGTTATTTTAAAAATCTAGTAATTTTTAGCATAATGGAGACATTTTTACATTCCACAAATATAAAATTTGTTTTTCAGGGCCAGAATGGTTGTTAAGCAGTCAATAAGCCATTAAAACCCCAGTTACACCTCTTTCAACAAGACTTAACTTTTTATGGGGTGTTTAACAGCGATATTAGCGTGGACAACGGGAGGTTTTCGTCAGTTCAAGTGATTCATTGATTGTCGGCTCTGGGGAGTTCCACAGCGCAGCCTACGGTGGAGCAGGGAATGACCGACTGCAACTTCAGGATTCCCACGTTTATCTGCACATGCGCTAAATCCTGAAGTACGGTCAGTTTCAGTGGGGGTGATGATGGAGAACGCGAACAGTTTCACCATCATAACCACTGCAAATTCCGGGCCATAAAATTCTTAGCGGGCTTGACAGGGTAGATGCAGAGATGCTGGTTCCCCCTGGCTGGAGAGTCTAGAACCAGGGGTCACAGTCTCAGGATAAGGGGTCGGCCATTTAGGACTGAGATGAGGAGAAATTTCTTCACCCAGAGGGTGGTGAATCTTTGGAATTCTCTACCCCAGGTGGCTGTGGGGGCCCAGTCATTGGGTATATTCAAGGCTGAGGTCGATAGATTTTTGGGCACTAAGGGAATCAAAAGATATGGGGATAAGATGGGAAAGTGGAGTTGAGGTTGATGATCAGCCATGATCTTATTGAATGGCGGAGCAGGCTCGAGGGGCCGAATGGCCTACTCCTGCTCCTATTTCTTATATTCTTATTTCTGTCTCTCACTCTCAATTTATCGATAGCTCAATGGTCAGTTCTCCTTGGAACATTTCCTCACCTTTTTCCTTTAGACTCCAAACACAGCATCCTATGGAGCTCTACCTTCACAGAATCACAGAATCACAGAAACCCCACAGTGCAGATAGAGGCCATTTCAGCCCATCGAGCCTGCACCGACACATATCCCACCCGATCCCTGTAACCCCTACACCAACACATATCCCACCCTATCCCCGTAACCCCACGTATTTAATCCCCCTAACACTAAGGGTCAATTTATCATAGCCAATCAACCTAACCCGCACATCTTTGGACTGTGGGAGGAAACCGGAGCACCCGGAGAAAACCCACGCAAACACGGGGAGAATGTGCAAACTCCACACAGACAGTTGCCCGGGGCCGGATTCGAACCCAGGTCCCTGGCGCTGTGAGGCAACAGTGCTAACCACTATGCCACCGTGCTGCCACGGTCCCTGAATCAGGAGTATGGTAACCTAGCGCTTGCCAGTACTGGACGAGTAACCAAAGTTTAGTTGTTCAAATCCCAGCAGGCACCGCTCCACAAACTATTTGGTGCTGTTCTTTTCCGTTTGGTTTCCGCTCTCAGTTTTGATGTCCGCTCTACCACTGACCATTACTGCCCACCATTGGAGGCCAATCGTTCCACATGCCGGCCCCTGGTGGCTCCTCCCAAAAGTGCGCCATCTCTATACCTCCTCAAAAGGCTCCTAAACCATCGACTTTGAATGTATCTTCAATTTCTCCTCTAAACTTCCCTACTTTCCTGCTCGCTCCTGAATTTTTAATGTGTTTTGCATTTTAATAATATTTCTGCTGTTGGCGCTCCTGTTCTTTAATGATACAAAGTCCTCCAAGAGGATAGAACCTAATATCAAACCTTGGTTAGACCACACTTGGAGTACTGTGCACAGTCCTGGTCTCCATATAACACTTGGAGTACTGTGCACTGTTCTGATCTCCATATCACACTTGGAGCACTGTGCACTGTTCTGGTCTCCATATCACACTTGGAGCACCGTGCACAGTTCTGGTCTCCATATCACACTTGGAGCACTGTGCACAGTCCTGGTCTCCATATCACACTTGGAGTACTGCGTACAGTCCCGGTCTCCATACCACACTTGGAGTACTGCGCACAGTCCTGGTCTCCATATCACACTTGGAGTACTGTGCACAGTTCTGGTCTCCATATCACACTTGGAGTACTGTGCACAGTTCTGGTCTCCATATCACACTTGGAGTACTGTGCACAGTTCTGGTCTCCATATCACACTTGGAGTACTGTGCACAGTTCTGGCCTCCATATCACACTTGGAGTACTGTGCACAGTTCTGGTCTCCATATCACACTTGGAGTACTGAGTACAGTTCTCGTCTCCATATCACACTCGGAGTACTGTGTACAGTTGTGCACAGTTGTGGTGGTTGAAGGTCAATCATCACAGCCCCAGGACATCGCTGCAGGAGTTCCTCAGGGCAGTGTCCTAGGCCCAACCATCTTCAGCTGCTTCATCAATGACCTTCCCTCCAACATTAGATCAGAAATGGGGATGTTCGCTGATGACTGCACAGTGTTCAGTGCCATTCACAACTCCTCAGATAATGAAGCAGTCCATGCCCGCATGCAGCAAGACCTGGACGACGTTCAGGCTTGGGCTGATAAGTGGCAGGTAATATTCACGCTGCAGAAGTGCCAGACAATTGCTATCTCCAACAGGCGAGAGTCTAACCACTGCCCCTTGAAATTCAATGGCATTACCATCGCCGAATCCCCCATCATCAACATTTTGGGGGTCACCATTGATCAGAAACTTAACTGGATCAGCCACATAAATACTGTGGCAGCAAGAGCAGGTCAGAGGCTAGGTATTCTGCGGCGAGTGTCTCACCTCCTGACTCCCCAAAGCCTTTCCACCATCTGCAAGGCACAAGTAAGGAGTGTGATGGAATACCCTCCACTTGCCTGGATGAGTGCAGCTCCAACAACACTCAAGAAGCTCTACACCATCCAGGACAAAGCAGCCGGCTTGATTGGCACCCCATCCACCACCTTAAACATTCCCTCCCTCCACCACCGGCGTACCGTGGCTGCAGTGTGTACCATCTACAGATGCACTGCAGCAACTTGCCAAGGCTTCTTCGGCAGCACCTCCCAAACCCGCGATCTCTTCCGCCTAGAAGGACAAGGGCAGCAGGCGCATGGGAACACCGCCACCTCCAAGTTCACCTCCAAGTCACACACCATCCTGACTTGGAAATATATCACCGATCCTTCATCGTCGCTGGGTCAAAATCCTGGAACTCCCTCCCTAACAGCACTGTGGGAGCACCTTCACCAGACGGACTGCAGCGGTTCAAGAAGGCGGCTCACCACCACCTTCTCAAGGGCAGCTAGGGATGGGCAATAAATGCTGGCCTTGCCAGCGAGGCCCACATCTGATAAACAAATTTTTAAAAACAGTTTTGGTCTCCATATCACATCAGGAGTACTGCACACAGTTCTGGTCTCCATATTACTACAGTACCGAAACAGCTCTCATCAAAGTCACAAATGACATCCAGTGTGACTGTGACAAAGGTAACCTATCCCTCCTCATCCTTCTCGACATGTCTGCAGCCTTTGACACGGTTGACCACTCCATCCTTCTCCAACGCCTCTCCACCATCGTCCAGCTGGGTGGGACAGCACTCGCCTGGTTCCATTCTTATCTATCTAATCGTAGCCAGAGAATCACCTGCAACGGCTTCTCTTCCTGCTCCCGCCTCGTTACCTCTGGTGTCCCCCAAGGATCTATCCTTGGCCCCTTGGCGACATCACCCGAAAACACAGCGTCCGTTTCCACATGTACGCTGACGACACCCAGCTCCACCTCACCACCACTTCTCTCGACCCCCTCCACGGTCTCTAAATTGTCAGACTGCTTGTCTGACATCCAGTTCTGGATGAGCAGAAATTTTCTCCAATTAAATATTGGGAAGACCGAAGCCATTGTTTTCGGTCCCCGCCACAAACTCCGTTCCCGAGCCACTGACTCCATCCCTCACCCTAACATCTGTCTGAGGCTGAACCACACTGTTCACAACCTTGGGGTCATATTTGACCCTGAAATGAGCTTCCAACCTGCAGCATAACAAAGACCGCTTATTTCCACCTCCGTAACATCGCCCGTCTCCACCCTTGCCTCAGCTCATCTGCTGCTGAAAACCTCATCCTTTGTTGCCTCTAGAATTGACTATTCCAACACACTCCTGGCTGGCCTCCCACATTCACCCTACATAAACTTGAGGTCATCCAAAACTCGGCTGTCCTAACTCGCACCAAGTCCCGTTCATCCATCACCCCTGTGCTCGCTGACCTACATTGGCTCCCGGTTAAGCAACACCTTGATTTAAAAATTCTCATCCTTGTTTTCAAACCCCTCCATGGTCTCGCCCCTCCCTATCTCTGTAATCTCCTCCAGCCCCACAATCCTCCGTGATCTCCGCGCTCCTCCAATTCTGGCCTCTTGCACATCCTCAATTATAATCGCTCCACCATTGGCGGCCGTGCCTTCAGCTGCCTGGGCCCTAAGCTCTGGAATTCCCTTCCTAAACCTCTCCATCTCTCCACCTCTCTCTCCTCCTTTAAGATGCTCCTTAAAACCTCTCTCTTTGACCAAGTTTTCGGTCATCTGCCCTAGTTTCTCCTTATGTGGCTCGTGTCAAATTTTGTTTTATATTGGGGCAGAAATTCCTCCCCAAACGCGTGAGTACGGAAGGGGTACTCACGTGTCTGGCCGGAGGAAATGCCGGTTTTCAGCATGCACAGCGCATGCGCTGAAAACCGGCATTTCCTCTCCTCTAACCCAAGAGGTGAAGAGGCTAGCGCGTGCGCTGTAGGGGGCAGCGCATGCCTCTTGGATTTCCTCTGTTTTGGGGGATTTGCGCATGTGTAAAGGCCTCCGGTCTTTACGCTTGTAAAAAGCACACGTAAGTATTTATTTTTACAGGTAAGTGGTGTTTTAGTGTAATTTAGAATTTTTTTTCCACAGGTTTATTATTTTAAAGAATCTACAATAAGGTAAGTTTAGTTTTAGACCCTTTTTATTAAAAATTTATTTTTTTCAAAAAAAAAATTATTGTTTAAATTATTTTTTTTAACTTATTTATACTTAATTTAATGATTGGGATGTTTTTTAAATTTTTATTTAAAGTTTAAATAGTGTTTTGGGCCCCCGTAGTTTTCATGAGTTTGACAGTTCTTACTCTCAAACTCATGAATGAACCTTCCCCTCCCCTGATTGGTTGTACAGTGCTCACCTGATCCCAGCCGGCACATCGCACTAACTACGCCGCTGGATCAGGTAAGCACTGCGCGCTGACATCTGAACCGGGCCTGTGACAGGAAATGCAAGCAGGCCCGGGCTTCAGATGTCAGCGCGCAGGGTGAGTGCAGATCGGGGGCTTGCATGCGCGGCAAGCCCCCAACACCAAGTTCTGGGCCAATATACGGTGAAGCGCATTGGGACGTTTTACTACATTAAAGATGTTATATAAATACAAGTAGTTTTGTTGTTGGAGCACTCTGCACAGTCCTGGTCTCCATATTATAAAAAAGGATATAGAGGCACTGGAGAAGGGGCAAAAAAGATTCACAAGGATGATACCAGAACTAAGAGGTTGTACCTATCAGGAAAAACTAAACAGGCTGGGGCTCTTTTCTCAAGAAAAGAGAAGACTGAGGGGTGACCTGATTGAGGTCTTTAATGTTATGAAGGGGTTCGATAGGGTAGACGGAGAGAAGGTGTTTCCACTTGTGGGCGAGACCAGAACTAGGGGCCATCAATATAAGATCGTCACTAATAAATCCAATAGGGAATTCAGGAGAAACATCTTTACCCAGAGAGTGGTGAGAATGTGGAACTCGCTACCACAGGGAGTGGTTGAGGCGAAGAGCACAGATACATTTAAGGGGAGGCTAGATAAACACATGAGGGAGAAAGGAATAGAAGGATATGGTGATGGGGTGAGATGAAGAGGGGTGGGAGGAGGCTGGTGTGGAGCATAAACACCGGCACGGAGCAGTTGGGCCGAATGGCCTGTTTCTGTGCTGTACTACTGTGCTTCTGTGCTACTCCAGGGACTTGAGCACATAAATCTAGGCTGACACTCCAGTGCAGTGCTGAGGGAGTGCTGCACTGTCGGAGGTGCCGTCTTTCGGATGAGACATCTGCTCTCTCAGGTGGACATAAAAGATCCCATGGCACTATTTCGAAGAAGAGCAGGGGAGTTATCCCCGGGTGTCCTGACCAATATTTATCCCACAATCCACACAACAAAAACAGATTATCTGGTCATTATCACGTTGCTGTTTGTGGGAGCTTGCTGTGCGCAGATTGGCTGCCGCGTTTCCCACATTACAACAGTGACTACACTCCAAAAAGTACTTCATTGGCTGTAAAGCGCTTTGAGATGTCCGGTGGTCGTGAACGGCGCTGTAGAAATGCAAGTAATTTCTTTTTACATGCTGTGTAATTCTATGCAACAGACTTTTGTTTAACTAAATCCCATAGCAAGCTCCTTCCAAATGGAAAAATAACTGTAATGAATCTGGAAGTTGATTGTATAATACTAACCAGCAGCAGACCAAACAAGTCAAACTCGCCGGAGTTTACACTGCCTTCCAGGCAATAACCAGCAACACGATACCAAGCAGAAATACTATCCCGGCAAATAATATAATTGGCTTGTTTACCCCTTAACCTCCTTCCTTCAGGAACTCCTCTTACTGTTCTGTGGCTATCCACACTGCTCACTTTGGGTGGGAGAGGTTAGAGTTTATTGCGGGTCAGAGGTTAGAATTAGCTTGATTAAAGGTCTCCTCCAATTTAGTTTGATTTGCGAGCAGGATATTTTTCCTGGGATCGGGACAGCTGGATTCAGCATGGAGGGCCACCGACTGCTGCAGGTGCTTCTGAAATAGGCCTGGGTCCCTGGCGGCCGAGTGCAGAGAATGAAGAACCAGCTGCACTGCTAAAATAAAGATTGCGAGACGGAGGAGGTCTCGCAGTGACCACCTCAAAGGGTGTGGACTCTACACCACGCCGCTGAGCAAACAGCTTGAGCAACGGTGACTGCAAAGGTCATCCCATAGTCCTTCACAATCCATGACCGACTTTCAGAATGATCTCACTGTGGTTAAGAAGGCAAATGGTATGCTGGCCTTCGTAGCGAGAGGATTCAAGTACAGGAACAAGGATGTCTTGCTGCAGTTGTACAGGGCCTTGGTGAGACCACATCTTGAGTATTGTGTGCAGTTTTGGTTGCCTTATCTGAGGAAGGATGTTCTTGCCACGGAGGGAGTGCAGCGAAGATTCACCAGGCTGATACCTGGGATGGCAGGAATGACGTATGAGGAGAGATTGGGTCGATTGGGCTTATATTCGCTAGAAGAATGAGAGGGAATCTCATTGAAACTTATAAATTCTAACAAGACTAGACAGACTAGATGCAGAAAGGATGTTCCCGATGGCGGGGGAGTCCAGAACCAGGGGTCACAGTCTAAGGATAAGGGGTAAGCCATTTAGGACTGAGATGAGGAGGAATTTCTTCACCCAGAGAGTGGTGAACCTGTGGAATTCTCTACCACAGAAGACAGTTGAGGCCAATTCATTAAATATATTCAAGAAGGAGTTAAATATATTTCTTAAGGCTAAGGGGATCAAGGGATATGGGGAGAAAGCAGGGACAGGGTACTGAGTTTGGATGATCAGCCATGATCGCATTGAATGGCGGAGCAGGCTCGAGGGGCCGAATGGCCTACTCCTGCTCCTATCTTCTGTGTTTCTATGTAATGAAAGAAAAGAAAAAGAAGAATGAAGTGGCATTTCTACAGCGTCTTTCACAGCCTCGGGACATCCCAAAGCCAATGAAGTACTTTAGAAGTGTAAATGTTGTAATGTGAAACAGCAAAAAGTCCCACAAGCAGCAATGGGACAAATGACCTGTTGTAGCAGTGATGCCGGTTGAGGGGTGTATGTTGGCCAGCAGAGCAATGTTCTTACAGAGTGTTTACAGCACAGAAACAGGCCATTGGGCCCAACTGCTCCGTGCCGGTGTTTATGCTCCACACCAGCCTCCTCCCACCCCTCTTCATCTCACCCCATCAGCATAACCTTCTATTCCTTGAATTGCCCAAAATTGAGCACAATACTCCAGCTGAGGCCTAACCCATGTTTTAGAAAGCTTTAGCATAACTTCCTTTTTTTTCCCTCTACTAATAAAGCCAAGGATCGTGTAAGTTATTTTAACAGCCTTCTCAACTTGTCCTGCCACCTTCAACGATTTGTGCACGTACACCCCCCAGGTCTTCCTGTTGCTGAGCCCCCTTTAAAGCCTCTGTTTTCAGTGATTCTCTCCCAGACACCTTTCGCCCTTCCTACATTCCTGCCTGCCTTCAGTAGATACCTAGGAAGAGCTCCTCTTTCGTTAGTGCCGACAGTGCCCAACTACCTCCCCTACCCTACCCACCCCCACCCCACCCCACTACTTAACTGTCTCTCCTCTTCAAAGGTTCACCAGACTGGTTCCTGGGATGGGGGGATTGTCCTATGAGGAGAGATTGAGTAGACTAGGCCTATATTCTCTAGAGTTTAGAAGAACGTGAGGTGATCTCATTGAAACATACAACATTCTTACAGGGCTTGACAGGGTAGATGCAGGGAGGATGTTTCCCCTGGCTGGGGAGTCTAGAACCAGGGGTCACAGTTTCAGAATAAGGGGTCGGCCATTTAGGACTGAGATGAGGAGAAATGTCTTCACTCAGAGGGTGGTGAGTGACGTAAGAAAACTACTAGGCACTTGGTCAGAGTATTAAACAAGACTTTAATCAACTGTTTCACAACATGGAGATCTAGTTGTCCTTCACTAGTTCCCGTTTACAAAATGTCCTGAGCAAGCTGGGCCCATGCCCGAGTATTTATATTCTCCCTGGACAGCGCCACCAGCAGGCCGCCCAGTATTATTTCACAAGTCATTTCTACATGAATGACAAGATTCATGTCAGTGAATCTTTGGAATTCTCTACCCCAGAGGGCTGTGGAGGCTCAGTCGTTGAGTATATTCAAGACAGAGATCGATGGATTTTTGGATATTAAGGGAATCAAGGGATATGGGGATAGTGCAGGAAAGTGGAGATGAGGTAGAAGGTCAGCCAGGATCTTATTGAATGGTGGAACAGGCTCGAGGGGCCGAATGGCCGAATCCTGCTCCTATTCCTTATGTTATTATGTTCTTCCTGCTGAGTGACTCCCACCCAGTCTAAAATACCGCAAGCCTCCTCTGTCCTGTTTTAATCAGGATTTCCTGCCGTTTTAGACAGCGTCACTGGGAAAAGCATCAGCACTTCCCAAACTAGCGAGCTGCCGTAAATCAGCTAATGTACTGGCTCTGGAGAGAGACTCAGTCTGCCCTGCCTCCCCCGACCTGCTCACAAAGTGCCAACAATGAATTCCCTGCTTTCAACAGATTGGAGTTTACTGGGTATTCTCCACCTGGCACTCGCCAAATTCCCCTTCCCTATTTAGAAAAGTAGGATCATCAGAACAGGAGGAGGCAATTCAGCCCCTCGAGCCTATTCCGACGTTCAGTGAGATCATTGGCTGATCCGTATCTTAACTCCAGTTACCCGCCTTGGTTCATTACATTTAATGCCCTTACCCAACTAAAATCTATCAGTTATAACAACAGAAAATGCTGGAAAAACTCAGCAGGTCAGGCAACATCCGTGGAGAGAAATTTGAGTTGACGTTTCGGGTCGAACCCCTTCTTCAAAACTGGAAAGAAAAGAAACAAGATCGAAGGCAGGGCTGCGATCGGACAAAAGAATAAAAGAAACAAAAGAAGTAAAAGAGATTAGAAGCTAGACGAGATGGTAATAGGCTGAGATTAGGTGTAAAGTGTACTGGCTGGGCAAGAGATAGCTGCCAGGTGTGAGAGAGAAACAAAAGGAAAGCGGGGGGCGGGGGGCGAAGGAGTGGAAAAATTACAAGAAAAAATGAAATAGGGGCCGAGGTTATGATCTGAAATTGTTGAACTCGATATTGAGTCCGGAAGGCTGCAGAGTGCCTAATCGGAAGATGAGGTGCTGTTCCTCGAGTTTACGTTGAGCTTCCGTGGAACAATACAAGAGGCCAAGGGCGGTGAGGTCCGAGTGGGAATGGAGCGGTGAATTAAAATGACAGGCGACCGGAAGCTATCAGTCTCAGTTTTGAAATTTTCAATTGGCCCTCACCCCCAGCCTCGACAGCTTTTTGGGGGAGAGAGTTCCAGATTTCCACCGCCCTTTGTGTGAAGAAGCTTCCTGACATCACCCCCGAACGGCCTGGCTCTAATTTTAAGGAAATGCCCCCCTTGTTCTGGACTCCCCCGACTTGGAGAAATGCGGGATAACTATTGG
Organism: Somniosus microcephalus; assembly: GCF_052327205.1. Lineage (NCBI taxonomy): Eukaryota > Metazoa > Chordata > Chondrichthyes > Squaliformes > Somniosidae > Somniosus > Somniosus microcephalus. Next base: position 368,686,854 of record NC_140989.1, on the reverse strand, counting down.
CCAGGATACCGGGGAAAACTCCCCAGCTCTTCCTCGAAATAGAAATGGATGGAAATGTCTCTCCAGCTACCCTATCGACTCCTTCTTATCTTAAACACCTCAATCAGATCACCCCTTAATCTTCTAAACTCGGGAGAATACAAGCCCAGTCTGTGCCACCTGTCCTCAGAATTTAACCCTTTTAGCCCCGGTGTCAGTCTGGTGAATCTGGGCTGCTCCCTCTCCAAGGCCAGTCTATCCTTCCTGAGGGTCGGTGCCCTGAACTGAACGCAGTGTCCAGATGGGGGTCTGACCAGAGCTCTGTGCAGCTGTAGCACAATCCTATTCAGCAGCCCTGCTGCCCTCTTGTCTCTGTGACAGCTGGTCTGTGATACGTGCGACTCCCCATTTCTTATCTCGTGTCAGTGACACAGGGCTGAGTGTTCACACCCTCAGAATCCTGCACTTAGAATTGGAATTGTCGGAAGTCGCTGGATAAAGGGTGCTAATTGACGCGTAGTTTTAGCCAAGTTGATGGATACAAATTACATTCAGTTGAGTAGGTTCACGCCTTGGCCGGGAAAATATTTTGTGTTCCAGGCTGTGAACGGACAATGGCAATGGGTGGGTTGGTGCTTTGAACTACGTCCATGCAACACTTTCAAGTTTCAAGCAACTTTGTTTCACAGCAACATATTTAGCATTTTGAAAAATGACTGGTTTCTGTCTCCAACCAGAGGAAGTAGTCTTTCCGTAGTCTCTCCATTCGCTGGTGCCAGCCATGGCTCAGTGGGTCGACCTCTCACCTCTGAGTCAGCAGGTCGTGGATTCAAGTCTCTCTCCAGAGACTTGAGCACATAAAGGTAGGCTGACACACCCAGTGCAGCGCTCCCTCAGTACTGCCCGTCCGACAGTGCAGCACTCCCTCAGTACTGCCCCTCCGACAGTGCAGCACTCCCTCAGTACTGCCCCTCCGACAGTGCAGCACTCCCTCAGTACTGCCCGTCCGACAGTGCAGCACTCCCTCAGTACTGCCCCTCCGACAGTGCAGCACTCCCTCAGTACTGCCCCTCCGACAGTACAGCACTCCCTCAGTACTGCCCCTCTCACAGTGCAGTGCTCCCTCTGCCCCTCCGACAGTGCAGCACTCCCTCAGTACTGCCCCTCCGACAGTGCAGCACTCCCTCAGTACTGCCCCTCCGACAGAGCAGCACTCCCTCAGTACTGCCCCCCGACAGTGCAACACTCCCTCTGTACTGCCCCTCCGACAGTGCAGCACTCCCTCAGTACTGCCCCTCCGACAGTACAGCACTCCCTCAGTACTGCCCCCCGACAGTGCAGCACTCCCTCAGTACTGCCCCTCCGACAGTGCAGCACTCCCTCAGCACTGCCCCTCCGACAGGGCAGCACTCCTTCAGTACTGCCCCTCCGACAGAGCAGCACTCCCTCAGTACTGCCCCCCGACAGTGCAACACTCCCTCTGTACTGCCCCTCCGACAGTGCAGCACTCCCTCAGTACTGCCCCCCGACAGTGCAGCACTCCCTCAGTACTGCCCCTCCGACAGTGCAGCACTCCCTCAGTACTGCCCCCCGACAGTGCAGCACTCCCTCAGTACTGCCCCTCCGACAGTGCAGCACTCCCTCAGTACTGCCCCTCCGACAGTACAGCACTCCCTCAGTACTGCCCCTCTCACAGTGCAGTGCTCCCTCTGCCCCTCCGACAGTGCAGCACTCCCTCAGTACTGCCCCTCCGACAGTGCAGCACTCCCTCAGTACTGCCCCTCTGACAGTGCAGCACTCCCTCAGTACTGCCCCCCAACAGTGCAGCACTCCCTCAGTACTGCCCTTCCGACAGTGCAGCACTCCCTCAGTACTGCCCCTCCGACAGTACAGCACTCCCTCAGTACTGCCCCTCTCACGGTGCAGTGCTCCCTCTGCCCCTCCGACAGTGCAGCACTCCCTCAGTACTGCCCCTCCGACAGTGCGGCGCTCCCTCAGTACTGACCCTCCGACAGTGCAGCACTCCCTCAGTACTGCCCCTCCGACAGTACAGCACTCCCTCAGTACTGCCCCTCTGACAGTGCAGCGCTCCCTCAGTACTGCCCCTCCGACAGTGCGGCGCTCCCTCAGTACTGACCCTCCAACAGTGCAACACTCCCTCAGTACTGCCCCTCCGACAGTGCAGCGCTCCCTCAGTACTGCCCCTCCAACAGTGCAGCACTCCCTCAGTACTGCCCCTCCGACAGTGCAGCACTCCCTCAGTACTGCCCCTCCGACAGTGCAGCACTCCCTCAGTACTGCCCCTCCGACAGTGCAGCGCTCCCTCAGTACTGCCCCTCCGACAGTGCAGCGCTCCCTCGGTACTGCCCCTCCGACAGTGCAGCACTCCCTCAGTACTGCCCCTCCGACAGTGCAGCGCTCCCTCAGTACTGCCCCTCCAACAGTGCAGCACTCCCTCAGTACTGACCCTCCGACAGTGCAGCGTTCCCTCAGTACTGACTGTTGAGTCTGTGTTTACAAGTGCAGTTATTATGAATAACACGACACAGACAACAGAGAGTAACTAAACAGGTCTTTAGTGATTGCGGGTCAGAGCGGGAACTGAGATACATATTACTCCACAGGGTTTATATACCGGTGTGGTCACTACCGGTACTACAATGTACAGGAGCTGTTAAAAGTAGTCCTCCACCTTATGGTATCCTCTTAAGGTAGTACAGGTTACATACACTACAATTCCTCGCCTTTTAGCTTAACAGTGGACACCCCATTAATACAGTACATGAATATATATACATATATACAATTTACACACAATGAATATTCAAAGGTTCAGTCTCTGAGGAGGCTTCTGGATCCGTGCCGGATAACGCCTTTCAGGGATCTCTTGTTCCCGTTGCTGGGGTGACTTATTCAATTTATCTTCTATGGATTCAACATCATCTAATACAACCGAGTCCGAGGTAGATGCTACAGGCTCAATAAATTCTTCAACTGGTGTCTCTGCCGGAGACATGGGGTTGACCCTTGTTCTTGATCCCACAAGTTGGTCAGCATGACGTCGTATTACGTTCTCCCCAGTGTCTACCGTGTACATCAAAGGCCCCTGCCGTGCACAAATTGTTCCAGGTTGCCATTTATCATTTCTATAGTCCCTGGCCAACACTGGTTGTCCTATTTCAAAACTCCGAGTGGCCTTTTCATTTATGTGTTGGAATTGCTTGTGTCCAACTTCCCGTCGCACATTGGGTTTTAACAAATTCAACCGGGACCGCAACCTTCTGTTATAGAACATGATGGCAGGGCTTTGATTTGTCACTGCATGCGTGGCGTTTCGATATGCCATTAGGAAATTGTCCACCTTGTGTTGTAGTGGAATATGATCTTCACACATGGCCTTTATTGCCTTTTTGAATGTTTGTACAAATCTCTCGGCCAACCCATTTTTAGCCGGATGGTATGGGGCAGATGTATAGTGTTTCACCCCATTCTTTTTCATGAATTTCTGGAATTCTTCTGACACGAACTGTGGTCCGTTGTCTGAACAAATTTGCTCGGGCAATCCATTCCTCGCAAATATAGTTCTCAAGACTGCAATCGTCTTCTCAGTGGTAGTGGTCGACATCTTGATCACTTCTGGCCATTTAGAGTGTGCGTCTACTGCTATCAAAAACATGGAATCCATGAATGGACCTGCAAAGTCAATATGCACGTGTTGCCATGGAGCTGAAGGCCATTCCCATGGATGCAGCGGTGCAATTGGAGGTGCATTCTGAACTTTTTGACACCCTGAGCAGCTTTTAGTCAGGTCCTCTATTTGTTTGTCTATACCCGGCCACCACACATAAGCCCTAGCAAGGCTTTTCATCTTGACTCCCCCCAGATGACCTTCATGCAATTCTTTTAAGACTCTCTCCCGTAATTTAGGAGGAATAACCACCCTTGTTCCATACATCAGTGTTCCTTGATATACGGACAGCTGTTCTCATCTGGCTGAGAATGCTGGTAACAGTGGTTCGCCATGTGCTGGCCATCCCTTCACCGTCAAATCGTAGACCCGAGACAGTGTCGGGTCATTTCGGGTCTCTCTCTCAATACCCGCATTGGTGACTGGCAAGCATTCGATGATGGTTGGGTGGAATATCTCGACAGGATCAACTGCCGGTGCCTCTTCCGCTGTAGGTAGTGGCAGGCGCGACAGCCCATCAGCATTACCATGTTGCTTTGTACCTTTGAACTCAATATCATATTGATGTGCCCCTAGGAAAAGGGACCATCTCTGAAGCCTCTGCGTCGTCATTACCGGAACACCCTTCTTAGGATTGAATATGGAAACCAATGGTTGATGATCTGTCAGCAGTGTAAACTGTTGTCCGTGCAGGTAATGGTTAAATTTCTTCACTCCCTACACAAGGCTGAGGGCCTCCCTATCTATCTGAGCATAGTTGCGCTCAGCGGAGGTCAATGATCTGGATGCAAAAGCGACTGGCCTTTCCGAGCCATCTGGAAACCTATGTGAGAGCACCGACCCGATACCATAGGGAGATGCATCACAAGCCAACCGAATAGGTAGCGTTGGGTTAAAGTGAGCCAACACTTCCTTAGACGTGATCAACGCCTTGCTCTTCTGAAAAGCCCGCTTACAGTCATCACTCCACTTCCATGGTATTCCCGTTTGCAAGAGGGTGTTTAGTGGGTGTAACACCGTAGATAAATTTGGTAAAAACTTGTGGTAGTAGTTAACCAGCCCGAGGAACGACCTCAACTGTGACACATTTTCCGGTGCTGGAGCCTTGACTGCTGCCTCAATCTTGTCAGGGGACTTATGTAACCCCTCCTTGTCAATAACGTGGCCGCAGTACGAAATTTGCTTCTGAAAAAACTCGCATTTCTGGCGATTAGCTCTTAGCCCATATTCTTTCAATCTGATGAGCACCTGTTCCAAATTCGCGAGGTGATCACTATCATTATCTCCTGTAACCAGGATGTCATCCAAGTAACACTGTGTCCCTGGAATTCCCTGCAAGACCTGTTCCATGGCCCGTTGCCAAATAGCCGGAGCCGATGCCACTCCAAAAGCCAGCCTATTATACTGATATAAGCCCTTATGCGTGTTTATCGTGAGATACTGTCTCGACACTTCATCAACTTCCATCTGCAGGTACACCTGCGCCAGGTCTATCTTGGTGAAGTGCTTGCCACCAGATAGCGAAGCGAAGATATCTTCAATCCACGGAATCGGATATTGCACTGTGTGAAGAACTGGATTAACAGTGACTTTGAAATCACCAGAGATGCGAACCTTCCTAGGTTCACCAGGCGTGTTGCTCAACGATCGCTTCATGACAGGAACAATGGGTGTAGCCCACTCGCTCCAGTCCACTTTGGACAGTACTCCTGAACGTTCTAACCCTTCCAGCTCTGCTTCCACAGCAGGTCGTATCGCATAAGGCACCGGTCTGGCTTTGAAAAATTTTGGGCTTGCATTTTCTTCAACCTTGATGGTTGCAGTAATTCCTTTCAGTGTCCCAAGTCCCTGTTGGAACACCTCCTTAGCATCGTCTAAGATCTTGGACAGCCGTCCAGGTTTGACGTCGTCCTCCTTACTGGCATCTACAGTCAGTGCTCGTATGGAATGCCAATCCAGTTGTATTTTCCAGATCCATTCACGTCCTAGTAGTGGCGGACCTCCATCAGGTAACACATATAAGTCAATTTTCTGACTTTCTTTACCATTATAGACCACGTTTACTTTTATTTTTCCTTTGGGGTGTACTTTTTGCCCCGTGTATGTTTTCAATACAATCTTCGTATCCCTCAGGGGAATGTGCGAGAATAACCTTTCGTAGTCTCGCTTATTTATGACCGTTAGGGCCGATCCTGTGTCCAATTCCATCTTCACTTGGACTCCTGCTATCTTGAGCATGACCCAGATAGTTTGGTGGTCTGCTGTGTTGCCCACATTATGTATCTTCAGACAACCCAGTTCCTTGCTGCTGGAGTCCGAATCCACCTTCTGTTCATCCGAACTGTTCTCTGTCACCTTGTGTACTTTTTTGTACTTCTCCTGCGGTGACTTTTTGCTGCTGGTCTTCTTTCCTGACCGGCAGACTCTCGCTATGTGACCAAGTTTGCCACATTGCCCGCATTCTTTGTCTTTGAACCAGCACTGGTTCTGGTCATGCGTTGTCCTTCCGCAACGATAGCACTTTACTGCGCCCAATGCCATTTCATTGGTGCTGAATTCAGGTGGCTTTTGCTGCATTTCCACAGCTCCCCGTGCTGCTGCTTCGTACGATACGGCCACGCAGAAAGCCTTGTCCAGTGTCAACTCTTTCTCTGAGAGTAGCCTTAAGAACATAAGAAATAGGAGCAGGAGTATGCCAATCGGCCCCTCGAGCCTGCTCCACCATTCAATAAGATCATGGCTGATCTGATCCTAACCTCAAATCTTCTATCACTCTGCATCCACCTGAACCCATGTGATCTCCCGGGAGAGACGAAAAACCAGATAAAGACCCAATGGCCAATTTGGGAGAAAAAAATCTGGGAAATTCCTCTCCGACCCATCTAGGCGATCGAAATTCTTCCAGGAGATCACTCTGTCCCTATATTTTCTACAGTACTTACCTTCTGTAAAGGCGATCTCCACCCCAGCCAGGAACAGGAATAAAACCATCTCCTGAAATCTAACAGAATTAGAACACAGTAGGAGCAGAACAAGGCTACACGGCCCCTGGGCCCACTCCACTACCCACAGGGCCATGACCATTCCGAACCTAGACTCATGTCCAATTTCCTGCCCGCTCCCCGTAACCCTTAATTCCCTTTACTTCTAGGAAACTATCTATTTCTGTTTTAAATTTATTTAATGATGTAGCTTCCACAGCTTTCTGGGTCAGCAAATTCCACAAACCTACCACCCTCTGAGTGAAGAAGTTTCTCCTCATCTCAGTTTTGAATGAGCAGCCCCTTATTTTAAGATTATGCCCCCTAGTTCTAGTTTCACCCATCATTGGGAACATCCTCACTGCATCCACCCGATCAAGCCCCTTCACAATCTTATATGTTTCAATAAGATCGCCTCTCATTCTTCTGAACTCCAATGAGTAGAGTCCCAATCTACTCAACCTCTCCTCATATGACCACCCCCTCATCCCCGGGATTAACCGAGTGAACCTTCTTTGTACTGACTCGAGAGCAAGTATGTCCTTTCTTAAGTATGGACACCAAAACTGTATGCAGTATTCCAGGTGCGGTCTCACCAATACCTTGTACAACTGCAGCAATACCTCCCTGTTTTTATATTCCATCCCCCTAGCAATAAAAGCTAACATTGCATTGGCCTTCTTAATCACTTGCTGCACCTGCATACTAACTTTTTGAGTTTCGTGCACCAGGACCCCCAGATCACTTTGTACTACAGTACTTTCCAGTTTCTTGCCATTAAGATAATAACTTGCTCTATGATTTTTCCTGCCAAAGTGCATAACCTCACACTTTCCAGTATTGTATTCCATCTGCCAAATCTCTGCCCACTTACTTAGCCTGTCTATGTCCCTTTGCAGGTTTTTTATGTCCTCCTCACTCACTACTTTCCGTCCCATCTTTGTATCATCTGCAAACTTTGATATGTTACACTCGGTCCCCTCCTCCAAATCGTTAATATAGATTGTAAAGAGTTGGGGACCCAGCACTGACCCCTGCGGAACACCACTAGTTACTGGTTGCCAATCTGAGAATGAACCATTTATTCCAACTCTCTGCTTTCTGTTAGAGAGCCAATCCTCCACCCACGCCAGAATATTACCCCCAATCCCGTGATTTTTTATCTTGAGCAATAATCTTTTGTGTGGCACCTTGTCAAATGCCTTTTGGAAGTCTAAATACACTACGTCCACTGGTTCCCCTTTATCCACCCTGTATGTTACTTCCTCAAAGAACTCAAGCAAATTTGTCAAACATGACTTCCCCTTCATGAAACCATGCTGAGTTTGTCCTATTAAATTATGTTTATCCAAATGTCCCATTACTGTCTCCTTAATAATGGACTCTAACATTTTACCAACCACAGATGTTAGGCTAACAGGTCTATAGTTTCCAGCCTTCTGCCTACTACCCTTTTTAAATAAGGGTGTTACATTAGCAGTTTTCCAATCTGCCGGGACCTTTGCTGAGTCCAGTGAGTTTTGGAAAATTATTACCAATGCATCCACAATCCCTACCGCCACTTCCCTCAAGACCCTAGGATGCAAGCCATCAGGTCCAGGGGATTTATCCGCCTTGAGTCCCATTATTTTACCAAGTACCACTCCCTTAGTGATTTTAATCGTATTTAGTTCCTCCCCCCCTAGAGCCCCTCTGTTTGTCCAGTGTTGGGATATTCTTAGTGTCCTCTACTGTAAAGACTGATACAAAATAATTGTTCAGTGTTTTTGCCATCTCCATGTTTCCCACCATTAATTTCCCGGTCTCATCCTCTAAGGGACCAACATTTACTTTAGCCACCCTTTTTCTTTTTATATAACTATAGAAACTTTTACTGTCTGTTTTTATATTTTTTGCTAATTTACTTTCATAATCTATCTTCCCTTTCTTAATCAATCTTTTAGTTATTTTTTGCTGTCTTTTAAAGACTTCCCAATCTTCCATCCTCCCAGTAGATTTGGCTACCTTATATGCCCTTGTTTTTAGTCGGATACTATCCTTAATTACTTTACTTAGCCACGGATGGCTATCTTTTCTTTTACACCCTTTTTTCCTCAGTGGAATATATATTTTTTGGAAGTTGTAAAATAACTCCTTAAATGTACACCACTGATCATGTACCGTCTTACCCTTTAATCTATTTTCCCAGTCCACTCTAATTAATTCCGCTCTCATACCTTCATAGTCTCCTTTATTCAAGCTCAGCACGCTTGTTTGAGATCCAACCTTCTCACCCTCTAATTGAATATGGAACTTAACCATGTTATGGTCACTCATTCCAAGGGGATCCTTTACTAGGACATTTTTAATTAATCCTGTCTAATTACACAGGACCAAATCTAAGGTTGCTTGCCCCCTGGTCGGTTCAGTTACATACTGCTCAAGAAACCCATCCCTAATACACTCAATGAACTCATCCTCAAGGCTGCTCTGCCCAATTTGATTTGTCCAGTTAATATGATAATTAAAATCCCCCATAATTATAGCTGTTCCCTTATTACAAGCCTCAACTATTTACTGATTAATACTCCATCCAACAGAGTTGCAACTGTTCGGAGGCCTATAGACTACACCCACTAGTGTTTTTTTCCCCTTATTATTCCTTATCTCCACCCAAACTGTTTCACTATCCTGGGTTCCTTCGCTCAGGAGACCGCAGACAAATTTGTCCCATAGGGAATCTGCCAGTCCTGCTCCGAACTGACAGTGCTTTGATAGCTTGCGTAATTCCATAAGGTAATCAGCGTTACTCTCATCTTTATGCTGATTCCTCTTGTAGAATTTAAATCGTTCTGCTATCAGCAGTGGTGTAGGGTTTAGGTGCTCCTGCAGGATAGCAACAATATCCGTGAAACTTTTTTCTACCGGTTTATCTGGGGTTATCAGGTTCCTCAATAACCCATACGTCTTCGCACCCATCAAGTTTAATAGGGTTAGTGCTTTCTTATCGTCCGGCACTTCATTCGCTCTACAATAAACTTCGATGCGTTCCACATAAGTGGACCAATCTTCCACATCGTTGTCGAATGCAGTAATGTTGCCTGTTTTTGGCATCCTAGCTGAGTTTCTTCTTTCCCTTCGGATATTATTATTTTTTTATTTATTTAAGATGGCGGCTCCCGCGCTCGTCTTCTTCTCTGTTGGCTCAAGATGGCGTCTTTTCCCGTGCTGCTGCTGTTGTTGTTGTTGTTGTTGTTGTTGTTGCCACGCCGCTTCCTGCGGCCCTCGTGGCAATGGAGCGCCTTTCTGGCTGCTGCGCGTCTCTGCCCCGCAATTGCAGTCCGGCCCCTGACACCAGCTGCGGTCTTGTTCTCCGCTCTCTATGCTTTCCTCCCTTTCTCCCTCCGACAAGCTCGGCCGTCTTCCCCCGCACCGCTCGATCGGGCTTACCCGCCGATGCCTTAGAAGGGTTGCGCACTACCTGTATCCAGCCCTTATGCTGGACTTCGTGGCCAGGAAACCAAGCCCGGTTCTCGATGGCCTCCCTTGCGATGCACCGCTCTGCAGGATGCTGAGGGCAGATGCCCTTGGTCGGCGCCCGTGTTCCAGGACGCAGCCTCCTTCCAATGTACCCCAGATTCAGTACTGGGGGAGGTGATGCAAAACTGCTGCTAGGTTCGATCAGACTCATCGCCACTGTTGAGTCTGTGTTTACAAGTGCAGTTATTATGAATAACACGACACAGACAACAGAGAGTAACTAAACAGGTCTTTAGTGATTGAGGGTCAGAGCGGGAACTGAGATACATATTACTCCACAGGGTTTATATACCGGTGTGGTCACTACCGGTACTACAATGTACAGGAGCTGTTAAAAGTAGTCCTCCACCTTAAGGTATCCTATTAAGGTAGTACAGGTTACATACACTACACTGACCCTCCGACAGTGCAGTGCTCCCTCAGTACTGCCCCTCTGACAGTGCAGCACTCCCTCAGTACTGCCCCTCCGACAATGCCACACTTCCTCAGAACTGCCCCTCCGACAGTGCAGCACTCCCTCAGTACTGCCCCTCCGACAATGCAGCACTTCCTCAGTACTGCCCCTCCGACAGTGCAGCACTCCCTCAGTACTGCCCCTCCAACAGTGCAGCACTCCCTCAGTACTGCCCCTCCGACAGTGCAGTGCTCCCTCAGTACTGCCCCTCCGACAGTGCAGCCCTCCCTCAGTACTGCCCCTCCGACAGTGCAGTGCTCCCTCAGTACTGCCCCTCCAACAGTGCAGCACTCCCTCAGTACTGCCCCTCCAACAGTGCAGCCCTCCTTCAGTACTGACCCTCCGACAGTGCAGTGCTCCCTCAGTACTGCCCCTCCGACAGTGCAGCGCTCCCTCAGTACTGCCCCTCCACTTTAAACAAATTGTTTGAATTTTGCCATCATTTTTCGGGGAATGTTCATTGAGTTCAGCCAAGGACCTCGGGTGACACCTGCTTGTCTCCCCATTGCAGCTGGCGCAGGGGTGAGCTCTGGACTGTTCAAGCTGTGTGGTCAATCAGGCATTGAATTCTCGGGGATTTCTTAAAAGAAACCCAAGACTTCCTATAATCGGTTCCACGCTGCAACGCTATTAACTCCATCCTTGACGAATTGCAGCAAGGGGACTTTGAAGTTGTATCTGTAAACATTGGGAAGGAAAATACTGCTCCTGCTAGATTGACCAATTAATTTCAAACAAAATCCTTCATCATATGCAACTGACATTTCCCTTGTTAAAAAAAAGTAGGAAAGTTCAAAAACAGTTGAATTTTTTAGTATTTTTGCCTTCCCATGCTACAAGAGTTTCTGCCCTAAAGAGTTCATAGAATCATAGCAATTTACAGCACAGAGGGAGGCCATTCGGCCCTTCATGTCTGTGCCGGATGTCATTGTCTGGATTGAAACTGCTCTACTTTACTGCCATTGGAGGCTGAGATTGGTCTCACAGCGATTGGCCAAAGATGAATGGAAAAGACGAGGATGTTGCCAGGGCTGGAGAATTTTAGCGATGAGGAAAGATTGGATAGGCTGGGGTTGTTTTCTTTGGAACAGAGGAGGCTGAGGGGAGATTTGATTGAGGTGTATAAAATTATGAGGGGCTGAGATCGAGTGGATAGGAAGGACCTATTTCCCTTAGCAGAGGGGTCAATAACCAGGGGGCATAGTGGTTAGCACTGTTGCCTCACAGCGCCAGGGACCCGGGTTCGAATCCGGCCTCGGGTGACTGTCTGTGTGGAGTTTGCACATTCTCCCCGTGTTTGCGTGGGTTTCCTCCGGGTGCTCCGGTTTCCTCCCACAGTCCAAAGATGTGCGGGTTAGGTTGATTGGCTATGATAAAAATTGACCCTTAGTGTTAGGGGGATTAAATACGTGGGGTTACGGGGATAGGGTGGGATATGTGTTGGTGTAGGGGTTACGGGGATCGGGTGGGATATGTGTCGGTGCAGGCTCGATGGGCCGAAATGGCCTCTATCTGTACTGTGGGGTTTCTGTGATGCTGTGATTCTGTGATTTAAAGTAATTGCTGGAAGGGTTAGAGGGGAGTTGAGGAGAAATTTCTTCACCCAGAGGGTGGTGGGGGTCTGGAACTCACTGCCTGAAAGGGTGGTAGAGGCAGAGACCCTCATCACATTTAAAAGGTAGTTTGATATACACTTGAAGTGCCGTAACCTACAGGGCTACGGACCAAGAGCTGGAAAGTGGGGTTAGGCTGGAGAGCTCTTTGTCGGCCGGCACAGACACGATGGGTCGAATGGCCTCCTTCTGTGCCGTAAATTTCTATGATTCTATGAATAAAATTGGGCGGGGTGAAAAACGGACTGCTGATTGGCTATTGCCCATTTTGCACTACCGCCCGAAACCAATTTCACCCGCCATTGTGTCAGTCGTGGCTCAGTGGGCAGCAATCTCGCCTCGGAGTCAGAAGGTCGTGGGTTCAAGTCCCACTTCAGAGACTCGAGCCCATAATCCAGGCTGACACTCCCAGTGCAGTACTGAGGGAGTGCTGCACTGTTGGAGGGGTAGTACTGAGGGAGCACCGCACTGTCGGATGGGCAGTACTGAGGGAGCGCTGCACTGTTAGAGGGGCAGTACTGAGGGAGCGCTGCACTGTCGGAGGGGCAGTACTGAGGGAGCGCTGCGCTGTCAGAGGGGCAGTACTGAGGGAGTGCTGCACTGTCGGAGGGTCATTACTGAGGGAGCGCTGCACTGTCGGAGGGGCAGTACTGAGGGAGTGCTGCACTGTCGGAGGGGCAGTACTGAGGGAGCGCTGCACTGTCGGAGGGGCAGTACTGAGGGAGTGCTGCACTGTCAGAGGGGCAGTACTGAGGGAGCGCTGCACTGTCGGAGGGGTAGTACTGAGGGAGTGCTGCGCTGTCGGAGGGGCAGTACCGAGGGAGCGCTGCGCTGTCAGAGGGGCAGTACTGAGGGAACGCTGCACTGTCGGAGGGGCAGTACTGAGGGAGCGCTGCACTGTCGGAGGTGCCAACTTTCAGATTAGAATTTAAACCGAGGCCCCGTCTGTTCTCTCAGGTGGACAAAAAAAAATCCCTCGACACTATTTTGAAGAAGAGCAGGGGAGTTCTCCCCGGTGACATGGGGCCAATATTCATCCCTGAATCAACATCACTAAAACAGATTATCTGGTCATTATCACATTGCTGTTTGTGGGAGCTTGCTGTGCACAAATTGACTGCCGAGTTTCCTACATTACAACAGTGACCACACTCCAGAAGAGTTCTTCATTGGCTGTAAAGCGCTCCGGGACGTCCTGAGGTGGTGAAAGGCACTGGAGAAATGCGAGTCCTTTCTTTATATAGGCACCCGCTCTTCGCAAGCCAAACCACACTTCCTGAACCAAGCATGATTTTGAATGTTACATTCTAATCGGGGCTTTCAGCCTTTTTTATTTTAGCCTTCGGCTTCCCTGAACAGCTCCTGCCGCGCAAGAGCATCTTTGATTGCAGGACACATATCGACCATAAACTGGCTGCCATTCTGGCAAGAGTTTCATCAAAAGGATTAATCACACCCACTTGGCAATCACTGAAGTGCCTTTCCCCTGCTGTAGACGCGGCTCCTCGTGCTCTTTAAAGGGCAGGTGGCCGTCAAAGTTCAGTGGCCTAATGGCCTGCGCTAGATCCCGCCGTCAGAAAACTCTCCTTTTAAGATGCATTTACCTCCCCATGTGGCCGTGCCGCTTTATACTGGGGCCTTTGCCCCGGGGACTGAGAGCCAAATTCACGGCCATTATGATAGCAGGCAGGCTAAAAGGCCACTTACCCTTTCTCTGGTCTGCTGCTGGCGTCCAGCTGAGCGATGCCGCTGATGTGAGTAGGTTTCAGGCGCTGCAGATTGTACATTGGTGCGATGTCCTTTCAGCTCAACTAAGGTATATGAAAGAAAGATAGACTCACATTTCCACAGCACTTTCACCACCTCAGGATGTCCCAAAGCGCTTTACAGCCAATGAAGTACTTTTTTTGAAGTGTAGTCGCTGTTGTAATGTAGGAATCGTGGCAGGCGTTGCACACAGCAAGCTCCCGCAAACAGCGAGAAGATAAATGATCAGAGGACTTTTTTTTAAGTGATGCTGGTTGAGGGATAAATATTGGCCCGGGACACCAGTGAGTACTCCCCCCTGCTCCTCTTCCAACAGTGTCACTGTCGGAGGTGCCGTCTTTCAGAAGAGACGTTAACCCGAGGCCCCCGTCTGCTCTCTCTCAGGTGGATGTAAAAGATCCCACGGCCACTATTTCGAAGAAGAGCAGGGGGAGTTCTCCCCGGTGTCCTGGGGCCAATATTTATCCCTCAATCAACATCACTAAAAAACAGATTATCCGGACAGAATCACATTGCTGTTTGTGGGAGCTTGCTGTGCGCAAATTGGCTGCCGCGTTTCCTACATTACAACAGTGACCACACTTCAAAAGTATTTAATTGGCTGTAAAGCACTTTGGGACGTCCTGTGGTCATGAAAGGGGCGATAGAAAGGCATCTTTCTCAGTAAATGTAAATAGACAAGATTCCACAATAATGCAGTAACTGCACCAACCAGTGGTGGGCTTGGACTCACTGGTCTTTCCCCATTCCACACTTTCTTTATGTTCTTAAGGGAAAAGAGAAAATCCACATCAGACTAGACCACGGACGAATAAAGGATTCCCCCCGCCCCCGCACTCCCCCTCCCCACCCTTCTGAAAGCTTTGACATTCTTTGGCATCTATCCGCAGAGGAAATCTACCTTCAGTACATCAATCCTAGGGTGTCAACTGTTGGGTGAAGCTTTCTTCAACTATCTGCCATTAGGTGAAGTCTTCTTCAAGGACTCTTGCGTTTGGTTAAAGCTCTGTGGAAGCATCCTACCTCAGGGTGCAGCCTTGTTCCTGGTCAAGACCTCTTGAATGCACCCTTACTTCAAGCAGAATCTTCTTGAGGTGTCTATGCTTCGGTTGAAACCTTCTTTCAGGATCAGGCCTTGGGCAAAACCTCAAGTGAAGCTATCTCGGGGTTTCCAATTGGTGGGGGCGAGGGGGGTGGGGTGCGTATTACCGGGAATATCGGGTCATCGATGGGAAACATTCCCATGGGTCGAACAAACCTTCAGGGAAGTGCAGCAACGTTACTGGAGGTATCTGCAGCGTACTGCATTATGCGATCCGTGGAAAGGTGGGACTGTTTATTTTTCATAATGATCTCATGCTAGGGCCTGCAGTGTAACTAAAATTCATCAATGTGTTTCATTATATAATCCCGAAATCAATCAAACTCAATCTGCAGTGGCCACTGAGATCTGGTAGTGGAGTCAACACTGGTATGACAGGGACTCGCCTCCGGGGAGAATTGGAGTGTTTCATTCCAGATGACTGGTCCGACACTACAGTATAAACATGACTGAGAGTCAGCACCGCCTCCCAGCAGCTTCGATACTCTATAGGATCACTTGGTATGTTTATACGGCCTTATTACAGGCAACGTTTGAAGGCTGCTAGCATGATCAAAGATTCGGTTTTGAATTACAGGTGCACCGTTTCTTCTCATATTGAGAAACCCGTATGTTCCATCAAGACAGTTCCTTCCATTCTGGGCAATCTTGTTAAATTCTCAAGAAACATGAGTCAGCCTGGCCTTATAGTCCTTGGTCTTAACACAAGTTACAGATCACGATCTGGCCTACTCCTGCTCCTACTTCTTATGTTCTTATGTTCTTATGATGCTTTCTTAGACACATGACCACAACAAAGACCATTTTGTCGAGTTGTACCTACAGACTGATTTAAAATTTTTTGTTGTTGGCATTGGTCGACACGGGCGAGGCAACTTTATTTGCCCCCCATGACATGAGGAGTCAACCAGATAATGTGGCACTCGAGTGATGCGTAGGCCAGACTGCGCAAGAGTGCAAGGCCCCATTCACCGAAGGACATTCCTCAACCAGTTGGGTTTCTAAGACAATGTGTAAAAAAAATTCATGGTAATTTTTTCTGATTTGGTAGCCCATGAGATCTATCGCCACACCGTTGGTGGGGCAGTACTGGGGGAGCGCTGCACTGTCGGAGGGGCAGTACTGAGGGAGCGCTGCACTGTCAGGGGGCGGTACTGAGGGAGCACTGCACTGTTGGAGGGGCAGTACTGAGGGAGCGCTGCACTGTCGGAGGGGTAGTACTGAGGGAGTGCTGCACTGTCGGAGGGGCAGTACTGAGGGAATGCCGCGCTGTCAGAGGGGCAGTACTGAGGGAGTGCTGCACTGTCAGAGGTGCAGTACTGAGGGAGTGCCGCACTGTCGGATGGTCAGTACTGAGGGAGCGCCGCATTGTCGGAGGTGCCGTCTTTTGGATGAAACATCAAACCGATGCCCTCGTTTGCCCTCATGTAAAAGATGCCATGGGGCTACTTCGAAGAAGAGCAGGGGAGTTCTCCACGATGTCCTGGGCTATTATTTATCCCTTAAACAACATCACTGAAAAAAAACAGATTACCTGGCCATTATCTCATTGCTGTTTGTGGGAGCTTGCTGTGTATAAATTGGCTGCCACATTTCCCACATTACAACAGTGACTACAATTCTAAAACGCACTCCAGTGGCTGTAAGGCGCTTTGGGACATCCTGAGGTCGTGAAAGGAGCTGAAGAAACATAAGACTTCTTATTTTTATTGGGGAGCCGCCTCGCGAGAACAGTGGTAAAGGTTCGCCCTCTGATTCCCAGCCCTCGATCACTTGTTCTCTTCTTCTTAGGCAGTCCCTCGGAACCGAGGATGACTTGCTTCCACACTAAAAATGAGTTCTCAGGTGACTGATGAGTCCAATGTGGGACCTACAGTCTCTGTCACAGGTGGGGCAGACGGTGGTTGAAGGGGCGGGTGGGTGGGGTGCTTGGGTTGACGTGCGCTCTGTGATGAAATATGTCATTCATCAGACTCTGTAGTTAACTGTATATATTGTATTGCCTGCTCCGGTGTTTGTACCTTGTATTGTGTATAGGGCACCGCCCCCTTTGTGTGTCAGCTCCGCCCATACCTGGCCCTACTTAAGACAAGTCCAGGCTTGTCCTGCAGTAGAACAGCAGCACGCCAGGTGAAGCTAGGTGCAGCCACCGGCATCTTTTCTTTGCTAATAAAAGCCTTGTTTTATTCTGCTAACTTCGAGTCTTGAAGTTATTGAGGCACGTCAATTTTATTAGCAAACTTTTAACGATGGATCAACTTTTGAAACTGGAACGCTTGGATTTGGACCCGCATGCTTCGGATGCATCGGCACGGTTTGGACACTGGTTCCAGTGCTTGGAATTCTTTATGGCCAACTCCGAAGCCGTCACAGCCTCTACAGCAGCCACCGGAGATGTGAAACTCGGGATCCTACAGAATCGGGTAAGCCACCGGGTTTTTCCACTCATACAAGACGCCGCCAGCTACCTGGATGCCTGCAACATCCTAAAGGCCCACTATCAGCGGCCTACCAACAAAGTGTACGCCAGGCACCTGCTTGCTACCTGCACACAGCGACACGGAGAGTCGCTAGAGGACTTTCTAGTCACCCTAAAAGTGCTTGGCAAAGACTGCAAATGCAAAGACGTGAAAGCCACGGTATACACAGACGAGCTGATTCGGGATGCCTTTATCGCAGGCCTTAGCTGTAATTATATCCGGCAGAGACTGCTAGAGAAAACGGGCCTAGATCTGACACAGGCTGTGGACACAGCGCGATCGTTGGATGTGGCTCAGAAGAACTCTGACTCCTACTCGGCAGGCCGCGCGGCCCACGCCGCCTGTTTCCCAGCCCGGTAGCCTAACACCTTCGGGGCCCTGCTCTCCCCCCAGAAGCCCTACGACCGCCGCGACGCATCGGGGCCCCAAATGCTACTTCTGCGGGCAGCCGAAGCACACCAGGAACCTGTGCCCGGCGAAAGGCACCACCTGCTTTAAGTGCGGTAAGAAGGGGCACTTTGGGAAGGTGTGCAGAGGGAACCCCGCAGGCAAAACCGCCACCGCTGCGTGCTCGCCGTGGGAGCGGCCATCTTGGACGCCATCTTGTCCGACCTCGTGGGGTCCGCCATCTCGCGAGCAGACAGCGTGGACGCCATCTTACCCGGCCTCGTGTGGCCCACCATCTTGTCCCGATCAGGGCCCTACAGTGGCGTCGATCACAGTGGACCAGTCCAGACCGCACCCACTATCCAAATCGATGGTGGACATTGAGGTAAACGGGTGCAAGGTTAAATGTTTAATTGACAGCGGGAGCACAGAGAGCTTCATTCACCCTGATCTGGTACAACGACTCTCTCTAACTATAGTCCCTACTCAGGGCAGGATCTCTATGGCCGACAAAACCCAGATATCGACTATTGCGGGTTACTGCGCGGTACGATTGTCCATTAAAGACACTGTATATAATAATTTTAAACTGTTAATTATGAAAGATTTATGTGTGAGCGTGATCTTGGGCCTGGATTTTCAGTGCCACCACCAAAGCATCACGCTCAATTTTGGTGGGACCCAGCCGCCCCTCACAGTGTGCGGTCTGGCTACCCTGAAGGTAAAGCCGCCTTCGCTATTCGCGAACCTTACCTCTAACTGCCGGCCAATAGCGACCAAAAGCAGGAGGTACAGCTGGGAGGACAGGCGGTTTATCGCGACCGAGGTAGACAGGCTCCTGAAGGAGCGCATTATTGAACGCAGCAACAGCCCGTGGCGCGCCCAAGTGGTGGTGGTGAGGGGTAGCGAGAAGAAACGGATGGTGATTGACTATAGTCAAACAGTCAACATCTATACCCAACTAGACGCCTACCCGCTACCCCGCATATCCGAGATGGTGAACCAAATCGCCCAATGCCGGGTGTTCTCCACCATCAACCTCAAGTCAGCGTACCACCAGCTCCCTATCAGACCAGAGGACCGTTCGTACACCGCCTTCGAGGCAAACGGACGCCTCTACCAGTTCCTCAGAGTCCCCTTTGGGGTGACGAATGGGGTCTCGGTCTTTCAGAGGGAGATGGACCGCATGGTCGATGACCACCACTTGCAGGCAACCTTCCCCTATCTCGACAACGTCACCATCTGCGGCCACAACCAACAGGACCACGACTCAAACCTCGCGAGGTTTCTGAAAACCGCACAAAAACTCAACCTCACCTACAACGAGGACAAGTGCGTTTTCAACACCACGCGCCTTTGCATACTAGGCAGCGTGGTGGAGAATGGGGAAATCGGACCAGACCCCGACCGATTGCACCCCCTACGGGAGCTGCCCCTGCCCAACACTCCCAAAGCCCTGAAAAGGTGCCTGGGGTTATTCTCATATTATGCCCAATGGGTCCCTAACTACTCCGATAAAGCCTGTCCCCTCTTGAAAGCATCCTCTTTCCCGCTCTCTGCTGAGGCCCATGCTGCCTTCAAAAGCATTAAGCAGGATATTGAGCGGGCCACGCTACAGGCAGTGGACGAGAACACTCCCTTTCAAGTGGAAAGTGATGCGTCCGACTTTGTCTTGGCGGCCACCCTCAACCAGGCGGGGCGGCCCGTAGCTTTCTTCTCGAGGACCCTCCAGGGGCCCGAGATCAGACACTCCTCCGTAGAAAAGGAGGCCCAAGCCATCGTGGAGGCAGTGCGCCACTGGCGGCACTACCTAGCCGGCAAACGCTTCACCCTACTTACCGACCAGCGGTCGGTAGCGTTTATGTTCAATAATAAACAGAGGGGGAAGATTAAAAATGATAAGATTCTTAGGTGGCGGATCGAGCTCTCCACCTTCGAGTACGACATCATATACCGGCCGGGGGCCCTTAACGAATCCCCCGACGCCCTCTCACGAGGGATGTGTGCCAACGCCACCGGGGATCGGCTACAGACCCTCCACAACGACCTCTGCCACCCAGGGGTCACACGGCTGTTCCACTTCATAAAGTCCCGCAACTTACCCTACTCGATTGAGGAAGTTCGGTCTCTGACCAGGAACTGCCGCACTTGCGCTGAGTGCAAGCCTCTGTTCTACCGCCCTGATAGAGCCCACCTAATCAAAGCTACACGGCCCTTTGAGCGGCTTAGCTTAGATTTCAAGGGCCCCTCCCGTCCGTCGACCGCAATGTTTACTTCCTGAACATTGTGGACGAATACTCCCATTTCCCATTCGCCTTCCCCTGCCCAGACATGACCAGCGCCACGGTCATTAAATGCCTCAACAGCCTGTTCTGCCTGTTCGGTATGCCAAGCTATATCCACACGGATAGGGGGGCGGCCTTCATGAGTGAAGAGCTACGCCAGTACATGCTGTCCAAGGGGATTGCCACGAGCCGCACCACCAGCTACAACCCCCGGGGTAACGGTCAGATGGAGCGAGAGAACGGGACAGTATGGAGGGCAGTCACCCTAACTCTAAGGACCAAGGGCCTCCCTATCTCCCGCTGGCAGGAAGTCCTCCCAGATGTGCTCCACTCAATACGGTCACTATTGTGTACCGCCACTAATGCCACGCCTCATGAGCTAATGTTTGTGTTTCCCCGGAAATCCACCTCAGGCGTATCCATACCATCATGGCTCTCCACCCCAGGTCCGGTACTCCTGCGGAAGCATGTGAGGGGCCACAAGACGGACCCCCTCGTGGAGCCAGTGCACCTGCTCCACGCCAACCCACAATATGCGTATGTCCGGCACGCCGACGGACGGGAGGACACTGTGTCCATAAAAGACCTCGCCCCAGCCGGTAACAACAGCAACAACGACAACGACTGCAACAACAACAACAACCACAACAACTATTACCCACCCACTCCACCCACTAATTTTTCATCACCCCCGGAAGAACACCAGCCAACGGTACACCCACCACCTACTCCATCAACAACCCCGGTGGCGCCCCCGGCAGAGACCCAGGAGACCACCCGGGACACCCAGCCGGCACCCGCGGCACCGCAACCGTTACGTCGGTCACAGAGGACTATCACACCCCCGGACAGACTAAATCTGTAGAAGGGTTGAATGTGATGAAATATGTCATTCATCAGACTCTGTAGTTAACTGTATATATTGTATTGCCTGCTCCGGTGTTTGTACCTTGTATTGAGTATAGGGCACCGCCCCCTTTGTGTGTCGGCTCCGCCCATACCTGGCCCTACTTAAGACAAGTCCAGGCTTGTCCTGCAGTAGAACAGCAGCACGCCAAGTGAAGCTAGGTGCAGCCACCGGCATCTTTTCTTTGCTAATAAAAGCCTTGTTTTATTCTGCTAACTTCGAGTCTTGAAGTTATTGAGGCACGTCACGCTCTTTTCGCTGCCTGCGCTTGGCTTCCGCTTGCTCCCGGCGAAGAGACTCGAGGTGTTTGGCGCCTTCCCGGATGCTTCTCCTCCACTTTGTGCAGTCTTAGGCCAGGGATTCCCAGGTGTCGGTGGGGATGTTACACTTTTTCAAGGAGGCTTTGAGGGTGTCCTTGAAGCATTTCCTCTGCCCACCTGGGGCTCTCTTGCCGCGCCGGAGCTCCGAGTAGAGCGCTTGTTTTGGGAGTCTTGTATTGGGCATGTGGACGATGTGACCCATCCATCGGAGCTGATCGAGCGTGGTCAGAGCTTCGATGTTGGGGATGTCGGCCTGAGTGAGAACACAGATGTTGGTGCACCTATCCTGCCAATGGATTTGCAGGATCTTGTGGAGGCAGCATTGGTGGTACCTCTCCAGTGCTTTGAGGTGCCTGCTGTACATGGTCCATGTCTCTGAGGCATACAGCAGGGCGGGTATCACTGCTGCTCTGTAGACCACGAGCTTAGTGCCGGTTTTGAGGTCCTGGTCTTCAAACACTCTCTTCCTCAGGCGACCGAAGGCTGCACTGGCACACTGAAGGCGGTGTTGGACTTCGTCGTCGATGTCTGCCCTTGTTGACAGTAGGCTCCCGAGGTATGGAAAGTGGTTCACGTTGTCCAAGGCCTTGTCGTGGATTTTGATAATCGGGGCGCAGTACTGTGTGGCGAGGACAGGTTGGTGGAGGACCTTTTTCTTACGGATGTTTAATGTAAGCCCCATGCTCTTGTATGCTTCGGTGAAGGTGTTGACGATGGTTTGGAGTTCGACCTCCGAGTGAGCGCAGACGCAAGCATCGTCTGCATACTGTAATTCGATGACAGAGGAAGGGACGACCTTGGATCTGGACTGGAGGCGACGGAGGTTGAACAGTTTCCCGTTTGTTCTGTAAATTAGCTCCACTCCAGTGGGGAGCTTACTGAGGGTGAGATTGGGGAGTTGCAGCAAGGAAGATCGAGAAGAGCGTTGGTGCGATGACACAGCCTTGCTTGACCCCGGTCCGTACATGAATTAGGTCTGTGGTGGAACCATTGGTCAGGATCATGGCTTGCATGTCATCGTGAGCAGGCGGAGGATGGTGACAATCTTTTGAGGGTAGCCGAATTTGAGGAGGACACTCCATAATCCCTCACGGTTGACAGTGTCGAAGGCCTTTGTGAGATCAAAGAAGGCCATGTACAGCGGTTGGTGCTGTTCCCTGCATTTCTCTTGTAATTGGCGCGCGGTGAAGATCATGTCCATTGAGCCCCTTAGTGGGCGGAATCCGCATTGCGACTCTGGGAGGAGCTCTTCAGCCACTGGGAGAAGGCGATTGAGGAGGATTCTTGCAATGACTTTCCCTGTGGCAGACAGCAGGGAAACTCCTCTGTAATTACCGCAATCGGACTTGTCACCTTTCTTGAAGCTGGTCACAATTACGGCGTCTCTGAGATCCCCTGGCATGCTCTCCTCCTTCCAGATAAGAGGAATGAGTTCATGAGTTCATGCCAGTAGTGCTTCTCTGCCATGCTTTAGTGCCTCGGCGGGGATTCCATCTGCTCCTGAGGCCTTGTTGTTCTTCAGTTGTCAGATGGCCTTTTCAACCTCATGCCGGGCTGGGGTTCTACACCAGCACAGACCATCCCGTTGGCTTCAAACCCTGGGCAGTCACATTTGAGGCAATTAGTGCACCCTGACATAGGCCTCACTTTGCCAATCGGGGCCCAGTCTACCAACTGTTAATGTGGGCCACCTGCCGTTGCTTGAATATATTTCAAGAGTTTTGGCGGTTTAGGTTGGATTTACTGGAGAGTGCTAAGTATCCTTCAACACTTATCAAATAAAGAATTTAGGAGGACTTTCTTCACAGAGTGGTGAGAATGTGGAACTCGCTGCCAGAGTGATGGAGTGGTTGAAGTGAAGAGCATTGACACCTATAATATTGCCCGCTTCTGCCCCCGCCCCAGCTCATCCGCTGCTGAAACCCTCACCCATGCCTTTGTTACCTCGAGACTTGACTATTCCAACACACTCCTGGCCCGCCTCCCACCATCCTCCCACCATCCATCATTTCATAAACTCGAGCTCATCCAAAACTCTGCTGCCCCATATTGTAACTCGCACCAAGTCCCGTTCACCCCTCACCCCTGTGCTCGCTGACCTACATTGACTCCCAGTCCGGCAACGCTTCAATTTTAAAATTCTCATCCTTATGTTCAAATCCCCTCCGTGGCCTTGCCCTCCCTATCTCTGTAACCTCCTCCAGCCCTACGACCCTCCGAGATCTCTGCGCTCCTCCAATTCCGGCCTCTTGTCCATCCCCAATTTTCATCGCTCCACCATTGCCGGCTGTGCCTTCAGCTGCCTGGGCCCTAAGCTCTGGAATATCCTCCCTAAACTCGCTGCTTCTCTCTCCTCCTTTAAGACGCTCCTTAAACCCTATCTCTTTGACCAAGCTTTTGCTCACCTGTCCTAATATCTCCTTATGTGGCTCGGTGTCAAATTTTGTCTGATTTACGCTGCTGTGAAACACCTTGGGATGTTTTACTACGTTAAAGGCGCTATATAAATACAAGTTGTTGTTGTCATTAAGGGGAGGGTTGATGTACACGTGAGGGAGAAAGGAACAGCGGGATCTGGGAGCAGGTTAGAAAGACGTAATTATAGTGGGAGGAGGCTGGTGTGGAGCATAAACAGCAGCACAGGCCAGTTGGGCGGGACGGCCTGTTCCCGGGCTGTAGAGTCTGTGTGGTGTCGAGTTGTGTTGGAAGCCAAGTGGAAATATAATTATGTAAGAAAGGGTAAAGCTAGATCAACAGCCCCTGAAGCTTTTGAAAATATTTCTCGGTGTTAGCGAGTTGTGACAGCATGTGTCAAATTTGTTTCCATTCCATTGCATCCCGTGCAGTGGGGAAAGAAGCACATGGTACACGGATCACGCGTGGACAGGCTCCACACTGGGAGAAGTCTGACGCACATCATTACATGAGGGATTCGTTCCTTTGTTGTTGGGAGTTGGGTTCTGACCGCAATGAAAGAAATAAGCTTGCTGGCGTGCTAGCTTTTCAGCAGCTGGGTTTTCGAATATTTCATTTCAGCCTGCCCACTTTTGAGAAAGAAGGAAAGGTCTTGCATTTCTATAGCGCCTGTGACAGTGACCATTCGGATGGGATGTTAAAGCAAGGCTCTGTCTGGCAATAGATCCCACGGCACTACTTCGAAGAAGAGCAGGGGAGTTCTCCCCCGCCCCGGTGTCCTGGGTCAATATCTATCCCTCAATCAACATCACTAAAAAGCAGATGATCTGGTCATTGTCACATTGCTGTTTGTGGTGTAATGATCAATAACATGTCATTCTATAGTGGACACTAGGTGGAGCCGTAGAGCTGTGTAGAGCTGTATGTATAAGACTACACTACCCAGCTGTATGTATATTAAGACTACATTACCCATGAGGCACTAGGCTACCCACAAGGCAGCAGTCAAGATGGAAGCCTCTACAGATACTGTACCTAGTCCACAGGTGCTCAATAAAAGTGTCTAGCAAAAGCTAGCTGTGTTCATAATAAGAATGTCTATTTATTAATGAACATAAGATGTGGGAGCTTGGCGTACACATATTGGCTGCTGCATTTCTTACATCACAACAGTGACTACACTCCAAAAAATGTACAGGAAACTCTTTTTTTTCCGGCACCGACGGGACCGGCGTGGTGCCGGTTTATCAAAAAGTCCGGATTACAGAGAGGTATAGTTAAAAGGTAGGATAGCTCCGTACACAGCAACAAATCCAGGCTTCCCTGTTGCTTAGCAACAGGTGCAGGAACTCGGCCACAAGGTCCAGGCATCCCTGTTGCTTAGCAACAGGTGCAGGAACCCCGGTTACACGGCCACAGATCCAGGAACGGCCACTAATATGAAGTAAAACTTACCTGAACCTACTCCTGAATTTTGCCGGTTAACCGAGATTTCCGGTGATTTAGGTGTCGGTAAATCGAGAGTTTCCTGTATTCCATTGGCTGGCTGTAAAGTGTTTTGGGATGTCAGGAGGTGGTGAGAGGCGTTGTATGTAAGTCTTTCCTCAATCCTCAGTCTTTGCCTCATTGTTAGTGGAAGGGTCAGCCCAGTCGCCTGCCCTGCCTGGCAGACTGGCTTTCACATCAGCGCTGTTTATACATGGTCTATCAGAAGCTCCCGACACACATTGAATTCATTACAGGCCCAGTGCAGGGAGTCGTGCCGTGTCTACAGCAGTGAGCGCAGAGTTTACACTCACTGGGCTCGAGTTTGACTTTCCGGCGCCTGATCTGAGGGAGCTCGCTGTTCGGGCCCCTCATTCCAACGGGGGAAGAGGCTCCCCGCCCCTCTTTTCCTCCCTTAAACTTTAAAGGAGCGCCGTGTGAAGCACATCCGCTCGAATCGGCAACGCGTTAACGTGGGGCTAAGGCTTAAGACCCCATTTCGAGGCCGTTAACACCAAGCAAAATGGGGGAATTGAGCCCACTGTGGAAGATATTGGATGATCTTCAGAACCTAAACCAAAACCTGTGGACAATTCTCTTTCCTTAGTTGGTTTATGCTGAATGATTCGGTATGCGTGGGAATAACAATGATATCTGTATTATTGAATCCACCATGGAGTGAGAGCGGGATATTTCTTATACAGCTGAGTACCATCAGTTCCTGCGCTGTGCGCTGCTGTCTGCATTGATGCAAAAGTCACAGCCGAAGTCAATTGGTTCCAATCTGACTCCATACTTGGGTACGTAAGCCCAGTGATTATAATACTGGGCTAGTAACCAAAGGTTCAGGGATTAAACCCCATCATGGTCCACCACGCAAGACTAAAATGGAAAACTGAGGCATTTTTGCATCATGTTCACCTGAAGATTAACTCAGAAGGTCATGGGTTCACTGAGGGAGTGCTGCACTGTCAGAGGGATAGTACTGAGGGAGCACTACACTGTAGGAGGGGCAGTACTGAGGGAGCGCTGCACTGTCGGAGGGGCAGTACTGAGGGAGTGCTGCACTGTCAGAGGGACAGTACTGAGGGAGTGCTGCACTGTCGGAGGTTCAATACTGAGGGAGCGCTGCACTGTTGGAGGGGCAGTACTGAGGGACTGCTGCACTGTCGGAGGGGCAGTACTGAGGGAGTGCTGCACTGTCGGAGGGACAGTACTGAGGGAGCACTGCACTGTCAGAGGGGCAGTACTGAGGGAGTGCTGCACTGTCAGAGGGGCAGTACTGAGGGAGCGCTGTACTGTCAGTGGTGCAGTACTGAGGGAGCGCTGCACTGTCGGAGGGGCAGTACTGAGGGAGCGCTGCACTGTCGGAGGGTCAGTACTGAGGGAGAGCTGCACTGTCGGAGGGGTAGTACTGAGGGAGCGCTGCACTGTCGGAGGGTCAGTACTGAGGGAGCGCTGCACTGTCGGAGGGGAAGTGCTGATGGAGTGCTGCACTGCTAGAGGGGCAGTACTGAGGGAGTTCTGCACTGTTGGAGGTACAGTTCTGAGGGAGTGCTGCACTGTTGGAGGGGCAGTACTGAGGGAGCGCCGCACTGTCGGAGGGGCAGTACTGAGGGAGCACTGCACTGTTGGAGGGGCAGTACTGAGGGAGTGCTGTACTGTCGGAGGGGCAGTGCTGAGGGAGTGCTGCACTGTCGGAGGTTCAATACTGAGGGAGCGCTGCACTGTTGGAGGGGCAGTACTGAGGGACTGCTGCACTGTCGGAGGGGCAGTACTGAGGGAGTGCTGCACTGTCGGAGGGGCGGTACTGAGGGAGTGCTGCACTGTCAGAGGGGCAGTACTGAGGGAGCGCTGTACTGTCGGAGGGGCAGTACTGAGGGAGCGCTGCACTGTCGGAGGGGCAGTACTGAGGGAGCGCTGCACTGTCGGAGGGTCAGTACTGAGGGAGAGCTGCACTGTCGGAGGGGTAGTACTGAGGGAGCGCTGCACTGTCGGAGGGTCAGTACTGAGGGAGCGCTGCACTGTCGGAGGGGAAGTGCTGATGGAGTGCTGCACTGCTAGAGGGGCAGTACTGAGGGAGTTCTGCACTGTTGGAGGTACAGTTCTGAGGGAGTGCTGCACTGTTGGAGGGGCAGTACTGAGGGAGCGCCGCACTGTCGGAGGGGCAGTACTGAGGGAGCACTGCACTGTCGGAGGGGCAGTACTGAGGGAGTGCTGTACTGTCGGAGGGGCAGTACGGAGGGAGCACTGCACTGTCGGAGGGGCAGTACTGAGGGAGTGCTGTACTGTCGGAGGGGCAGTACTGAGGGAGTGCTGCACTGTCGGGGGGCAGTACTGAGGGAGCGCTGCATTGTCGGAGGGGCAGTACTGAGGGAGCACTGCACTGTCGGAGGTGTCGTCTTTCGGATGAGATGTTAAACCGAGGCCCCGTCTGTTCTCTCAGGTGGATGTAAAAGATCCCACGCCCACTATTTTGAAGAAGAGCAGGGGAGTTCTCCCCGGTGCCCTGGGGCCAATATTTATCTCTCAATCAACATCGCAAAAACAGATTGTGGGAGCTTGCTGTGCGCAAATTTGCTGCCGCGTTTCCTACAATGCTGCAGTGACTACACTCCAAAAAAGTACTTTGTGGGCCGTGAAACACTTTGGAAATTGTGAACGGAAAGATATCTTTACAACTTGTGGACCCGTGAGTGAGCCTTAGGAGAAGAGCCCAAGAATCGAAAGCAGCATCTCACAATCTCCCCCACCACCCCCCCCCCTCCGCCCTTTCTCTGAGAGCCTTGCTCCTCCTGTCCTGGGTGGTGTCAGTTGTGGGGTTTGGGAACTCCAGAAATCCGGACGAATATATCAAGAAAAAGCCTTTTTGCTTCCAGGTGTTTGATTCACAGCGGGAATCCCTCTTAAATTGGCTCCGTACTCTCCAGGGGAAAGAAATCTCTCACTCTGAGAGGTTTGGAATCAAACAGGCGCATTAGCATTTTTTAAAGGACTTATTATGAAAATGGGAGCTTGCGTGCTTGAGCTAAAGTCAGGAAACTCTGTCGGAAAGTCAATGATGTGGAAAATAGGCAGCTGCTGCACGAATTCGCATCAGCGTGGAGTATCGAGCCTTCAAAAATGCCTCCGTTCATCAAGCACCGCTGGACACCCCACTCCTGGAGCGGGGAGCATTCACTCTGTTCACCAGTTGTCGGGCAATTGCGAATGTGAGCAGGAAGGTGTTTGTGATTGTGTCGCAAATAATGAAGAGTGCAATCCTTCTCAAAGCGCTGGCCTCAAATGGGGGCTGAGGTAAATATTTATCCCTCAATCAATATCACTAAAGCAGATCATCTGGTCATTATCACATTGCTGTTTGTGGGAGCTTGCTGTGCGCAAATTGGCCGCTGCGTTTCCCACACTTTGACTACACTTCAAAACGTACTTCATTGGCCCTGAAGCACTTTGGGACGTGCGGTGATCATGAATGGTGCAGCAGAAATACAAGTCTTTCTATTTTAATTCTTTTCTTTCTAAAACCGAGTAAACATTATCCTTATAAGGGCCAAATACCCAGCTGCAGTCAGAGCTACAAATCCACTGCATTGGTCCTAATTGCCTGATACACCGGATACACACATAGACAGACAGACAGATAGATAAATAAATAGACAGACAGATAGATAGATAAACAGATAGACAGACAGACAGATAGATAAATAGATAGATTCACAGACAGATAAAAAGATAGACAGACAGACAGATAAATCGATAGACAGACAGATAAACAGATAGACAGCCAGACAGATAAATAGATAGACTCACAGACAGATATATAAATAGATAGACAGACAGACAGATAAATAGATAAACAGACAGACAGATAGATAAATAGCTAGTACGATAGCAAAATACTGCGGATGCTGGAAATCCAAAATAACAACAGAAAATGCTGGAAAAACTCAGCAGGCCAGGCAACATCTGTGGAGAGAGAAACAGAGTCAATGTTTCGGGTTGAAACCCTTCGTCAGAACTGAGAAAACACAGGAAATGAAAAGATTAAAAGGTCAGTTTGGGGGCTGGGAAATGGGGGAGGGGCTGAAAGAACAAAAGGGAAGTGAAGAGACATTAAGAGATATTCAAGACGAGATGAGATAAATGTGAGAAGTCACACAACACCAGGTTATAGTCCAACAGCTTTATTTGAAGTCACAAGCTTTCGGAGCGCTGCTCCTTCGTCAGGTGAAGTGGTGACAGATGAGATAGTAATAGGACAAGTAAAGAGACAAAAGATTGTGCTAGATGAAGTGTGAAATGCGCTGGCAGGATGAGAGACAGCTGCCACGTGGGAGAGAAAAAAAGGGAAAAGGCACAAATGAAAAGTGTGGATAAAAAATATATAAAAATGAAATGGGGGCCGAGGTTATGATCTGAAATTGTTGAACTCGATATTGAGTCCGGAAGGCTGTAAAATGCCTAATCGGAAGATGAGGTGCTGTTCCACGAGTTTACGTTGAGCTTCCGTGGAACAATACAAGAGGCCAAGGATGGTGAGGTCCGAGTGGGAATGGAGCGGTGAATTAAAATGACAGGCGACCGGAAGCTCGGGGTCACCCTTACGGACTGAATGGAGGTGTTCCGCAAAGCGGTCACCCAATCTGTGTTTGGTCTCCCCAATGTAGAGGAGACCACATCGTGAGCAGCGAATACAGTATACTAGATTGCAAGAAGTACAAGCAAATTGCTGTTTCACCTGGAAGGGGTGTTTGGGGCCCTGTACAGTGGAAAGGGGGGAGGTATAAGGGCAGGTGTTGCATCTCCTGCGCTTGCACGGGACGGTGCCGGGGGAAGGGGTGCTGGGGGTGATAGAGGAGTGGGCTAGGGTGTCTCGGAGGGAGCGGTCCCTATGGAATGCTGAAAGGGGAGATGAGGGGACGATGTGTTTGGTGGTGGGATCACGTTGGAGGTGGCGGAAATGGCGGAGGATGATCCGTTGAATGTGGAGGCTGGTGGGGTGAAAGGTGAGGACAAGGGGAACCCTATCGTGGTTCCGGGAGGGAGGGGCAGGGGTGAGGGCAGACAGATAGATAAATAGCTAGACAGACAGATAGAAAAATAGATAGACAGACAGACAGATAGATAAATAGATAGACAGACAGACAGACAGACAGATAGATAAATAGACAGACACACAGACAGATAGATAAATAGCTAGACAGACAGATAGATAAATAGATAGACAGACAGAAAGATAGATAAATAGCTAGACAGACAGAAAGATAGATAAATAGATAGACAGACAGAAAGATAGATAAATAGATAGACAGACAGATAGATAAATAGATAGACAGACAGACAGATAAATAGATATACGGACAGACAGATTAATAGATAGACACACAGACAGATAGATAAATAGATAGACAGACAGACAGATAAATAGACACACAGACAGATAGATAAATAGATAGACACACAAACAGATAGATAGACAGACAGATTGTTTGGAACGTTAGGTTGTTGACCCGCCCGGAGGTGGGGTTGGGGGGGGTCCAGTAGAGTGCAGGACAGCCGGAAGACCCGGAGTTAAAACTCCACCGTGTGTGAGTAATGTCACGGACAGGTTCCCCGCCCACAGGTCAGCCCGATTGACCAACTGGCTTCCAGTTGGGCAGGGAACACGCTGGACAGGGAGCCGCCCCCACAGGTAGTTGCGAGCCCCGACCCCGGGGTGGGGGCGTCTGATCCCATGGGGGGAGGGTCTCCGATCACTGACCCCGGGGGGTGGTGGGGGTTTTGTATGGGGGGA
This sequence comes from Somniosus microcephalus, assembly GCF_052327205.1. NCBI lineage: Eukaryota > Metazoa > Chordata > Chondrichthyes > Squaliformes > Somniosidae > Somniosus > Somniosus microcephalus. Next base: position 368,655,678 of record NC_140989.1, on the reverse strand, counting down.
GAGCTTGGGGGGGAGGCGGGAGGAAGCACTCCTGCTCCTCCTGGCCCACGAGGAGTGCGCCCCGAGACTGTCCTCACCTCACTGTGGCTGCCGGGTTTCCCGCAGCCCGGGAACCCCGGCCGGCCACAGTTAAAGCTGCACAGCAGATTAAATCCCAGGCTTCCAGCCTCATTATCATACTTAAAGTGCTAACCTGCCTCCTGGGAGTGGGTTGGAGGCTCACTCCCCGTAAAACCCGGAAGTAAGTGGGCTGGCATTGGGATTCACATTTTTTTATTACCTTAACCTCCCACCCGCCCGTTTTTTGGGGTTGCATCCTAAGATGCTGAGCGAGGTTAAGGAGGAAATCGCGGAGGTACAGTCCATAATATTCCAATCCTCCTTTGATACGGGGGTGGTGCCAGAGGACTGGAGAATTGCAAATGTTACACCATTGTTCAAAAAAGGGTGTAAAGATAAACCCAGCAACTACAGTTTAACCTCGGTAGTGGGGAAGCTTTTGGAAACAATAATCAGGGACAAAATTAACAGTCACTTGGACAAGTGTGGGCTAATTAAGGAAAGCCAGCACGGATTTGTTAAAGGCAAATCGTGTTTAACCAACTTGATCGAGTTTTTTGATGCGCTAACAGAGAGGGTTGATGAGGGTAATGCGGTTGACGTGGTGTATATGGATTTCCAGAAGGTGTTTGACAAAGTGCCACATAATAGGTTTGCCAACAAAGTTGAAGCCCGGAATAAAAGGGACAGTGGCAGCATGGATACGGAATTGGCTAAGTGACAGGAAACAGAGAGTAGTGGTGAACGGTTGTTTTTCGGACTGGAGGAAGGTATACAGTGGTGTTCCGCAGGGGTCCGTACTAGGACCACTGCTTTTCTTGATATATATTAATGACTTGGACTTGGGTGTACAGGGCACAATTTCAAAATTTGCAGATGACACCAAACTTGGAAGTACAGTGAACAGTGAGGAGGAGAGTGATAGACTTCAGGAAGACATAGACAGGCTGGTGGAATGGGCGGACACATGGCAGATGAAATTTAATGCAGAAAAGTGTGAAGTGATATATTTTGGTAGGAAGAATGAGGAGAGGAAATATAAACTAAAGGGTACAATCCTAAAGGAGATGCATGAACAGAGAGACCTGGGTGTTGTGTATGTACCTTTAAGAGAATAACTGGTCTCAGACTGCAGTACCGGCAGTGACTACCCCTGTATAAAAGGCGCTAGTGAGCCTCTGTTGTTTTAGTTTCACTATTGACTTCCACCAGTAAAGATGTGTTTTGTTTAACTCCTGCTGTCCGTGTCTCAATCATTCACGGACATAATACTGGCGACGAGCAGATACGAACCTACCTACAGTCTGCACCACCTCCTGGGATCCATTCCTACAGCGAAGTGAGCAGAGGTCGAGGCCAGAAAGAAAAGAAAGTAAGAGGCAGTAGAAACGGGCGTCGACCGTGGGCATCTGCCCTGTGTTGCAGAGTTGAAGATTGCTGGAGAAGCTGTCGGATGCGGGGCCTGGTTCCTGTTGACGGTGCTTCAGCTAATTGGGCTGGTGGCAGGTAGTGCACTGATCCTTCCTGGGCTGCGGCGGTCGCGAACTCAAGCGGGTGGTTTGCAACGGGGCCGAGCAGCGTTGTCGGGAAGAAGAGAGAGAGAGGGTGGAGCACACAGGGCGCGGCCGGTGCTACGAAGCCGGGCTACGTATAGACCCGCGAAGAGGGAGGCAAGAGTCCCACAGGGTTGTTCCACGACGGGAAAATAAAAAAAATATATATTAAACACGCAAGAAACCGTGGAAAGCAGCGCTAACAACAGCGGGGAAGAAGGCAAAGCGCGGGAGGTGCCATCTTAATCAGCGGGGAAGAAGGCAAAGCGCGGGAGGCGCCATTTTGTTAAATTGGGGAAGAAGGCAAAGCGCGGGAGGTGCCATTTTAGATTTGCAAGATGCCGAAGACTGGCTGTATCACTGCTTTTGATAATACAATAGAGGACTGGACCACGTATGTGGAAAGAGTCGAGGTATATTTCGAGGCAAACGAAATAGCGGAGAAGAAAAAGGCATCGATATTGTTAAACTTAATGGATGCTAGAACGTACGGCCTATTGCGGGACCTGATTACTCCAGCCAAACCGAAGGCGAAGAGTTTTAACGAAATTGTTGCTGTCCTACAGGAACACCTAAACCCTGCACTGCTGTTGATAGCAGAAAGATTTAAATTCCACAGGAGAACTCAGCACAAAGATGAGAGCAATGCTGAGTATCTTACAGAACTACGCAAGCTCTCAAAGCACTGCCAGTTTGGAGCAGGACTGGCAGATACCCTACGGGACAAATTTGTCTGTGGACTCCTGAGTGAAGGAACACAGAAGAAGTTACTCTCAGAGAAAGAGCTGACGCTAGATAAGGCTTTCAGCGTGGCAGTATCGTATGAAGCAGCAGCCAGGGGAGCTGCAGAAATTCAACAAAAACCACAGGAATACGGCACCCACGAAATGACACGGGGATTTGCAAAATGTTATCGCTGCGGCAGAACTAACCATGACCAGAAGGACTGCTGGTCCAAAGACAAAATATGCAGGCAATGCCGGAAGATGGGACACATTGCACGAGTTTGCAGGTCTGGGAAGAAGACCAGCGACAACAAAAAGGCTACTAAGGAACCGCACAAGAAAGTACAAAAGATGACGGACATTAGTTCCGAAGACCAGATGAGCGATAGTGAATCCGGGAAAAGGAGACTAAGCTGTCTCAAACTTCACAATGTAATCGCAAAAGAGGATCACCGAACCATTTGGGCCAACCTCACGATAGCAGGGTCACAAGTTAAAATGGAATTGGATACAGGATCAGCGCTAACCGTCATGAATCGACGAGACTACGAGCGGCCATTTTCACACATACCCTTGAGAGAGACATCCATCGTCTTGACGACGTATACGGGGCAAAAAGTATACCCCAGAGGAAAAATAAGGGTGCCTGTCGAATACAACGGCAAGAAAATACGGAAATTGTATCTCTACATACTGCCAAATGGTGGACCACCGTTATTGGGACGGGAATGGATCAGGAAGATAAACTTAGATTGGCACTCCATTCATGCAATGATGGTGGACGGTAAAAAAGATGAAGACGTCACTCCTGGACGATTGTCAACAATCTTAGCTAACGCCAAAGAGGTATTTCAACAAGAACTGGGCACGCTTAAAGGCGTAACTGCCTCGATAAAAATAGAAGAGAATGCAGTTCCCAAGATTTTCAAAGCAAGACCGGTACCATATGCAATTCGCCCAGTCGTCGAGGCAGAGCTGGAGAATCTGGAGAAGGCGGGCGTGTTGTCTAAGGTCGACTGGAGCGAGTGGGCGACACCCATCGTTCCTGTCATGAAGAAAACGTTAAGCAATAAGTCCGGGGAGCCAAGGAAGATTCGCATCTGTAGGGATTTCAAGGTGACGGTGAACCCAGTCCTTCACACAGTACAATATCCTCTTCCAAGGATAGAAGACATCTTCGCCTCACTGTCTGGAGGGAAGCGTTTTACAAAAATTGACCTAGCACAAGCATATTTGCAGATGGAGGTTGAAGAGTCCTCTAGGAAGTATCTCACGATAAACACTCACAAAGGTCTTTACCAGTATCATCGATTGGTATTCGGAGTAGCATCGGCTCTGGCGATATGGCAAAGAGCGATGGAACAAGTCCTGCAAGGGATTCCGGGGACTCAGTGTTACTTGGACGACATCCTTGTGACAGGTGAAGATGACAGTGAACACCTTAACAACCTAGAACAGGTGCTCACTAGACTACGGGAACATGGGCTGCGAGCCAACCGCCCCAAGTGCGAATTTTTAAAGAAACAGATATCGTATTGTGGCCACGTGATTGATAAAGAGGGGTTACATAAGTCCCCTGACAAAATTGAAGCGGTTGTTAAGGCCCCAGCGCCTCAAAATGTGTCGCAACTGAGGTCATTCCTCGGATTGGTGAATTACTATCATAAGTTTTTGCCGAATTTGTCGACAATTCTGCACCCACTGAACGCCCTGCTACGAACGGGGGTAGCATGGAAATGGAGCGATGATTGTAAGCGTGCTTTTCAGAAGAGTAAGGACTTAATCACTTCAAGGGAAGTATTGGCTCACTACAACCCAGCACTGCCGATCAGACTGGCGTGTGATGCGTCTCCCTACGGCATTGGGGCGGTACTGTCACATAAATTCCTTGATGGTTTAGAGAGGCCGATAGCTTTTGCGTCTCGCTCGTTAACTTCTGCCGAGCGTAACTATGCCCAGATTGACAGAGAGGCCCTCAGCCTAGTGTGGGGGGTGAAGAAGTTCAATCACTACCTGCACGGTCAAAAATTTACTCTACTAACCGATCATCAACCTCTTGTCTCCATTTTCAACCCTCAGAAGGGCGTACCGATAATGACAGCACAACGGCTGCAGAGATGGTCCCTTTTCCTAGGGGCACACCAATATGACATCGAGTACAAAGGAACTAAACAGCATGGAAATGCTGATGGATTGTCACGCCTACCGTTGCCGACGGTGGAAGAAGAAGACCTTACAGTGGATCCAATGGAGTTATTCCACTCGACCATAGTCGAATGTCTCCCTGTGACGAATGCAAACATAGAAAAGGAAACACGGAATGACCCGACACTATCACGGGTCTATGATTTAACGGTGAAGGGATGGCCAGCACATGGCGAACCACTGCTGCCAGCATTCTCGCCGAGAAGAGAACAGCTGTCAGTGTGCAGAGGAACCTTGATGTGTGGATCCAGAGTAGTAATTCCACCTAAGTTGACGGATAGAGTGCTCAATGAGCTTCATGAGGGTCATCTGGGTGGGGTAAAAATGAAGAACTTAGCCAGAGCATTTGTGTGGTGGCCGGGAATCGATAGAGAAATCGAAGAGATGACCAAGAGCTGTGCAGGATGCCAGAAGGTCCAAAACGCCCCACCACAAGCTCCTCTGCATCCATGGGAGTGGCCCTCATCTCCATGGCAAAGGGTGCACATTGATTTTGCTGGTCCCTTCATGGACTCGATGTTTTTAATTGTGGTGGATGCACATTCAAAGTGGCCAGAGGTAATAAAAATGTCCTCAATTACCACGGAAAAAACTATCACAGTTTTACGAACCATATTCGCCAGGAATGGGCTGCCTGAACAGATTTGCTCTGACAATGGACCACAGTTTGTGTTTGAAGAGTTCCGGAGGTTCTTAAAGAACAATGGTGTTAAGCATTACACATCTGCCCCATATCATCCAGCCACTAATGGATTGGCCGAGAGGTTTGTCCAAACATTCAAGAAGGCTATCAAGGCAATGTGTAATGAAGATATACCCCTACAACACAAGGTGGACAACTTTTTGTTTGCCTACCGGAATGCGACACATGCGGTTACCAACCAAACTCCAGCCATGATGTTCTTCAATCGAAGACTACGATGCCGCTTGGATTTGGTTAAGCCAAACGTCCGAAGAGATGTGGAGAACAGGCAGTTTCAGAATATGAATGAAAGGCCGACCAGGAGTTTTAAGATAGGTCAACCAGTTTTGGCCCGGGACTACCGCACTGAGAAATGGCAGCCAGGAACGATTTGTACACGACAAGGACCTCTCATGTATACCGTGGACGTTGGGGAGAGCATTGTAAGACGCCATGCTGACCAGATTCTAGAGTCACTGGAAAGCATCAACTCCACACCACGATTTAATACACCTGGTAATGAAATCGACGTTCCAATTGCAGCTACCGCAGAACCGGTAATATTGGAAGCAGATGAACCAAACAACGACATTGATCCCGACTCAACATTGCCAGAAGAACCTGATACCCCAAAGAGGCGTTATCCAGACAGAATCAGGAAGCCTCCTCAAAGACTGAACTTATAATTGCTTAAACTTAACCAATGTATCTTGCAACAGTAATTGTGATTGTAATTAGTTATCATTTAGTTGTTAAATGAATGTTATGTACTGTTTATCTAAAAGGGGAGGAATTGTTGTGTATGTACCTTTAAGAGAATAACTGGTCTCAGACTGCAGTACCGGCAGTCACCACCCCTGTATAAAAGGCGCTAGTGAGCCTCTGTTGTTTTAGTTTCACTATTGACTTCCACCAGTAAAGACGTGTTTTTGTTTAACTCCTGCTGTCCGTGTCTCAATCATTCACGGACATAATACTGGGGGTATATGTGCACAAATTGTTGAAGGTGGCAGGGCAGGTTGAGACAGCGGTTAAAGAAGTATACGGGATCCTGGTCTTCATAAATAGAGGCATAGAGTAAGGAAGTTATGATAAACCTATATGAAACATTGGTTCGGCCTCAACTGGAGTAGTGTGTCCAATTCTGGGCACCGCAGTTGAGGAAGGATGTGAAGGCCTTAGCGTGGGTGCAGAAAAGATTTACAAGAATGGTTCCAGGGTTGAGGGACTTCAGTAACGTGGATAGACTGGAGAAGCTGGGGTTGTTCTCCTTGGAGCAGAGGAGGTTGAGAGGAGATTTGATAGAGATGTTCAAAATCACAATGGGTCTAGACAGAGTAGATAGAGAGAAACTGTTCCCATTGATGGAAGGGTCGAGAACCAGAGGACACAGATTTAAGGTGATTGGCAAAAGAACCAAAGGCGACATGAGGAAAAACTTTTTTACGCAGCGAGTGGTTAGGATCTGGAATGCACTGCCTGAGAGGGTGGTGGAGGCGGACTCAATCGTGGCTTTCAAAATGGAATTGGATAAATACCTGACGGAAATTTTTTTGCAGGACTATGGGGAAAGGGCGGGGGAGTGGGACTAGCTGAAGTGTTCTTGCAGAGAGCCGGCACGGGCTCGACGGGCCGAATGGTCTCCTTCTGTGCTGTAACCATTCTATGATTCTATAATTCTATGAAAATTCACCCCATAGTCAGGGAGACTGACAGATAGATAGATAGATAGATAGATGTACAGTAGCATAGTGATTGCGATACTGGATTAACTAAATAGCATGAGTTCAAATCCCTCCATGACAGTTTGAACATTTGAATTTTATCTGGAAATTTTAAAATTTGTGTCTGTAAAATGGCCATGGTGCAGTTGGCCAGTTGTAGGGAAGGAAACCTGCCGTCCTTACTCAATCTGGATGATACGTGACCGCAGTCCCACACCAATATGGTTGATTCTTAGCAAGCCGTTCAGTTGAATTGGGGCAACTAATTCTGCCCAACAAATGCTGGCCTTGCCAGTGACACTCACATCTCAAGAACAAGTAGGAAACGAAGAGCTACACCCCCAACAAAAACTCCAATTGCAGACCCCCTTCCCCCTCCACCCACCCCCCCCCCCCCCCGGCCACCTCCAGCCTCACCAGTGTTTTGGGGGCGAGAGTTCCAGATTTCCATGACCCTTTGTGTGAAGAAGTGCTTCCTGACATCACCCCTGAACGGCCTGGCTCTAATTTTAAGGTTCTGCCCCCTTGTTCTGGACTCCCCCCACCAGAGGAAATAGTTTCTCTCTATCGACCCAATCAACTCCTTTAATCATCTTAAACACCTCGATTAGATCACCCTTTAACTCCGGGGAATACAAGCCCAGTCTGTGCAGCCTGGCCTCAGAATTTAACCCCTTTAGCCCCGGTGTCAGTCTGGTGAATCTGGGCCGCTCCCCCTCCAGGGCCAGTCTATTGTTCCTGAGGGTCGGGGCCCTGAACTGAACGCAGGGTCCAGATGCAGTCTATCCAGAGCTCTGTGCAGCTGGAACATAACTTCCTCCCCTTTGTGTTCCAGCCCCCGAGAGAAAGGCCAACATTCCATCAGCCTTTCTCATTAGTTTTTGTACCTGTCCTCGAGCTTTTAGTGATTTCTGTGCTTGGAGTCCTAAATCTCTCGGCTCCTCCACAGTTCCCAGCTTCTCGCCATTTTATAAATATTTCACCGGACCTGGAATCTAATATAGACTGGCGAGAAAATATTCAGTCATTAGTATTACATAATATTTACAGGCCATTCGGCCCAACAGATCCGTGCCGGTGTTTATGCTCCACACCAGCCTCCTCCCACTCCTCTTCATCTCACCCCATCAGCATATCCTTCTATTCCTTTCTCCCTCTTGTGTTTATCCAGCTTCCCCTTAAATGCATCTATACTATTCACCTCAACCACTCCCTGTGGCGGCGAGTTCCACATTCTCACCACTCTCTGGGTAAAGAAGTTTCTCCTGAATTACTGATGGGATTTATTAGTGACTGTCTTAGATTGATGGCTCCCTAGTTCTGGTCTCCCCCGGCAATTGTAACTTAGGGTGGGGGGTGTGGTTTTGCCTGAGAACCCTTTTCATTCTTCTCTGAGCCCAGTCAGACGCTTGTGTTTGCACAGGAGTGAATCAGCAGCGCTGGAAGCCCCGTGTTGTGAGCCGAGCTGATGCAGTGGAATGTGGGGCAGCTCGCAACGCCTCCCTATTGTCCCCCAGCCGCCTCCCAAAGCTGGCAGTGCGAGCTCGCTGTCATCACCTTCATGCTGGCTCTCTCTCTCTCCCTCCCTCTCTCTCAGAGCTGTTATCCGACTTGTACAAATATTTACTTTTGCTTCCGTGTTTTGTTCCGCTCCAAGCAGCGAGCGTTCCGTTTACTCCTCACGCAACAAAACCCGAAAAGAGGCTGGCGATGTCGCAGTCTTGTTTCTCTTCGATGTCTTGGGGTAGAAGGCAACTGTACAAATTCTTCCCCTCCCCCTGCCCCCTCTTGGCAAGTTTATCCGGAGCACAGCTGACCCGTGTGGATCCCAGGACCCCTCCAGCATTCGACACCCTCCCTCCGCCCGCTCTGTGTGGACCCCAGGACCCCTCGAGCATTCGACACCCTCCCTCCGCCCGCTCTGTGTGGACCCCAGGACCCCTCCAGCATTCGACACCCTCCCTCCGCCCGCTCTGTGTGGACCCCAGGACCCCTCCAGCATTCGACACCCTCCCTCCGCCCGCTCTGTGTGGACCCCAGGACCCCTCCAGCATTCGATACCCCCCTCTGCCCGCTCTGTGTGGATCCCAGGACCCCTCGAGCATTCGACACCTTCCCTCCGCCCGCTCTGTGTGGACCCCAGGACCCCTCCAGCATTCGACACCCTCCCTCCGCCCGCTCTGTGTGGACCCCAGGACCCCTCCAGCATTCGACACCCTCCCTCCGCCCGCTCTGTGTGGACCCCAGGACCCCTCCAGCATTCGACACCCCCCCTCCGCCCACTCTGTGTGGACCCCAGGACCCCTCCAGCATTCGACACCCTCCCTCCGCCCGCTCTGTGTGGACCCCAGGACCCCTCCAGCATTCGACACCCTCCCTCCGCCCGCTCTGTGTGGACCCCAGGACCCCTCCAGCATTCGACACCCTCCCTCCGCCCGCTCTGTGTGGACCCCAGGACCCCTCCAGCATTCGACACCCTCCCTCCGCCCGCTCTGTGTGGACCCCAGGACCCCTCCAGCATTCGATACCCCCCTCTGCCCGCTCTGTGTGGACCCCAGGACCCCTCCAGCATTCGACACCCTCCCTCCGCCCGCTCTGTGTGGACCCCAGGACCCCTCCAGCATTCGATACCCCCCTCTGCCCACTCTGTGTGGACCCCAGGACCCCTCCAGCATTCGATACCCCCCTCCACCCACTCTGTGTGGAAACCAGGACCCCTCCAGCATTCGATACCCCCCTCTGCCCGCTCTGTGTGGACTCCAGGACCCTTCCAGCATTCAATACCCCCCCTCCGCCCGCTCTGTGTGGAACCCAGGACCCCTCCAGCATTCGATACCCCCCTCTGCCCGCTCTGTGTGGACCCCAGGACCCCTCCAGCATTCGATCCCCCCCTCCGCCCACTCTATGTGGACCCCAGGACCCCTCCAGCATTCGATACCCCCCCCTCCGCCCGCTCTGTGTGGAACCCAGGACCCCTCCAGCATTCAATCCCCCCCTCCGCCCGCTCTGTGTGGACCCCAGGACCCCTCGAGCATTCGATCCCCCCTCCGCCCACTCTGTGTGGACCCCAGCACCCCTCCAGCATTCGGTACCCTCCCCTCCGCCCACACTGTGTGGACCCCAGGAACCCTCCAGCATTCGACAGCCCCCCTCCGCCCGCTCTGTGTGGAACCCAGGACCCCTCCAGCATTCGATACCCCCCTCTGCCCGCTCTGTGTGGACCCCAGGACCCCTCCAGCATTCGATCCCCCCCTCCGCCCACTCTGTGTGGACCCCAGGACCCCTCGAGCATTCGATACCCCCCTCCGCCCACTCTGTGTGGACCCCAGGACCCCTCCAGCATTCGGTACCCTCCCCTCCACCCACACTGTGTGGACCCCAGGAACCCTCCAGCATTCGATCCCCCCCTCCGCCCACTCTGTGTGGACCCCAGGACCCCTCGAGCATTCGATACCCCCCTCCGCCCGCTCTGTGTGGACCCCAGGAACCCTATAGCATTCGATAACCCCCCCCCCTCTGTAATGTTATCTTAATAACGTAATTACGTTTCTCCCAAGCAGTTGTAGTGGAGTGCCATTTATTCAGTCCTGACTCTGTGTCTCCTAGTACAGTACCTCAAGCATGGCCAAGATGGCATCGGATCCCGCTCCCGGATATGACGTCAGCCGTCAACCAGCTGTCAATCAAACCCCGCTGTCTTTACGACAGCTACGGTTATCCGTACATCTTCCCCCTTCAATGAAGACATAACACAGTAACAACATAACACATAGAACACTTGTTAACATCATATAGAACCAGTGTAACTACACCGTTGAACTAATTGCAGGTAGGTATAAACCTTACCCACACCCAGGAGCCCATTAACTGTTTACAGTCTTATCAATCCCTGTCTACAGGTCAAGTTTAACTACAGGCTTTCTGGTGCGCTGTGACCTGCGTGGCTGAACGGGTGTTTGCTGAACCACCCCAGTTGTATCCCTTAAGTTCATGTCTGTACCACACAGGTCCCTTGTCACATTATCACTGCTGTGTCCTTCGTCACTTTGTGGCACTTCCCTCATCTCATCTCTTTGTAGCATTTCCCTCATCTCGTCATCCTCTCTGTCCTCCTGAGTCTGAAAGGTCTCTGTGGTTTTCAGTAGGTGCCTCCTGTTTCTGCGAAACACATTGCCGTTCTCTGTCATGACACTGTATGACCTGGGGGCGACCTGTTGTAGAACGGTGGCTCTTTTAGGCCATGACTCGGGCCCTTCAATGCGAACTATATCCTTCTCCTGTAGAGGCACTAGTGTAGTGGCTGTGTGGTCATGAAGTGTTTTTTGTTTCTGTTGTAGCTTCCGAACCTTGTCTGCCCACACCTCATCTCTGTGGTCAGGTGTGACATAACTGGGAAGTCGTGTACGGATTTTCCGACCCCGTAAGAGCTCAGCTGGAGACTTGCCACTTACTAGCCGGCCCACCCTGTACGACATCAGGGCCAGATATGGGTCAGTGTTGCTGTGTGCTGCTTTCTTTAATAGTCTTTTCACAATCTGTACCCCCTTCTCTGCTTTTCCATTAGCCTGAGGATAGAGCGGACTGGAGGTTACATGATTAAACTCATACTCTGAAGCAAATGACTGAAACTCATGACTGGCATAGGGAGGGCCATTATCAGAGACCAGGGTTAGAGGGATGCCCTGCCTGGCAAAGATTGACTTCAGGTGAGTTATCACAGCTCTTGATGTGGTACTGGACAAGAGAGCCATCTCTGGATAATTGGAATAATAATCAATAACTAACAAATAGCCTTTTCCTTCATAGTGAAATATATCAGTTCTGACCTTTTCCCAAGGTTGTGATGGGAGCTCTGTGGTAATGAAGGGCTCTTTTGTTTGCTTGTAGTGATACTCCTGACATGTAGCACACTCGCTGATCAACTGGTCAATATCAGAGTTCATGTTTGGCCAGTAGAGTGCCTCACGTGCTCTCCTTTTTGACTTTTCTGCACCCAGGTGCCCTTCATGTATCCTGTTGAGCATTTCTCGTCGCATAGAGGTGGGCACTACAATCCTGTCACACTTAAGCAGTAGTCCATTGACCACAGAGAGCTCAGACTGAATGTGATAATATTGTTTACATGACCCTTTCTTCCAGCCCTCTTGAAGATTTTTCATTACTTTACTCAGGACTGGGTCCTTTGATGTCTCTGTGACTATCACTGATAGTTGTTCCTGTGAGGCGGGCAATGCTGCGTAGACCATATCCACATGAAGAGCCACATCCTCTTCTAATTCACTGTTTTGTGTGGCGTAAGGCGCAGCCCTGGATAGTGTGTCTGCAATGAACATTTGTGTCCCTGGCACATATGTTAGCTCAAAATTGTAACGTTGAAGTCTCATCATTAGGCGTTGTATCCGTGGTGACATGTCACACAGATTCTTCTTTGCGATCCCTAGCAGTGGCTTATGGTCCATTTCTAGGATAACCTTGGGAAGACCATAGATGTAGGTATGAAATTTTTCACACCCAAATGCCAAGCCAGGGCACTCCTTCTCGATTTGCGCGTACCGGCACTCTGTAGCCGTCATGGAGCGTGACGCATATGCCACTGGTCGCCATTCTTCTTCATCTTCCTGTAGAAGGACAGCCCCTAATCCATTCTTAGAGGCACCTGTGGACACTTTCGTCCCCTTTTTAGGGCAGAAGAACTTCAGTAGGGGTTCACTTGCTAGAATGTGTAGCAGCCCCTTCCATTCCCTCTCATGTTCATGTCCCCATTGGAACTCTGTCTCTTGGTGCAGCAGTTTTCTCAGATGAACAGTTTTCACTGCTAGATTTGGAATGAATTTTCCTAGATAGTTAACCATGCCAAGGGCCCGCTGAACCCCTTTCTTGTCCTTTGGTTTCTCCATGTCATGTATAGCCTTTACCTTTGACCTGTCTGGCTGAATCCCCTCTGTAGAGATCTTGTCTCCGAGGAATGCGATTTCATTGACACTGAACTGACATTTGTCTTTATTTAGTTTGAGTCCATACTGCTGTATTCTCTGAAGTGTTTTCTCCAGTCTGGTGTCATGCTCCCCCTGAGTGGAGCCCCATACTACCAGATCATCCACGTACACCCGCACTCCCTCCAGGCCCTCGATGATTTGCTCCATTGCTCTGTGAAAGATTTCTGGGGCGGAGCTAATACCAAAGGGCAGACGCTGGTAGGAGTATCGACCAAACGGGGTGTTAAAAGTGCACAGCTTAGCACTTTCTTCATCAAGTTTCAACTGCCAGAAACCATGCGAGGCGTCCATTTTGGAGAAGACTTTCGCTTCTGTCATTTCGCTGACTATTTCCTCTCTCTTTGGAATTTGGTCGTGCTCTCTTTTGATATTGGCGTTAAGGTCCTTGGGATCCATGCAGACACGCAATTTATCAGTTTTCTTTGAATTGACGCAGACCATGAAATTTACCCAGTCAGTCGGTTCCTCAATCATCTTTATGACAGCTAGTCCCTCCATGCGGTCTAGCTCTTTCCTCAGTTTTTCACGGAGAGCCACTGGAACTCTCCTGGGTGCGTGAATCACAGGTTGTGCATCCTCTCTCAGTTTGATGGAGTATGTAAAGGGCAGTGCTCTGAAACCCTCAAATACATCTGCATATTTGTGTACTATAGTCTCATGAGTCAGATTTGTACTATCTTGGGGGGCACTCTGCACACAGTTCAGTTCATTGATAATATAGACTCGTTTTACCAAGCCCAAATCCACACAGGCCTTATCCCCCAACAGTGACTCATGTCCTTCAGGCACTATAACAAAGGTCAAAGGGTGAATGTGATTTTTTACCTTAACATTCAGCCTACACGTTCCTTTTGTTTCAATGCTTTGTCCATTGTATGCCTTCAAAGACACTGTCTTGTTCAGTATTTTAGGTTGCACTTTGAGATTCCGTGCATCACTCCAACTTATGAGGTTTGCCTTAGCACCTGTATCTAGCTTAAAGGGAACAATGGTGCCATTTACCAGCAAGGGATCTATCCAAACTTCAGTCTTTGGTCCTACAGAGTGCACTTCATTAGCATTTTTGCCCTGTTTTGACTCATTTTGCACCATTCCAACAAACAAAGTCTCTGCTCCTGTCTCTTCAGTCTCAGTAGCGTGCACTGTCTTTTTACCTTCAGTTTTCTCTTCCCAAAAACACATCTTGGCAAAGTGATTCCTGCCTTTACATTTTGCACAGTTCTTCCCATAAGCAGGACACTGTCTGGCTACGTGTTTATTACCGCACCGTCTGCATTCGTAAGGCGACATCGTCTTGAACTCCGTGGGCCCTCTTGTGTCCCTTTTGTGTACCACATCCACCGGCAGGTTTTTCAGCCCCAGGGCGCTCCCTTCTGCTGTGCTGCTCCCTTCGAAAGTTTTCATGTGCATGGCTGAGAGTTCACTAGCATGACATATTTTCACTGCTGCATCCAAATTTAGGTCATGGTCTCTAAGCATTCTCTCCCTCACCTTCTTGTCGAGTATTCCAAAAACGACTTGATCGCGTATCATCGATTCCTTCAGGTCCCTAAAGTTGCATGTTTGTGCTTTTATTTTCAAGTCCATCAAAAAAAATCAAAGGATTCTCCTTGCTTTTGCACGTGGGAGCGAAACACGAATCTCTCATACGTTTCATTCTTTTTTGGAGTGCAGTATTCGTCGAACCGTTCTATCACCTTGTCCAGATCATTTTTATCATCTTTGGCTGCAAACGTAAATGTGTTAAACAGCTCAATCGCCTGCGAGCCAGCCACTGTTAGCAACAAAGCTACGTTACGTGGTGCAGAGCTAGTCGAAGCGTCAATCGCTGTGAGGTAGAGCAGAAAGCGTTGCTTGAAGACACGCCAATTTTCATCCACATTTCCTTCTAGTTGCAGGCTAGCCAGAGGTTTTATTCCTTCCATTGGTGTAGTATGTCCTTGTGAGTTCTATAAATCCTGGTACCATGTAATGTTATCTTAATAACGTAACTACGAGTCTCCCAAGCAGTTGTAGTGGCGTGCCATTTATTCAGTCCTGACCCTGTGTCTCGTAGTACAGTACCTCAAGCATGGCCAAGATGGCATCGGATCCCGCCCCCGGATATGACGTCAGCTGTCAACCAGCTGTCAATCAAACCCCGCTGTCTTTACGATAGCTGCGGTTATCCGTACACCCTCCAACCGCTCTGTGTGGACCTCAGGAACCATCGAACATTCAACACCCCCCCTCCACCCGCTCTGTGTGGACCCCAGGAACCATCCAGCATTCGATATCCCCCTCCGCCCTCTCTGTGTGCACCCCAGGACCCCTCGAGCATTCGACACCCCCGTCCACCCAATCTGTGTGGGCCCCAGGACCCCTCCAGCATTCGATACCCCCCTCCACCCACCCTGTGTGAACCCCAGGACCCCAGGACCCCTCGAGCATTCGATATCCCCCTCCACCCGCTCTGTGTGGACACCAGGAACCCAGGAACCCTCCAGCATTCGATCCGCCCCTCCACCCGCTCTGTGTGGACCCCAGGAACCCTCCGGCATTCGATCCCCCCCTCCACCCGCTCTGTGTGAACCCCAGGACCCCAGGACCCCTCGAGCATTCGATACCCCCCTCCACCCACTCTGTGTGGACCCCAGGACCCCAGGACCCCTCGAGCATTCGATACCCCCCTCCACCCGCTCTGTGTGGACCCCAGGACCCCTCGAGCATTTGATATCCCCCTCCACCCACTCTGTGTGGACCCCAGGAACCCTCCAGCATTCGACACCCCCCTCCACCCACTCTGTGTGGACCCCAGGAATCCTCCAGCATTTGATACACCCCCTCCACCTGCTCTGTGTGGACTCCAGGACCCCTCCAGCATTCAATACCCCCCTCCACCCGCTCTGTGTGGACCCCAGGAATCCTCCAGCATTTGATACACCCCCTCCACCCGCTCTGTGTGGACTCCAGGACCCCTCCAGCATTCAATACCCCCCTTCACCCGCTCTGTGTGGACCCCAGGACCCCTCCAGCATTCGATCCCCCCCTCCGCCCGCTCTGTGTGAACCCCAGGAACCCTCGAGCATTCGAAACCCCCCTCCGCCCGCTCTGTTGGAGTTAACTGAACTCAGTAGGGTTGGCAGCAGAAATGGTTACAAGATATCTTCAGTGCCTGGGAGAAAGAAGAATCCAGCAGAGGTTCCCACTCCGGGTCACTTTGCCTGCTGGAAGTGAGCCTCTGTAGACAAGGGATTGGAAGTGGTAGTGAAGCAACTTGCAGTCAAATTGCTTGCGAGCCCCCGCCATCAAGCCTACCACACAACAACAACTTGCATTTATATAGCGCCTTTAATGTAGTAAAATGCCCCAGAGCGTAAATCAGACAAAGTTTGAAACCGAGCCCCATAAAGAGGTGTTAGGACAGGTGAACAAAAGTTTGTTCAATGAAGTAAATTTTGAGGAGCATCTTAAAGGAGGAGAGCGAGGCGGAGAGGTTTAGGGAGGGAATTCCAGAGCTTGGGGCCCAGGCAGCTGAAGGCACGGCCGCCAATGGTGGAGCGATTAAAATCGGGGATGCGCAAGAGGGCAGAATTGGAGGAGCGCAGAGATCGCGGAGGAGCGCAGAGATCGTGGAGGATTGTAGGGCTGGAGGAGGTCACAGAGATAGGGAGGGGCAAGGCCATGGAGGGATTTGAAAACAAGGATGAGAATTTTAAAATCGAGGCGTTGCCGGACTGGCAGCCAATGTAGGTCAGCGAGCACAGGGGGCGATGGGTGAATGGGACTGGGTGTGAGTTAGGACACGGGGCAGTGAGCACAGGGGGTGATGGGTGAACGGGACTGGGTGCGAGTTAGGACACAGGACAGTGAGCACAGGGGTGATGGGTGAACGGGACTGGGTGTGAGTTAGGACACGGGGCAGTGAGCACAGGGGGTGATGGGTGAACGGGACTGGGTGTGAGTTAGGACACGAGGCAGTGAGCACAGGGGGTGATGGGTGAACGGGACTGGGTGTGAGTTAGGACACGGGGCAGTGAGCGCAGGGGGTGATGGGTGAACGGGACTGGGTGTGAGTTAGGACACAGGGCAGTGAGCACAGGGGTGAGGGGTGAACGGGACTGGGTGTGAGTTAGGGCACGAGGCAGTGAGCACAGGGGGGTGATGGGTGAACGGGACTGGGTGCGAGTTAGGACACGGGGCAGTGAGCACAGGGGGTGATGGGTGAACGGGACTGGGTGCGAGTTAGGACACAGGGCAGCGAGCACAGGGGGTGATAAGTGAACGGGACTGGGTGTGAGTTAGGACACGGGGCAGTGAGCACAGGGGGTGATGGGTGAACGGGACTGGGTGCGAGTTAGGACACGGGGCAGCGAGCAGACGGGGTGATGGGTGAACGGGACTGGGTGTGAGTTAGGACACGGGGCAGCGAGCACAGGGGGTGATGGGTGAACGGGACTGGGTGTGAGTTAGGACACGGGGCAGTGAGCACAGGGGCTGATGGGTGAACGGGACTGGGTGCAAGTTAGGATACAGGGCAGCAAGCACAGGGGGTGATGGGTGAACGGGATTGGGTGTGAGTTAGGACACGGGGCAGTGAGCACAGGGGTGAGGGGTGAACGGGACTGGGTGTGAGTTAGGACACGGGGCAGTGAGCACAGGGGGTGATGGGTGAACGGGACTGGGTGTGAGTTAGGACACGGGGCAGTGAGCACAGGGGCTGATGGGTGAACGGGACTGGGTGCAAGTTAGGATACAGGGCAGCAAGCACAGGGGGTGATGGATGAACGGGATTGGGTGTGAGTTAGGACACGGGGCAGTGAGCACAGGGGTGAGGGGTGAACGGGACTGGGTGTGAGTTAGGACACGGGGCAGTGAGCACAGGGTGTGATGGGTGAACGGGACTGGGTGCGAGTTAGGACACGGGGCAGTGAGCACAGGGGGTGATGGGTGAACGGGACTGGGTGTGAGTTAGGACACGGGGCAGTGAGCACAGGGGGTGATGGGTGAACGGGACTTGGTGTGAGTTAGGACACGGGGCAGTGAGCACAGGGGTGAGGGGTGAACGGGACTGGGTGTGAGTTAGGACACGGGGCAGTGAGCACAGGGTGTGATGGGTGAACGGGACTGGGTGCGAGTTAGGACACGGGGCAGTGAGCACAGGGGGTGATGGGTGAACGGGACTGGGTGTGAGTTAGGACACGGGGCAGTGAGCACAGGGGGTGATGGGTGAACGGGACTGGGTGTGAGTTAGGACACGGGGCAGTGAGCACAGGGTGTGATGGGTGAACGGGACTGGGTGTGAGTTAGGACACGGGGCAGCGAGCACAGAGGGTGATGGGTGAACGGGACTGGGTGCGAGTTAGGACACGGGGCAGCGAGCACAGGGGGTGATGGGTGAACGGGACTGGGTGTGAGTTAGGACATGGGGCAGTGAGCAC
Organism: Somniosus microcephalus; assembly: GCF_052327205.1. NCBI lineage: Eukaryota > Metazoa > Chordata > Chondrichthyes > Squaliformes > Somniosidae > Somniosus > Somniosus microcephalus. Next base: position 368,637,313 of record NC_140989.1, on the reverse strand, counting down.
AGGGGTGAGGGGTGAACGGGACTGGGTGTGAGTTAGGACACGGGGCAGCGAGCACAGAGGGTGATGGGTGAACGGGACTGGGTGCGAGTTAGGACACGGGGCAGCGAGCACAGGGGGTGATGGGTGAACGGGACTGGGTGTGAGTTAGGACACGGGGCAGCGAGCACAGGGGGTGATGGGTGAACGGGACTGGGTGCGAGTTAGGACACGGGGCAGCGAGCACAGGGGGTGATGGGTGAACGGGACTGGGTGTGAGTTAGGACACGGGGCAGCGAGCACAGGGGGTGATGGGTGAATGGGACTGGGTGCGAGTTAGGACACGGGGCAGCGAGCACAGGGGGTGATGGGTGAACGGGACTGGGTGTGAGTTAGGACACGGGGCAGCGAGCACAGGGGGTGATGGGTGAACGGGACTGGGTGTGAGATAGGACACGGGCAGCAGAGATATGGATGAGCTGAGCTTTAGGGAGGGTGGAAGGTGAACAATGAAGAGCTTGATTGGAATTGTGGGATCAATGTCTTCGCAAGAGATGGGGAGAAATTTGACAAGCAAAAAAATGCAATTATAGAGCTAGACAAGCATAGGTTAGTACCATTACCATGCCAATAAATTATAAAATGCACTAATAACGTGTTAAAGTTAATTTTACAAAGCAGACTAAACAGAACAGTACTTGATATTTTGAAGAGTTCGAGCTGTTTCTCTCGCTCCTTATTCCCTCCACTTCTACTGTTCATTAAGACAAGGTCTGGGAGTGATTTTTTTAATTTGTTTTTTATGGGATCAGGGCGTCGCTGGCAAGGCCAGCATTTATTGCCCATCCCTAGTTGTCCTTGAGAAGGTGGTGGTGAGCTGCCTTCTTGAACTGCTGCAGTCCGTGTGGTGAAGGTGCTCCCACAGTGCTGTTAGGGAGGGAGTTCCAGGATTTGACCTAGTGATGATGAAGGATCGGCGATATATTTCCAAGTCAGGATGGTGTGTGTGACTTGGAGGGGAACTTGGAGGTGGTGGTGTTCCCATGCGACTGCTGCCCTTGTCCTTCTAGGTGGAAGAGGTCACGGGTTTGGGAGGTGCTGCCGAAGAAGCCTTGGCGAGTTGCTGCAGTGCATCTTGTAGATGGTACACACTGCAGCCACGGTAAACCGGTGGTGGAGGGAGTGAATGTTTAAGGTGGTGGATGGGGTGCCAATCAAGTGGATTGCTTTGTCCTGGATGGTGTCGAGCATCTTGAGTGTTGTTGGAGCTGCACTCATCCAGGCAAGTGGAGAGTATTCCATCACACTCCTTACTTGTGCCTTGTCGATGGTGGAAATGTTTTGGGGAGTCAGGAGGTGAGACACTCGCCGCAGAATACCCAGCCTCTGACCTGCTCTTGTTGCCACAGTATTTATGTGGCTGGTCCAGTTATGGTTCTGGTTAATGGTGACCCCCCAGGATGTTGATAGTGGGGGATTCGGCGATGGAAATGCCATTGAAAGTCAAGGATTAGACTCTCGCTTGTTGGAGATAGTCATTGCCTGGCTCTTCTGTGTAGCAAATGTTACCTGCCACTTATCAGCCCAAGCCTGAACGTTGCCCAGATCTTGTTGCATGTGGGCATGGACTGCTTCATTATCTGTGGAGTTGTGAATGGCACTGAACACTGTGCAGTCATCAGCGAACATCCCCATTTCTGACCTTATGTTGGAGGGAAGGTCATTGATGAAGCAGCTGAAGATGGTTGGGCCTAGGACACTGCCCTGAGGCACTTCTGCAGCAATGTCCTGGGGCTGTGATGATTGACCTTCAACCACCACAACCATCTTCCTTTGTGCTAGGTATGACTCCAGCCAGTGGAGCATTTTCCCCCTGATTCCCAATGACTTCAGTTTTACTAGGGCTCCTTGATGCCAGACTCGGTCAAATGCTGCCTAGATGTCAAGGGCAGTCACTCTCACCTCACCTCTGGAATTCAGCTCCTTTGTCTATGTTTGGACCAAGGCTGTAATGATGTCGGGAGATGAGTGGTCTTGGCGGAACCCAAACTGGGCATCAGTGAGCAGGTTATTGGTGAGTAAGTGCCTCTTGATAGCACTGTCGATGACACCTTCCATCATTTTGCTGATGATTGAGAGTAGACTGATGGGGCGGTAATTGGCCGGGTTGGATTTGTCCTGCTTTTTGTGGACAGGACATACCTGGGCAGTTTTCCACATTGTCGGATAGATACCAGTGTTGTAGCTGTACTGGAACAGCTTGGCTAGAGGTGCAGCTAGTTCTGGAGCACAAGACTTCAGCACGATAGCCGGGATGTTGTTTGGGCCCACAGCCTTTGCTGTATCCAGTACGCTCAGCCCTTTCTTGATATCACGTGGAGTGAATCGAATTGGCTGAAGACTGGCTTCTGTGATGGTGGAGACCTCGGGAGTGGACCGATATGGATCATCCACTCGGCACTTCTGGCTGAAGTTGGTTGCAAACGCTTCAGCCTTGTCTTTTGCACTCACGTGCTGGAGTCCACCATCATTGAGGATGGGGATATTCATGGAGCCTCCTCCTCCCGTTAGTTGTTTAATGGTCCACCGCCATTCACGACTGAATGTGGCAGGACTGCAGAGCTTTGATCTGATCCGTTGATTGTGGGATCGCTTAACCCTGTCTATAGCATGCTGCTTTCACTTTTTAGCATGCATGTAGTCCTGTGTTGCAGCTTCCCCAGGTTGGCACCTCATTTTTAGGTACGCCTGGTGCTGCTCCTGGCATGTTCTTCTACACTCGTTGTTGAACCAGGGTTGGTCCCCTGGCTTGGTGGTAATGGTAGAGTGAGGGATATGCCGGGCCATGAGGTTACAGATTGTGGTGGAATACAATTCTGCTGCTGATGATGGCCCACAGCACCTCATGGATGCCCAGTTTTGAGCTGCTAGATCTGTTCTGAATCTATCCCATTTAGCACGGTGGTAGTGCCACACAACACGATGGAGGGTGTTCTCAGTGTGAAGACGGGATTTCGTCTCCACAATGACTGTGCGGTGGTCACTGCTGCCAATGCTGTCATAGACAGATGGCATCTGCGACAGGTAGATTGGTGAGAACGAGGTCAAGTAGGTTTTTCCCTTGTGTTGGTTCTCTCACCACCTGTCGCAGGCCCAGACTGGCAGCTATGTCCTTCAGGACTCGGCCAGCTCAGTCAGTAGTGGTGCTACCGAGCCACTCTTGGTGATGGACATTGAAGTCCCCCACCCAGAGTACATTCTGTGCCCTTGCTACTCTCAGTGCTTCTTCCAATTGGTGTTCAACATGGAGGAGTACTGATTCATCAGCTGAGGGAGGGCGGTAGGTGGTAATCAGGAGGAGGTTTCCTTGCCCATGCTTGACCTGATGCCATGAGACTTCATGGGGTCCGGAGTCAATGTTGAGGACTCCCAGGGCCACTCCTTCCCGACTGTATACCACTGTGCCGCCACCCCTGGTGGGTCTGTCCTGCCAGTGGGACAGGACATACCCAGGGATGGTGATAGAGGAGTTCGGGACATTTACTGAAGGGTATGATTCTGTGAGTATGACTATGTCAGGCTGTTGCTTGACTAGTCTGTGGGACAGCTCTCCCAATTTTGGCACAAGTCCCCAGATGTTGGTGAGGAGGACTTTGCAGGCTCGACTGGGCTGGGTGTGCCGTTGCCATGTCCGTAGCCGGTGCCGAGGTCGATGCCGGGTGGTCCATCCGGTTTCATTCTTAGTATTTTGTTTCGTAGCGGTTAGTTACAACTGAGTGACTTGCTAGGCCATTTCAGAGGACAGTTAAGAGTCAACTACATTGCTGTGGGTCTGGAGTCACATATAGGCCAGACCAGGTAAGGATGGCAGATTTCCTTCCCTGAAGGACATTAGTGAACCAGATGGGTTTTTACGATAATCTGATAGTTTCATGGTCACCATTACTGATACCAGCTTTTTATTCCAGTGTGCGGTAATTAGATACTTATTTTCAGTGTGCAGTGCCTAAATGAAAATGTGGCAATACTAATTGGAAAGTTCTGTTAGGGAGGGAGTTCCAGGATATCGACCCAGCGACGATGAAGGATCGGCCGATATATTTCCAAGTCAGGATGGTGTGTGACTTGGAGGGGAACTTGGAGGTGGTGGTGTTCCCACGCGCCTGCTGCCCTTGTCCTTCTAGGTGGAAGAGGTCGCGGGTTTGGGAGGTGCTGCCGAAGAAGCCTTGGCGAGTTGCTGCAGTGCATCTTGTAGATAGTATAGGATGCACTGGATATTTAGGAAAATCAGGCCGGATGTATAAGCAACAACAACAACAACTTGCATTATATAGCACCTTTAATGTAGTAAAACGTCCCAAGGCACTTCACAGGAGCGATTATCAAACTAAATTTGACACCGAGCCATGTAGGAGAAATTAGGGCGGGTGACCAAAAGCTTAGTCAAAGAGGGAGGTTTTAAGGAGCGTCTTAAAGGAGGAGAGAGAGGCGGAGAGGTTTAGGGAGGGAATTCCAGAGCTTTGGGCCCAGGCAGCTGAAGGCACGGCCGCCAATGGTGGAGCGATTATAATCAGGGATGCATAAGAGGCCAGGATTGGAGGAGCGCAGAGATCTCAGGGGGGTTGTCGGGCTGGAGGAGGTTACAGAGATAGAGAGGGGGCGAGGCCATGGAGGGATTTGAAAACAAGGATGAGAATTTTGAAATCAAGGCACTGCTTAGCCGGGAATCAGTGTAGGTCAGTGAGCACAGGGGAGATGGGCGAACGGGACTTGGTGCGAGTTAGGACATGGGCAGCAGAGTTTTGGATGACCTCAAGTTGACATAGGGTAGAATGTGGGAGGCCAGCCAGGAGTGCGTTGGAATAGTCAAGTCTAGAGGCAACAAAGGCATGGATGAGGGTTTCAGCAGCGGATGAGCTGAGGCAAGGGCGGAGACAGGCGAGGTTACGGAGGTGGAAATAGGTGGTCTTGGTTATAGAAATATAGAAACATAGAAGATAGGAGCAGGAGTAGGCCATTCGGCCCCTCGAGCCTGCTCCGCCATTTAATGAGATCATGGCTGATCATCCAAATTCAGTACCCTGTCCCTGCTTTCTCCCCATATCCCTTGTTCCCTTTAGCCTTAAGAAATATATCTAACTCCTTCTTGAATATATTTAATGAACTGGCCTCAACTGCCTTCTGTGGTAGAGAATTCCACAGGTTCACCACTCTCTGGGTGAAGAAATTCCTCCTCATCTCTGTCCTAAATGGCTTAGCCCTTATCCTTAGACTGTGACCCCTGGTTCTGGACTCCCCCGCCATCGGGAACATCCTTCCTGCATCTAGTCTGTCTAGTCCTGTTAGAATTTTTTAAGTTTCAATGAGATCCCCTCTCATTCTTCTAAACTCTAGTGAATATAAGCCTAATTGACCCAATCTCTCTTCATACGTCATTCCTGCCATCCCAGGTATCAGTCTGAGTACTCAGCAGCGACAGTATCAATTGAGGCAAAGCTATGACAATAACTGCCAGCATTCTTGAGCTGCATTATTAATAGACATAGGCCTAAAAATTTGGTATAGCCGCGTTTGGGGCGCTAGTCCTGGCGATGCGCAAAGTTTAGCGCCAGGCGCAATTTAGCGCCACCTAGCGTGGTATTGGGTTGCAGCGCCCCTAAAGGTGATTGCGGCGCTAAATCAGGCGCTGCACGCTACTCTTAAGGCGCTAACCCGGTGGCGCAACCCAATTTCGCGGCGGCGGGGCACAGCGAGGGTGCTGTCCATAATCACTTTCCCTGAGACACACTGGCGCCGGCCAGCTCTTAAAGGGGCAGGTCAATTGGCATCACCAGACACACTCACTGCCTTGTAGGCCTTCAAAGCGGTTGGAGCCTACCTGTGGCGCACCAGCCTAGCAAGACATGGAAAGGGTGAGGCAGAGGGCGGAACGCCTCACTGATGGGGCATTGGATGCTTTGGTTGGTGCAGTGGAATCAAGGCCAACGAAGATGGTCGGAATGTGATTCATGTTTTGGACAGTCTCCCGGGTGTGAGAGGCAGTTATGTGTCAGTGTATTAATTTTGCTTTCTGTTGCCATAGCTTTCTCATGTTTGAAGGAACCACATTTTGTGTAATGAAACACTTTCTTCATTTACAATGGCCATGCCTGCTATTTACATGCATCTTGCCCTTCACAGGCTTGGGGGTATCAGATCGGTTCCATTCCTGTTCTTGGAATGGCAGCAAGCATTCCGTGAGAGGGGTCTAGAAGCTACTTCTGATCAGCCTCTGACGCGCAGCCTGAGAAGAGCCGCTCGCGTAGAAGTTCAGGCCAGCAGCCATCTTCTCAGCCGCCGACAGAGATGTCCTGCACCTTATCTGAGGCTGCAGATCTGGCTGAAGCAGCTGGCACAGCTCAGTCACCACCTCCTTTCTAAATCGCAGCCTTCTGACACACTGCTCCTCTGGCATGTTCATGTAGGAAAACTGCTGTTGGATAACCCTGCCAGTGTAAGGTCTGCTGTGGCGACGTCTGTTGGCCCTCCTCCGTCTGGCCATACCCGCCCCCCTCTCCCTGCATCTCAGTGCCCTTTCCAGATGATTCAGCAGCAGGACGTTCCCCTCCAATGCAGCCCCCATAATAAGTGCCCACAGGAAGGTTCCCCATTGTCAAGGCTCACCAACAGCAAGGTGATGGTCAGAAGGCTGAAGATTGTCTGCCTGCGCTGGCCCAGTGGTCAAATGGCTCTCAGTGTGCAGCTCAGCAACTCTTTGTAGTTCTCGAGGAAGTTGTAATCCAAAAATGGCTGCCGCTTTTAAACCACACCAGTCCCCTTTAAATAACGCTCCTCCAGCCCAAGAGCGACTTGGTAAGGCCCAGGTAAGCTGTCACTATTAGCGCCAGGCGCTACGGAGGGGGGCGCCACTGAATTTCCGGTCCGGGGCACCCAAAAGTTGTTGCATACTCAAATGACGTCATAATCAGCCTGCGCCCATGAGCGGGCGCTAAGATTTAGTGCCGGCGCTAAATGCATGCTCAATATGGGGCGAGGTGCTAGGCGCCTTGTGCCCGCCCGGAAATTGGCTAGCGCCCCACTTCTCGGCCTCTTTAGGCGCTATTCGGTGGCGCTATCAACCGAATTTCTCCCCCATAGAGTACCAGAGCAAGGAAGTTATGCTAAACTTTTACTGGTGAGGCCCCAGCTGGAGTATTGTGTCCAATTCTGGGCACCACACTTTAGGAAGGATGTCAAGGCCTTGGAGAGGGTGCAGAGGAGATTTACTAGAATGGTACCAGGGATGAAAGACTTCAGTTATGTGGAGAGACTGGAGAAGCTGGGATTGTTCTCCTTAGAGCAGAGAAGGTTAAGGGACGATTTAATAGAGGTGTTCAAAATGATGAAGGGTTTTGAAGGAGAAACTGTATCCAGTGGCAGAAGGTTCGGTAACCAGAGGACACAGATTGAAGGTAATTTGCAAAAGAACCAGAGGGGAGATGAGGAAACATTTTTTTTACACGGTGAGTTGTGATCTGGAATGCGCTGCCTGAAGGGCGGTGGAAGCAGATTGAATAATAACTTTCAAAAGAGAATTGGAGAAATACTGGAAGGAAAAACATTTATAGGGTATGAGCAGGGCGGTGTAGCGTCCGAGTATAAATAATACACGGACTGCAGGAGAACAATAATAACAGGTATTTACTGAACAGAGGGTAACTTAAGACTGAAATACAGAAGCCTGCTATGGCTTTATATACAGGGGTGGTCACTGCCGGTACTGCAGTATAGAATCAGTTCTTCTCTTAAAGGTACATACACAACAGGCGGGAGTGGGACTAATTGGAGAGCTCTTTCAAAGAGCCGGCACAGGCACGATGGGCCGAATGGCCTCCTCCTGTGCTGTCTGATTCTGTGATAAACAAGGTTCACTACTTCCTTTTGTGAAGTGGCCCTGTGGAGAATAGTGACTTTCTCTCCTATTACCTTGTGTTATATAAAATTCCATAGAATGTCCAGCACAGAAACAGGCCATTGGGCCCAGCTTGTCCATGTCGGTGTTTATGCTCCACACCAGTCCCCTCCCACCCCTCTTCATCTCACCCCATCAACATATCCTTCTATTCCTTTCTCCCTCATGTGTTTATCTAGCTTCCCTTTAAATGCATCGATACTATTTGCCTCAACCACTCCCTGTGGTAGCGAGTTCCACATTCTCACCACTCTCTGGGTAAAGAGGTTTCTCCTGAATTCCCAATTGGATTTATTAGTGGCTATCTTATATTGATGGCCCCTACTTCTGGGCTCCCCCACAAGTGGAAGCATCTTCTCTACGTCTACCCGATTAAACTCTTTCATTATTTTAAAGGCCTCATCTCTTTTCTAGAGAAAAGAGCCCCAGCCTGTTTAATCTTTCCTGATAGTCACAACCTCTCAGTTCTGGTATCACTCGTGTAAATCTTTGTTGCACCTTCTCTGGTGCCTCCTTATCCCATGTGTAATAGGGAGACCAGAACTGTGCAGAGTGCTCCCGAGTCTAGTCTAAATAAGTGCTCTGCTTCTCGGAAGCAGTTTGGCACATCTACAGTGCTAATGGTGCCCACTGCATCGTCTTCTGTTTTCTGATTCCTGTCCATGATAATGCTGATTTCTTTCGAGACATTAGATGTGGTTGCAGATGTGGATGAATCAGCTCTCTGGCTACGAAAGTGTCTGTTGTGAATATATGACTTTGCGTCATTTAAGGAGGACATTTTTTAAAAAAAGATTGTAGTGTAGGAATCGATCTATCCCTAACTGAAGCACTGAAGTCGAGTCAGTTCAATAATTCAACTGAATTTAATCAAACAAGTGAACAAAACAAAAACATGATGGAGCAACAGCAAACAGGTCTTTTCAGCAGCTTGTTACACTTAGCCTCCCACTCCCACTTAGAACCTCCCACCCTCTGACGTCATGACGTCATCACGTTTCCCGTCGTTCGGGGCATCACGTGACCAACGTGATGACGTCATCGCGTTGTTTCAGGGCTTTTGCAGAAACCTTATTTACACTCAGCCAACAAACACAGATGCTGTAGCATTGGGTTAAAGACAGTTATGCATTTGTACAGAAGATCATTGGTGGTTTTGCCACAGTAGCAAATAAAAGTTCAGACTCTGTACCAGTTCAGAAAGAAAGAAAGACTTGCATTTATACAGCGCCTTTCACGACCACCGGACGTCTCACAGCGCTTTACACCCAATGAAGTACTATTTGAAGTGGAGTCACTGTTGTAATGTGGGAAACACGGCAGCTAATTTGTGCACAGCAAGCTCCCACAAACAGCAGTGTGATAATGACCAGATCCTCTGTTTCTGTTATGTTGGTTGAGGGATAAATATTGGCCCCAGGACACCGGGGATAACTCCCCTGCTCTTCTTCGAAATAGTGCCGTGGGATCTATACGTCCACCTGAGAGAGCAGACGGGGCCTCGGTTTAATGTCTCATCTGAAAAATGGCACCTCCGACAGCGCAGCACTCCCTCAGTACTGCACTGGAATGTCAGCTTAGCTTTGTGTGCACAAGTCCCTGGAGTGGGACTTGAACCCACAAGCTTCTGACTCACAGGTCAAACTTTCTATAAAACACAAGCAAATCACAGCGAAATTTTTAATCCCCACAAAACCCAGCAGTACTGAGAGAGCGCCGCACTGTCGGAGGGGCAGTACTGAGAGAGCGCCGCACTGTCGGAGGGGCAGTACTGAGGGAGCGCTGCACTGTCGGAGGGGCAGTACTGAGGGAGTGCTGCACTGTCGGAGGGGCAGTACTGAGGGAGCGCTGCACTGTCGGAGGGGCAGTACTGAGAGAGCGCCGCACTGTCGGAGGGGCAGTACTGAGAGAGCGCCGCACTGTCGGAGGGGCAGTACTGAGGGAGCGCTGCACTGTCGGAGGGGCAGTACTGAGGGAGTGCTGCACTGTCGGAGGGGCAGTAATGAGGGAGCGCAGCACTGTCGGAGGGGCAGTACTGAGAGATCGCTGCACTGTCGGAGGGTCAGTACTGAGGGAGCACCGCACTGTGAGAGGGGCAGTACTGATGGAGCGCTGCACTGTTGGAGGGTCAGTACTGAGGGAGTGCTGCACTGTCGGAGGAGCAGTACTGAGGGATCGCTGCATTGTTGGAGGGTCAGTACTGAGGGAGCGCCGCACTGTCGAAGGGGCAGTACTGAGGGAGCGCTGCACTGTCGGAGGGGCAGTACTGAGGGAGCGCTGCACTGTCGAAGGGGCAACATTGAGGGAGCACTGCACTGTCGAAGGGGCAGTACTGAGGGAACGCCGCACTGTTGGAGGGTCAGTAATGAGGGAGTGCTGCACTGTCGAAGGGGCAGTAAACATAGAAACATAGAAACATAGAAGATAGAAGCAGGAGTAGGCCATTCGGCCCCATGAGCCTGTTCTGCCATTTAATGAGGTCATGGCTGATCATCCAGATTCAGTACCCTGTCCCTGCTTTCTCCCCATATCCCTTGATCCCTCTAGCCTTAAGAAATATATCTAACTCCTTCTTGAATATATTTAATAAGTTGGCCTCAACCGCCTTCTGTGGTAGAGAATTCCACAGTTTCACCGCTCTCTGGGTGAAGAAATTCCTCCTCATCTCAGTCCTAATTAGCTTACCCCTTATCCTTAGACTGTGACCCCTGGTTCTGGACTCCCCTGCCATCGGGAACATCCTTCCTGCATCTAGTCTGTCTAGCCCTGTTAGAATTTTATAAGTTTCAATGAGATCCCCTCTCATTCTTCTAAGTGCTAGCGAATATAAGCCTAGTCGACCCAATCTCTCTTCATAAGTCATTCCTGCCACCCCAGGTATCAGTCTGGTGAATCTTCGCTGCACTCCCTCCATGGCAAGAACATCCTTCCTCAGATAAGGCAACCAAAACTGCACACAATACTCAAGGTGTGGTCTCACCAAGGCCCTGTACAACTGCAGCAAGACATCCTTGCTCCTTTACTCGAATCCTCTCGCTATGAAGGCCAACATACCATTTGCCTTCTTAACCGCCTGCTGCACCTTCAGTGACTGGTGCACAAGGACACCCAGGTCTCGTTGCACTTCCCCTTTTCCCAATCTATTGCCGTTCAGATAATAATCTGTCTCCTGTTTTTGCCACCAAAGTGGATAACCTCGCATTTATCCACATTATACTGCATCTGCCATGCTTCTGCCCAATCACCCAACCTGTCCAAATCATCCTGGAGTTTCTCGGCATCCTCCTCACAGCACACACGCCCACCCAGCTTTGTGTCGTCTGCAAACTTGGAGATATTACATCTAGTTTCCTCGTCTAGATCATTAATATATATTGTGAATAGCTGGGGTCCTAGCACCGATCCCTGCGGTACCCCACTAGTCACTGCCTGCCACTTGGAAAAAGACCCGTTTATTCCAGCTCTTTGCTTCCTGTCTGCCAACCAGTTTTCTATCCAAGTCAGTACCTTATCCCCAGTCCCATGTGCTTTAACTTTGCATGCCAATCTCTTATGCAGGACCTTATCGAAAGCCTTCTGAAAGTCCAAATACACCACATCCACTGGTTCTCCCTTATCTATTCTACCAGTTACATCCTCAAAAAATTCCAGTAGATCAGTCAAGCATGATTTACCTTTTGTAAATCCATGTTGACTTTGTCCGATCCTGTCACTGTTTTCCAAGTGCTCTGCTATTACATCTTTTATAATGGACTCTAGCATTTTCCCCAGTACCGATGCCAGGCTTACCGGTCTATAATTCCCTGTTTTCTCTCTGCCACCTTTTTTAAATAGTGGGGTTACATTAGCTATCCTCCAATCCATGGGAACTATTCCAGAGTCTGCAGAATTTTGGAAGATGACCAGCAATGCATCTACTATTTCTAGGGCCACTTCCTTAAGTACCCTAGGATGTAGATTATCAGGCCCTGGGGATTTATCGGCCTTCAATCCCGTCAATTTCCCTAACACCATTTCCCTGCAAATACTGATTTCTTTCAGTTCCGCCCTTTCATCAGACCCTATGTTCCCCGACATCTCTGGAAGTTTAATTGTGTCCTCCTTTGTGAAGACAGAACCAAAGTATGTATTTAATTAGTCTGCCATTTCTTTGTTCCCAATTATCAATTCCCCTGATTCTGACTGCAAGGGACCTACGCTTGACTTCACCAATCCTTTTCTCTTCACATATCTATAGAAGCTTTTACAGTCAGTTTTTATGTTCCCTGCAAGTTTACTCTCATATTCTGTTTTCTCCCTCTTAATTAATCCCTTTGTCCTCCTTTGCTGAATCCTAAACTGGTCCCAATCCTCAGGTTTGCTGCTTTTTCTGGCCAAATTATATGCCCGCTCCTTGGATCTTATGCTATCCCTAATTTCCCTTGTTAGCCACGGTTGAGTCACCTTTCTTGTTTTATTTTTATGCCAAGCAGGGATGAACAAATTCTGTAGTTCATCCATGCGATCTTTAAATGTTTGCCATTGCCTATCCACCGTCAACCCTTTAAGTAACATTCCTCAATCCTTCCTAGCCAACTCACGCCTCATACCATCGTAGTCTCCTTTATTTAAATTCAGGACCCTAGTCTCTGAGTCAACTACTTCACTCTCCATCTTAATGAAGAATTCTATCATATTATGATCGCTCCGCCCCAGGGGTCTCGCACAACAACATTGCTAATTAATCCTTTCTCATTACTTAATACCCAGTCTAAGATGGCCTGATCTCTAGTTGGTTCCTCGACATATTGGTCCAGGAAACCATCCCGTATACACGCCTGGAATTCCTCCTCCACAGTATTGTTACTAATTTGGTTAGCCCAATCTATATGTAGATTAAAGTCACCCATGATAACTGCTGTGCCCTTATTGCACGCGTCTCTAATTTCCCGTTTAATGCCATCCCCAACCTCAGCATTACTGTTTGGGGGTCTGTATACAACTCCCACTAACTTTTTCTGCCCCTTGGTATTTCTCAGCTCTACCCATACGGATTCCACATCATCAGAGCTAATATCCTTCCTTACTATTGTGTTAATCTCCTCTTTAACCAGCAATGCTACCCCACCTCCTTTTCCTTTTTGCCTGTCCTTCCTGAATATTGAATACCCCTGGATGTTGAATTCCCAGCCTTGGTCACCCTGGAGCCATGCCTCCGTAGTTCCAAGAACATCATAACCATTTACATCTATTTGCGCAGCTAATTCATCCACCTTTTTACGAATGCGCCGTGCATTAAGACACAAAGCCTTCAGGATTGTTTGTTTACCACCTTAGTCCTTTTAGTATTATTATTTACTGTAGCCCTGTTTGATTTACACCCTTGATTTCTCTGCCTTCCACTTTTGCTTTTCTCCTTCCTGTCTTTTGTTTCTATCCTTGCTTCCCTTTCCTCTGTCTCCCTGCACAGGTTACCAACCCCCTGCCGTTTTAGTTTAAACCCTCCCCAACAGCACTACCAAGCACTCCCCCTAGGACATCGGTCACATCACGCCCAGGTGCAAACCGTCCGGTTTCTACTGGTCCCACCTCCCCCAGAACCGGTTCCAATGTCCCAGGAATTTGAATCCCTCCCCCTTGCATCATTCCTCTAGCCACGTATTCATCTGAAATATCCTTCTATTTCTACGCTGACTAGCACGTGGCACTGGTAGCAATCCTGAGATTACTACCTTTGAGGTCCTATTTTTTAATTTACCTGCTAACTTCCAATATTCAGCTTTTAGGACCTCATCCCATTTTTTACCTATATCGTTGGTACCTATATGCACCACGACAACTGGCTGTTCACCCTCCCCCTCCAGAATGTCCTGCAGCCGCTCCGAGACATCCTTGACCCTTGCACCAGGGAGGCAAAGATCCATCCTGGAGTCTTGTTTGCAGCCGCAGAAACGCCTATCTATTCCCCTTACAATAGAATCCCCTATTACTATAGCTCTCCCACTCTTTTTCCTCCCGTCCTGTGCAGCAGAACCACCCATGGCGCCAGGAAGTTGGTTGCTGCTGCCTTCCCCCGATAAGCCATCTCCCCAACAATATCCAAAGTGGTATATCTGTTTGAGAGGGGGATGGCCACAGGGGACCCCTGCACCACCTACCTGTGCCTACTACTCTGCCTGGCAGTCACCATTCCCTTCCTGCCTGTGCAGCCTTTACCTGCGGTGTGACCAACTCCCTAAACATGCTAACAACGACGTTCTCAGCATTACGAATGCTCCAGTATGTATCCATTCTGTACTGAGGGAGCACCGCACTGTCGAAGGGGCAGTACTGAGGGAGCGCTGCACTATTGGAGGGGTAGCACTGAGGGAGCACCACACTGTCAGAGGGGCAGTACAGAGGGAGTGCTGCACTGTCGGAGGGGCAGTTCTGAGTGAGCGCCGCACTGTCGGAGGGGCAGTACTGAGAGAGCGCTGCACATTCGGAGTGGCAGTATAGAGGGAACGCCTCACTGTCGATGGGGCAGTACAGAGGGAGTGCTGCACTGTTGAAGGGGCAGTAGTGACGGAGTCTTGCACTGTTGAAGGGGCAGTACAGAGGGAGAGCTGCACTGTCGGATAGGCAGTACTGAGGGAGTGCTGCACTGTCGGAGGGGCAGTGCTGAGGGAGCGCTGCACTCTCGGAGGGTCATTACTGATGGGGAGCTGCACTGTCGGAGGGGCAGTACTGAGGGAGTGCCGCACTGTCGGAGGGGCAGTAGTGACGGAGTCTTGCACTGTTGAAGGGGCAGTACAGAGGGAGAGCTGCACTGTCAGATAGGCAGTACTGAGGGAGTGCTGCACTGTCGGAGGGGCAATGCTGAGGGAGAGCTGCACTGTCGGAGGGTCATTACTGATGGGGAGCTGCACTGTCGGAGGGGCAGTAATGAGGAAGAGCCGCACTGTCGGAGGGTCAGTAATGAGGGAGTGCCGCACTGTCAGAGGGTCAGTAATGAGGGAGTGCCGCACTGTCAGAGGGTCAGTACTGAGAGAGCGCTGCACTGTCGGAGGGGCAGTACTGAGGGAGTGCCGCACTGTCGGAGGGTCAGTAATGAGGAAGAGCCGCACTGTCGGAGGGGCAGTACTGAGGGAGCGCTGCACTGTCGGAGGGTCAGTAATGAGGAAGAGCCGCACTGTCGGAGGGACAGTACTGAGGGAGCGCCGCACTGTCGGAGGGTCAGTAATGAGGGAGTGCCGCACTGTCAGAGGGTCAGTACTGAGAGAGCGCTGCACTGTCGGAGGGGCAGTACTGAGGGAGCGCTGCACTGTCGGCGGGTCAGTACTGAATGAGCGCTGCACTGTCGGAGGGTCAGTACTGAGGGAGCACCTCACTGTCGGAGGGGCAGTACTGAGGGATCGCTGCACTGTCGGAGGTGTAGTACTGAGGGAGCACCGCACTGTAGAAGGGTCAGTAATGAGGGAGTGCCGCACTGTTGGAGGGGCAGTACTTAGGGAGAGCCGCACTGTCGGTGGGTGAGTCCTGAGGGAGTGCCGTAATGTCAGATGGGCTGTGCTGAGAGATGGCTGCCCTGTCGGAGGGGCAGTACTGAGGGAGCACTGCACTGTCGAGGAGCAGTACTGAGGGAGCGCTGCAATGTCGGAGGGGCAGTACAGAGGGAGTTCTGCAGTGTCGGAGGGGCAGGACTGAGGGAGTGATGCACTGTCGAGGAGCAGTACTGAGGGAGCGCTGCACTGTCGAGGAGCAGTACTGAGGGAGCGCTGCACTGTCGGAGGGGCAGCACAGAGGGAGTGCTGCACTGTCGGAGGTGCCGTCTTTCAGATGAGATGATAATCTGAGGGCCCGTCTGGCCTATTTGATGGATGTAAAAGATCGCATGGCACTATTTTGAAGAAGAGCAGGGTAGTACTGAGAGAGCGTCGCACTGTTGGAAGGGCAGTTTTGAGGGAGCGCCGCACTTTCGGAGATGTAGTACTGAGGAAGCGCTGCAGTGTCGGAGGGGCAGTACTGAGAGAGCGTCGTACTGTCAGAGGGTCAGTACTGAGGGAGCACTGCACTGTCGGAGGGGCAGGACTGAGAGAACACTGCACATTAGGAGTGGCAGTACTGAGGGAGCGCTGCACTGTCGGAGTGGCAGTACTGAGGGAGTGCCTCACTGTCGGAGGTTCAGTACTGAGTGAGCGCTGCACTGTCGGAGGGGCAGTACTGAGGGAGTGCTGCACTGTCGAGGAGCAGTACTGAGGGAGCGCTGCACTGTCGGAGGGGCAGTACTGAGGGAGCGCTGCACTGTCGAGGAGCAGTACTGAGGGAGCGCTGCACTGTCAGAGGGGCAGTACTGAGAGAGCGCTGCACTGTCGAGGGGGCACTACTGAGGGAGCACTGCTCTGTCGAGTGGGCAGTACTGAGGGAGCACTGCACTGTCGAATAGGCAGTACTGAGGCAGCGCTGCACTATCGGAGGGGCAGTACTGAGGGAGCGCTGCTTTGTCAGAGGGGCAGTACTGAGGGAGCACCGCACTGTCGGATGGCCAGTTCTGAGGTAGCGCTGCACTGTCGAAGGGGCAGTACAGAGTGTGTGCTGCACGGTCGAAGGGGCAGTACTGAGAGAGCGCTGCACTGTCGGGGGGCAGTACTGATGGCGAGCTGCACTATCGAAGTGGTAGTACTGAGGGAGAGCTGCACTGTTAGAGGGTCAGTAATGAGGAAGCATCGCACTGCCGAAGGGGCAGTACTGATGGAGCGCCGCACTGTCGGATGGCCAGTTCTGAGGGAGCGCTGCACTGTCGAAGGGGCAGTACAGAATGCATGCTGCACTGTCAAAGGGGCAGTACTGATGGAGAGCTGCACTATCGAAGTGGTAGTACTGAGGGAGAGCTGCACTGTTAGAGGGTCAGTACTGAGGAAGCATCGCGCTGCCGGAGGTTCAGTGCTGAGGGATCGCTGCTCTGTCGGAGATTCAGTACTGAGGGAGCGCCGCACTGTCAGAGGGGTAGTACTAAGGGAGAGCTGCACTGTCGGAGGGGCAGTACTGAGAGAGTGCTGCACTGTTGGAGGGTCAGTACTGAGGGAGTGTTGCACTGTCGAATGGGCAGTACTGAGGGAATGCTGCACTGTCAGAGGGGCAGTACTGAGGGAGCGCTGCATTGTCGGAGGGGCAGTACTGAGGGAGCACCGCACTGTCAAAGGGTCAGTAATGAGGGAGTGCTGCACTGTCGGAGGGGCACTGCTGAGGGAGTGCCGCACTGTCGAGGAGCAGTATTGAGGGAGCGCTGCACTGTCAGAGGGGCAGTACTGAGAGAGCGCTGCACTGTCGAGGGGGCACTACTGAGGGAGCACTGCTCTGTCGAGTGGGCAGTACTGAGGGAGCATTGCACTGTTGAATGGGCAGTACTGAGGGAGCGCTGCACTATCGGAGGGGCAGTACTGAGGGAGCACTGCACTGTCGAAGGGGCAGTACTAAGGGAGCACCGTATAGTCAGAGGGGCAGTACAGAAGGAGTGCTGCACTGTCAGAGGGGCAGTACTGAGCGAGCACCGCACTGTCGGATAGCCAGTTCTGAGGGAGCACCGCACTGTCGGATGGCCAGTTCTGAGGTAGCGCTGCACTGTCGAAGGGGCAGTACAGAGTGTGTGCTGCACTGTCGAAGGGGCAGTACTGAGAGAGCGCTGCACTGTCGGGGGGCAGTACTGATGGAGAGCTGCACTATCAAAGTGGTAGTACTGAGGGAGAGCTGCACTGTTAGAGGGTCAGTACTGAGGAAGCATCGCACTGCCGGAGGTTCAGTAATGAGGGAGTGCTGCACTGTCGGAGGGGCACTGCTGATGGAGTGCCGCACTGTCGGAGGGGCAGTACTGAGGAAGTGCTGCACTGTCGGAGGGGCAGTACTGAGGGAGTGCTGCACTGTCGGATGGGCAGTACTGAGAGAGCGTCGCACTGTTGGAGGGGCAGTACTGAGGGAGCAGCGCACTGTCGAAGGGGCAGTACTGAGGGAGCACTGCACTGTCGAAGGGGCAGTACTAAGGGAGCACCACATAGTCAGAGGGGCAGTACAGAAGGAGTGCTGCACTTTCAGAGGGGCAGTACTGAGCGAGCGCCGCACTGTCGGATAGCCAGTTCTGAGTGAGCGCCGCACTGTCGGAGGGGCAGTACTGAGAGAGCGCTGCACATTAGGAGTGGCAGTACTGAGGGAGCGCTGCACTGTCAGAGGGGCAGTGCTGAGGGAGCGCTGCATTGTCGGAGGGGCAATACTGAGGGAGCGCCGCACTGTCGAAGGGGCAGTACAGAGTGTGTGCTGCACTGTTGAAGGGGCAGTACTGAGGGAGCGCTGCACTGTCGGAGGGGCAGTACTGATGGAGCGCTGCACTATCGAAGTGGTAGTACTGAGGGAGAGCTGCACTGTCAGAGGGGCAGAACTGAGGGAGCATCGCACTGCCGGATGGGCAGTACTGAGGGAGTGCTGCACTGTCGGATGGGCAGTACTGAGGGAGTGCTGCACTGTCGGAGGGGCAGTACTGAGGGAGTGCTGCACTGTTGGAGGGGCAGTAATGAGGTAGTGCTGCACTGTTGGAGGGGCACTGCTGAGGGAGTGCCGCACTGTCAGAGGGGCAGTACTGAGGGAGTGCTGCGCTGACGGAGGGGCAGTACTGAGAGAGCGTCGCACTGTTGGAGGGACAGTACTGAGGGAGCAGCGCATTGTCGAAGGGGCAGTACTGAGGGAGCACTGCACTGTTGAAGGGGCAGTACTAAGGAAGCACCGTATAGTCAGAGGGGCAGTACAGAAGGAGTGCTGCACTGTCAGAGGGGCAGTACTGAGCGAGCGCTGCACTGTCGGAGGGGCAGTACTGAGAGAGCGCTGCACATTAGTAGTGGCAGTACTGAGGGAGCACTGCACTGTCAGAAGGGCAGCGCTGAGGGTGCGCAGCACTGTCGGAGGGGCAGTACTGAGGGAGCACCGCACTGTCGAAGGGGCAGTACAGAATGTGTGCTGCACTGTTGAAGGGGCAGTACTGAGGGAGCGCTGCACTGTCGGAGGGGCAGTACTGATGGAGCACTGCACTATCAAAGTGGTAGTACTGAGGGAGAGCTGCACTATCGGAGGGTCAGTACTGAGGGAGCGCTGCTCTGCCAGAGGTTCAGCACTGAGGGAGCGCCGCACTGTCAGAGGGGCAGTACTGAGGGAGCGCTGTACTGTCGGAGAGGCAGCACTGAGGGAGTGCTGCACTGTCGGAGGGGCAGTAATGAGGGAGTGTTGCACTGTCAGAGGGTCAGTCCTGAGGGAGTGCTGCACTGTCGGAGGGGCAATACTGATGGAGCGCTGCACTGTCGGAGGGACAGTACTGAGGGAGCCCTGCACTGTCGGAGGTGCCGTCTTTCAGATGAGATGATAAACCGAGGCCCCGTCTGCCCTATTTGATGGATTTAAAAGATCCCAGGGCCTATTTCAAAGCAGTGCAGGGGGAGTTCTCCCCGGTGTCCTGGGCCATCATTTATCCCTCAACCAACATCACTAAAAACAGATTATCAGGTTATTATCACATAGCTGTTTGCCGGAGCTTGCTGTGTGCAGATTGGCTGCTGCGTTTCCCACATTACAACAGTGACTACACTTCAAATTACTTCATTGGCAGTGAAGCGCGCTGGGATGTCCTGAGGTCGTGAAAGGTGCTGTTTAAATGCAATTTCCTTCTTACTCAGAATTCAATCCTTTATTATTCTGGTGAATCTGCGCTGTAACCCCCTCCAGAGCCAGTCCTGAGATTCAGTTCCCAAAAGCTGCTAAAATGTAGACATAGGAATTTCTCGTGGAAAAGTTGACAGGAAGTGCAGTCAGACATAAGAATTTGGATACATTATAGATCGCAGAGTATTAAAGGGATTAAAACTGTTGTGTTTACATTGCTGTCAGACGTTTAAATCCTTTAGTTTTCTCTACCTGTCACATCAATGGCACAAATTGAAATCTTCAGCGTAAATATTTTCCGCACATTCTCTGAGCAGTCGGTGGTGCAACCACCGAGGTCGACTCAAGCCGTGAGGCATGGCCCTCCTCTGGTTCCACCTCCCTTCAAGCAGCCGTCCTCCCTGCTGACTCCGTTTGGCTTTCTTTAGCCTCCGTTACCTCAAATCACTTGACTAACCCCCAATTCAGCATAAAAGAGCAAAAGCTAACTGGGGCTGCAGCCAACTTGGAACATGAGTGAAAGCCTTTGTATGAAGGAAGAACTTTTTATACAGCGCCTTACTCAAACCTCAGGACGTCCCAAAGCGCTTCACAGCCAATGAAGTACTTTTTTGAAGTGTAGTCACTGTTGTAATGTAGGAAACACGGCAGCCAATTTGCGCACAGCAAGCTCCCACAAACCACAAGGTGATAATGACCAGGTAATCTGTTTTAGTGATGTCGGCTGAGAGATAAATATTCGCCCAAGACACCGGGGAGAACTCCCCTACTCTTCTTCAAAATAGTGCCATGGGATCTTTTACATCCTCCGGAGAGGGCAGACAGGGCCTCGATTTTAATTCTCATCCGAAAGACGTGACCTCCAAGAGTGTAACACTCCCTCAGTACTGTCCCTCCGACAGTGCGGCGCTCCCTCAGTACTGCCCCTCCGACAGTGTGGCGCTCCCTCAGTACTGCCCCTCCGACAGTGCAGCTCTCCCTCAGTACTGCTCCTCCGACAGTGCAGCGCTCCCTCAGTACTGCCCCTCTGACAGCGTAGCGCTCCCTCAGTACTGCCCCTCTGACAGTGCAGCGCTCCCTCAGTACTGCCCCTCTGACAGTGCAGCAGTCCCTCAGTACTGCCCTTCTGACAGTGCAGCGCTCCCTCAGTACTGCCCCTCCGACAGTGCAGCAGTCCCTCAGTACTGCCCCTCTGACAGTGCAGTGCTCCCTCAGTACTGCCCCTCTGACAGTGAGGCGTTCCCTCAGCACTGACCCTCTGACAATGCAGCGCTCCCTCAATACTGCCCCTCCGACAGTGCAGCGCTCCCTCAGTACTGCCCCTCCGACAGTGCAGTACTCCCTCAGTACTGCCCCTCCGACAGTGCAGCTCTCCCTCAGTACTGCCCCTCTGACAGTGCAGCGCTCCCTCAGTACTGCCCCTCTGACAGCGCAGCGCTCCCTCAGTACTGCCCCTCTGACAGTGCAGCGATCCCCCAGTACTGCCCCACGACAGTGCAGTGCTCCCTCAGTACTGCCCCTCCGACAGTGCAGTGCTCCCTCAGTACTGACCCTTTGACAGTGCAGCGCTCCCTCAGTACTGCCTCTCCGACAGTGCAGTGCTCCCTCAGTACTGCCGCTCCGAAAGTGTAGCACTCCCTCAGTACTGCCGCTCCGAATGTGTAGCACTCCCTCAGTACTGCCCCTCCGACAGTGCAGCTCTCCCTCAGTACTGCCCCTCTGACAGTGCAGCGCTCCCTCAGTACTGCCCCTCTGACAGCGCAGCGCTCCCTCAGTACTGCCCCTCTGACAGTGCAGCGATCCCCCAGTACTGCCCCACGACAGTGCAGTGCTCCCTCAGTACTGCCCCTCCGACAGTGCAGTGCTCCCTCAGTACTGACCCTTTGACAGTGCAGCGCTCCCTCAGTACTGCCTCTCCGACAGTGCAGTGCTCCCTCAGTACTGCCGCTCCGAAAGTGTAGCACTCCCTCAGTACTGCCGCTCCGAAAGTGTAGCACTCCCTCAGTACTGCCCCTCCGACAGTGCAGCGCTCCCTCAGTACTGCCCCTCTGAAAGTATAGCACTCCCTCAGTACTGCCCCTCCGACAGTGCAGCACTCCCTCAGTACTGTCCCTCCTGTAATGTTATCTTAATAACGTAATTACGAGTCTCACAAGCAGTTGTAGTGGAGTGCCATTTATTCAGTCCTGACTCTGTGTCTCTAGTACAGTATCTGAAGCATGGCCAAGATGTCATCGGATCCCGCCCCCGGATATGACATCAGCCATCAACCAGCTGTCAATCAAACCCCACTGTCTTTACGACAGCTACGGTTATCCGTACATCTTCCCCCTTCAATGAAGACATAACACAGTAACAACATAACATAACATAACACATAGAACACTTGTTAACATCATATAGGACCAGTGTAACTACACCGTTGAACTAATTGCAGGTAGGTATATACCTTACCCATACCCAGGAGTCCATTAACTGTTTACAGTCTTATCAATCCCTGTCTACAGGTCAAGTTTAACTACAGGCTTTCTGGTGCGCTGTGACCTGCGTGGCTGAACGGGTGTTTGCTGAACCACCCCAGTTGTATCCCTTAAGTTCATGTCTGTACCACACAGGTCCCTTGTCACATTATCACTATTGTGTCCTTCGTCACTTTGTGGCATTTCCCTCATCTCGTCTCTTTGTGGCATTTCCCTCATCTCATCATCCTCTCTGTCCTCCTGAGTCTGAAAGGTCTCTGTGGTTTTCAGTAGGTGCCTCCTGTTTCTGCGAAACACATTGCCGTTCTCTGTCATGACACTGTATGACCTTGGGGCAACCTGTTGTAGAACGGTGGCTCTTTTAGGCCATGACTCAGGCCCTTCAATGCGAACTATATCCTTCTCCTGTAGAGGCACTAGTGTACTGGCTGTGCAGTCATGAAGTGTTTTTTGTTTCTGTTGTAGTTTCCGAGCCTTGTCTGCCCACACCTCATCTCTGTGGTCAGGTGTGACATAACTGGGAAGTCGTGTACGGATTTTCCAACCCCGTAGGAGCTCAGCTGGAGACTTGCCACTTGCTAGCCGGCCCACCCTGTACGACATCAGGGCCAGATATGGGTCAGTGTTGCTGTGTGCTGCTTTCTTTAATAGGCTTTTCACAATCTGTACCCCCTTCTCCGCTTTTCCATTTGCCTGAGGATAGAGCAGACTGGAGGTTACATGATTAAACTCATACTCTGAAGCAAATGACTGAAACTCATGACTGGCATAGGGAGGGCCATTATCAGAGACCAGGGTTAGAGGGATGCCCTGCCTGGCAAAGATTGACTTCAGGTGAGTTATCACAGCTCTTGATGTGGTACTGGACAAGAGAGCCATCTCCGGATAATTGGAATAATAATCAATAACTAACAAATGGTCTTTTCCTTCATAGTGAAATATATCAGTTCTGACCTTTTCCCAAGGTTGTGATGGGAGCTCTGTGGTAATGAAGGGCTCTTTTGTTTGCTTGTAGTGATACTCCTGACATGTAGCACACTCGCTGATCAACTGGTCAATATCAGAGTTCATGTTTGGCCAGTAGAGTGCCTCACGTGCTCTCCTTTTTGACTTTTCTGCACCCAGGTGCCCTTCATGTATCCTGTTGAGCATTTCTCGTCGCATAGAGGTGGGCACTACTATCCTGTCACACTTAAGCAATGGTCCATTGACCACAGAGAGCTCAGACTGAATGTGATAATATTGTTTACATGACCCTTTCTTCCAGCCCTCTTGAAGATTTCTCATTACTTTACTCAGGGCTGGGTCCTTTGATGTCTCTGTGACTATCACTGATAGTTGTTCCTGTGTGGCGGGCAATGCTGCGTAGACCATATCCACATGAAGAGCCACATCCTCTTCTGATTCATTGTTTTGTGTGGTGTAAGGCGCAGCCCTGGATAGTGTGTCTGCAATGAACATTTGTGTCCCTGGCACATATGTGAGCTCAAAATCGTAACGTTGAAGTCTCATCATTAGGCGTTGTATCCGTGGTGACATGTCACACAGATTTTTTTTGCGGTCCCTAGCAGTGGCTTATGGTCCGTTTCTAGGATAACCTTGGGAAGACCATAGATGTAGGTATGAAATTTTTCACACCCAAATGCCAAGCCAAGGCACTCCTTCTCAATTTGCGCGTACCAGCACTCTGTAGCCGTCATGGAGCGTGACGCATACGCCACTGGTCGCCATTCTCCTTCATCTTCCTGTAGAAGGACAGCCCCTAATCCATTCTTAGAGGCATCTGTGGACACTTTTGTCCTCTTTTTAGGGCAGAAGAGCTTCAGTAGGGGTTCACTTACTAGAATGTGTAGCAGCCCCTTCCATTCTCTCTCATGTTCATGTCCCCATTGGAACTCTGTCTCTTGGTGCAGCAGTTTTCTCAGATGAACAGTTTTCACTGCTAGACTTGGAATGAATTTTCCTAGATAGTTAACCATGCCAAGGGCCCGCTGAACCCCTTTCTTGTCCTTTGGTTTCTCCATGTCATGTATAGCCTTTACCTTTGACCTGTCTGGCTGAATCCCTTCTGTAGAGATCTTGTCTCCGAGGAATGTGATTTCATTGACACTGAACTGACATTTGTCTTTATTTAGCTTGAGTCCATACTGCTGTATTCTCTGAAGTGTTTTCTCCAGTCTGGTGTCGTGCTCCCCCTGAGTGGAACCCCATACTACCAGATCATCCACATACACCCGCACTCCCTCCAGGCCCTCGATGATTTGCTCCATTGCTCTGTGAAAGATTTCTGGGGCGGAGCTAATACCAAAGGGCAGACGCTGGTAGGAGTATCGACTAAACGGGGTGTTAAAAGTGCACAGCTTAGCACTTTCTTCATCAAGTTTCAACTGCCAGAAACCATGCGAGGCGTCCATCTTGGAGAAGACTTTCGCTTCTGTCATTTCGCTGACTATTTCCTCTCTCTTTGGAATTTGGTCGTGCTCTCTTTTGATATTGGCGTTAAGGTCCTTGGGATCCATGCAGACACGCAATTTATCAGTTTTCTTTGAATTGACGCAGACCATGGAATTTACCCAGTCAGTCGGTTCCTCAATCTTCTTTATGACAGCTAGTCCCTCCATGCGGTCTAGCTCTTTCCTCAGTTTTTCACGGAGAGCCACTGGAACTCTCCTGGGTGCGTGAATCACAGGTTGTGCATCCTCTCTCAGTTTGATGGAGTATGTAAAGGGCAGTGCTCCGAAACCCTGAAATACATCTGCATATTTGTGTACTATAGTCTCATGAGTCAGATTTGTATTATCTTGGGGGGCACTCTGCACACAATTCTGTTCATTGATAGTATAGATTCGTTTTACCAAGCCCAAATCCACACAGGCCTTATCCCCCAACAGTGACTCATGTCCTTCAGGCACTATAACAAAGGTCAAAGGTGAATGTGATTTTTTCCCTTAACATTCAGCCTACACGTTCCTTTTGTTTCAATGCTTTGTCCATTGTATGCCTTCAAAGACACTGTCTTGTTCAGTATTTTAGGTCGCACTTTGAGATTCCGTGCATCACTCCAACTTATGAGGTTTGCCTTAGCACCTGTATCTAGCTTAAAGGTAACAATGGTGCCATTTGCCAGCAAGCGAGCTATCCAAACTTCAGTCTTTGGTCCTACAGAGTGCACTTCATTAGCATTTTTGCCCTGTTTTGACTCATTTTGCACCATTCCAACAAACAAAGTCTCTGCTCCTGTCCCTTCAGTCTCAGTAGCATGCGCTGTCTTTTTACCTTCAGTTTTCTCTTCCAAAAAACACATCTTGGCAAAGTGATTCCTGCCTTTACATTTTCCACAGTTCTTCCCATAAGCAGGACACTGTCTGGCTACGTGTTTATTACCGCACCATCTGCATTCGTAAGGCGACATCGTCTTGAACTCCGTGGGCCCTCTTGTGTCCCTTTTGTGTACCACATCCACCGGCAGGTTTTTCAGCCCCAGGGCGCTCCCTTCTGCTATGCTGCTCCCTTCGAATGTTTTCGTGTGCATGGCTGAGAGTTCACTAGCATGACATATTTTCACTGCTGCATCCAAATTTAGGTCATGGTCTCTAAGCATTCTCTCCCTCACCTTCTTGTCGAGTATTCCAAAAATTACTTGATCGCGTATCATCGATTCCTTCAGGTCCCTAAAGTTGCATGTTTGTGCTTTTATTTTCAAGTCCGTCAAAAAAAATCAAAGGATTCTCCTTGCTTTTGCACGCGGGAGCGAAACACGAATCTCTCATACGTTTCATTCTTTTTTGGAGTGCAGTATTCGTCGAACCGTTCTATCACCTTGTCCAGATCAGTTTTATCATCTTTGGCTGCAAACGTAAATGTATTAAACAGCTCGATTGCCTGCAAGCCAGCCACTGTTAGCAACAAAGCTACTTTACATGTTCCAGAGCTAGTCGAAGCGTCAATCGCTGTGAGGTAGAGAAGAAAGCGTTGCTTGAAGACACGCCAATTTTCATCCACATTTCCTTCTAGTTGCAGGCTAGCCGGAGGTTTTATTCCTTCCATTGTTGTAGTATGTCCTTATCGTGAGTTCTATAAATCCTGGTACTATGTAATGTTATCTTAATAACGTAATTATGAGTCTCACAAGCAGTTGTAGAGGAGTGCCATTTATTCAGTCCTGACTCTGTGTCTCTAGTACAGTATCTGAAGCATGGCCAAGATGGCATCAGATCCCACCCCCGGATATGACTTCAGCCGTCAACCAGCTGTCAATCAAACCCTACTGTATTTACGACAGCTACGGTTATCCGTACACCTCCGACAGTGCAGCTCTCCCTCAGTACTGCCCCTCCGACAGTGCAGCGCTCCCTCAGTACTGCCCCTCCGACAGTGCAGTGCTCCCTCAGTACTGACCCTTTGACAGTGCAGTGCTCCCTCAGTACTGCCCCTCCTACAGTGCAGTGCTCCCTTAGTACTGCCCCTCCGAAAGTGTAGCACTCCCTCAGTACTGCCCCTCTGACAGCGCAGCGCTCCCCCAGTACTGCCCCTCCGACAGTGCAGCTCTCCCTCAGTACTGCCCCTCTGACAGTGCAGCGCTCCCTCAGTACTGCCCCTCTGACAGTGCAGCGCTGCCTCAGTACTGCCCCTCCGACAGTGCCGTGCTCCCTCAGTACTGCCCCTCCGACAGTGCAGCGCTGCCTCAGTAGTGCCCCTCCGACAGTGCAGCCCACCCTCAGTACTGCCCCTCTGACAGCGCAGCGCTCCTTCAGTACTCACCCTCCGACAGTGCAGCGCTCTCTCAGTACTGCCCCTCCGACAGTGCAGCGCTCCCTCAGTACTGCCCCTCCGACAGTGCAGTGCTCCCTCAGTACTGACCCTTTGACAGTGCAGCGCTCCCTCAGTACTGCCCCTCCTACAGTGCAGCGCTCCCTTAGTACTGCCCCTCCGAAAGTGTAGCACTCCCTCAGTACTGCCCCTCTGACAGTGCAGCACTCCCTCAGCACTGCCCCTCTGACAGTGCAGCTCTCCCTCAGTACTGCCCCTCTGACAGTGCCGTGCTCCCTCAATCCTGCCCCTCCGACAGTGCAGCGTTCCCTCAGTACTGCACTGTATTTTGTGCTCAAGTCGTGGAGTGGGACTTGAACCCTCGACCTGCTGACTCAGAGATGAGAGTGCTGCCCACTGAGTCACAGTTGACACCTTAACAGTTCACCTGAAGACAGCACTCCTGAAGTGTCTGCCTGGGTCAAACCCTGGAGCTGAACCCAGAAACTCAGAGGCGTGAACTAAACCAAGCAATGACTCGTACATACCTTAAGGAGGTGGTGACATCCCTGAAGGAACTAAGATACTATATCATAGAATCAAAGAATCATAGAATCTTACAGCGCAGAAGGAGGCCATTCGGCCCATCGTGCCTGTGCCGGCTCTTTGGTCGAGCTCTCCACTTAATCCCACTCTCCTGCTCTTTCCCCACAGCCCTGCACATATCTCCTCTTCAAGTATATCTCCAATTCCCTTTTGGATGTTACTTTCAAAAGTAAATAAATCTGCTTCTACTGCCCTTTCAGGCAGTGCATTCCAGATCGTAACACGCACTGCGTAAAAAAATACTCCTCCTCTCCCCTCTGGTTCGTTTGCCAATTCCCTTCACTCTGTGTCCTCTGGTTACCGACCCTCCTGCCACTGGAAACAGTTTCGTCCTATTTACTCTGTCAAAACCCTTTATAATTTTGAACACCTCTATTAAATCTCCCCTTAACCGTCTCTCTGCTCTAAGGAGAACAACCTTGGCTTCTCCAGTCTCTCCACACAACTGAAGTCCCTCATCCCTGGTGCCATTCCAGTATATATAAATCTTTCTGTCGAATGAGATGACTTGCAGTGGGAAAAGTAAGATAAAGGGGTATCAGAAAGGGATCTTGAACAGTAATGTCAGTGTTGTGTTTTGTTGGCTGTCGGTTTGAGCAGGTTGGCTCTCCGCGGCCTGTGGACATTGCATGGACGTTCCTCCCATCGACAGGTTTCCATATTCTTTACTTTCCAATCTCGGTGCCACAACCACCCTCCCCCCTCCCCCCTTCCCCCTCCCCGTTGGCAGTCATTGCCCTGGAACCGTGCCAAACAAGTTTTCTGAATGGTAAATCATTGCCAGATGACCCCAGGAGTTGGACATGAAACGTTTCCTCCATCTCTGGAGCATGCTGTGCTGGGATAATCACAGAGCAGGTCTTTGCACAAAGTTAGGGTGAAGATTTCTCCCGGTGTTTAAGTTTGTGAAGATTCCTTAATCTCAGTGTGTTTCTATAATAAACATATTCACCCCCTTTATCCGTAACCTAGGATATATTTTATATACTGTCATCACAACCATAAGCCTAAGGCTCTAGTATTTGCACAGATATAGAAAGGGACTATTCCTCAGTACAGTCAGCAATGCACACACACGGTAACATCTCAAACCTTCTTGATTTTTTGCAATCAGTGATCCAGTGTTTAATTTTTTTTTCCATCTCTGGTTTCATCTGGGGGGTTTCCCCCCCCCCCTCCTCCCTCCCTCTGAATAATTGCTTGGGTTTTTTATCCCAAATCCTTTGATGTGCGGCAGACAGTTTTAATGACACGTATTTCCCATTCTAGCGGATTCATAGCTCCTTGGGTTTCTGGTTGCTGCAGTGGGAAAGCCTCCCGGGGAAGAACATGCACTCCGGAAGAGGGTGGGGGGGGGCGGGGGATTGGGTCTGTGCTGTGCGGCACTATGCTGGCCCTGTGGCTACCCTTCGTCTTCTCGGCACTGGTGAAACGCCAGTAGGAATAACCCGCGGGGAAAAAAAGGACCAATTGGATATAGACAGACAAAGGGAAAAAAATAAATAAAACCAAAGAGGTTGCAGGGTGATTCGATAGAGGTGTACAAGATTATGACGGGTTTGGATAGGCTAGACGGGGAAAGGCTGTTATACCTCGGGAGCCTACTGTCAACAAGGGCAGACGTCCAACACCGCCTTCAGTGTGCCAGTGCAGCCTTCGGTCGCCTGAGGAAGAGAGTGTTTGAAGATGAGGACCTCAAACCCGGCACTAAGCTCATGGTCTACAGAGCAGCAGTGATACCCGCCCTGCTGTATGCCTCAGAGACATGGACCATGTACAGCAGGCACCTCAAAGCACTGGAGAGGTACCACCAATGCTGCCTCCGCAAGATCCTGCAAATCCATTGGCAGGATAGGCGCACCAACGTCAGTGTTCTCGCTCAGGCCAACATCCCCAGCATCGAAGCTTTGATCACGCTCAATCAACTCCGATGGACGGGTCACATTGTCCGCATGCCCGATACGAGACTCCCAAAACAAGCGCTCTACTCGGAGCTCCGGCACGGCAAGAGAGCCCCAGGTGGGCAGAAGAACTGCTTCAAGGACACCCTCAAAGCCTCCTTGAAAAAGTGTAACATCCCCACCGACACCTGGGAATCCCTGGCCCAAGACCGCACAAAGTGGAGGAGAAGCATCCGGGAAGGCACCGAACACCTCGAGTCTCTTCGCCGGGAGCAAGCGGAAACCAAACGCAAGGAGCGCACGTCAACCCAAGCACCCCACCCACCCGCCCCTTCAACCACTGTCTGTCCCACCTGTGACAGAGACTGTAGGTCCCGCACTGGACTCATCAGTCACCTGAGAACTCATTTTTAATGTGGAAGCAAGTCATCCTCGGTTCCCGAGGGACTGCCTAAGAAGGTTCCCACTAGTCGATGGTACAAGGTCTAGGGGACACAGATTTAAGGTTTTGGGCAAGAGATACAGGGGGGATGTGAGGAAAACCTTTTTTACTCAGCGAGTGGTGAGGACCTGGAATTCGCTGCTGACGGAAGTGGTGGAAGCGGAGACACTCAATGTTTTCAAGGGGAGTCTGGATAGGCACTTGAGGGAAATAAACCTGCAGGGCTACGGGGATAGAGCGGGGAATGGGACTGACTGGATTGCTCTACAGAGAGCCGGCACGGACTCGATGGGCCGACTGGCCTCCTTCTGTGCCGTTGTGACTCGATGATTGCAAGAGCTGGGAGTGGGGGTGGGGGGGTTGGGGGAAAGGGCAGGGGGAGTGGGAGTAACTGGAATAGCTTTTCCAGAGAGCCAGTACAGGCACGATGGGGCGAGCGGCCTCTTTCTGTGCTGTAAGAGTCTACGATCAAACTTGGCCCAGGGAATATAAAGCGTCTCCTTCCCCACCACCCACCACCCAAAAAAAAACAGAACTGGCCAAGACTGTCAGATGGAGGTGGAGTGAACTTCAAAGGCTGGTTGTCTAGACTAGTCCCCAGATCGTTGCGTGCGTCTCTGTAGCCCAGCTGGAGCAGGGAGAGAGCAGCTCTGTCAAATCTCATTGCCTTCAGCTCCTGATACTTGGTACATTTTATTTTCTCACAATCATGTCACAGAACAAGGAAATCCTACAGACTAAACCCATTAGGGCTCTCGGGGGGTGGGGGGTGCAGGGACTTTAAACCTGGTTTTTGTTTCCCATCTTATTTTATTACGTGTTTTTTGGGGGGTTTGGAAGAGGACAAGTATGTATTTGTCTATCAGGACAGGAAAAGAAGACGTTGCAGGGGCACAATGTTTTGTTTGCTAACTTTAATGAGCTTGTGAGCTACCGGATTGCGATAGGAACTCTGTGACAGCACAATGCACTTAGGTTAAAGCCCTAATTTTAAACAATTTCCACCCCCCTCCGGAACTCTCATCCTTACATTGTAGGAACGCTCAACTAATTAGTTAAAAAATAAAAAAAAAGGGGGCAAATAATTGCATTATTCTTAGTGATTGCCTTGTTAGTCCCAGCAAATTACATTAATTGCTATTATTGAGGCAGCTAAACCCACTCCTAAAAACTGTATAACTTCTCCCATTAATTAGAAACATAGAAACATAGAAGATAGGAACAGGAGTAGGCCATTCGGCCCCTCGAGCCTGCTCCGCCATTCAATGAGATCATGGCTGATCATCCAAACCCAGTACCCTGTCCCTGCCTTCTCCCCATATCCCTTGATCCCTTTAGCTTTAAGAAATATATCCAACTCCTTCTTGAATATATTTAATGAATTGGCCTCCACTGCCTTCTGTGGCAGAGAATTCCACAGGTTCACCACTCTCTGGGTGAAGAAATTCCTCCTCATCTCTGTCCTAAATGGCTTACCCCTTATCCTTAGACTGTGACCCCTGGTTCTGGACTCCCCTGCCATCGGGAACATCCTTCCTGCATCTAGTCTGTCTAGTCCTGTTAGAACTTTATAAGTTTCAATGAGATCCCCTCTCATTCTTCTAAACTCCAGCGAGCATAAGCCCAATCGACCCAATCTCTCCTCATACGTCATCCTTGCCATCCCTGGCATCAGTCTGGTGAATCTTCGCTGCACTCCCTCCATGGCAAGAACATCCTTCCTCAGATAAGGCGACCAAAACTGCACACAATTATTGATAATTCTCACATATTTAAGAAGTCCTGGTGAGGACCTGGAACTCACTGCCGACGGAGGTGGTGGAAGCGGAGACACTCAATGTTTCAAGGGGAGACTGGATAGGCACTTGAGGGAAATAAACTTGCAGGGCTACGGGGATAGAGCGGGGGAATGGGACTGACTGGATTGCTCTACAGAGAGCCGGCACAGACTCGATGGGCCAAATGGCCTCCCTCTGTGCCTCAATGATTCCCAAGTTCAGTTACGCTGAGTAAAATCACTTACTTTTCTTGAACTTTGTGAGTGTGCAGTGCTATCTGTCCCTTACTGTGGACGAATAAATTGCTTAACTTGAAACCCTTTGAAGAGCCCAACAACATCTTTGCAGTCATTTAAATAATTTTATTGTTGAAATGACAGCTTTTTTGTGTGGAAATTGAAAATACCACACAGCAAATACCCCACAGAAGATTCTGGATATACAGAAGAGTCAGTCAGTATCGGAAAAGAGAAGGCAGGTTAACATTTTCGGGTAATAAAAAAATCTTGGATTTATAATGACATAGAATTACACAGAAACTACAGCCCAGAAACAGGCCATTGGGCCCAACTGGGCCGTGCCGGTGTTTACGCTCCACACGAGCCTCCTCCCACCCCTCTTCATCTCACCCTATCAGCGTATCCCTCTATTCCTTCCTCCCTCGTGAGCTTATCTAACTTCCCCTTTAATGTATCTGTGCTATTCTCCTCAACCACTCCCTGTGGGAGCGAGTTCCACATTCTCACCACTCTCTGGGTAAAGACGTTTCTCCTGAATTCCCCATTGGATTTATTAGTGACTATCTTATATTGATGGCCCCTAGGTCTGGTCTCCCCCACAAGTGGAAACATCTTCACTCTGTCTACTCATTCAAGCCCTTCTTAATCTTAAAGACCTTCAATTAGGTCACCCCTCATCCTTCTCTTTTCTAGAGAGGGTGCTATCCCAGACGATTCAGTCTTTCCTGATAATGTACCTTATCAGGTGGAGTGGGCCTTTGGCGTAGCGGTAACATCCCCGCCGCTGGGCCAGAAGGCGTAGGGTTTCAAACCCCGCTCCAGACAGTCCCGGCAAGTTGAGTCGGAGTTCCGGCTCTAAATTCTGGGTTGACATCCAGCGGGATACTTGCGTCCGTGAGTGTGGGTGGCCCCCCCCCCCTCGTATGGGTTGTGGGAGCCCGTAAAACCCTCCTGCCATAGGACTAACCACCCTAATGGCTGGTACGAAGATGGTTACGGTCACGGAAGGAGCGTTAATCGCAGCCAGAAATCCTTCCACCACTTCATACAGTTCCCCAAAGGGAACAGTGTGAAGACACGTACGACGACGATGACCTTATCAGGTCCTCAAGAACTCCCGAAGTGCTTTGCAATCAATGGGTTCCTTTTGAAGTACAGTCACTGTTGTAGGTAGGAAAGAAGGATGTAAAAGATCCCGCGGCACTATTTCGAAGAAGAGCAGGGTAGTTCTCCCTGGTGTCCTGGGGCCAATATTATCCCTCAATCAACATCACTAAAAACAGATGATCTGGTCATTATCACAATGCTGGTTGTGGGAGCTTGCTGTACAGAAATTGGCTGCCGCGTTTCCTACATTACAACAGTGACTCCACTTCAATAAGTACTTCATTGGCTGTAAAGCGCTTTGAGACGTCCTGAGGTTGTGAAAGGCGCTACAGAAATGCAAGTCTTTCTTTTCTTTGTTTCTTTCTTCCTCAGCTCGCCCCAAAACTGATTCTTTCCAAGTCATTTTTTCAGTGTAATCCAGGAAGAAATTCTTGCTTCCCCAAATCCCAAATTTAAGTCATGCCCAAACCCAGGGATTTCAGGGCCAAGGTATCTCCCACTCAAAGGAACTTGTCTGGCTCACTTTTGAAGGCTATTCAATGGAGGTGTTCAAAATTATAAAGGGCTTTGATCGAGTAAATAAGGAGAAACTGTTTCCAGTGGCAGGAGGGTCGGTAACCAGAGGACACAGAGTGAAGGGAATTGGCAAAAGAACCAGAGGGGAGATGAGGAGAATGTTTTTACAGCGAGTTGTTGTGATCTGGAATGCGCTGCCTGAAAGGGCGGTGGAAGCAGATTCAATAGTAACTTTTGTAGGGGGTTTCTCTTGCTCTTTCTGGTCTCCTGCCAGGCTTCGTGCAATAATTACCCTTGAGTGGTTCGACCCACTCCCCCCTACGGTTCTAGACCTTGGACTTAGGTGCAGAGAACAGTAGTGCAGAGAAAGAACTCAATAGACCAGGTTGAATAGCACGAAATGGATGCTTTTATTTTTAAACAGTTTGAAGCATTACAAAATACATGTCATAGGCACAGATTAAAGTTACTACAATCATGCACAAATTTATGAACTTGACTCTATGGAAATGGGGAACACACGGCACATCGAAAAAGGGGAAACACATTACGATTTCCCTTAACTCCCTCCCCTATACCTAAACTAAGTTTCGACCTGGGGAACTTGGGATCATGCTCACCACTCTCGAAATCGCGAGAAAGGGGGGGGTTCGCAGCCTTTTTGGCACCGCTTTCCGTCGTCACGTGGATTTGGAAACTTCTGGCGCAGTTGATATTCTCTCCTCCCTCGAGGCGGTGGGGTAGACCCAGCCTCGATGAGCGCTCGTTAAGGTTGAGATCCACTAAGTCAATTTGGGTTCATGGAGCAGACCCAGATGCAGGCTATGCACTTGGGAGAATCTTGTGGCATCGATCGCCGGTTCTCCAGAGGGTTTCTTCTCCGTCGGCCTGGGTCGTCGATGATCACAGAAATCACAGAAATCACAGAAACCTCACAGTACAGATAGAGGCCATTTCGGCCCATCGAGCCTGCACCGACACATATCCCACCCGATCCCCGTAACCCCTACACCAACACATATCCCACCCTATCCCCGTAACCCCACGTATTTAATCCCCCTAACACTAAGGGTCAATTTTTATCATGGCCAATCAACCTAACCCGCACATCTTTGGACTGTGGGAGGAAACCGGAGCACCAGGAGAAAACCCACGCAAACACGGGGAGAATGTGCAAACTCCACACAGACAGTCACCCGAGGCCGGATTCGAACCCGGGTCCCTGGCGCTGTGAGGCAACAGTGCTAACCACTATGCCACCGTGCTGCCGACCCCAGTACCCGGGCCACCCTCGTCGTCTTCTCGTCGTGGCCGAGCCTTGTTTGGCTGAACACCGACCACGTTGTCCTTTTACCGAAACCGTCCGTCTTTAAAAAGACGAAAACGTCTTCATCGATCTGCCGAAGTGGAAGAGGCGCCGATCCGGGCACCGTCCGCCCTTCTTTCGTTCCTCGTAGAAGAAAGTTCTTGAAGAAATGGAAGCCTGAAGTCGCCCAACAAGAAACCGTGGCAGTGAAGAAGAAGTTGTTCAAGTAACCCGAAGTCCGAAGTACCTTAGATGGACTTTCAATCCATAGTTATACTCTTTTGGGACAGTCTTATCTCCCGCCAAATCATAGTCCTGTCTTTGTATTAATTTTGGCGGGCAGAAATCTCTGCAGGGGCGCTTTGTCTTGTAACGGAGCCGGTGATAACTTAAACTGGCCTTCCTGGCCGATAATGTCTTTCAATGTCTTTTGCATTGTCACCGTGGCTCGGTTTGCATATTGATCGGTCCGGACATTTTCCTTGATGGCTGCTAAACGGTTTTTCCTTTGTACGATAAATGGGTATAAGTGTTTTTACATTGTCCGCCCATATCTTGATGGGCCCCATCCTGTACTTATAATCCATTGAATATGTATGCTGTTGCTCTGAGTTTCGGTTCCCAGAGACTGGCTTTCGTGGGCTCACTGTCTTCAATCCACAAGCCTGTCTGGCTTGCAGTAACAGAAATAAAATGGTTCATAAACTGATCACGGGGCCTGGCGGCCATTTTGTATGCCCTTTTATCAAAGGTTTTTCTGTGCAAGCTTACCTTGGTCAATAAACAGTCTTATTTTATCCAGTTTTCTTGCGTGATTTTTGCTGAAAATTGCGAATCTTACAGGCCCCCCTGTGATACTGATAGCTTGCTTAAAGTATCAATAATCCTTGATGAGCAAATTTTCCCTGATTCCCCACATCCAAACATTCCTGGCACTTAACTATCTATGCCCCTCACGACACATGCAGTTCCCATTTCCGGAGAAAAATGAAAATTACCTCATGCACATTTGGAATCATAGACAGCAAATCTTAAACTATAACACCTTCACCTGTCAGATGGGCAGGGGTTGATACCCTTTTGCGCCATCTGCATGCATCTTTTATTAATCCAAAAAAACTTAAGAACAACTAATAACATGACAATACTTATTTCCTTATAACCCAAAACAATCAAAAAATTTTTTAAATGGAGGGTCGCTTAATCTTATACTAGCAGCTTAGAGTGGGGTATCTGCTTCCCCCATCCGCACATAGCGTTCTCTCCATTCTCCTGTGTTCTCGTGCCTCTGGAGGCGTTTGCCTCTTTTGCAATGCACGAAGAGCAAAAATATCACAATCAAAACCTGACATACTACTAGGATATGGGATGCTATTCTAATCCAGGCGGGGACCTCTATGTTGGTGAACAAGTCCCACCATGGTGGGATGGTTATGTCCAATATGTCTTTTCCTATCTCTAAAGTCTTCTGCTCCAGTGTATAGAAATGTTTCTGCGAAACTATAACGGCTTTTAAAACCTTGGTGAGGTGTTCGGGAAGAGGGGGAATGACATAACCAAAATGCACGACAAATTGTTGTAAGTCTGTGAAATTCTCTTTGATAGTGATGTGTACAGTGGAGGGCGCAGGAATGGGAACAATTCGTTGTTGTGCCACTTGAACCTCGGCCCTGGGTTTGAAACAGAAACTGCTATCACCGACCGAACACCACTCGTGTTGTCCATATCGGTACTGAGGCGCTGCAGTGGTGATGCAGTATGTCCCACCCCCGATATATGCTACCTGTGGGGGCACATGGTCCTCTGCCATTGCCTCCATGGTGCAATTCACCGGCTTCGCGCTAGCGGTTCTGAACCCGCACTGTGGTTTCAAAAAGGCATTCAAGTGCTGGGGACACAGGATGATGTGTGCTCCCCGGCTCCGACATCCCGAGAGGTCGGTGCCTGTCATCGTACGCTCCCATCTGATGAGGTAAGGCGGGACCACTGCGTAACGAATGTGTGCGCCCCCCTGAATGACTCCAATGTTCTCTACTCTGTATACCGGGGCGGGCTTTGCTGCGGGACCCAACACCGGCATTCTTACTACTATTCCCATAATAGTGTGATTCGAATGTCCGCAGTCCACTGGAACTGGGTATGCTTCTGCGGCTAGTCTGAGCTGGCACGGGCTTAATGCATTCTCAAAAGGGTGGAGCGCTTGCAAGTGCTTGTTGCTGATCCAGGACGGGACCAAACCCTGTTTTAAATCCTCAAGATTACTGCGGCCCTCGCCCAATAACCACGCCCCGTACAGCACACAGGCCTCGTTTTGCGCAGCTTGATCGGACGCATTCCGATCCTCCTTAATGAGTGCATTTACCGTTCTCGCGTGTTTCTCCAGCTCAGCAATTATGTCCTTAAAGTGTAGTGTCATGGCCTGGTCCTCATGCAACTCAGAACCCACGACCTTGTTTTCGTCTGTCAATATGTTCCTTAACTGGGCTTTTAAACCGTTGATCTGTGTCTGCAGCTCCACGTTATCTAGAGCGTTGACAACAGATGTCCCGGTATTAAAAGCAGTGAATATGTCATTTACAGTACCCCTTCTTTGCCTCCCGACTCGATCCAAAACTTCTGGCGGTGTGGTGTATAATTTGTCTCTGTCGATGTCGGCAAAGTCAAATTCGTAAAATTGTCTAAACATACTGGTTAACAGGACCTGGTATAATTGTTCCGTTTCTTTGGGACACCACTCCGGCAATCTTACCTCAGTGAGACTTAAAATCACTGAGGCCACCGCGTAGTGTACCCCTTGGTACAGCACCTGACCGGTGGGTACCAATACTAAACCGTTCCCGGGTCCCTTGGTGGTGGTTGGGCACCCTCCTTTCTGGGCTAGTGCTACCGGAAGCGTGGGCAGGGGCTTGCGTGGGCGGGTGATGAGTTCAGTGGCGTTCACCGGAATAGGGGAGTATGGGGCTCCGCACGCTCGAGTGCTAACATCCCATCTCATCCCCTTCCCTTCATCCTGCCACTGCCTCTGGAAGAAGATGGACACGCCCTTGGGGCAGACGCGTCTCGAACCCCACATACAGACATATATTCCCTCATCCGGTTCCCACCATTTGTCCCAACACACACGTAATTGTCCGTGAGTTCCCGTAATAGTCCGATGGGTATTATTACCCAGTCGCTCCCACTCGACCGTAGAGTTTCTCATGTCCTTTCCCAGCTTTCGTAGCCACCACCATCGCCTTGGTGGTACGTTCCCATTGCACACCAGACAAATCCTCTTTCCCACGGTGACGCTGACTCTGGGCGCTAGGATCCTCACTCGAGGGCACGTTAATGAAGTCTCTTGGTAGGCAAAACCGAAATTGCTGGAATATTCCGTAGAATTCGTTCCCAGCCAACCTGGCCATCTCCCTTGGTGGAAGTAGGTGGCGGTTTCCTCTACCTCTCGCTCCCCCGTCCCATCCGTTGCGATGGGGGCCGTGTCCCCGGAGCACCCGAAAATGATGACGTCCTTGGTGCGGCCTCGGTAGGCCCACCCGCACCCGATCGCCATGAACGCGACGACAATCCTTTCCATCGTATCCCAGGTTTCTGTAACCAACAAAATGATGTAGCCGGGCTCCCGATAGGTGCTGGCCTAAATTAATTGGACGCGCGGGTTCCTGGACCCCGCTCCCTAACAAACACACATACCGGGCAGACTTCAAAATTGTACTCTTAACACCATATACTTTACATTCCTTAAACTATGACCATAATTACCTATCTTAACTTATGTACAGCGCCGCCCTCCGTGGGGCGGCTTTCCGAATCCCTGTGAGGTCTGTCGCGTGCCACACCCTGCGGTGGGGCTGCATTGATCTTTGGCCTTGATCCCCCGCAGCCTGTCGCTGCTGAACGGGGATCATGTCTTCCTGGGGCTGCTTTAAACCGTGGTTGGGGAGGATGGGGAGAATCTGGCCAAAATTTTCTGGGCTGGGGCGCTCGAGCTGACCTACGAGGGGCTGCTTTGGGTTGGGCTCCCGGGGCCGATGGACCTGGGGTCGTGACTGTTACCGTCACAGCCTGTGGTTCCTCCACAGCTGCCGGCTCCAGCTCCCCTTCCTCAGGCTCCGCCCCCCCGGGGTCGGGATCTGTGGCTTCCGACTCCACCTCACCTGTCCCTACAGGTAACGAGTCTCCACCCCCACTCCCTACCTCCCCCAAGCTTGAGTCGAGGGCGGGACTGCCGTCCTCTGACTCTTCCTCCTCCGTGATTGGGTCTAAAGCGAGGTTGAGCTGTTCGGGCTCTCCCCTGCCTAAATCCCATTCAAAAGATGAGACCTCCCACTCCAATGGGATGGCCTCTCCCTTCACGCAGGCTACTGCTCCAGCCTGTGTGGTCTGTGACTCTGTTACAGGCTGAGGATCTTTGTTCTCAGACCTGGTCCCCTTTGGTGGCCCTTGTGTACCCGGTTTAAACAGTTTACACTGGTTGATGTGAAACCATTTGGTACGTTGGGGCGTCTTCACTGCATAAACCATGGGGCTGGCTTTGTCTACAATGCTGTATGGCCCCATGTACAGTGGTTCAAAACTCCCTACCCTGGCGTAGTTTCGGACCATAACCTGGTCCCCGACTACCCACTCTTGTTGTTTCCGAGGTTCCAACAACAGTTTATTTCCCTGGTGCTGTCTTCCCATGTTCCCAGCCGCCTGCCCATAAATCTGTCTCAGGCGCTCCAAGAGGGTTTGGGCGAATTTGTCCCATTTCACCTCTCGGAGCTGGCCCTCAGTGAGCACCGGGGCTAGCACATGGGTGGGTGTTCGCATGATCCTTCCAGTCATTAACTCGTGCGGGGAATACCCCGTGCTTTTGGACTGGCTGGCTCGGATCCCCATGAGGACTAAAGGCAGGACCTCCGCCCATTTCTGGGGCGAGCCCATTGTCTCTTTCCTCAGCTTTTCCTTGAGGGTCCGATTCATACGCTCAACAATCCCGGATGACTGGGGATTGTATGCTACGTGCCACTTTCCCTCAATGCCCAAGAGCCTGAGGGCGTTCTGCATTACTTGACCGGTGAACTGACTCCCTTGGTCGGACTCTACAAAACGGGGGAGTCCCCACCGTGAGAACACTTCCCGAATCAAGATCTTAGCAGTACCCAGTGCCGTAGCTGTTCTGCACGGGAAGGCTTCTACCCATTTGGTGAACACATCTACCAGGACAAGGCAGTACTTATAGCCTCCCTGGGCGGCGGGCAGGGGCCCTATGTAGTCGACCTGAATCGACTGCCATGGTCCCTCTACCCTCCTGATGTGCCCCATGGGCACCTTCCTTTTGTGGGGGTCTGGGTTGTTAGCAGCACACACAAGACAGCTTGCGCAGAACTCGCGGACATCATCCCGAAGTCCCGGCCACCATCCCGCCTGCTCCACCCGTTGCCAGGTGACCTCAGGTCCGGGGTGTCCCGCTCCTGGACCCTCGTGGGCCAATTGCAGGAATTCCCTTCGGTGCTGCTGCGGCACAACCCACTGCTCCTTTCGGAACAGCATACCTTCTTTGACTGTGAGGGCTGCCGTACTGTACGGACCTTCTACCTGTTTGCCCTCTGTGATGGCTTTTAGGACTGCTTTTAGGGCGGGATCCAGGGTTTGGACGGTCTTTAGGTCTGGGGGCGGTGTCACCCCTGTGTTCCCGGGAATTCCCTCCCTGCCTTGGATCGCCGCCACGGGTCCGGGTTCGTATGGGTCCCAGAGAATGCCGCTGCGGGCACCCTCCCTGGCTAGCGCATCCGCCTGCTGGTTGCCCTGACTGCGGGGTTCTGTAATGGAGTGAGCCTTCACCTTATGGATGAACACCTCTCCTTTCTCCCCCACAGCTGCTAGGATCTTCTCCAGCAAGGGCTTAACTGTTAAAGGCCGCCCGTCCGCGGAGGTGTACCCGCGTCGGGACCAGATGGCGAGGTACTCCGTACACGAATTGCACGTGAACATGCTGTCTGAGCAAATCGTGTATGGGGTTGGGAAAATCTCGGGGTGGGTAACCACGTACGCCACCGCGGACAGTTCAGCCTGCTGCGCGCTCATAGTGCTGGGGAGCTTAATTGCCAGGGCAATGTTTGCCGCAGGGTCATAAACTCCACACCCTGTGAGTCGCTTGCCGTCAGCTACAGTGCTAGAACCGTCTACGTAGATCTCGCGGCCCGTGGGATGTATCCCGGCCCGTAAACCTATGTTAACTTCCCATACCCCTTCTACGGAACATTGATGGGCTGTCCCGGGATATGCCATATTGGCTGTGAGCCTTGGCGTGCAGAGGCCTTTAACTTTGAGATCCATCTGGGAAAGGAGGAGGGTCCAGCGCGCAATCCGAGCGCTGCTTACGGTCCCATCCTTAATCCTCCCGTCCAGAAGCATCTTCGTGGGGGTGTGATGGGTGAGGAGCGTAATGGGAGAGGTCCCTGTGAAGATCACTGATCTGTTCACAGCCCAATGCGTGGCCAGGAGATGCCGTTCGCAATTGGAGAAACTCCTCTCCACATCCGTGAGCACCCTGGAGGAATAAACTACTGGTCTTAGCTTGCCGT
Organism: Somniosus microcephalus; assembly: GCF_052327205.1. Taxonomy (NCBI): domain Eukaryota; kingdom Metazoa; phylum Chordata; class Chondrichthyes; order Squaliformes; family Somniosidae; genus Somniosus; species Somniosus microcephalus. Next base: position 368,596,041 of record NC_140989.1, on the reverse strand, counting down.
GCCGCTCTTGGAGCAGCACTGCGCTCAGGCTGTCCCCACTAGCGGCTACCTCCAGAAAGAACTCCTCTCCCCCATCTATGGCCCCTAGGGCTGGCGCGGTCTGCAGATCTCTTTTCAACTTCTCGAATGCTGCCTGGCACCCCTCGTCCCAAGACCACTCGACTCCCTTGTGTAAGAGTCGAAGTAGCGGGGCCGCTGTGGCAGCATAGTCCTCGATGAAATCTCTGCAGTACCCGGTCAGTCCCAAAAAGGACCTTACACCCGTTACTGTGTTGGGAATCGGCAGATCTTGTATAGATTCCCGTCTGGCCTTATCTATGGCTCTTTCCCCAGCGCGGATGGCCAGACCCAGGAATTTAACTTCCTGCTGGCCGATCTGGGCTTTCTTTGGGTTTACTTTGAAACCCTTCCTTTCTAACAGTTCTAACAATTCGGCTAACAGTGGGCCGTGCTGCTCCCTTGTATCTGTGAACAGGAGTAAGTCGTCCACATACTGCACTATCTGGTTGGGCTGGCTGAACTCTTTCAAACTCCCCGCCATGCACTGATGGAAAATGCTGGGGCTGTTGTGAAAACCCTGTGGTAAGCAGTTCCAGGTGTACTGTTGCCCTTTGAAAGTAAAGGCAAACTTGTACTGGTCCTCCCGCCGCAGCGGAATGGACCAAAAACCGTTCGAGATGTCCAGCACCGTGAATGTGGTCGCCGATGCTGGAATACTCCCTATTAAGTCTGCAACTGCTGCTACCGTGGGCGCGCAGGCTGGGATATTACTATTGAGGACTCTATAGTCCACCGTGGCTCTCCACGAATTGTCCGGTTTCTTTACCGGCCATAATGGGGAGTTCACGTGGGTGGCTATCGTCCTCAATACGCCCTGCTGTACCAATGAAGATATTGCTGTCTCCATGTCGGGTTCTGCCTCCTTGGGGAAATTATACTGCTTTTGGGGTCGGATCATGGGGTCCCCGTCTACGCTGACTTCGAACCCAGTGACTCTCCCGCAGTCGTGCTTGTGGGTGGCGAACGCGGTCAGATTTTCTGACACACGCGCCTGCAAGTCCGTTGGGACATTTGTTATCATGAGCTCGAGATCGTAACCTCCTGATGGCTTCATAGTGCACAGGGCCCCCTTTTCTTCCTTCCCCGGGATTACGACTACCTTACCTAAACCGCCCTCGGCTCCCCAGAGACAGTGATTTCTCAGGTCCACGAGGATCCCGTGTTCCACCAAGAAATCAGCCCCGAGGATGCCTTTCCCCCCCCCCTCTTTCCACTTCAATAGGATGCACGTCCATGTGGTGTGGAGCGCTCCCAACTGAATGGAGAGCGGGAGGGAGTGCGCGCCAGCCTGTGCTCTACCTGTGAAACCCGCTACTAAATATGGAGCCTGGGCGGACAGAGGTGAGGCAAAAGGTTTGTCCGTGTGGATCAAGGTACACGAAGCTCCCGTATCCAACAGGTAACTACCCCTTTGTTTCTCCACCTCCATCTCCACCACAGGTCTTCTCCAAGCGTCATAGCGGAGCGGACACAAGTAGATGGGCTGCGCGGGCGTCAGTCATTTAGGTGTTTCGGCTGGGGTCTCGGGGGCGATAGGGCTGTTAGCAACCGTTACCTTCCCCTGCCAGGTCATCAGAGACCGCATAGTCTCCAAGACTGACTCGATCGCAGCGGGGTCCACAACCGCACCACCCCCTTCATTCGGGGCAAAGGCTACGGTTGGGTTCTGGACTGGTGTTGGGGCAGCGGCCTGCACTTGTGGTTGTGCTGGTGTTGGGTAAACTCTCGGGCCGTTGGCGACTCGGGCTTGGGCTTGATCTTGGGCTGCGGCGAACGCTCTCTCCCTCTTATCCTTCCAAGGATTCCTACAGTCCTTGCGCCAATGACCCTCCTTCCCACACCCGTAACAACTGCTATTTGCTTGGGGATGGCGATTTCCCTCCTGACGCCATTCCTTTTTAGCAGAGGCTGCGGGTCTCACCTCATGCACCTTTCCTTTCACAACAGGCGTTTTCTTGCCCTTGTTGTTTCTATAACTGATCGTGAGCTGATCTAGTACTACTTCCTCCGTGGAGCGGGCGTTAGTGGGGTCAAACCATGCTTTGGCCTGTTCCTTCACTACTGGCAGGCAACCTGCTACCAGGCACCGAAGCCAGTGAGCCCTTTGTTCGCCATCCAGCCCAGCCCGGGCCGGCCCGCCCGGGCAGCTGCGCCGATACACTGGCCACAACCTGTCGGCGAAAACCCGTGGGGGTTCTCCCTCTAACTGCACTGTCTTTTCTAAACGGAGGAACGGAGTTCCGTCCCCCTCTCCCATGATCTCCAGAATCTCATCCCGTAGCAACTCATAGTCCCTGTGCCCTCTCTTGCTCTCGTCAGGGAGACACTGGAGGAGCGAACTGTCCAGGGAGAACAGCAGCATTTTAGACTGTTCAATCCCGTCGCAGTCATTGACTGCTGCGGTCTGCTCCACGTCCCTGAAATGCACGGAGGGATCTCCTGACTCGGAGAGTTTTGGGATGTGACTTATCATCTCTCTTAGCTGTCGTGCGCTATGAGGCATTATGATCTGACTCTCAAGGGGTCCGTCATCGCCATTTTCTTCATTTGGACCGATCCTCCGGTGTCTCGTTGGACACATTGGCGCCGACCCCGACTCTACTGTCTGGGGTTGCTCTACCTCAGGGCTCTCTTCCTCTACCGTCTCCGTCTCCTGTCCCGGAGTCCAAGACTCCTCATAGGCAGGAGGCGCAGAAGGTTCGGGGGTTGGTACCCCAACTGCCTCTTGTGGAATCGGTCTTTTGGATTCCTTGGCTAGCAACAGCTGACTCGCTGGTGGATTTATGAGACACACCAACCCGTTTGCCTTCGCTAGGGCCTTTCTCAGGTCCTCTAGCTCCCGACGGCAAGTGCTGTGGTCGGTGTTCTCAGATCTATCCTCCATGGCCATTTTATATGCTGCCCTGGCTCCCAGGAGCTTTTCCTCTTGGGCATCTACTTGTTTGGCTAGACGGGAACACCTCTCTCTCATTCTACCTTCACTGGCCTTGGCCTCAACGACCTGACATTTTAAATATTCTACCCGGGTTTCGTGGCAGCGAATTACAGAGCGGCGTTCCTGGTTCAGCGCGTCAAGCGATTCAATCAGTTTTTGACCTCCCGCAACCTTTTCCTCCACGCCTTTAAGCAAGCCGTTGATCTGGACTGTCTGTGCTGCAACTACCTGGTCCAAAAGCTGGACTTGCTTCTTGTAGCACATCAGCCAGACCGCCTTTTCTACAGATTTCTTATGCTCTCTACCCGCTGTCCACTTGATGGCTGCGTCTAGCGGGCGCCTATCCCTTAGTAGATCAGATATCCATTGTTTTGTGAGGTTGACTTTTCCAAAAACATAATCTGCTATTCTTTCATCCATCACATTTCGTTTATTCAGATCTTGATCTAACACACTACTTTCCTGCTGCCAAGGTCCTGCCGCGGTCGCCATTTCTGTAGGGGGTTTCTCTTGCTCTTTCTGGTCTCCTGCCAGGCTTCGTGCAATAATTACCCTTGAGTGGTTCGACCCACTCCCCCCTACGGTTCTAGACCTTGGACTTAGGTGCAGAGAACAGTAGTGCAGAGAAAGAACTCAATAGACCAGGTTGAATAGCACGAAATGGATGCTTTTATTTTTAAACAGTTTGAAGCATTACAAAATACATGTCATAGGCACAGATTAAAGTTACTACAATCATGCACAAATTTATGAACTTGACTCTATGGAAATGGGGAACACACGGCACATCGAAAAAGGGGAAACACATTACGATTTCCCTTAACTCCCTCCCCTATACCTAAACTAAGTTTCGACCTGGGGAACTTGGGATCATGCTCACCACTCTCGAAATCGCGAGAAAGGGGGGGGTTCGCAGCCTTTTTGGCACCGCTTTCCGTCGTCACGTGGATTTGGAAACTTCTGGCGCAGTTGATATTCTCTCCTCCCTCGAGGCGGTGGGGTAGACCCAGCCTCGATGAGCGCTCGTTAAGGTTGAGATCCACTAAGTCAATTTGGGTTCATGGAGCAGACCCAGATGCAGGCTATGCACTTGGGAGAATCTTGTGGCATCGATCGCCGGTTCTCCAGAGGGTTTCTTCTCCGTCGGCCTGGGTCGTCGATGATCTCCCGACCCCAGTACCCGGGCCACCCTCGTCGTCTTCTCGTCGTGGCCGAGCCTTGTTTGGCTGAACACCGACCACGTTGTCCTTTTACCGAAACCGTCCGTCTTTAAAAAGACGAAAACGTCTTCATCGATCTGCCGAAGTGGAAGAGGCGCCGATCCGGGCACCGTCCGCCCTTCTTTCGTTCCTCGTAGAAGAAAGTTCTTGAAGAAATGGAAGCCTGAAGTCGCCCAACAAGAAACCGTGGCAGTGAAGAAGAAGTTGTTCAAGTAACCCGAAGTCCGAAGTACCTTAGATGGACTTTCAATCCATAGTTATACACTTTTGGGACAGTCTTATCTCCCGCCAAATCATAGTCCTGTCTTTGTATTAATTTTGGCGGGCAGAAATCTCTGCAGGGGCGCTTTGTCTTGTAACGGAGCCGGTGATAACTTAAACTGGCCTTCCTGGCCGATAATGTCTTTCAATGTCTTTTGCATTGTCACCGTGGCTCGGTTCGCATATTGATCGGTCCGGACATTTTCCTTGATGGCTGCTAAACGGTTTTTCCTTTGTACGATAAATGGGTATAAGTGTTTTTACATTGTCCGCCCATATCTTGATGGGCCCCATCCTGTACTTATAATCCATTGAATATGTATGCTGTTGCTCTGAGTTTCGGTTCCCAGAGACTGGCTTTCGTGGGCTCACTGTCTTCAATCCACAAGCCTGTCTGGCTTGCAGTAACAGAAATAAAATGGTTCATAAACTGATCACGGGGCCTGGCGGCCATTTTGTATGCCCTTTTATCAAAGGTTTTTCTGTGCAAGCTTACCTTGGTCAATAAACAGTCTTATTTTATCCAGTTTTCTTGCGTGATTTTTGCTGAAAATTGCGAATCTTACACTTTCAAAAGGGAATTGGAGAAATACTTGAAGGGGAAATATTTGCAGGGCTGTGGGGAAAGAGCAGGGAGTGGGACTAATTGGAGAGCTCTTTCAAAGAGCCGGCACAGGCACGATGGGCCGAATGGCCTCCTCCTGTGCTGTGAGATTCGATGATCTGTCCACCTCCTCCTGTACTGTGAGATTCGATGATCTGTCCACCTCCTCCTGTACTGTGAGATTCGATGATCTGTCCACTGTAATGTATGTAATGTATATATACCTTAAGGGAGAGAACTACTTTTTACAGCTCCTGTATACTGTAGTACCGGCAGTGACCACACCTGTATATAAACCCTGAGTAGTGATCTGTAAAGTTAGTTCTAGAGTAACCCTCATTCAGTAAACACCTGTTGAATCGTTCCCTGCAGTCTGCTGTCTGATTATTGAAGGACACAACATTAAGATACACGGACATAACATTGGCGACGACGCAGATTCGAACCTACCTGCAACTCTGCATCACCTCCCAGGGATTCGCTCCTGGAGAACAGTGGAAGGAGGTCGAGTCCAGAAGCACGGACGTCGACCACGGGCAACCGCCCAGTCATCCAGCGGAGATTTGAGCATCGCAGGGGAGGTTGTCGAGAGCCAGGCTTGGCTTTCCAGTCACAGTGGTCCAGCAAAACGGGCTGGCAACAGATACTGCGCAGACCCTTCCCGGACAGCGGCGGCTAGAGCCCGACCGAGCGGCACAGAAAAAGGCCGAGCAGCGTCGACGGGGGAGAGAGAGAGGGCAGAGCGCACAGGGTGCAGCCGGTGTTCAGGACCGAGTGGCGTCAACGGGGAGAGAGACGAGAGAGAGCAGAGCACAGCCGGTGTTCAAGGGCCGAGCAGCGTCAACGGGGGAGAGAGGCGTGCAGGAAAACGCGAGGCGCTGCCAGAGCGCAGCCGGTGTTCAAGGGCCGAGCAGCGTCAACGGGGGAGAGAGGCGTGCAGGAAAACGCGAGGCGCTGCCATTGCCACGAGGACCACAGAGAGCAGCATTGGCAGCAGCGCAGGAGCAGCGCACGAAACCCAAAGGGCATCGCCATTTGCCACGAGGACCGCCGAGAGCGGCGTTGGCAGCAGCGCGGGAGACGCCATTTTAAGCCACAGCGGGGATGAAAGGAAAGCGCGGGAGACGCCATTTTAAGCCAGTCTAACCACACCCAAAAATGCCGAAGAGTGGCAGTATCACAGCGTTCGACAATGAAGTCGCAGATTGGACGACATATGTCGAACGCATAGAAGTATACTGCAAGGCGAATGAAGTGCCAGATGACAAGAAAGCGCTGGTATTGTTGAATTCAATGGGTGCAAAAACGTATGGCTTACTACGAAACCTAGTAACCCCAGAGAAGCCAGTAGAAAAGGATTTTGAAAACATAGTGTCAATCCTACAGGACCACTGAAACCCCACACCGCTGCTGATAGCAGAAAGATTTAAGTTTCACAAAAGGAACCAGCATAAAGATGAAAGTAATGCTGAGTATTTAACGGAACTGCGCAAGCTATCGAAACACTGCCAGTTTGGAACGGGACTAGCAGATACTTTAAGGAACAAGTTTGTGTGTGGGCTTCAAAGTGAAGGAACCCAGAAACGGCTTCTATCAGAAAAGGATCTTACACTGGACAAGGCTTTCAGCATTGCAGTATCACATGAAGCAGCAGCACGGGGCGCTGCAGAGATACAATGGAGACCGCAAGAATATGGCACAAATGAAATGTCATACGGAACAGTGAAGTGCTATTGCTGCGGCAGAACAACACACGACCATAATGATTGCTGGTTCAAGGACCAAGTGTGCAGACAGTGTGGAAAAGTAGGACACATAGCAAGAGTCTGCAGGTCGGGAAAGAAAACCAGCAGCAAGAAATCTCCACAGGAGAAGTACAAGAAGGTACATAAGGAGATGGACAGTAGTTCAGACGAACAGAAAAGTGATGCAGACTCCGAAAGCAAGGAGCTGGGTTGTCTGAAGCTGCATAATGTGATCAAAATCATAATCATAATCATAATCATAATCAACTTTATTGTCATTGTTAGTGCACAAGTGCAGTACAACGAAATGTAGGCTTGCGGCTCCCGAGAGTGTACATTTAGATTAAGACATTTAAACATTCAACATACATTTGGCTTGTAATACATTAACATAAATATAACCATAATAAAGTGCATTGGCAGATGTGCAGGCTTTAGAGTTTATTTGTGGAGTTCAGTAGGATGACAGCCCTGGGAAAGAAGCTGTTCCTAAATCTGGTCGTTCGGGTGCGAATGCATCTGTAGCGTCTCCCAGATGGCAGGAGGGCGAACAGGCTGTGGCTGGGGTGGGTAGGGTCTTTGATGATGGTCCGTGACCTCCGTAAACAGCGTTTCTGGTATATGTGCTCTATGGTCGGTAGCCGGGTGCCGGTAATGCGTTGGGCAGTTTTGACTACCCGCTGCAGGGCTTTCCGGTCATAGTAGCTACAGCTGCCATACCATACTGTGATACAATTCGTCAGGATGCTCTCTATTGTGCAGCGGTAAACGTTAGAGAGGATCAGGGGTGACAGGTTACATCCCTTCAGCCTCCTTAGGCTATCTGGGTCACGCTCAAGATAGCAGAAGCCCAAGTGAAAATGGAATTGGACACAGGATCAGCCCTAACAGTCATAAACCGAAGGGACTACAAGCGGCTATTCTCACATATACCCTTGAGAGATACAAAGATTGTCTTGAAGATGTACACAGGGCAAAAAGTCTACCCCAAAGGAAAAATAAGGGTGAACGTTATATATAACGGCAAGGAAACACCAAAAATGGACCTATATGTATTGCCAGATGGAGGACCACCACTACTAGGACGTGAATGGATCCGGAAGATACAGCTAGATTGGCATTCCATACAAGCACTGACTGTAGATGCCAAAAAGGATGACGATGTCACACCTGGACGACTGTCAAAAATGCTAACTGACGCACAAGAAGTGTTCCAGCAGGGACTCGGAACACTAAAAGGCATAACAGCAACGATCAAAATAGAGGAAAATGCAAGCCCAAAGATTTTTACGGCCAGACCGGTACCTTATGCGATCTGCCCAGCCGTCGAAGCAGAGCTGGAAGGTTTGGAACATTCAGGAGTACTGTCCAAAGTGGACTGGACCGAGTGGGCTACACCCATCGTTCCTGTAATGAAGAGGTCATTGAGTAATACGCCCGGGGAACCAAAGAAGGTTCGCATCTGTGGGGACTTTAAGGTGACAGTGAACCCAGTCCTTCACACTGTACAATATCCGCTTCCGCGGATTGAAGATATTTTCGCCTCGCTATCTGGAGGGAAACGCTTCACTAAGATTGATCTGGCCCAGGCGTACCTGCAAATGGAGGTAGAAGAAGCCTCGAAACAGTACCTCACAATCAACACTCATAAAGGTCTCTACCAATACAACCGGCTGGTGTTCGGGGTAGCATCTGCTTCGGCTATTTGGCAAAGGGCAATGGAACAAGTCCTGTAAGGGATTCCAGGGACCCAGTGTTATTTGGACGACATCCTGGTCACGGGCGAAAATGACAGTGATCACCTCGCCAACCTGGAGCAGGTGCTCACTAGATTGAAGGAATATGGGCTCCGAGCTAATCGCCACAAATGCGAGTTTTTCCAGAAGCAGATCTCGTATTGTGGCCACGTTATTGATAAAGAGGGGTTACATAAGTCCCCTGAAAAGATTGAGGCAGTAGTCAAGGCTCCAGCACCGGAAAATGTGTCACAACTGAGGCCGTTCCTCGGGCTGGTGAACTACTACCATAAGTTCTTGCCGAATTTGTCTACCGTACTACACCCACTGAACACCCTACTGCAAACGGGGGTACCGTGGAAGTGGAGTGACGAGTGTAAACGAGCTTTCCAGAAGAGCAAAGCATTGATCACATCAAAAGAGGTGTTGGCTCATTTCAACCCAGCACTACCAATTCGGCTGGCGTGTGATGCATCACCCTATGGCATTGGAGCGGTGCTGTCGCACAAATTCCCGGATGGCTCGGAGAGGCCAGTAGCCTTTGCGTCTCAGTCACTAACCTCAGCCGAGTGTAACTACGCCCAGATTGACAGGGAGGCCCTCAGCCTAGTGTGGGGAGTGAAAAAGTTCAATCACTATCTGCACGGGCAGAAGTTCACCTTGCTGACTGACCACCAACCACTTGTCTCCATCTTTAATCCAAAGAAGGGCGTTCCGGTGATGACTGCGCAACGGCTACAAAGATGGTCCCTTTTTCTAGGGGTGAACCAATATGAAATAGAGTATAAGGGCACGAAACAGCATGGAAACGCTGATGGGCTATCACGCCTGCCATTGCCTACTGCGGAGGAAGCACCAGCAGTGGATCCTGTCAAAATATTTCATTCGACTATAATTGAATGCTTGCCAGTAACTAACGCAGATATAGAGCAGGAGACCCGAAATGATCCGACACTGTCTCGGGTATATGATTTGACGGTGAAGGGATGGCCAGCACATGGCGACTCACTGTTGCCAGCATTCTCATCCAGAAGAGAACAGCTGTCAGTATGCCAGGGGACCTTGATGTGTGGATCCCGAGTGGTAATTCCACCCAAGTTAAGGGAGAGAGTGCTCAATGTGCTTCACGAAGGTCATCTGGGAGGGGTGAAAATGAAAAGCCTTGCTAGGGCTTATGTGTGATGGCCGGGGATCGATCAGCAAATCGAGGACCTGACAAAGAGCTGCTCAGGATGCCAGAAGGTCCAAAATGCACCACCACATGCCCCTCTACACCCATGGGAGTGGCCCTCATCTCCATGGCAATGGGTGCATATTGATTTTGCTGGTCCATTCATGGACTCAATGTTTTTAATAGCAGTGGATGCGCACTCGAAATGGCCTGAGGTGATCAAAATGTCCTCCACCACCACGGAGAAAGCTATTGCAGTCCTACGGACCATTTTTGCCAGGAACGGCTTGCCAGAGCAGATTTGCTCTGATAACGGACCACAGTTTGTGTCCGAAGAGTTTCGAAGATTTACGAAAAGGAATGGGGTAAGGCATTACACATCCGCCCCGTATCATCCAGCCACAAATGGATTGGCTGAGAGGTTCGTACTAACCTTTAAAATAGCAGTAAAGGCCATGTGCGATGACGACATTCCACTGCAGCATAAGGTGGACAATTTCCTGTTAGCCTACAGAAATGCGACACATGCAGTCACCAACCAGGCCCCGGCCATGATGTTCTTTACCCGAAGGTTGAGATCTCGTCTGGATTTGCTCAGACCAAATGTACGAAGAGATGTTGAGAGTAAGCAATTCCAGCACATCAATGAGAAACCGACAAGGAGCTTCAATGTAGGGCAACCAGTCTTGGCCCGCGACTACCGAACAGAGAAATGGCAACCAGGAACGATATGCACATGGCAGGGGCCACTCATGTACACAGTGGATGTTGGGGAGAACATTGTGAGACGCCATGCTGACCAGATCCTAGAGTCACAGGAACGAGTCAACCCCATGTCTTGGCCATACGTACCTGGTGAGGAACCCGACATACAGGTCGACTCTACCTCAGGAACAATAGCATTGGAAGCTGATGAATCAATTGACGACAGGGTGCTAGAATCGCCTCTGCACCAAGAACGAGACACTCGGGAAAGGCGTTATCCAAAAAGAATCAGGAAGCCTCCCCAGAGACTGAATATATGAATGGAGTATTTTCATATAACATTGTATATTAAAAATGTTAATTGTTAAATGAGAATTATGGAACTGTTAATCTAAAAGGGGAGGAATTGTAATGTATGTAATGTATTAAGGGAGAGAACTACTTTTAACAGCTCCTGTATACTGTAGTACCGGCAGTGACCACACCTGTATATAAACCCTGAGTAGTGATCTGTAAAGTTAGTTCTAAAGTAACCCTCATTCAGTAAACACCTGTTGAATCATTCCCTGCAGTCTGTTGTCTGATTATTGAAGGACACAACATTAAAATACACGGATATAACATCCACCTCCTCCTGTACTGTGAGATTCGATGGTCTGTCCACATCCTGTACTGTGAGATTCGAAGATCTGTCCACCTCCTCCTGTACTGTGAGATTCGATGATCTGTCCACCTCCTCCTGTGCTGTGAGATTCGATGATCTGTCCACCTCCTCCTGTACTGTGAGATTCGATGATCTGTCCACCTCCTCCTGTACTGTGAGATTCGATGATCTGTCCACCTCCTCCTGTGCTGTGAGATTCGAAGATCTGTCCACCGCCTTCTGTACTGTGAGATTCGATGATCTGTCCACCTCCTCCTGTACTGTGAGATTCGATGATCTGTCCACCTCCTCCTGTGCTGTGAGATTCGATGATCTGTCCACCTCCTCCTGTACTGTGAGATTCGATGATCTGTCCACCTCCTCCTGTACTGTGAGATTCGATGATCTGTCCACCTCCTCCTGTACTGTGAGATTCGATGATCTGTCCACCTCCTCCTGTGCTGTGAGATTCGATGATCTGTCCACCTCCTCCTGTACTGTGAGATTCGATGATGTGTCCACCTCCTCCTGTACTGTGAGATTCGATGATCTGTCCACCTCCTCCTGTACTGTGAGATTCGATGATCTGTCCACCTCCTCCTGTACTGTGAGATTCGATGATCTGTCCACCTCCTCCTGTACTGTGAGATTCGATGATCTGTCCACCTCCTCCTGTACTGTGAGATTCGATGATCTGTCCACCTCCTCCTGTACTGTGAGATTCGATGATCTGTCCACCTCCTCCTGTACTGTGAGATTCGATGATCTGTCCACCTCCTCCTGTGCTGTGAGATTCGATGATCTGTCCACCTCCTCCTGTACTGTGAGATTCGATGATCTGTCCACCTCCTCCTGTACTGTGAGATTCGATGATCTGTCCACCTCCTCCTGTACTGTGAGATTCGATGATCTGTCCACCTCCTCCTGTGCTGTGAGATTCGATGATGTGTCCACCTCCTCCTGTACTGTGAGATTCAATGATCTGTCCACCTCCTCCTGTACTGTGAGATTCGATGATCTGTCCACCTCCTCCTGTACCGTGAGATTCGATGATCTGTCCACCTCCTCCTGTGCTGTGAGATTCGATGATCTGTCCGCCTCCTCCTGTACTGTGAGATTCGATGATCTGTCCACCTCCTCCTGTACTGTGAGATTCGATGATCTGTCCACCTCCTCCTGTGCTGTGAGATTCGATGATCTGTCCACCTCCTCCTGTGCTGTGAGATTCGATGATCTGTCCACCTCCTCCTGTACTGTGAGATTCGATGATCTGTCCACCTCCTCCTGTACTGTGAGATTCGATGATCTGTCCACCTCCTCCTGTACTGTGAGATTCGATGATCTGTCCACCTCCTCCTGTACCGTGAGATTCGATGATCTGTCCACCTCCTCCTGTGCTGTGAGATTCGATGATCTGTCCACCTCCTCCTGTACTGTGAGATTCGATGATCTGTCCACCTCCTCCTGTACTGTGAGATTCGATGATCTGTCCACCTCCTCCTGTGCTGTGAGATTCGATGATCTGTCCACCTCCTCCTGTGCTGTGAGATTCGATGATCTGTCCACCTCCTCCTGTACTGTGAGATTCGATGATCTGTCCACCTCCTCCTGTACTGTGAGATTCGATGATCTGTCCACCTCCTCCTGTACTGTGAGATTCGATGATCTGTCCACCTCCTCCTGTACTGTGAGATTCGATGATCTGTCCACCTCTGTGAGATTCGATGATCTGTCCACCTCCTCCTGTACTGTGAGATTCGATGATCTGTCCACCTCCTCCTGTACTGTGAGATTCGATGATCTGTCCACCTCCTCCTGTACTGTGAGATTCGATGATCTGTCCACCTCCTCCTGTACTGTGAGATTCGATGATCTGTCCACCTCCTCCTGTATTGTGAGATTCGATGATCTGTCCACCTCCTCCTGTACTGTGAGATTCAATGATCTGTCCACCTCCTCCTGTACTGTGAGATTCGATGATCTGTCCACCTCCTCCTGTACTGTGAGATTCGATGATCTGTCCACCTCCTCCTGTACTGTGAGATTCGATGATCTGTCCACCTCCTCCTGTACTGTGAGATTCGATGATCTGTCCACCTCCTCCTGTACTGTGAGATTCGATGATCTGTCCACCTCCTCCTGTACTGTGAGATTCGATGATCTGTCCACCTCCTCCTGTGCTGTGAGATTCGATGATCTGTCCACCTCCTCCTGTACTGTGAGATTCGATGATCTGTCCACCTCCTCCTGTACTGTGAGATTCGATGATCTATCCACCGCCTCCTGTACTGTGAGATTCGATGATCTGTCCACCTCCTCCTGTACTGTGAGATTCGATGATCTGTCCACCTCCTCCTGTACTGTGAGATTCGATGATCTGTCCACCTCCTCCTGTATTGTGAGATTCGATGATCTGTCCACCTCCTCCTGTACTGTGAGATTCGATGATCTGTCCACCTCCTCCTGTATTGTGAGATTCGATGATCTGTCCACCTCCTCCTGTACTGTGAGATTCGATGATCTGTCCACCTCCTCCTGTACTGTGAGATTCGATGATCTGTCCACCTCCTCCTGTACTGTGAGATTCGATGATCTGTCCACCTCCTCCTGTACTGTGAGATTCGATGATCTGTCCACCTCCTCCTGTACTGTGAGATTCGATGATCTGTCCACCTCCTCCTGTACTGTGAGATTCGATGATCTGTCCACCTCCTCCTGTACTGTGAGATTCGATGATCTGTCCACCTGCTCCTGTACTGTGAGATTCGATGATCTGTCCACCTCCTCCTGTACTGTGAGATTCGATGATCTGTCCACCTCCTCCTGTACTGTGAGATTCAATGATCTGTCCACCTCCTCCTGTACTGTGAGATTCGATGATCTGTCCACCTCCTCCTGTACTGTGAGATTCGATGATCTGTCCACCTCCTGTGCTGTGAGATTCGATGATCTGTCCACCTCCTCCTGTGCTGTGAGATTCGATGATCTGTCCACCTCCTCCTGTGCTGTGAGATTCGATGATCTGTCCACCTCCTCCTGTACTGTGAGATTCGATGATCTGTCCACCTCCTCCTGTACTGTGAGATTCGATGATCTGTCCACCTCCTCCTGTGCTGTGAGATTCGATGATCTGTCCACCTCCTCCTGTACTGTGAGATTCGATGATCTGTCCACCTCCTCCTGTACTGTGAGATTCGATGATCTGTCCACCTCCTCCTGTACTGTGAGATTCGATGATCTGTCCACCTCCTCCTGTACTGTGAGATTCGATGACCTGTCCACCTCCTCGTGTACTGTGAGATTCGATGATCTGTCCACCTCCTCCTGTGCTGTGAGATTCGATGATCTGTCCACCTCCTCCTGTGCTGTGAGATTCGATGATCTGTCCACCTCCTCCTGTACTGTGAGATTCGATGATCTGTCCACCTCCTCCTGTGCTGTGAGATTCGATGATCTGTCCACCTCCTCCTGTGCTGTGAGATTCGATGATCTGTCCACCTCCTCCTGTACTGTGAGATTCGATGATCTGTCCACCTCCTCCTGTACTGTGAGATTCGATGATCTGTCCACCTCCTCCTGTACTGTGAGATTCGATGATCTGTCCACCTCCTCCTGTACTGTGAGATTCGATGATGTGTCCACCTCCTCCTGTGCTGTGAGATTCGATGATCTGTCCACCTCCTCCTGTGCTGTGAGATTCGATGATCTGTCCACCTCCTCCTGTACTGTGAGATTCGATGATCTGTCCACCTCCTCCTGTACTGTGAGATTCGATGATCTGTCCACCTCCTCCTGTACTGTGAGATTCGATGATCTGTCCACCTCCTCCTGTACTGTGAGATTCGATGATCTGTCCACCTCCTCCTGTACTGTGAGATTCGATGATGTGTCCACCTCCTCCTGTACTGTGAGATTCGATGATCTGTCCACCTCCTCCTGTGCTGTGAGATTCGATGATCTGTCCACCTCCTCCTGTGCTGTGAGATTCGATGATCTGTCCACCTCCTCCTGTACTGTGAGATTCGATGATCTGTCCACCTCCTCCTGTACTGTGAGATTCGATGATCTGTCCACCTCCTCCTGTACTGTGAGATTCGATGATCTGTCCACCTCCTCCTGTGCTGTGAGATTCGATGATCTGTCCACCTCCTCCTGTACTGTGAGATTCGATGATCTGTCCACCTCCTCCTGTACTGTGAGATTCGATGATCTGTCCACCTCCTCCTGTACTGTGAGATTCGATGATCTGTCCACCTCCTCCTGTACTGTGAGATTCGATGATCTGTCCACCTCCTCCTGTGCTGTGAGATTCGATGATCTGTCCACCTCCTCCTGTACTGTGAGATTCGATGATCTGTCCACCTCCTCCTGTACTGTGAGATTCGATGATCTGTCCACCTCCTCCTGTACTGTGAGATTCGATGATCTGTCCACCTCCTCCTGTACTGGGAGATTCGATGATCTGTCCACCTCCTCCTGTACTGTGAGATTCGATGATCTGTCCACCTCCTCCTGTATTGTGAGGTTCGATGATCTGTCCACCTCCTCCTGTGCTGTGAGATTCGATGATCTGTCCACCTCCTCCTGTGCTGTGAGATTCGATGATCTGTCCACCTCCTGTACTGTGAGATTCGATGATCTGTCCACCTCCTCCTGTACTGTGAGATTCGATGATCTGTCCACCTCCTCCTGTACTGTGAGATTCGATGATCTGTCCACCTCCTCCTGTACTGTGAGATTCGATGATCTGTCCACCTCCTCCTGTACTGTGAGGTTCGATGATCTGTCCACCTCCTCCTGTACTGTGAGATTCGATGATCTGTCCACCTCCTCCTGTACTGTGAGATTCGATGATCTGTCCACCTCCTCCTGTACTGTGAGATTCGATGATCTGTCCACCTCCTCCTGTACTGTGAGATTCGATGATCTGTCCACCTCCTCCTGTGCTGTGAGATTCGATGATCTGTCCACCTCCTCCTGTACTGTGAGATTCGATGATCTGTCCACCTCCTCCTGTACTGTGAGATTCGATGATCTGTCCACCTCCTCCTGTACTGTGAGATTCGATGATCTGTCCACCTCCTGTACTGTGAGATTCGATGATCTGTCCACCTCCTCCTGTACTGTGAGATTCGATGATCTGTCCACCTCCTCCTGTGCTGTGAGATTCGATGATCTGTCCAGCACCTCCTGTACTGTGAGATTCGATGATCTGTCCACCTCCTCCTGTACTGTGAGATTCGATGATCTGTCCACCTCCTCCTGTACTGTGAGATTCGATGATCTGTCCACCGCCTCCTGTACTGTGAGATTCGATGATCTGTCCACCTCCTCCTGTACTGTGAGATTCGATGATCTGTCCACCTCCTCCTGTACTGTGAGATTCGATGATCTGTCCACCGCCTCCTGTACTGTGAGATTCGATGATCTGTCCACCTCCTCCTGTACTGTGAGATTCGATGATCTGTCCACCTCCTCCTGTGCTGTGAGATTCGATGATCTGTCCACCTCCTCCTGTACTGTGAGATTCGATGATCTGTCCACCTCCTCCTGTACTGTGAGATTCGATGATCTGTCCACCTCCTCCTGTATTGTGAGATTCGATGATCTGTCCACCTCCTCCTGTATTGTGAGATTCGATGATCTGTCCACCTCCTCCTGTACTGTGAGATTCGATGATCTGTCCACCTCCTCCTGTATTGTGAGATTCGATGATCTGTCCACCTCCTCCTGTACTGTGAGATTCGATGATCTGTCCACCTCCTCCTGTATTGTGAGATTCGATGATCTGTCCACCTCCTCCTGTACTGTGAGATTCGCTGATCTGTCCACCTCCTCCTGTACTGTGAGATTCGATGATCTGTCCACCTCCTCCTGTACTGTGAGATTCGATGATCTGTCCACCTCCTCCTGTACTGTGAGATTCGATGATCTGTCCACCTCCTCCTGTGCTGTGAGATTCGATGATCTGTCCACCTCCTCCTGTACTGTGAGATTCGATGATCTGTCCACCTCCTCCTGTACTGTGAGATTCGATGATCTGTCCACCTCCTCCTGTACTGAGATTCGATGATCTGTCCACCTCCTCCTGTACTGTGAGATTCGATGATCTGTCCACCTCCTCCTGTACTGTGAGATTCGATGATCTGTCCACCTCCTCCTGTATTGTGAGATTCGATGATCTATCCACCTCCTCCTGTGCTGTGAGATTCGATGATCTGTCCACCTCCTCCTGTACTGAGATTCGATGATCTGTCCACCTCCTCCTGTACTGTGAGATTCGATGATCTGTCCACCTCCTCCTGTACTGTGAGATTCGATGATCTGTCCACCTCCTCCTGTATTGTGAGATTCGATGATCTGTCCACCTCCTCCTGTACTGTGAGATTCGATGATCTGTCCACCTCCTCCTGTACTGTGAGATTCGATGATCTGTCCACCTCCTCCTGTGCTGTGAGATTCGATGATCTGTCCACCTCCTGTACTGTGAGATTCGATGATCTGTCCACCTCCTCCTGTACTGTGAGATTCGATGATCTGTCCACCTCCTCCTGTACTGTGAGATTCGATGATCTGTCCACCTCCTCCTGTACTGTGAGATTCGATGATCTGTCCACCTCCTCCTGTACTGTGAGATTCGATGATCTGTCCACCTCCTCCTGTACTGTGAGATTCGATGATCTGTCCACCTCCTCCTGTACTGTGAGATTCGATGATGTGTCCACCTCCTCCTGTACTGTGAGATTCGATGATCTGTCCACCTCCTCCTGTACTGTGAGATTCGATGATCTGTCCACCTCCTCCTGTACTGTGAGATTCGATGATCTGTCCACCTCCTCCTGTACTGTGAGATTCGATGATCTGTCCACCTCCTCCTGTACTGTGAGATTCGATGATCTGTCCACCTCCTCCTGTGCTGTGAGATTCGATGATCTGTCCACCTCCTCCTGTGCTGTGAGATTCGATGATCTGTCCACCTCCTCCTGTACTGTGAGATTCGATGATCTGTCCACCTCCTCCTGCACTGTGAGATTCGATGATCTGTCCACCTCCTCCTGTACTGTGAGATTCGATGATCTGTCCACCTCCTCCTGTACTGTGAGATTCGATGATCTGTCCACCTCCTCCTGTACTGTGAGATTCGATGATCTGTCCACCTCCTCCTGTACTGTGAGATTCGATGATCTGTCCACCTCCTCCTGTACTGTGAGATTCGATGATCTGTCCACCTCCTCCTGTACTGTGAGATTCGATGATCTGTCCACCTCCTCCTGTACTGTGAGATTCGATGTTCTGTCCTCCTCCTGTGCTGTGAGATTCGATGATCTGTCCACCTCCTGTACTGTGAGATTCGATGATCTGTCCACCTCCTCCTGTACTGTGAGATTCGATGATCTGTCCACCTCCTCCTGTACTGTGAGATTCGATGATCTGTCCACCTCCTCCTGTACTGTGAGATTCGATGATCTGTCCACCTCCTCCTGTACTGTGAGATTCGATGATCTGTCCACCTCCTCCTGTACTGTGAGATTCGATGATCTGTCCACCTCCTCCTGTTCTGTGAGATTCGATGATCTGTCCACCTCCTGTACTGTGAGATTCGATGATCTGTCCACCTCCTGTACTGTGAGATTCGATGATCTGTCCACCTCCTCCTGTACTGTGAGATTCGATGATCTGTCCACCTCCTCCTGTACTGTGAGATTCGATGATCTGTCCACCTCCTCCTGTATTGTGAGATTCGATGATCTGTCCACCTCCTCCTGTATTGTGAGATTCGATGATCTGTCCACCTCCTCCTGTACTGTGAGATTCGATGATCTGTCCACCTCCTCCTGTACTGCGAGATTCGATGATCTGTCCACCTCCTCCTGTACTGTGAGATTCGATGATCTGTCCACCTCCTCCTGTACTGTGAGATTCGATGATCTGTCCACCTCCTCCTGTACTGTGAGATTCGATGATCTGTCCCCCTGCTCCTGTACTGTGAGATTCGATGATCTGTCCACCTCCTCCTGTGCTGTGAGATTCGATGATCTGTCCGCCTCCTCCTGTACTGTGAGATTCGATGATCTGTCCACCTCCTCCTGTACTGTGAGATTCGATGATCTGTCCACCTCCTCCTGTACTGTGAGATTCGATGATCTGTCCACCTCCTCCTGTACTGTGAGATTCGATGATCTGTCCACCTCCTCCTGTATTGTGAGATTCGATGATCTGTCCACCTCCTGTACTGTGAGATTCGATGATCTGTCCACCTCCTCCTGTACTGTGAGATTCGATGATCTGTCCACCTCCTCCTGTATTGTGAGATTCGATGATCTGTCCACCTCCTCCTGTACTGTGAGATTCGATGATCTGTCCACCTCCTCCTGTACTGTGAGATTCGATGATCTGTCCACCTCCTCCTGTACTGTGAGATTCGATGATCTGTCCACCTCCTCCTGTACTGTGAGATTCGATGATCTGTCCACCTCCTCCTGTACTGTGAGATTCGATGATCTGTCCACCTCCTCCTGTGCTGTGAGATTCGATGATCTGTCCACCTCCTCCTGTACTGTGAGATTCGATGATCTGTCCACCTCCTCCTGTACTGTGAGATTCGATGATCTGTCCACCTCCTGTACTGTGAGATTCGATGATCTGTCCACCTCCTCCTGTGCTGTGAGATTCGATGATCTGTCCACCTCCTCCTGTACTGTGAGATTCGATGATCTGTCCACCTCCTCCTGTACTGTGAGATTCGATGATCTGTCCACCTCCTCCTGTACTGTGAGATTCGATGATCTGTCCACCTCCTCCTGTACTGTGAGATTCGATGATCTGTCCACCTCCTCCTGTACTGTGAGATTCGATGATCTGTCCACCTCCTCCTGTACTGTGAGATTCGATGATCTGTCCACCTCCTCCTGTACTGTGAGATTCGATGATCTGTCCACCGCCTTCTGTACTGTGAGATTCGATGATCTGTCCACCTCCTCCTGTACTGTGAGATTCGATGATCTGTCCACCTCCTCCTGTACTGTGAGATTCGATGATCTGTCCACCTCCTCCTGTACTGTGAGGTTCGATGATCTGTCCACCTCCTCCTGTGCTGTGAGATTCGATGATCTGTCCACCTCCTCCTGTACTGTGAGATTCGATGATCTGTCCACCTCCTCCTGTACTGTGAGATTCGATGATCTGTCCATCTCCTCCTGTACTGTGAGATTCGATGATCTGTCCATCTCCTCCTGTACTGTGAGATTCGATGATCTGTCCACCTCCTCCTGTACTGTGAGATTCGATGATCTGTCCACCTCCTCCTGTACTGTGAGATTCGATGATCTGTCCACCTCCTCCTGTACTGTGAGATTCGATGATCTGTCCACCTCCTCCTGTACTGTGAGATTCGATGATCTGTCCACCTCCTCCTGTACTGTGAGATTCGATGATCTGTCCACCTCCTCCTGTGCTGTGAGATTCGATGATCTGTCCACCTCCTCCTGTGCTGTGAGATTCGATGATCTGTCCACCTCCTCCTGTACTGTGAGATTCGATGATCTGTCCACCTCCTCCTGTGCTGTGAGATTCGATGATCTGTCCACCTCCTGTGCTGTGAGATTCGATGATCTGTCCACCTCCTCCTGTACTGTGAGATTCGATGATCTGTCCACCTCCTGTGCTGTGAGATTCGATGATCTGTCCACCTCCTCCTGTACTGTGAGATTCGATGATCTGTCCACCTCCTGTACTGTGAGATTCGATGATCTGTCCACCTCCTGTGCTGTGAGATTCGATGATCTGTCCACCTCCTCCTGTACTGTGAGATTCGATGATCTGTCCACCTCCTCCTGTACTGTGAGATTCGATGATCTGTCCACCTCCTCCTGTACTGTGAGATTCGATGATCTGTCCACCTCCTCCTGTGCTGTGAGATTCGATGATCTGTCCACCTCCTCCTTTACTGTGAGATTCGATGATCTGTCCACCTCCTCCTGTACTGTGAGATTCGATGATCTGTCCACCTCCTCCTGTACTGTGAGATTCGATGATCTGTCCACCTCCTCCTGTACTGTGAGATTCGATGATCTGTCCACCTCCTCCTGTACTGTGAGATTCGATGATCTGTCCACCTCCTCCTGTATTAGGTCTTCAACTGAGCTGTAACGACAACAACTACTTGCATTTATATAGTGCCTTTAACATCCCAAGGCTCTTCACAGGAGCAGAATCAGACAAAAAAACTGACACAGAGTCAAAAGAAGGAGATATTAGGGCAGGTGACCAAAAACTTGGTCAAAGAGGTAGGTTTTAAGGAGCGTCTTAAAGGAGGAGAGAGAGGTAATTCCAAAACTGAGATTGATAGATTTTTGGTAGGCAAGGGGATTAAGGGTTACGGAACCAAGGCAGGTAAATGGATTTGAGATACAGATCAGCCATGATCGCATTGTAACGCAGAACAGGGGTAATGGCCTATTCCTGTTCCTATGTCTCTATGAGAGGCGAAGAGGTTTAAGGAGGGAATTCCAGAACTTAGTGCCTAGATGGCTGAAGGCACGGCTGCCAATGGCGGCATGAAGGAACTGGAGGATGTTCAAGAGGCCAGAGTTTGAGAGCGCAGAGATCTCGGAGGGTTGTAGGGCTGGAGGAGGTTACAGAGATCTCGGAGGGTTGTAGGGCTGGAGGAGACTACAGTGATCTCGGAGGGTTGTAGGACTGGAGGAGGCTACAGAGATCTCAGAGGGTTGTAGGACTGGAGGAGGCTACAGAGATCTTGGAGGGTTGTAGGGCTGGAGGAGGCTACAGAGATCTCGGAGGGTTGTAGGACTGGAGGAGGTTACAGAGATCTCAGAGGGTTGTAGACCTGGAGGAGGTTACAGAGATCTCAGAGGGTTGTAGACCTGGAGGAGGTTACAGAGATCTCAGAGGGTTGTAGGGCTGGAGGAGGTTACAGAGATAGGGAGGGTTGTAGGGCTGGAGGAGGTTACAGAGATAGGGAGGGTTGTAGGGCTGGAGGAGGTTACAGAGATCTCGGAGGGTTGTAGAGCTGAAGGAGGTTACAGAAATAGGGAGGGTTGTAGGGCTGGAGGAGGTTACAGAGATCTCAGAGGGTTGTAGGGCTGGAGGAGTTTACAGAGATCTCGGAGGGTTGTAGGGCTGGAGGAGGTTACAGAGATCTCGGAGGGTTACATAGATACATAGAAGATAGGAGCAGGAGTAGGCCATTCGGCCCTTCGTGCCTGCTCCGCCATTCGATGAGATCATGGCTGATCCTTTAATTCAGTATCCCGTCCCCGCCTTCTCTCCGTAACCCTTAACCCCTTTTGCCCGTAGAAATATATCTAATTCCCTCTTAAATATATTTAATGAGCTGGCGTACACTGCCCTCTGTGGCAATGAGTTCCACAGGTTCACCACTCTCTGAGTGAAGAAATTCCCCCTCATCTCTGTCCTAAATGGTTTAGCCCTTATCCTTAAATTATGTCCTCTAGTTCTGTTCTCACCCGCCAAGGGAAACATTCCTTCTGCATCCAGTCTGTCTAGACCTGTCAGAATTTTATACACTTCTATGAGGTCCCCTCTCAATCTTCTAAACTCCAGTGTGTACATCCCTAAACTACATAGTCTCTCCTCATAGGTCATTCCCGCCATTCCTGGTATCAGCCTGGTGAATCGCCGCTGCACCCCCTCCATGGCAAGAACATCCTTCCTCAGATGAGGCGACCAAAACTGTACACAGTACTCGAGGTGTGGTCTCACCAGTGCCCTGTACAGCTGCAGCAAGGTATCCCTGTTCCTGTATTCTAACCCTTTTGCTATGAAGGCCAGCATACCGTTTGCCTTCTTGACCGCCTGTTGCACCTGCATGCTCGCCTTCAGTGACTGGTGTACAAGAACACCCAGGTCTCTCTGTACTTCCCCCTCTCCCAATCTATTGCCATTTAAATAATAATTTGCCCTCCCGTTCCTGCACCCAAGGTGGATAACTTCGCACTTGTCCACATTATAGTGCATCTGCCATTTATCCGCCCAATCGCCCAGTCTGTCCAAATCGCTCTGGAGCTTCCTGGTCTCTTCCTCTGAGCCCACCCCCCCTCCTAGTTTAGTGTCGTCTGCAAATTTGGAAATGCTGCATCCGACTCCCTGATCCAGGTCATTAATGTAAATTGTGAACAGCTGGGGGCCCAGGACAGATCCCTGTGGTACCCCACTTGTTACTGCCTGCCATTCAGAAAATGAGCCGTTTATTCCAACTCTCTGTTTTCTATCTGACAGCCAGTTCCCTATCCACGCCAAAACTTTCCCCTTTATCCCATGAGCCTCAATTTTCCATGCTAATCTTTTATGTGGGACCTTATCGAAGGCCTTTTGGAAGTCCAGGTACACCACATCTACTGGCTCTCCCCCATCTATTCTACCAGTTACTCCCTCAAAAAATTCCAATAGATTAGTCAAGCACGATTTACCCTTTGTAAATCCATGTTGACTCTGTCCTATCCTGTCCCCATTTGCTAAGTGCTCCGCTATTTCATCCTTAATGATGGACTCCAGCATTTTGCCCACAACTGATGTAAGGCTTACAGGTCTGTAATTACCTGCTTTTTCCCTACCCCCCTTTTTGAATAGTGGGGTAACGTTAGCTACCCTCCAATCCATCGGCACTGTTCCCGAGTCTAATGAATTCTGAAAAATCATCCTTAGTGCATCCGCTATCTCTAGGGCCACCTCCTTCAGTACCCTAGGATGCATGTTATCAGGCCCTGGGGATTTGTCCACCTTCAATCCCTTTAGCTTCCTTAACACCATATCCTTAGAGATATTGATTTGCGTCAGTTCCTCCTTTGCCAATGTCCCTATTTTTCCCGATATCCCAGGGAGGTTTTTTGTGTCTTCCTTCGTAAAGACTGACCCAAAGTATGCATTTAGTTGATCTGCCATTTCCTTATTTCCCATTATATATTCCCCCGTATCTGACTGCAATGGACCAACTTTGGTTTTCACCAGTCTTTTCCTTTTGATATATTTATAAAAGCTTTTGGAGTTAGTTTTTATATTTTCCGCCAGCTTGTTTTCGTAAGCTATTTTGCCCCTCTTGATCATGCCCTTTGCCCTCCTTTGCTCTATCTTAAACTGTTCCCAATCTTCCGCTCTGGCGCTTTTTTTGGCTATTTTATACGCCCTATCTTTGGATTTTATGCTGTCTCTAATTTCCCCTGTTATCCACGGTTGAGTCACCTTTTTAGATTTCCTTTTATGCCAGATTGGTATAAACAATTTTTGCAATTTTGTCATTCTATCTTTAAATGTTTGCCATTGTTTATCTACCTCCAGTCCTCCCAGGAACGTTGTCCAATCAGACCTACTCAGTTCCCGTCTCATGGCATCATAATTCCCCTTGTTTAAATTCAGGACCTTAGTCTCTGAGTCAATTTCTTCGCTCTCCATTTCGAGTGAGAAATCGATCATGTTATGATCGCTCTGACCCAAGGGTCCCCGTACAACAAGATTACTGATTAGTCCCTTCTCATTGCACAGTACCCAGTCCAATATAGCCTGTTCCCGAGTTGGTTCCTCGACATATTGATCCAGATAACCATCCCTTAAACACTCAAGGAATTCCTCCTCCTCATTATTTTTACTGATTAGGCTAGTCCAATCTATATGTAAGTTAAAGTCACCTATGATGACAGCTGTGCTCTTATTGCACGCTTCTCTAATTTCCCTCGTGATGCCCTCCCTAACCTCTATTTTACTATTTGGAGGCCTATATACCACTCCTATTAATGTTTTTCGCCCCTCGCTATTTCTTAGCTCCACCCATATAGATTCTGTATTAACTGAGTTAATATCCTTCTTTTCAATTGCATTTATCCCCTCTTTTACTAGCAATGCTACCCCTCCTCCCTTTCTTTTTTGTCGATCCTTCCTAAATACTGAATACCCCTGTATGTTAAGCTCCCAGCCCTGCTCACCCTGCAACCATGTTTCCGTAATCCCAATTAGATCATAATTATTAACCTCTATTTCCACAGCTAATTCATCTACCTTGTTCCTGATGCTTCTCGCATTAAGGTATAAAACCCTCAGGCTTTTTTTATGCTCACATTTTTTATGAATTAGTTTGGCCCTTTGTTTTTTGTTCCTCACCCTTTTACCATTTATTTCTGTCTGCCTTTCACTTTCCTCTATTTCACTACATAGGTTTCTAGCCCCCTGCCATACTAGTTTAAATGCTCCCGAACTGCTTTATCAAAAATTACCCCGAGAACATCAGTTCCATCTCTGCACAGGTGTAGACCGTCCCTTTTGTATAGGTCACACCTACCACAAAACTGGTTCCAATGCCTCAAAAATTTAAAACCCTCCCTCTTACTCCAGGGTTGTAGGGCTGGAGGAGGTTACAGAGATCTCGGAGGGTTGTAGGGCTGGAGGAGGTTACAGAGATCTCGGAGGGTTGTAGGGCTGGAGGAGGTTACAGAGATAGGGAGGGGGAGGACCTGGAGGGATTTGAACGCGAGGATGAGAATATTAAAGTCGAGGCATTGCTGGACCAGCAGCTAAGCTAACCCCATTTCCTTTTATATTCCTCCTTTTCAAATACTCTGTTTGAAATGCAATTATAGTCTCGGCCTCAATAGCCACTTGGGGTGAAGTGTTCGTTCCATGTTCCAATAACTCTCTGCCTGAAAACAGTTCTTCTAACATCCCCCATTCTTTGCGTGATAATCCGTGATAGTCTGTGCTTCCTCGTTACTGATTCATCAGCCCGCACAATGTGTTTGCTTGAAAGCTATCACGTACATTCAACGCCGAAAAAGTGAGATCTGGATTTTTTTTTCGAGGTTCTCGTTACATCTCGACCTCGAGTAAGCCTGTGCCCTCCTCCCAGTTTTTCTGTTGAAGAGAAAAAGGATGGTTCAACACTTGGTTAAAAAACAAAACAGCATCCATTAATTTTCCGGAGATAAAGCCCCCGCCCCACCAAAATATGTTTTGAACACTACTTCCAGGTCAAAGCAATGTTATGAATTCTGTTTCCCGTTTGATACTGACTGTCATTAAGTTGGGTAATTGCATCCGTTCCACTCCTGTCATCAGCCCTCTTGACACTTCCTTGTGATCGCATGCGCTGTACCTGGGCAAGCAACAAGGGAGGCACGCAAGGGCAGTGCTTGCTTTTCCGATTCCCGTGTCACAGGATACACTTCGTTGTTCTATTTAGTTTGTTTGCTTGTATGTTTTGCAAATATAATGGGCTGCGAAAAAAGGGACAGGATGCCCCCCACATGTGTCACGCATTCTTTGGAGTTAAGACGAATGAGAGGTGAACTCATTGAAACATATAAGATTCTGAGGATTGACAGTGTAGATGCTGAGAGACTGTTTCCCCCTGGCTGGGGAATCATAGAAGCATAGAGATTCACGGCACAGAAGGAGGCCATTCGGCCCATCGTGTCCGTGCCGGCCGACAAAGAGCTCTCCAGCCTAATCCCACTTTCCAGCTCTTGGTCCGTAGCCCTGTCGGTTACGGCACTTCAAGTGTATATCCAAGTATTTTTTAAATGTGATGAGGGTTTCTGCCTCTACCACCCTTTCAGGCAGTGAGTTCCAGACCCTCAGCACCCTCTGGGTGAAAAAAGTTCTCAACTCCCCTCTAAACCTTCTACCAATTACTTTAAATCTCTGCCCCCTGGTTCTTGGCCCCTCTGCTAAGGGAAATAGGTCCTTCCTATCCGCTCTTCCTTGGCCCCTCGTAATTTTATACACCTCAATTAAATCTCCCCTCAGCCTCCTCTCTTCCAAAGAAAACAACCCCAGCCTATCCAGTCTTTCCTCGTAGCTAAAGTTCTCCAGTCCTGGCAACATCCTCGTAAATCTCCTCTGTACCCTCTCTAGAGTCTAGAACTCGGGGGCATAGTCTCAGGTCGGCCATTTAGGACTGAGATGAGAAGAAATTTCTTCACTCAGAATTCTCTACCCCAGAGGGCTGTGGAGGCTCAGTCGTTGAGTATATTCAAAGCTGAGATCGAGAGATTTTTGGGCACTAAGGGAATCAAGGGATATGGGGATCGGGCGGGAAAGTGGAGTTGAGGTCGATGATCAGCCATGATCTTATTGAATGATGGAGCAGGCTCGAGGGGCCGAATGGCCGACACCTGCTCTTACTTCTTATGTTCTTATGTTCTATTCCTTTGTAGATTTAGAAAATTTTCCTTTCTAAAACCACCCTGCCCCAGGTTCTTATTAATGTACACCCTTGAGTACAGAAGGCTAAAGGGTGATCTAATCGAGGTGTTAAAGATGGTTAAAAGAGTTGATAGAAAGAAAGACTTGCATTTATATAGCGCCTTTCATGACCTCAGGATGTCCCAAATTGCTTCACAGCCAATGAAGTACTTTTTGAAGTGTAGTCACTGTTGTAATGTAGGAAACGCAGCAGTCAATGTGTGTACAGCAAGATCCCACAAACAGCAATGTGATAATGACCAGATAATCTGTTTTAGTGATGTGGGTTGAGGTATAATTATTGGCCCCAGGACACCGGGGAGAACTCCCCCTGCTCTTCTTCGATTTGTGCCATGGGATCTTTTACGTTCCCGAGAGGATGGACGGGGCCTCGGTTTAATTACTCATCTGAAAGATGGCGCCTCCGCCAGTGCAGCACTCCCTCAGCACTGCAGTGAGAGTGTCGGTCTGGATTATGGGTTGAAGTCTCTGGAGTGGGAATTGAACCCACAGCCCACTGAGCCCAGGCTGACACCTTAAAGACCACCTGTGTGTTAGGACCACCTGTGACCATCTAGTGACAGGCACTGATTCAGATTGGAATTACATTAAGAAGGCGACATCAAAAAAGGGTGCTTGTGACAGAGTGGCTTCACTGCACGCTGTTACACATGAAAGGCCAAAGCACGGGTTGCATACAAGGCAGCTAAGATTGAGAAGATTGCGTGACTGCGTCACACAGACACTGCATTCCACCATGGCTGTTGCTGTCTATCTGGCTCCAAAAGCCAGCTGGCATTAAGTGTTGACACTAGCACATTGCGCGCTGCATTCAGTACAGCACCAACAAAGGAGGAGGCAGCTAGGGCAACAATTAAATGGATCTGGCAAATTGTTTGAGGCCCCCCAGCTATGTTATCTTTGCCAAATATCGGGAGGAACTTATACTGTCAAAAGATGTTTGACTTGACAAAGGAACGAGGGTTGGAGACACACATTCTCTCACAAAAACAGACCCACGAGGTAGGGTACTGGAAACAGGTGCAGAATTTTAAAACGCGCAGAGTGTCTCTCACTTTTACTGGGCTTTCCTTAAACACACATGTTCAGCTTTTCGACACAGAGCCTCACCTTGAAACGGTTGGTTTAGATTAGAATCGCTCCAGTCGATTACCAGTGCTATGCATTTATTGCTCTGCTCAACTTCTAATATCGAGTTCAACAACTTCAGATCATAACCTCGGCCCCTATTATATTTTTATATTTTTTATCCACACTTTCGGTTTGCGACTTTTCCTTGTTTTTTTCTCTCTCCCCCACATGGCAGCTGTCTTTCACTCTGCCAGCGTGTTTCACACTTCATCTAGAGCCATTGTTTGTTTCTTTACCTGTCCTATTACCATCTCATCTTGAATATCTCTTAATGTCTCTTCTTTCATCCCCTCCCCCATTTCCCAGCCCCCAAACTGCCTTTTGTTTCATTTCCTGCCTTTTCTCTCAGTCCTGACGAAGGGTTTCGACCCGAAACGTTGACTCTATTTCTCTCTCCACGGATGTTGCCGGGCCTGCTGAGTTTTTCCAGCATTTTCTGTTGTCATTTCGGATTTCCAGCATCCACAGTATTTTACTATTGTTCTGTGCTCCTTATTTGTTCCAGCAAGTTTATAACATTTTGTTCATCTGGAATAGCTGGTGCTGCATTTCAATATTGATTTCACACCAAACGAATGACATAGAATTACATCGAACGTGCGGCACAGAAACAGGCCATTCGGCCCGACTGGTCCGTGCCGGTGTTTATGCTCCACACCAGCCTCCTCCCACCCCTCTTCATCGCAACCCATCAGCAGATCCTTCTATTCCTTTCTCCCTCCCTCGTGTGTTTATCCAGCTTCCCCTTAAATGTATCTGTACTATTCACCTCAACCACTCCCTGTGGTAGCGAGTTCCACATTCTCACCACTCTCTGGGTAAAGAGGTTTCTCCTGAATTCCCAATTGGATTTATTAGTGACTATCTTATATTTATGGTCTCTAGTTCTGGTCTCCCCCACAAGTGGAAACATCTTCTCTGCGTCTACCCTATCAAACTCGCTTTCGTAATTTTAAAGACCTCGATCAGGTCACCCCTCAGCCTTCCCTCTTCTAGAGAAAAGAGCCCCAGCCTGTTCAATCTTTCCCGAGACGTATAACCTCTCAGTTCTGGTATCATTCTAGTAAATCTGTCTTGCACCTTTGCCGGTGCCTCTATACGTTTTTATTAAATTAAATTGAGTAGTAACTCAATATCGGTGAAACAAAAGTAAAATACTGCGGATGCTGGAAATCTGAAATATAAACAGAAAGTGCTGGAAATACTCAGCAGGTCAGGTACCATCTATGGAGAGAGAGAGAAACGGAGTTAACGGCCCGGATTTTGCAGTCAGCAGCGAAGTGATAGCGCTTGATGTAAAAAGACTACTGAGAGCTTGGTTTGAGTATAAAACAAGGCTTTAATCAACTGTTTCACAACCATGAGATTCTAGTTACATCACTAGTTCCTGGTTACAGAAACATCCGGAGCAAGCTGGGCCCACGCCCGAGTATTTATGCTCCTTGGACGGCACCACCAGCTGGCCGCCCAGTGTTTTAACTTCATGAGTCATGATAAGATTGATGACAGCGCTCACCACACACCTCGAAGAAAACTGCCCGCAAAGATCGAGCGATCTCTGTGGCCTTGATTTCACCTCTCCTGACGTTAGTTTGAATCTGGTGCCAGGTCTCGGGGATCCAGCGTCCAGCGGCAGTGACGTCATCAAGCAGGCTAAGCGGTGCAGCACTCCCTGTGGTGGTGTGAAACAGCGCAGCCAGTGTCGGGGCAGTGAATGGCTGACCGCCACTTCAGGATTTCCGCATTTAGATGCGCATGCGCTAAATCCTGAAGTTGCGGTCAGTTTCAGAAGGATACCCAGCGGTGTTCGCCGTCATTGCCCACCGCAAATTCCGGACCAATCTTCTTCTCCTTAGGCAGTCCCTCGGAACCGAGGATGACTTGCTTCCACACTAAAAATGAGTTCTCAGGTGACTGATGAGTCCAAGGCGGGACCTACAGTCTCTGTCACAGGTGGGGCAGACGATGGTTGAAGGGGCGGGTGGGTGGGGTGCTTGGGTTGACGTGCGCGCCTTGCGCTGCCTGCGCTTGGCTTCCGCCTGCTCCCGGCGAAGAGACTCGAGGTGTTCAGCGCCTTCTCGGATGCTTCTCCTCCACTTTGTGCGGTCTTGGGCCAGGGATTCCCAGGTGTCGGTGGGGATGTTACACTTTTTCAAGGAGGCTTTGAGGGTGTCCTTGAAGCGTTTCCTCTGCCCACCTGGGGCTCTCTTGCCGTGCCGGAGCTCCGAGTAGAGCGCTTGTTTTGGGAGCCTCGTATCGGGCATGTGGACAATGTGACCCATCCATCGGAGCTGATTAAGCGTGGTCAAAGCTTCGATGCTGGGGACGTTGGTGCGCCTATCCTGCCAATGGATTTGCAGGATCTTGCAGAGGCAGCGTTGGTGGTACCTCTCCAGTGCTTTGAGGTGCCTGCTGTACATGGTCCATGTCTCTGAGGCATACAGCAGGGCGGCTATCACTGCTGCTCTGTAGACCATGAGCTTAGCGCCATAATATCTGGTTATTATCTCACTGTTGTTTGTGGGAGCTTGCTGTGCACAAATTGGCTGCTGCGTTTCCTACATTACAACAGTGACTGCACTTCAAAAAGTACCTCATTGGCTGTACCGTCTTCTTAAACCCCTCTCCCCTGTCTCCCCCACCCTCACCTCCAACAGCAAGTGTGAGGAGCTCATCGACTTCTTTGTCTCTAAGATTGAGAACATCCGTTCAGCTGCCTCTGTCCTCTCCCTTCCTTCCCCTAGCCCACCGGGCCAAACCACCTCTAAGGTTCCCGCTCCCCTAACCCTGAACTTGCATCTTTCTCCAGTTTCTCTCCGATCTCCCCTCATGACCTCTCTGAGCTCATCCTGTCCATGAGACCCACCTCCTGCTCCCTCGATCCTATTCCCACCAAACTGCTGACCACCCAACTTTATTTCCCGTCTCCCATGTTAGCTGACATTGTTAAAGGTTCTCTCTCCACAGGTAATGTCCCCCTCTCCTTCAAATCTGCCGTCATCACCTCTCTCCTCAATGAAACCAATCCTTGACCTCTCCTTCCTTGCAAACTACCGCCCCATCTCCAACCCCCCCATCCTCTCCAAAGTCCTTGAACATGTTGTTGCCCCCCAAATCCGTGCCCATCTTTCCTGGATCTCCATGTTTGAATCCCTCCAATCAGTACCAAAACGGCTCTTATCAAAGTCACAAATTATGTGACTGTGACAAAGGTCCTTCTCGACCTGTCTACAGCCTTTGACGTGGTTGAGCACTCCATCCTCCTCCAATGCCTCTCCACCATCGTCCAGCTGGGTGAGACTGCACTCTCCCGGTTCCATTCTTATCTGTCTAATCGTAACCAGAGAATCACCTGCAACGGCTTCTCTTCCCGCTCCCGCATCGTTACCTCTGGTGTTCCCTAAGGATTTATCCTTGGCCCCCTCCTATTTCTACATGCTGCCACTCGGTGATATCATCCGAAAACACAGTGTCAGTTTCCACATGTACGCTGACGACACCCAGCTCTACCTCACCACCACTTCTCTCGACCCCTCTACAGTCTCTAAATTGTCAGACTGTTTGTCCGACATCCAGTACTGGATGAGCAGAAATTTTCTCCAATTAAATATTGGGGGGGACCGAAGCCCTTCGCTACGGTCCCCACCACGAACTCCGTTCCCTGACCACCGACGCCATCCCTCTCTCTAACATCTGTCTGAGGCGGAACCACACTGTTCACAACCTTGGTGTCATATTTCACCCCGAAATGAGCTTCCAACCATATATCCGCGACATCACGAAGACCGCCTATTTCCACCTCTGTAACATCGCCCGTCTCTGCCCCGCCTCAGCTCATCCGCTGCTAAAACCCTCATCCATGCCTTTGTTACCTCTCGACTTGACTATTCCAACACACTCCTGGCTGGTCTCCCACATTCCACCCTACGTAAACTTGAGGTCATCCAAAACTCGGCTGCCCCGTGTCCTAACTCGCACCAAGTCCCGTTCACCCATCTCCCCTGTGCTCGCTGACCTACATTGGCTCCCGGTTAAGCAGTGCCTCGAGTTTAAAATTCTCATCCTTGTTTTAAAATCCCTTCATGGCCTCGCCCCTCCCTATCTCTGTAATCTCCTCCAGCCCCACAACCCTCCAAGATATCTGCGCTCCTCTAATTCTGCCCTCTTGCGCATCCCTGATTTTAATCGCTCCACCATTGGCGGCCGTGCCTTCAGCTGCCTGGGTCCTAAGCTCTGGAATTCCCTCCCTAAACCTCTCCGCCTCTCTCTCCTCCTTTAAGACGCTCCCTAAAACCGACCTCTTGACCAAGCTTTTGGTCACCTGTCCTAATATTTCCTTATGTGGCTTGAAGTCAAATTTTGTTTTATAATCGCTCCTGTGAAGCACCTTGGGACGTTTTACTACATTAAAGGCGCTATATAAATACAAGTTGTTGATGTTGAAAAGCGTTTTGGGACATCCTGAGGTCGTGAAAGATGCTTATATCAATGCAAATCCTTTCTTTCTTTAAAACTTGAGCATGTTGTAAAGCCACATTCCATTGGATGCCCTGGGGACTGAAGTTATTTTTTTGCCTACCACAGAGTTGTGGAAGTATCAAACCCACCGTTCATAAATCACTGGATGGCTGTCTGCTTAGCGACATGTTTGAAAAGAAAGACTTGCATTTCTATAGCGCCTTCCACGACCACTGGACGTCTCAAAGTGCTTTACAGCCAATGAAGTGCTTTTTGAAGTGTAGTCACTGTTGTAATGTAGGAAACACGACAGCCAATTTGTGCACAGCAAGCTCCCACAAACAGCAATGAGATAATGACCAGATCATCTGTTTTTGTTATGTTGGATAAATATTAGTCCCAGGATTAACTCCCTGCTCTTCTTTGAAATAGTGCCATGGAATCTTTTACGTCCACCTGAGAGAGCAGACGGGGCCTCGGTTTAACGTCTCATCCAAAAGACGGCACCTCCGACAGTGCGGCACTCCCTCGGTACTGCACTGGGAATGTCAGCCTAGCTTTATGCGCTCAAGTCCCTGGACCTTCTGACTCAGAGGCGAGAGAGAGAGTGCTGCCCACTGAGCCACAGCTGACACTGAGGTTGATGAGCATCAGTGCAGACAAATGATAACGGAATGCTGTGTAGAGCATGAAGGCTCCTGAGCCCTTGGGATCAGGCAAATATGTCATTGTGGGCAACTTGTTCCATAGAATCATACAGCACAGAGGGAGGCCGTATATCATAGGTGAACATGCAACAACAACAACTTGCATTTATATAGCACCTTTAACGTAGTAAAATGTCCCAATGCGCTTCACAGGAGCGATTATCAAACAAAATTTGACACCGAGCCACATAAGGAGATAGTAGGATGGGTGCCCAAAAACTTGGTCAAAGAGGTAGATTTTAAAGAGTGTCTTAAAGGAGGAGAGAGATGTACAGATAGAGAGGAGGAGAGGTTTAGGGAGGGAATTCCAGAGCTTGGGGCCCAGGCAGCTGAAGGCACGACCAACAATGGTGGAGCGATTAAAATCGGGGATGCGCAAGAGGCCAGAATTGGAGGAGTGCAGAGGTCTCGGAGGATTGTAGGGACTGGAGGAGGTTACAGGGATAGGGAGAGGGCGAGGCCATGGAGCAATTTGAAAAAAAAGATGAGAATTTTGGAATCGAGGCGTTGCCGGACCGGGAGCCAATGAGGGTCAGCGAGCACAGGGGGTGATGGGTGAACGGGACTGGGTGGATTAGCTTGACTTAACTACTGGGACAGGGAAATATTGTGCAGTGTAGGAATGGCTAGATTCCTAACTAAAGGACTGAGGTCAAGTCAGTCTATCAAACAAACAATGTTTAATACTATTCAACAGAGTTTAACACAAAAACACAGGAGAACTAAATTATAGGCCTGTACTCTTTGCTGACTCCACGAGGACTGGCTAGGGCGGCTCCCCAGCCTGACGTCATGACGTCATCACGTTATCCCGCCTCTGGAGGATCAAGTGATCAACGTCATGACGTCATCGCGTTTGGTCTCATTCTTAAAGGGACCGCGCTATGTACATGCAATAATATGAACAAAGATACAGATTCATTCTGTAGCTAATAATTTGTTAAAGATAATTATGTACATTAGATCAGAGTCCCCTGGTGGCTCTGCCACAGCAGAACATTTCCTGGTCAGAGCAATTTTGTTGTGTGACAGAGCAGACCATACGGGGTTAATTTTGACTTTGGGCGATAGTGTAAAATGGGCAAAATCTGTTTTTCCCAATTTAATTTTCATTGAAGTCAACTAAAATAGCGGACAAAGTACTCTCATGTAAAAAGAGCTTGATTTTATAAACACCTCAGGACATTTCAAAATGCTTCACAACCAATGAATTTGTTTTGAAGTGTAGTCACCGTAGTTATGTAAACACATGCAGCACCCATGAGATGCACTGCAGCAACTCGCCAAGGCTTCTTCGGCAGCACCTCCCAAACCCGCGACCTCTTCCACCTAGAACGACAAGGGCAGCAGGTCCATGGGAACACCACCACCTCCAAGTTTCCCTCCAAGTCACACACCATCCTGCTTTGGAAATATATCGGCCGTTCCTTCATCGTCGCTGGGTCAAAATCCTGGAACTCCCTCCCTAACAGCACTGTGGGAGCACCTTCACCACACGGACTGCAGCGGTTCAAGAAGGAGGCTCACCACCACCTTCTCCAGGGCAATTAGGGATGGGCAATAAATGCTGGCCTTGCCAGTGACGCCCACATCCCATGAACGAATAAAATAAAAGCCAATTTGCGCACAGCAAGGCCCCACAGACAGCAAATGAGAAAAACGACCAGATAGAAACATAGAAACATAGAAGATAGGAGCAGGAGTAGGCCATTCGGCCCCTCGAGCCTGCTCCGCCATTCAATGAGATCATGGCTGATCATCCAAATTCAGTACCCGGTCCCTGCTTTCTCCCCATAGCCCTTGATCCCTTTAGCCTCAAGAAATATATCCAACTCTTTTTTGAATATATTTAATGAATTGGCCTCCACTGCCCTCTGTGGTAGAGAATTCTACAGGTTCACCACTCTCTGGGTGAAGAAATTCCTCCTCATCTCTGTCCTGAATGGCTTACCCCTTATCCTTAGACTGTGACCCTGGTTCTGGACTCCCCAACCATCGGGAACATCCTTCCTGCATCTAGTCTGTCCAGTCCTGTTAGAATTTTATAGGTTTCGATGAGATCCCCTCTCATTCTTCTAAACTCCAGTGAGTATAAGCCCAATCGACACAATCTCTCCTCTGTTTTTATCTGTTTTTATATGCTGTGGGTTCAAGGGTCAGTTTTCTGCTCTGAGGTCATGTCTGCTGTGAACTATTTTGACCCTGTCCAAACATTTCACATTGGACCCTTGTTAAAATAAAAAGAAAGGCTTGTACATATGTCACGACCTCAGCACGTCCCAAATTGCTTTGCAGCCAATTAAATAAATTGGAAGTGTAGTCACTGTTGTAATGTAGGAAACGTGGCAGCCAAAGTGCACAGCAAGCTCCCACAAACAGCAATGTGAGAATGACCAGATCATCTGTTTAAAGTGATGTTGATTGAGGGAGGCCGGGGAGAACTCCCCTTCTCTTTCAAATAGTGCCATGGGATCTTTTACCTCCACCTCAGACAGCAGACGGGGTTTGGTTTAGTGTCTCATCCAAAAGACGGCACCTCCGACAGTGCGGCGCTCCCTCAGTACCGCCCCTCCGACAATGCAGCGCTCCCTCAGTACGGCCCCTCCGACAGTGCAGCGCTCCCTCAGTACTGTCCCACCGACAGTGCAGTGCTCCCTCAGTACTGCCCCTCCGACAATGCAGCGCTCCCTCAGTACGGCCCCTCCGACAGTGCAGCGCTCCCTCAGTACTGCCCCACCGACAGTGCAGCACTCCCTCAGTACTGCCCCTCCGACAGTGCAGCACTCCCTCAGTACTGCCCCTCCGACAGTGCAGCACTCCCTCAGTACTGCCCCACCGACAGTGCAGCACTCCCTCAGTACTGCCCCTCTGACAGTGCAGCACTCCCTCAGTACTGCCCCTCCGACAGTGCAGCGCTCCCTCAGTACTGCCCCTCCGACAGTGCTGCACTCCCTCAGTACTGCCCCTCCGACAGTGCAGCACTCCCTCAGTACTGCCCCTCCGACAGTGCAGCACTCCCTCAGTACTGCCCCTCTGACAGTGCAGCACTCCCTCAGTACTGCCCCGCCGACAGTGCAGCACTCCCTCAGTACTGCCCCACCGACAGTGCAGCACTCCCTCAGTACTGCCCCTCCGGTAGTGCAGCACTTCCTCAGTACTGCCCCTCCGACAGTGCGGTGCTCCCTCAGTACTGCCCCTCCGACAGTGCCGCGCTCCATCAGTACTGCCCCTCCGACAGTGCCGCGCTCCCTCAGTACTGCCCCTCCGACAGTGCAGTGCTCCCTCAGTACTGCCCCTCCGACAGTGCAGCACTCCCTCGGTACTGCCCATCCGACAGTGCAGCGCTCCCTCAGTACTGCCCCTCCGACAGTGCAGTGCTCCCTCAGTACTGTCCCTCCAACAGTGCGGCGCTCCCTCAGTACTAACCCTCCGACAGTGTGGCACTCCCCCAGTACTGCCCCTCCGACAGTGCAGCACTCCCTCAGTACTGCCCCTCTGACAGTGCAGCACTCCCTCAGTACTGCCCCTCCGACAGTGCAGTGCTCCCTCAGTACTGCCCTTCTGACAGTGTGGTACTCCCTCAGTACTGCCCCTCTGACAGTGTGGCACTCCCTCAGTACTGCCCCTCCGACAGTGTGGCACTCCCTCAGTACTGCACTGGGAGTGTCAGCCTCGATTATGTGCTCGAGTCTCTAGAGTGGAACTTGAACCCACAACCTTCTGCCTCAGAGAGCGCTGCCCAGTGAGCTACAGCTGACACCAATCAACACCGGATTCCCCTCTTGCAAACTTCCAATTGCCCGTCAGAAAAATACACTTCAGTCGGCTGAAACGTTCCTTTTGAGCCGCACTACCGCGCAGCTAGTTCACCGGCTTTTCAAGCCGAAAGACCGCGTATGCGCAGTACGGTGAATGGGCCGCGCATCCAAAAAAAAAAGAAGAGGGAGCATCGGTTGGCTGTCAGCAAGGAAAAAAAATCTCAGCATCATTTCACGTGGTCAAAGCTTGGCTACGAAGTGGTATGTGGGCAGATTGTGGAGAGGAGGGAATCGGGGATGAGCGCAGCTGTGGTCTGATGCTGTTTGGCGAGTATTATTTCACCCAAATGAGTGGATTTCCTTTATTAGCACAACAGTGTATGTTACACTTAGAGTAATTATCAGAGCCAGATGTGGGTGAAGTGAGTTGGGCACCGGCAGAAATAATAAACAGAGGATACATATTGAAATCAGTATCAGTTACCAGGAGGAAAAGTTCGCTATTTTTAGAACTTTTTATTAAAAAAAACTACAACAAATCTCGTCACTCCGCGCCCAACATTAACTGGTGGCTGCCAGATGTGCCTTAATTTCCTGGCCTCTTTTTATTTTGCTTTGACACAAAGACTATTTTCTTTTGGGAAATTGAAAAACAAACTGTTTCACACCCTTCACAGTCTGAAAGTCTAGAAGGACAGAAAGCACAAAGGCCAAGAGCTTCAATGTGATACCGAGGAAAACATGGGCGCAAACAAAGCTGAAATGTTGGTCTCCCTAATTGTCGTATTTACCCAAATATCGATTATTGTCATCAACACTCTGCATGACTGTCCGCCAATGCAACATTTAGACAATGAAACATTTCTAATGAGGTGTCTCTTTAGTACAGGACTTGGTTCAGTGCGTTGATTCCCACTTCGTACGTGCAGCAAATAAAACTCGTGGGTCTTATTTTTCCCGTTACAGTGTCAGCCGTGGCTCAGTGGGCAGCACTCTCGCCTCTGAGTCAGAAGGTCGGGGATTCAAGTCCCACTCCAGAGACTCAAGCACAAAATCTAGGCCGACACTCCCACTGCAGTACTGAGGGAGCGCTGCACTCTCGGAGGGGCAGTACTGAGGGAGCGCTGCACTGTCGGAGGGGCAGTACTGAGGGAGCGCTGCACTGTCGGAGGGACAGTACTGAGGGAGCGCCGCACTGTCAGAGGGACAGTACTGAGGGAGCGCTGCACTCTCGGAGGGGCAGTACTGAGGGAGCGCTGCACTGTCGGAGGGGCAGTACTGAGGGAGCGCTGCACTTTCGGAGGAGCAGTACTGAGGGAGCGCTGCACTGTCGGAGGGGCAGTACTGAGGGAGCGCCGCACTGTCGGAGGGGCAGTACTGAGGGAGCGCTGCACTGTCGGAGGGGCGGTACTGAGGGAGCGCCGCACTGTCGGAGGAGCAGTACTGAGGGAGCGCTGCACTGTCGGAGGGGCAGTACTGAGGGAGCGCTGCACTGTCGGAGGGACAGTACTGAGGGAGCGCCGCACTGTCGGAGGGGCACTACTGAGGGAGAGCTGCACTGTCGGAGGGGCAGTACTGAGGGAGCGCCGCACTGTCAGAGGGACAGTACTGAGGGAGCGCTGCACTGTCAGAGGGACAGTACTGAGGGAGCGCTGCACTGTCCGAGGGGCAGTACTGAGGGAGTGCTGCACTGTCCGAGGGGCAGTACTGAGGGAGCGCCGCACTGTCAGAGGGGCAGTACTGAGGGAGCGCTGCACTCTCAGAGGGGCAGTACTGAGGGAGCGCTGCACTGTGGGAGGGGCAGTACTGAGGGAGCGCTGCACTTTCGGAGGAGCAGTACTGAGGGAGCGCTGCACTGTCGGAGGGGCAGTACTGAGGGAGCGCTGCACTGTCGGAGGGGCAGTACTGAGGGAGCGCTGCACTGTCGGAGGGGCAGTACTGAGGGAGCGCCACACTGTCGGAGGAGCAGTACTGAGGGAGCGCTGCACTGTCGGAGGGGCAGTACTGAGGGAGCGCTGCACTGTCCGAGGGGCAGTACTGAGGGAGCACTGCACTGTCGGAAGGACAGTATTGAGGGAGCGCTGCACTGTCCGAGGGGCAGTACTGAGGGAGCGCCGCACTGTCAGAGGGACAGTATTGAGGGAGCGCTGCACTGTCGGAGGGGCAGTACTGAGGGAAAGCTGCACTGTCGGAGGGGCAGTACTGAGGGAGCGCTGCACTGTCGGAGGGACAGTACTGAGGGAGCGCTGCACTTTCGGAGGAGCAGTACTGAGGGAGCGCTGCACTGTCGGAGGGGCAGTACTGAGGGAGCGCCGCACTGTCGGAGGGGCAGTACTGAAGGAGCGCTGCAC
Organism: Somniosus microcephalus; assembly: GCF_052327205.1. NCBI lineage: Eukaryota > Metazoa > Chordata > Chondrichthyes > Squaliformes > Somniosidae > Somniosus > Somniosus microcephalus. The sequence continues at coordinate 368,556,326 of NC_140989.1, read as the reverse complement.
TGTCGGAGGGGCAGTACTGAGGGAGCGCTGCACTGTCGGAGGAGCAGTACTGAGGGAGCGCTGCACTGTCGGAGGGGCAGTACTGAGGGAGCGCTGCACTGTCGGAGGGGCAGTACTGAGGGAGCACTGCACTGTCAGAGGGGCTGTACTGAGGGAGCGCTGCACTGTCCGAGGGGCAGTACTGAGGGAGCGCTGCACTGTCGGAAGGACAGTATTGAGGGAGCGCTGCACTGTCCGAGGGGCCGTACTGAGGGAGCGCCGCACTGTCAGAGGGACAGTATTGAGGGAGCGCTGCACTGTCGGAGGGGCAGTACTGAGGGAAAGCTGCACTGTCGGAGGGGCAGTACTGAGGGAGCGCTGCACTGTCGGAGGGACAGTATTGAGGGAGCGCTGCACTGTCGGAGGGGCACTACTGAGGGAGAGCTGCACTGTCGGAGTGGCAGTACTGAGGGAGCGCTGCAATGTCAGAGGGACAGTATTGAGGGAGCGCTGCACTGTCCGAGGGGCAGTACTGAGGGAGCGCTGCACTGTCGGAGGGGCAGTACTGAGGGAGCACTGCACTGTCGGAGGGGCAGTACTGAGGGAGCGCTGCAGTGTCAGAGGAGCAGTACTGAGGGAGCGCTGCACTGTCAGAGGGGCAGTACTGAGGGAGCACTGCACTGTCAGAGGGACAGTATTGAGGGAGCGCTGCACTGTCGGAGGGGCAGTACTGAGGGAAAGCTGCACTGTCGGAGGGGCAGTACTGAGGGAGCGCTGCACTGTCGGAGGGACAGTATTGAGGGAGCGCTGCACTGTCGGAGGGGCACTACTGAGGGAGAGCTGCACTGTCGGAGGGGCAGTACTGAGGGAGCGCTGCATTGTCGGAGGGACAGTATTGACGGAGCGCTGCACTGTCGGAGGGGCAGTACTGAGGGAGCGCTGCACTGTCGGAGGAGCAGTACTGAGGGAGCGCTGCACTGTCGGAGGGGCAGTACTGAGGGAGCACTGCACTGTCAGAGGGACAGTACTGAGGGAGCGCTGCACTGTCGGAGGGGCAGTGCTGAGGGAGTGCCGCACTGTCGGAGGGGCAGTACTGAGGGAATGCTGCACTGTCAGAGGAGCAGTACTGAGGGAGCACTGCACTGTCAGAGGCGCTGTGCTAAGGGAGTGCTGCACTGTCCGAGGGGCAGTACTGAGGGATCGCTGCACTGTCGGAAGGACAGTATTGAGGGAGCGCTGCACTGTCTGATGGGCAGTACTGAGGGAGCGCCGCACTGTCGGAGGGACAGTATTGAGGGAGCGCTGCACTGTCGGGGGGGCACTACTGAGGGAGAGCTGCACTGTCGGAGGGGCAGTACTGAGGGAGCGCTGCACTGTCGGAGGGACAGTATTGAGGGAGTGCTGCACTGTCGGAGGGGCAGTACTGAGGGAGCGCTGCACTGTCGGAGGGGCACTACTGAGGGAGAGCTGCACTGTCAGAGGGGCAGTACTGAGGGAGCGCTGCACTGTCGGAGGGACAGTATTGAGGGAGCGCTGCACTGTCGGAGGGGCAGTACTGAGGGAGCGCTGCACTGTCGGAGGGGCAGTACTGAGGGAGCGCTGCACTGTCGGAGGGGCACTACTGAGGGAGAGCTGCACTGTCGGAGGGGCAGTACTGAGGGAGTGCTGCATTGTCGGAGGGGCAGTACTGAGGGAGCGCTGCACTGTCGGAGGGGCACTACTGAGGGAGAGCTGCACTGTCAGAGGGGCAGTACTGAGGGAGCGCTGCACTGTCGGGGGACAGTATTGAGGGAGCGCTGCACTGTCGGAGGGGCAGTACTGAGGGAGCACTGCACTGTCGGAGGGGCAGTACTGAGGGAGCGCTGCACTGTCGGAGGGACAGTATTGAGGGAGCGCTGCACTGTCGGAGGGGCACTACTGAGGGAGAGCTGCACTGTCGGAGGGGCAGTACTGAGGGAGTGCTGCATTGTCGGAGGGGCAGTACTGAGGGAGCGCTGCACTGTCGGAGGGGCACTACTGAGGGAGAGCTGCACTGTCGGAGGGGCGGTCTTTCAGATGAGACGTTAAACTGAGGTCACATCGGCCCTCTGAGTTAGATGGAAAAGCTCCCGTGCCACTATATCAAAGAAGAGCTGGAGAGTTCCCTCAGGTGTCCTGGGTCAATAGAAACATAGAAACATAGAAGATAGGAGCAGGAGTAGGCCATTCGGCCCCTTGAGCCTGCTCCGCCATTCAATGCGATCATGGCTGATCATCCAAATTCAGTACCCTGTCCCTGCCTTCTTCCTATATCCCTTGATCTCTTTAGCCTTAAGAAATATATCCAACTCCTTCTTGAATATATTTAATGAATTGGCCTCTACTGCCTTCTGTGGTAGAGAATTCCACAGGTTCACCACTCTCTGGGTGAAGAAATTCCTCCTCATTTCTGTCCTAAATGGCTTACCCCTTATCCTTAGACTGTGACGCCTGGTTCTGGACTCCCCGACCATCGGGAACATCCTTCCTGCATCTAGTCTGTCTATTCCTGTCAGAATTTTATAAGTTTCGATGAGATCCCCTCTCATTCTTCTAAACTCCAGCGAGTATAAGCCCAATTAACCCAATCGCTCCTCATACGTCATTCCTGCCATCCCAGGTATCAGTACTGTTTAGTACTGTAATATTTATCCCTCAACTAACACCTAAAAAGCACATTAACTGGTCATTATCACATTGCTGTGTGTGGGATCTTGCTGTGTGAAAATCGGCTTGTTGCGTTTCGTACATTATATCAGTGACTGCAAAATACTTCATTGGCTTTGGGACGGCCTGAGATCCTGAAAGGCGCTGTAGAAATGCCAGTGATGCTGGTTGATGGATAAACATTGGTCAGGACACTGGGGAGAATTCCCCCTGCTCTTCTTCAAAATAGTGGCCGTGGGATCTTTTATGTCCAGCTGAGAGGGGGCCAGACGTAGAAAATTAATCACTGTAGAGGTTGGGGCTGCGGCACAAATCCAGCACTGCCGCCCGTCCAACAGCGAGCTGCGCTCAAAGTGAAGGGCATCTGGGAAACAGGGCTCGGATACTGCAGCATCACAAAAAGCAAAATGCTGGAAATGTGAAATAAAAACAGAGAATGCTAGCAACACTCAGCAGGTCAGGCAGCATCTGTGGAGAGAGAGAAACGGAGCTAATGTTTCAGGTCGATGACCCTTCGTCAGAACTGGAAAAAGCTGGAGATGGAACAGGTTTTTAAGCAAGTGTAGGGGCAGGGAGAGGGGGGAGGGGAGGAAAGAACAAAAGGGAAGGTCTGTGATAGGGTGGAAGGCAGGAGAGATTAAGAGACAAAGGGGATGATGGTGCAAGGCAAAAGGAGATGGTAATGGGACAGAGTTCTGACGAAGGGTTTCGACCCGAAACGTTGACTCTATTTCTCTCTCCACGGATGTTGCCTGGCCTGCTGGGTTTTCCAGCATTTTCTGTTGTTATTTATGTTAATGGGACAAGTTAGGAAACAAAAGATGGTTCTAGATGAGGTGTAAATGGCGATGGCAGAATGATCGACAGATGTCAAGAATACTGAAGCGCCCACTTGCAGAGCCCAGCTCCTCTTGGGCACGTTTCCTCGACGGCTTTACCCCTGCGGTCCAGTGTGACACGGCAACACTTAAATGCTTGTTTTCTCCCCAAGCTACACACTCGCACTCACACATACACAACGTTTTTTGCTTAATCTATAAATATCCACAGCACATCAATTATTTAACAATGAGTTGAGAGGTTTCTTTTGTGGTTGGAGTAATCAGGAATGAATTTGTGTGGTTTTTGACATTTGGCATGCTGGAATGTTTGTCTTTGTGAGTTCGATACCAAAATGTCTTCAGATGCTTCCAAGCAAGATCAGAGGAGCGCGGGGCACCGTCCACAAGCTGACGCTGGTAGGCATAACACGTCTGCGGCATTTGGGAGTGCTACTTGTACGGGAGATATGCCCAATTTATATTTAAAGTCCGTGATATATATACGAGTGTTGCCTTTGTGTGAGATGCGGACGAGTCAACAACATGTGGACGAGTCGACAACATGCAACAACAACATGTCGCCTCCTTCACCATAAGCAACTTACCCAGGTCACATCAGATGTGTGCAACAGCTGGGCCAGATGTGAACGAATTCGTAACTTTCAAACCATATGCGCTGCAGATATTTTCCGCCCCCCTCTCCCCACAATCATCATGGCCCTGTACTCTGGAATTCCCTCCCTACTCATCTTGCCGTATCTTCCTCCTGCCCTCTCCCCATCTTCAAAATACCACACACTACTAGGCTTGTTAATACAATTGAAGCCCATGGGATAAAAGGGGCAAGATTGGCCGAGGGGTAGAAAGCAGAGTTGTGGTGACTGGCTGTTTTGCGGACTGGAGGGAGGTGTACAATGGAGTCCCCCGGGGTTCAGTACTGGGATGACTGCTGTTTTGATAATGAGCAAATAATCTGTTTTTTTAGTGAGGTTGATCGAAGGAAAAATATTGGCCGGGACGGTGGGAAGAACTCCTGTGCTCTTCTTTGAAATAGTGCTGTGGGATCTTTTATGTTCACCTTGCAGCAACTCTACAGGATGCAAAGCAGCAACTCGCCAAAACTTCTTCCCCAGCCCCTCCCAAACCCACTCCCTCCTCCCCCGGCGCACCGTGTCTGCAGTGTGGACCATCCACAGGAGGCCCTGGAGCGACTCACCAAGGCTTCTTCCCCAGCCCCTCCCAAACCCGCCACCTCTTCCACCTAGAAGGACAAGGGCAGCAGGCGCATGGGAACACCACCACCTCCAAGTTCCCCTCCAAGTCACACACCATCCTGACTTGGAAATATACCGGCCGTTCCTTCATCGTCGCTGGGTCAAAATCCTGGAACTCCCTCCCTAACAGCACTGTGGGAGTACCTTCACCACACGGACTGCAGCGGTTCAAGGCGGCGGCTCACCACCACCTTCTCAAGGGCAACTAGGGATGGGCAATAAATGCTGGTCTTGCCAGCGACGCCCGCATCCCAGGAATGAATTTTTAAAAAGGAATTCTTTCTATGGACAAAGGGGAGGACCAGTGTATAAATAGCGAAGTGCGTGTAAATCAACACTGTTCTGTATTCACATACAACGCCATGGATTTGTCAAACTGCAGGTGCGTGGCACTGCTAAACTCTACAGTGTTGAAAGAAGAAGAAGTTGTTTGCATTTCCATAGCGCCTTCAGGACGTTCCAAAGTGCTTTACAGCCAATGAAGTAATTCTTGTGAAGTGTAGCCACTGTTTTAATGTAAGGAAACGTGGCAGCCAATTTGCGCACAGCAAGATCCCACAAACAACAATATGTTAATGACCAGGCCATCTGATTTTAGTGATGTTGGTTGAGGGATAAATCACAGAAATCACAGAAACCCCACAGTGCAGATAGAGGCCATTTCGGCCCATCGAGCCTGCACCGACACATATCCCACCCTATCCCCGTAACCCCACGTATTTAATCCCCCTAACACTAAGGGTCAATTTATCATAGCTAATCAACCTAACCCGCACATCTTTGGACTGTGGGAGGAAACCGGAGCACCCGGAGGAAACCCACGCAAACACGGGGAGAATGTGCAAACTCCACACAGACAGTCGCCCGAGGCCGGATTCGAACCCGGGTCCCTGGCGCTGTGAGGCAACAGTGCTAACCACTATGCCACCGTGCTGCCCCCCCCTCCCCCCTGCTCTTCTTCGAAATAGTGAGGGGCAGATGGAGCCTCGGTTTTAATGTCTCATCAGAAAGACAGCACCTCTGATTGTGCAGCGCTCCCTCAGTACCACACGATCTCCCGTGATGGGCTCCCGGGGAGCGATGTTCCGAGCCCAGGGTGCGGGTTCGGGAAAATCGGCCCTCGTTTTTCTAGCTGAAGTAATGTTTTTTGGACCGTGGTGTAAAAAAATGAATGGAAATTTACCCCCTCCTTAAAGACACTTAGCAGATGGACTGCACTTAACTTTCAGAATAAATTAAACCCCTATGCGAGGGATTTCAGAGACAAACACAAATCCTGTTCTGCTGCAGTCGCGCTCTTCGACCTCACTGCACAGCCCCAAACCTGAAACCATGCCCGAAGCATGGAATGGAAATTGAATCTTTGCTGCTGATACGTCGTCAAGGTGACCGAAAAATATGATTTCGCAAAGACGGCTCATAACAGAGAGAACGTGAAAAGAGAAAAAGGCGGACGGGAAAAAAAAGCAGATAATACACACCATCAGTGTGAGGCACACTTTCTGATTCATCTTGGATAGAGCACATGCTCAGGATAATAGCTTATCTCAGGATAGCTACATCCAAAATTGCCAATCTAGCGTGTACGAATGCGCATAGTTAGCCTGCCAATCACTAAGACACTCGAGAAGGCTTTGTTAGAATGCTACTGCAAACAGATGTTCTGCATACTTGCCATTGCATGCACGGGGCAAAGTGCCAACTATGGATGACAATATGGATGAGACTTTCTTTAATCATACTTACATCCTTTGTATCTGGCCAAAACCCTTCAAACACTCTGCTAATGAAGGACCGGTTCTCTGAAACCCTATAGCCCGCTTGTTGTGCTGAAGGCGGCTTTCTCTGGGGGCGGGGGGGGGGGGGTTAACCAGATCACAAGTAACCATTCCAATGTTGAATGAGCAGAGAGATTGAAGGGTCCATGTAAAGAAAGAAAGACTTGCATTTCTATAGCGCCTTTCACGACCACCGTACGTCTCAAAGCGCTTTACAGCCAATGAAGTACTTTTGAAGTGGAGTCACTGTTGTAATGTGGGAAACGTGGCAGCCAATTTGCACACAGCAAGCTCCCACAAACAACAATGTGCTAATGACCAGATCATCTGTTTTGTTTTAATGTTAGTTGAGGGATAAATATTGGCCGGGATACTGGGGAGAACTCCCCTGCTCTTCTTCAAAATAGCGCCGTGGGATCTTTTACGTCCATCTGAGAGAGCAGACGGGGCCTCGGTTTAACGTCTCATCCGAAAGACGGCACCTCCGACAGTGCAGCACTCCACTGGAGCGTCAGCCTAGCTTTATGTGCTCAAGTCCCTGGAGTGGGAGGTGAACCCACAACCTTCTGACTCAGAGGCGAGCGTGCTACCCGCTGAGCCACAGCTGACAGTGTGCAGAAATCACTAAATACTACTGGACAGGTACGCAAAAAAATCTTAAAGGCTAATGGAATGTTGGCCTTTACCTCAAGGGGCTGGATTACAAAGGGCTGGAAGTTACACTTCAGTTATATAAAGCTCTGGTCAGACCCCATTTAGAGCTCTGCGTTCAGTTCAGGGCTCCACACCTCAGGAAGGACAGACTGCCCTCGGAGGGGGAGCGGCCCAGATTCACCAGAATGACGCCGGGGCTAAAAGGGTTAAATTATGAGGCCAGGTTACATAGGCTAGGCTTGTATTCTCCCGAGTTTAGAAGATTAAGGGGTAATCTATTGAGGTGTTTAAGATGATTAAAGGAGTTGATCGGGTCGAGAGAGAGAAACTATTTCCTCTGGTGGGGGGAGTCCAGAACAAGGGGGAAAATGAGAGCCAGGCCATTCAGGGGTGATGTCAGGAAGCACTTTTTCACACAAAGGGCAGTGGAAATCTGGAACACTCTCCCCTAAAAAGCTGGTGAGGCTGGGGGGTCAATTGAAAATTTCAAAACTGAGATTGATAGATTTTTGTTGGGTAAGGTTATTAAGGGTTATGGAACCAAGGCGGGTGGATGGAGCTAAGATACAGATCAGCCATGATCTCATTGACTGGCAGAACTGGCTCGAGGGGCTGAATGGCCTCCTCCTGTTCCTATGTTCCCAACCAGGCAGCAATGTCATACATTGGCTACGGTATGGCTCAAATTTCCCTGTCCATGTTTAATTGTAGCCTTTTATATTAGTCCTTTTCAAGTACTTGTCCAATTCCATTTTCAAATGAGGTTACGGACCAGGAATTTCCTCGGATCCGCTCCCGCTATGCCACCGTAACCGCGCCGGCGGTGCAGCGCAAACCGCATCGATACGATGCTTCCGTCGTACTTGCGATGCAGTTACGACGGCGAGGTCCGAGGAAATTCCCGGCCGTAGTCTCTGCCTCAAAAGGCACATTCTCCAACAATCCCGCTGTGTGGAAACATTTCTCCTAACGTTCCCCCTTCATTCTTCTTGTCATTGGAGACGTAGGGCAGTGCAGAGGTTGTGTACGGTACTAATCCAGGGAACTACAGGTTCAAGTCTTACCACAGCAGTTCCAGAAATTGAATTCAGTGTAACAAATCTGGAAATGAAAAGTTTGTAACAGAAAGAACTCGCATTTCTCCAGTGCCTTTCACCACCTCAGGACGTCCCAAAGCACTTTACAGCCAATGAAGTACTTTTTGAAGTGTAGTCACTGTTGTAATGTAGGAAACGCGGCAGACAATTTGTGCACAGCAAGCTCCCACAAACAGCAATCTGATAATGACCAGATAATCTGTATTAGTGATGTTGGTTGAGGGATAATTCTTGGCCAGGACACCGGGGAGAATTCCCCCCTGCTCTCTTCAATCCAATAGTGGCCGTGGGATCTTTTATGTCCACCTGAGATGGCAGACGGGGCCTCGGTTTAACATCTCATCCGAAAGGTGGCACCTCAGACAGTGCAGCGCTCCCTCAGTACTGGCACCGGGAGTAGTGGGACTTGAACCCGCAATTCAGAGGCGGGAGTGCTACCAACTGATCCATCAGTAAAAGTGACCATGAAGCTGTTGGATTGTTGTAAAGACCCAACTGGTTCACTGATGTCCTTCAGGGAAGGAAACCTGCCGTCCTTACCCAGTCTGGGCCTATAGGTGACTCCAGTCCCACACCAACCTGGTTGACTCTGAACTGCCCTCTGAAGTGGCCGAGCGAGACCCTCAGTTTGTATCAAACCTGCTCCCAGCGGTTCAAGAAGAAGGCCCACCCCCACCTTCTCAGGATAACTGGGGATGGGCAATAAATGCCGGCCGTGCCAGCGAGGCCCACACCCCCAGAAGTAATTTTAAATCCTGAGTCTGTGCCCCTTTATTACCAACTCACCAGCCAGTAGAAGTCAACTACACTGTTTCAGAATTTTGAAAGCCTCCATTCTATCACCCCTTAACCTTCTCCGCCCCAGTTATAAAAAAGCTAAAAATATTTCACATAATTTGCATATTACTTCAGAGGAGATATAGAAACATAGAAACATAGAAGATAGGAGCAGGAGTAGGCCATTCGGCCCCTTGAGCCTGCTCCGCCATTCAATGCAATCATGGCTGATCATCCAATTTCAGTACCCTGTCCCTGCTTTCTCCCCATATCCCTTGATCCCTTTAGCCTTAAGAAATATATCTAACTCATTCTTGAATATATTTAATGAATTGGCCTCAACTGCCTTTTGTGGTAAATTCCACAGGTTCACCACTCTCTGGGTGAAGAAATTCCTCCTCATCTCTGTCCTAAATGGCTTACCCCTTATCCTTAGACTGTGACCCCTGGTTCTGGACTCCCCGACCATCCGGAACATCCTTCCTGCATCTAGTCTGTCTAGTCCTGTCAGAATTTTATAAGTTTCAATGAGATCCCCTCTCATTCTTCTAAACTCCAGCGAATACAAGCCTAATTGACCCAATCTCTCCTCATACGTCATTCCTAAAAAAAAAATCAATGTAATCCTCTCTAGCCAATCAGGAGAGGTAAGTAGCGGTAACGCAGTGTACTGTGGATGCTCAGTCGCTGAGTATATTCAAGGCAGAGATCGATCAGGGTAGATGCTGAGAGGCCGTTTCCACGGCCGGAGAGTCTAGAACAATTTAGGACTGAGATGAGGAGAAATTTCTTCACTCAGAGGGTGGTGAATCTTTGGAATTCTCTGCCCCAGAGGGCTGTGGATGCTGAGCCGTTGAGTATATTCAAGACAGAGAGCGATAGATTTTTGGGCACTAAGGGAATCAAGGGATATGGGGATCGGGCGGGAAAGTGGGGATGAGGCCGAAGATCAGCCATGATCTTATTGAATGGCGGAGCAGGCTCGAGGGGCCGAATGGGCTAGTCCTGCTCCTATTTCTTATGCTCTTACATGTGCCGGCGTGCCGTGCCACCTAGTTTGGCGGTTAAGCTAGAAGGGCTGAATCAGCATTGCATGGAACTCAATGTGGGAAATCAAAGAAAATTCAAAATATCGCCGCAAAAGTGTGACAGAAATAGTGTGATGGCCATAACATGAGAGAAGGTGTGACACAAAATCGTGACAGAGGAAGCAAGTGCCAAATGCACAGGAATTGAAAACTGTATGCAATACTTTTTTTTTTTAATTCAACACTAGTTAGGCCTCAGCTAGAGTACTGCGTGCAGTTCTGGTCACCACATTACAGGAAAGATGTGATTGCACTAGAGAGGGTACAGAGGAGATTTACAAGGATGTTGCTGGGAGTAGAGAATCTTAGCTATGAGGAAAGACTGGATAGGCTGGGTCTGTTTTCCTTGGAACAGAGGAGGCTGAGGGGAGACCTTATTGAGGTGTATGAAATTATGAGGGGCCTAGATAAAGTGGATAGAAAGGGGTCAAAAACCAGGGGGTACAGATTTAAAGTAATTGGTGGAAGGTTTAGAGGGGATTTGAGGGGAAATTTCTTCACCCAGAGGGTTGTGGGGGTCTGGAGCTCACTGCCTGAAAGGGTGGTAGAGGCAGGAACCCGAACCACATTTAAAAAGTACTTGGATGTGCACTTGGGATGCTCTAACCTGCAGGGCTACGGACCAAGAGCTGGGAAGTGGGATTAGGCTGGATAGCTCTTTGTTGGCCGGCGCGGACACGATGGGCCGAATGGCCTCCTTCCGTGCTGTAACTTTCTATAATTCTATGTGGGCGTCCCTGGCAAGGCCAGCATTTATTGCCCATTGCCTAGTTGCCCTTGAGAAGGTGGTGGTTTTAATACACGATATATATTTTTGCACCAACACAATCAGTGTGACAAGCTGCATTATAGCTCCCCTCTTTTACCTAAGCACCTGACAAAATAAGTGAACGCATTTCATCATATTTGTAGTGACTGTGTAAGATGTTGCATGACTTGTGTTATTTCTACAATCTAGCAAACTGAAGCCAGCAGAGTAGAGCATCAGATAAAAGTTTGAAAACAGGAAATCACTTCCAAAAATTTTACGAAAACTTAAAAGGTTTGCACATTGACGTGTAGATATTAACTTAACCTCTTAGCCTGAGTATTCAAAGTAGGTTACTGCCAAACATCTTAGCCACTTAGTATCAAACAGCTTACAACACTAACAACACCATGCATTTATATAGATCCTTTAACATAGTAAAATGTCCCAAGGTGCTTCACAGGACTGTAATAAGACAAAATTTGACACCAAGCCACAAAAGGAGATATTAGGGCAGGTGACCAAAAGCTTGGTCAAAGAGGTAGGTTTTAAAGAGGGTCGTAAAGGAGGAGAGAGAGGTGGAGAGGCGGAGAGGTTTAACGAGGGAATGCCAGAGCTGAAGACACAGGCGGCTGGAGGCACGGCCACCAATGGTGGAGCGATGGAAATCGGGGGTTGCTCAAGAGGCTAGAATTGGAGGAGCGCTGAGATCTCGGAGGGTTGTAGGGCAGGAGGAGATTACAGAGATAGGGAGGAGGGAGGCGAGGAGACCATGGAGGAATTTGAAAACAAGGATGAGAATTTTTAAATCGAGGAATTGCCAATAGAGATCAAAATTCCCATTATAAAACAAATTCAATAACTAGTTTAATCATTTCTTTTTTAACCTATTTTTGTGGTCAAGGCAAGAGTTGTTAGTGCTCGAGGGTGGAACATCTTAAAGTGAAGGCAAGTATCAAGCTCAGATAATGCAGAGTAAAGTTCCCTCTACTCTGCCCCAACATGTCTCAGCCCCAACCTTAGGCCAAGGCCTCCAACTACACCAGTGTGACACTATTCCAGTTCCCAGTACCAGGCACCTGTGCCCTTCCTGAGTCAGGACATCAATCAGGTCATACCCACTGTGAACTATGTTGACACTGTCCAAACATTTCACATTAGACCCTTGTTAACAGAAAAAGAAGACTTGCACTTATTTCTATCGCGCCTTTCACGACCTCAGGAAATCCCGACTCACTTTACAGCCAATGAAGTACATTTGAAGTGTAGTCACTGTTGTGATGTAGGAAACGCGGCAGTCAATTTGCGCACAGCAAGCTCCCACAAATAGCAATGTGATTTTTTTTTTTTTTCGTTGATGGGATGTGGGTGTCGCTGGCAAGGCCAGCATTTATTGCCCATCCCTAATTGCCCTTGAGAAGGTGGTGGTGAGCCACCTTCTTGAACCGCTGCAGTCCGTGTGGTGAAGGTGTTCCCACAGTGCTGTTAGGGAGCGAGATCCAGGATTTTGACCCAGCGACGATGAAGGAACGACAATGTATTTCTAAGTCAGGATGGTGTGTGACTTGGAGGGGAACTTGGAAGTGGTGCTCCCATGCGCCTGCTGCCCTTGTTCTTCTAGGTGGAAGAGGTCGCGGGTTTGGGAGGTGCTGTCAAAGAAGCCTCGGCGAGTTGCTGCAGTGCACCTTGTAGATGGTACACACTGCAGCCACGGTACGCCAGTGGTGGAGGGGGTGAATGTTTAAGGTGATGGATGAGGTGCCAATCAGGCATTTCTAATCTATGTCCTGGATGGTATCGAGCTTCTTGAGTGTTGTTGGTGCTGCACTCATCCAGGCAAGTGGAGAGTATTCGTTCACTCTCCTGAATTGATATTTACCAGATAATCTGTTTTAGTGATGTTGGTTGAGGGATAAATATTGGCCCAGGACACTGGAGATAACTCCACTGCTCTTATTTGTAATAGTGCCATGGGATCGTTTACGTCCACCTGAGAGAGCAGACCGGGCCTCGGTTTAACATCTCATCTTAAAGACAGCACCTCCGACAGTGCAGCACTCCCTCAGTACTGCCGCTCCGACAGTACAGCATTCCCTCAGTACTGACCCTCCGACAGTGCGGCGCTCCCTCAGTACGGCACCTCTGACAGTGCAGCTCTCCCTCAGTACTGCTCCTCCGACAGTGCAGTGCATCCTCAGTACTGCCCCTCCGACAGTGTAGCACTCCCTCAGTACTGCCTCAGTACTGCCCCTCCGACAGTGCAGCGCTCCCTCAGTACTGCCCCTCCGACAGTGCAGCGCTCCCTCAGTACTGCCCCTCCGACAGTGCAGCGCTCCCTCGGTACTGCCCCTCCGATAGTGCAGCACTCCCTCAGTACTGCCTCTCTGACAGTGCAGCGCTCCCTCAGTACTGCCCCTCCGACAGTGCAGCGCTCCCTCAGTACTGCCCCTCCGACAGTGCAGCGCTCCCTCAGTACTGCCCCTCCGACAGTGCGGCGCTCCCTCAGTACTGCACTGGGGTGTCAGCCTAGCCAGTAGACAAAGGATACTTGCCCATCATGAGCAAATCATATGTCTCTAGCACTTATTACACACAGAGAAGTCTGAGAGCTTTTTTAGGATAACAAGTGTAAATGGAATTACATAGAATTTACAGGACAGAAATAGGCCATTCAGCCCAACTGATCCAATCCGGTGTTTATGCTCCACACAAACCTTCTCCCATCCCTCTTAATCTAACCCTTTCAGCATAACTAGAGGATGGTGACCAGAGGACTAAGGTGATTGGCAAAAGAACCAGAGGCGACACCTGGAGTACTGCGCACAGTTTTGGTCTCCTTACCTAAGGAAGGATATACTTGCCTTGGAGGCGGTGCAAAGAAGGTTCACTAGATTGATTCCTGGGATGGGAGGGCTGTCCTATGAGGCGAGATTGAGTAGACTAGGCCTGTACTCTCTGGAGGTTAGAACAATGAAAGGTGATCTCATTGAAACGTATAAAATTCTTACAGGGCTTGACAGGGTAGATGCGGAGAGGTTGTTTCCCCTGGCTGGAGAGTCTAGAACTAGGGGTCACAGTCTCAGGGTAAGAGGTCGGCCATTTAGGACTGAGATGAGGAGAAATTTCTTCACTCAGAGGGTGGTGAATCTTTGGAATTTTCTTCCCCAGAGGGTTGATGGTGCTCAGTTGTTGAGTATATTCAAGGCTGAGATCGATAGATTGTTGGACTCTAGGGGAATCAAGGGATATGGGGATAGTGCAGGAAAGTGGAGTTGACGTCAAAGATCAGCCATGACCTTATTGAATGGCGGAGCAGGCTCGAGGGGCCAAATGGCCGACTCCTATTTCTTATGCTCTTACGTTTTGCACCTCTGTGGTGGCGGATGGAGTCGAGGCCGGAAACCAACAAGTGTTTGAGGCAGCTGAAGGTGATGGCTTTGGTTCTTCTGACACTCGCGTGGGACAAGCTTTAGCTCAACCAGGTCTTAATGTTTAATGGGGAGTTGGAGCCATGGATAGCTCAAGGTAGAACTGGGTGTTGTCAGGATACATGTGGTAGGTGAGCCCATACTTTCAGGTAACATTGCCAAGGGGGAGCATATAAATGCTGAAGAGTTGGGGATCAAGCATGGAACTCTAGGCAGAGGAGGAGCAACCACTGGGGGTGATGTAATGTCTACAGTGTGAGAGAGAAAGAAAGCAAGAAAGAATTTGTATAGCGGCCTTTGCTACCTCAGGACGTCGCAAAGCACTTTACAGCCAACAAAGTACTTTTTGAAGTGTAGTAATTGTCATAATGTAGGAAACGCAGCAGCCAAATTGCACACAGCAAGAGTGATCTCCTGCTCATCTTCAAATGAGGTCTTGGGATCTTGCGATTATCAAGCCTTCAGCCCATGCTGGACCTGAGCCCAAGAACCAGGGCCATCATCTACACCAGCCTGTCCTGTAAGAGTTAAACGTCCGCTGGGGAGAGGTATCCCTACCGTCCACCGTAACTTCGGAGAACCCCATAGGAATTCAAGCCCTGATAATTCTACCGATAAAGAACTTTCACCCAAAACAACTCACCCAACAGGAGTAAACATATTAAAGACAAAAACAATTCTTGGAAAAATAAATAGAAATGATTTCACAAGATCGTGCAGCTCTCATAGACCCGGCTGTGTTATAAATAGCTACGTAACTGAAGAGTTAAAAGGCAGATAGAAAACTTAAAGTCTGATCTCTGCTGTCTACACCTGTCAGAAGGTATGGCCTTTAGATCGCTATCTCTGTCAGTGTGCCTCACCTATCCCTGTACAGCTGCAACCAGTAACCAGATCAGATACTGAACTCTCGCTCTGTATCAGGTGAAGGCAGATACATGAGCTGAATAGGATACTTTACAAAGATATGTATGCATGATGAGATATAATCTGAGGTTGCTGAGTTATTTGAAGTGGGGGGGGGGGAAATTCCTCCTGTTGGATAATTTTAGTGGAAAACAACAGTTTAAAAAAAAAAAGAATTCTGTATAATTATTGACAGGGATTTCACCCATTTGGCTCCTCTCTCAGGGGGTGTTTATACTGCAACCTGATCAAGACTGCTCAGAGGGCAAGGGGGAGATGTTGGCTGCTGATTGCTGCTGAAAAGCACTTGTGTGTGAAGAAGAACGAACTTGCATTTCTCCAGCGCCTTTCACCACCTCAGGATGTCCCAAAGCAGTTTACAGCCAATGAAGTACTTTTTTGTGAAGCGCAGTCACTGTCGTGATGTAGGAAACGCAGCAGCCAATTCACGCACAGCAAGCTCCCACCAACAGCAATGACCAGATAATCTGTTTTAGTGATGATGGTTGAGGGGTAAATATTGGCCAGAGAGATGTGCCCTTATACAGAAGTGCATTTAGAATCTCCCAGGTTATAAAGGCGGTTCCTGGAGTTTTCTACTCAGTGAAACTGAGCTCTACCATTATATTTTTCTTTGCTTACAGGAAACTCTCTGTTAACCAGCAAAATGCAGGAGTAGGTTCAGGTAAGTTTTACTTCATATTAGTGGAAGTTCCTGGATCTGTGGCCTTGTAACCGGGGCTCCTACACTTGTTGCTAAGCAACAGGGATGCTTGGTCTGTGGCCGGAGTTCCTGCGCATGTTGCTAAGCAACAGGGAAGCCTGGATTTGTTGCTGTGTACGGAGCTCTCGTACCTTTTAAACTATACCTCTCTGTAATCCGGACTTTTTGATAAACCGGCACCACGCCGGTCCCGTTGGTACCGGATAATAAAATATATATAGAGTGATGTAAAAAGACTACTGACCGCTTGGTTTGAGTATAAAACAAGGCTCAGTAGTCTTTTTACATCAATTTAATCAACTGTTTCAAAACCATGAGATTTCTAGTTACAATCACTAGTTCCTGGTTACAGAAACATCCTGAACAAGCTGGGTCCACGCCCGAGTATTTATACTCCTTGGACGGCGCCACCAGCTGGCCGCCCAGTGTTACTTCATGAGCCAGGATAAGATTCATGACATCGAGCAAGCAAGTTTACAGCTTGTGTATCTTTGGAATCTTAATTCCAGTACAAAGTAGTGCCATGCCAATCTTTAGATTTTCAAATTTCCTTTTAAAAGAGTCTACCGGAAAGGGCAGACGGGGCCTCGGTTTAACGTCTCATCTCAAAGACGGCATCCCCCGACAGCGTCAGCCTGGGTTACGTGCCCAAGTTTCTGGAGCTGGACTGTGATCCCACAACCTTCTGACGTAGAAGCGACAATGCTACCGACTGAGCCATGGCTGACACCAGTGAATATTGAGTGACAGGATCTGTCTGGTCTGGATCTTACCTTACCCCGACCCCCCACAATTGACACTTGCTGTCTAGTAAGCACACATATACCCCCAGCGGGAGTCAACAGGATATAAAATCGTCTTGGCCGATAACACAAATCCGGGCGATTGTGAACCGGCAGCCCCTTTTTGCACTCCATTGACTTCAAACAATCTTCGTTACCCCCACCCCCCTTCCCTCCCCACCGTACTGGCTAGCTGCCACATTCTCTCCAAAATGGTATTCCAATAAAGACCGGCATTTAATATCCGACGGGGCTTTGATGAAGACTCCCATGCGGAATTGCCGCCTGATCCCGCTGTCAGAATCGAACATCGTCCATTGAATCTTTGTTTCACAGGTGTAAGCGATTAGGATTGACCTTTCCTTATTGTCAACAAGACACAGATGAAGCAATTACTTGGCTGCAAAACTCAACGGCCGTTGTTTTGAAAGTTGAATATTAACATGAAGAAACACTTGTTCTCACTCTCTCAGATTCCTTGATCCTATTTTCTCTCTCTCCCTCACACTGTCGCAGACCCCAGTCTCTCCCCCCTTCCGTCTTTCTGATTCATCTTTCTCCCTCTCCCAGCTTAATACACTTTCTAAAGTTTATAGGGCACAAAACAAAAGCCAAAGCAGGTGTATACTCAGAACACTGTGATTTCCCATCTTTCTCTCGCACACACCGTCGAGAGAATTAAAATTTTTGTCAAGTGTAAAAAGAGCTGCCCTTTATGACGAGTCCAAATCCCACCATGGCAACTGGGGAATTTAAATTCAGTTAATTACATTTTTTAAAAGCCTGGAATAAAAAGCTAGTGTCAGTAATGGTGACCATGTAACTACTAGATTATCGTAAAAACCCAACTGGTTCACTAATGTACTTTAGGGAAAGAAATCTGCCGCCCTTACCCGGTCTGGCCGATATGTGACTCCAGACCCACAGCAATGTGGTTGACTCTTAACTGCCCTCTGAAATGGCCTTGCAAGCCACTCATTTGTCAAGGTGACAGCTCACCACCACTGTCTCAAGGACAATTAAGGATGGGCAATAAATGCCCGCATCCCGTGAATGATTAAAAAAGAAATTCACCTGTTCCAATTTTCCTTTCTATTGACTTTTAACATTTTAAGAGACACAATGGGCAATTTAACTGATAAATTTAACCCTGTTGTTTATACAGGAAGACATGAATAAACTGGCAGAATGTGTGTATAATTGGCAAATGAACTTCAATCTAACCAAGTGTGAGGTGGTACATTTTAGTAAGAAGAATGAGGAGGCCTCATACTCCTTGGAAAATAAGTGTCCATAGGGGGTAGAGGAAGAGAGGGATCTGGGGGTACAGATACACAAATCACTAAAAGTAGCAATGCAGGTTGATAAAGCCATAAAAAAATCAAACCAAACACTAGAAAACAAAAGGCTGAGGGGTGACCTGAAAGAGGTCTTCAAGATTATGAAAGGGTTTGATAGGGTAGACGTAGAGAAGATGTTTCTACTTGCAGAAGTAACCAGAACTAGGGGCCATACATAAGAATATAAGAGCGGGAGTCGGCCATATGGCCCCTCGAGCCTGCTCTGCCATTCAATAAGATCATGGCTGATCATCGACCACAACTCCACTTTCCCGCCCGATCCCCATATCCCTTGATTCCCCTAGAGTCCAAAAATCTATCGACCTCAGCCTTGAATATACTCAAAGACTCAGCATTCAGAGCCCTTTGGGGCAGAGAATTCCAAAGATTATATGATAATCACTAATAAATCCAATCGGGAATTCAGGAGAAACTTCTTTACCCAGAGCGTGGTGAGAATGTGGAACTCGCTACCACAGGGAGTGGTTGAGGCGAATAGTACAGATGCACTTAAGGGGAAGCTGGATAAACACATGAGGGAGAAAGGAATAGAAGGATATGTTGATGGGGTGAGATGAAGAGGGGTGGGAGGAGGCTGGTGTGGAGCATAAACACCGGCACGGACCAGTTGGGCCGAATGGCCTGTTTCTGTTCTGTAAATTCAGTGTAATTATGACATATGTAATATCTTTATTTTTCATTTTGTTTACATCCTTGTTTTGGACAGAAGATATTTCAGTTACTGAGAAAAAAGAGTGTGAAAAAAAATTCAGAAAACATTTTGAGCAGTTTATATGTGGCCCTATTGCACACCCACAGTGATGAACTGACACTGTCAAAGTTCATTATAAATGTGAACGCAGGAATTTGCAATGGGAAAAAGTTGCCTCAAAATGTTTGAAAAAGTGTAACAACAGGAAGTAATGTTTCTTTTAGACAGGAAGTGTGTACAGATGTGTTATTTAATATATTATCGATATATTATAATATTGCCAAAAATCTGGGGCTAAAAGATAAAATTATAATTCTGGGTTCTGATGATGTCCACATGTCATTTCAGCTCAGGTGTGAACTCAGTCAAGGTAGATAGCGCGAGTCTTCTCTTGCTGATGTAGGAACTAGGAACATGGGAACATAGAAATGGACCAAATTCAAATGTAGTTGAGAGGCTCCCAATGTAGTTCAAATTCAGAGTATGAGGCCGCAGGACTGTATTGAAACTAGAACGTGCTGGAAAAACAAAACAGTTCTGTCAGCAGCTGCAGCGAGAAAGGTAGGGTAATGTTTCAAGTGTAAACCAGACATCTGAAATCCAGACTGGGACATATAATAGAAAAAGACAGACTTGCATTTATACGGCACCTTTCACGACCTCAGGATGTCCCAAAGCGCTTTACAGCTGATGAAGTACTTTTTTGAAGTGTGGTCACTGTTGTAATGTAGGAAACGCGGCAGCCAAATTTACGCACAGCAAGCTCATGACTGCCCTCTCAGGTGGACATAAAAGATCCCATGGCTCTATTCAAAGAGGAGCAGAGGAGTTCTCCCCAGTGTCCTGGCCAATATTTATCTCAAAACTAACATCACTAGAACAGATTAACTGTTCATTATCACTTTGCTCTTTGTGGGGGCTTGCTGTGCGCTGTGTTTTCTACATTACAACAGTGACTACACTTCCAAAAGTACTTCCTTGTCTGTGAAGTGCTTCGGGACATGCTGAGGTGGTGAAAGGTGCTAGAGAAATGCAAGTCTCTCTTTTTTAGCCAAGACTCCTAATCACAGAATCACAGAAACCCCACAGTGCAGATAGAGGCCATTTCGGCCCATCGAGCCTGCACCGACACATATCCCACCCGATCCCCGTAACCCCTACACCAACACATATCCCACCCTATCCCCGTAACCCCACGTATTTAATCCCCCTAACACTAAGGGTCAATTTATCATAGCCAATCAACCTAACCCGCACATCTTTGGACTGTGGGAGGAAACCGGAGCACCCGGAGGAAACCCACGCAAACACGGGGAGAATGTGCAAACTCCACACAGACAGTCGCCCGAGGCCGTGATTTGAACCCGGGTCCCTGGCGCTGTGAGGCAACAGTGCTAACCACTATGCCACCGTGCTGCCTTTGGCTCAATATCAATGTTTTTCTGATTACACTCTTGTGAAGCACCTCGAGACATTTTACTATGTTAAAGGCACTATATAAATGCTAGTTGTTGTTGAAGGATAGTGAAAATGCAGATAAGTAGGCAGAGGATCTATCATAAGGGATGAGGTGAAGGATATTTCTAACTATTCTGTGCATCACATTGGGGGATTTGAATTCCTCTGTGTGATAACGTGTTACGTTTGATTTATTTCATTGGAATGGATAAGTCATGGTTTAATGGCTGCATTGAATAAAAAGAAACAAAGAAAAACTTGCATTTGTATAGTGTCTTTCACAACCACTAGAAGTCCCAAAGCACTTTACAGCCAATTAAGTACATTCACTGTTGTAATGTGAGAAACGCGGCAGCCAATTTGTGCACAGCAAGCTCCCACAAACAGCAATGTGATAATAACCAGATAATCTGCTTTTGTTATGTTGATTGAGGGATAAATATTGGCCCCAGGACACCGGGGAGAACTCCCCTGCTCTTCTTCAAAATAGTGCCATGGGGTCTTCTATGTCCACCTGAGACAGCAGACAGAGCCTCGGTTTAATGTCTCATCCGGAAGACGGCACCTCCGACAGTGCAGCACTCCCTCAACACTGCACTGGGAGTGTCAGCCTAGATTTTTGTGCTCAAGTCTCTGGAGTGGGACTTAGAACTCAGGACCTGTTGACTCAGAGGCGAGGGTGCGCCCCACTGAGCCACAGCTGACACTCAATAGTACGGAGGGGTTTACCACAAATGCACTAAATTTAGCTCACTGAGGAAATCAAACCCCCTGCTATATTATTTCCAGAGGTTTTTAATTTTGTAAATACAGCAAAATGAAAAAAATCCATTGCAAAGCATCATGTGACCCCAATAAACCATGGCGCTGACCTGGACAATATCTATCCCTTAACCAACACATCCAAAACAGGCTGGTCAGTTATTTCATTACTATGTGTGGGATTTTGCTGTGTGCAAATTAGTTGCTACATATTGGCTGGGAAGTGCTTTGGGAGCTCCTTAGGGTGTGAAAGACGCTATATAGAATCATAAAGTGATACAGCACAGAGGGAGGCCATTCGGCCCATCGTGCCTGTGCCGGCTCTCTGAAAGAGCTCTCCAATCAGTCCCACTCCCTGCTCTTTCCCCACAGCCCTGCACATCTTTCTCCTTTTCAAGTATTCATCCAATTCCCTTTTAAAAGTCACGATTGAACCTGCTCCCGCCTCCCCTTGCAGGCAGCGCATTCTAGATCATAACAACTCACTGCGTAAAATAAATTCGCCTCATCTCCCAAATGGAAATATGGAAAAGTGAAAGGTCACTCATTCTGATTTAAATCTTTAAGCTATTTTGATAGATTTCTCCCCCACCGCCAGCCCCCGCCCCGGCCTACAAATGAATGGAAAAGTTGCCATTTATCAAAATGGGCGTGCCGTGTATCTCACCCCTTTGGACCATGAGTCTTAGTGTCCCAGGTGTTGCCAGGTGAGGGGAAAATGCACCCAGGGTTTTGTGGCCGCACGATAACTATTTTTTGCAGCTTTATAGATCAGTTATTGCTAACTGGTGCCCAGTGCTGTCCTCTTGCATTGACCTGCAGGAATGAAGATGTCGTGCCCTGGCCGGGCGCCGCTGGCCTCACTGGCCGCCAGCTCGCGCCTGTCCAGGGCTCCGGCCGGCCGCGCGGACACTGGCCTCTCGCGCCGGTCACGCGGGCGGTTGTCCAGGCGCCAGGCCGCCTGTCTCCGGCCGCAAGGGGCCAACTGAAGAGCCGGCATTAATCATTGAACAGAAGGCACAGCGGCCGCATGAACCAAGAAAAGGAGAGCCGCAGCGGTGGGGTGGGCAACGGTCCAGTTTAGGTTAGTTTGACCAAAGGACGCCCCCCACCTGAGAGCTTCCCCTCCCCTTCACTGACTCCATTGGGTGTGGGCACCATGGAGGCACCGCACCCTCAGACAGACCGCGGGCTGGAGGGTTGCTGCCCATTTCTCCAGTTCCAATACCACACAGACCCAGGGGTGCAGGTCAATGGCATGGTGGCTCTACCACGGTTACTGGTGAAAACTCACAAATTACCTCAGTAACAAATATCCTCAAAGTCCCACTCCAGACCCCTAATCCAGGCTGGCAGTCCCAGTGCAGTACTGAGGGAGCGCCACACTGTCGGAGGGTCAGTACTGAGGGAACGCCGCACTGTCGGAGGGGCAGTACTGAGGGAGCGCCGCACTGTCGGAGGGGCAGTACTGAGGGAGCGCCGCACTGTCGGAGGGGCAGTACTGAGAGAGTGCCGCATTGTCGGAGGGGCAGTACTGAGGGAGCGCCGCACTGTCGGAGGGGCAGTACTGAGGGAGCGCCGCACTGTCGGAGGGGCAGTACTGAGGGAACGCCGCACTGTCGGAGGGGCAGTACTGAGGGAGCGCCGCACTGTCGGAGGGGCAGTACTGAGGGAGCGCTGCACTGTCGGAGGGTCAGTACTGAGGGAGCGCTGCACTGTCGGAGGGACAGTACTGAGGGAGCGCCGCACTGTCGGAGGGACAGTACTGAGGGAGCGCCGCACTGTCGGAGGGACAGTACTGAGGGAGCGCCGCACTGTCGGAGGGGCAGTACTGAGGGAGCGCCGCACTGTCGGAGGGGCAGTACTGAGGGAGCGCTGCACTGTCGGAGGGACAGTACTGAGGGAGCGCTGCACTGTCGGAGGGTCAGTACTGAGGGAGCGCTGCACTGTCGGAGGGTCAGTACTGAGGGAGTGCTGCACTGTCGGAGGGGCAGTACTGAGGGAGCGCCGCACTGTCGGAGGGGCAGTACTGAGGGAGCGCCGCATTGTCGGAGGGGCAGTACTGAGGGAGCGCCGCATTGTCGGAGGGGCAGTACTGAGGGAGCGCCGCACTGTCGGAGGGGCAGTACTGAGGGAGCGCCGCACTGTCGGAGGGACAGTACTGAGGGAGCGCTGCACTGTCGGAGGGTCAGTACTGAGGGAGCGCTGCACTGTCGGAGGGTCAGTACTGAGGGAGCGCCGCACTGTCGGACGGGCAGTACTGAGGGAGCACTGCACTGTCGGATGGGCAGTACTGAGGGAGTGCTGCACTATTGGAGGGGCAGTACTGAGGGAGCGCCGCACTGTCGGAGGGGCAGTACTGAGGGAGTGCCGCACTGTCGGAGGGGCAGTATTGAGGGAGCACTGCACTGTCGGAGGGGCAGTCCTGAGGGAGTGCTGCACTGTCGGTGGTGCCGCCTTTCAGATGAGATGTTAAACCGAGGCCCCATCTGCTCTCTCAGAGCACGTAAAAGATCCCATGGCCACTATTTTAAAGAGAGCAGGGTAGTTTTCCCCAGTGTCCTGGGGCCAATATTTATCCCCCAACCAACATCACTAAAGCAGATGATCTGGCCATTATCACATTGCTATTTGTGGCATCTTGCTGTGCGCAAATTGGCTGCCGTGTTTCCTGCATTACAACAGTGACTATGCTGCAAAGGTACTTCATTGGCTATAAAGTGCTTTGGGACGTCCCAAGGTGATGAAAGGCGCAATAGAAATGCAAGTCGTTCTTTTCTTTTGCATCATGAACCACAGTGGCAGATAGGAAAAGAACATTTTTGTTGTCCAGGGCTAAATTTGGAGGGTTTAATTCCTTTTATGATTTAATTTCACTGCACGTGTTAACACGCTAGCTTAAATTTCTGCTGGTTTGTACTATTTTAACCCAGTCATTGACCCATTTAAAATGTACAGGTTTAATCTTTGCATCAAGCTCGCATGGTCAGAATTTCATGCCAACGCATTCATTTGAGACACTAAAAGCTGCACACAGAGGGAACTAAACCTGTCAGTGTTTGGTTTGCAGGCAGTTTGCTGAAAGTCCAGGCAATTCTAAAGCAGCCAGCCTGAGAAACTCCAGGGAGACTGAGGTGTTAAGGATAAAACCCATACCGAGGAAGATTGCGGTGCTGGGTGTGTTGGCTGGACACAGAGGTATAGGGAGCACTGTCTGATGGAGACTGGGGTGTGTTGTGATGTCTTTATACTAAACCTCCGACACCAGCCACATGCCAGGATGTTGACCATCTTTGTGCTAGAATTTCAGTGTAATTTTTATTCATTCTCAGGATCTAGGCCTCTCTGGCATTCTTACTTTTTACATCCTGTCTTTATGTTTATATAATAGTTGATTGATGTGATATTATTTACAGTTAAATAGCAATACGCAGAAGTTTGGGAAGCAGAGACTACAGTACCTGGCAGATACAAAACCGACACTGTTTACAATGGGCGGGGCCGTGGCATCACCAGCTGGGATAAGGGGATTGGCTCTCGCTCCTCCCAACCTACTCCTACCACCCTGTTTGTCTTGCAATTAAACAGAGCGCCACCACTGGACGGTAAGTGTAATTATCGCGTGACAAGTTTACATAGGACTTTATAATGGAAAAAGTTAACAGGAAGTGTGTAAATTTAAGAGAGGGCCAGATAGATGTAGAATAGCTGTTCTATTGTGAGAGGCCTTTACGCACAATTACAGGAGCTGAGAATAAAATTGTGGTCTGCTAAAAGGGAAGCTGTTACAAATTTTGTCGTAAATAGAAACAGTTTCTTAAAAATGATAAATTATTGGCAAATTAAAGTTACTTTCTGAAGCAGAACTGAAGATGTAGAACAATATTATTTTAATAGGGGAGGAGGTTGATTTGGGGGCCAAGGAGTCCCTTGATTTTTCAGACAATCCTTTGATCACCTTAATTAAAAAAGAATAAAGATAGAATTCAGTCCAACAAAAAAAGGAATGACAAAATGAAGAGAAAACTATTTAAGGGAAGAAAAACAAATAGAATGTAACTGGGAAAGAGAAACAGATTCTCCCTAGACTGGCTCTGCAATAACAATAGTACAATCGAGTCAGAAGGTTGGCTGTAAAAATAGATAGTTGAATAAAGGAATGATGAATGACAAGAGGTGAGTGAGAAAATGAGAATAAAACAAATGCAAAGATATAGTGAAGAAAGCAAAGAAGGAAAGACTTACACCTATATAGCCTTTTATCTCATCTCTCAGAAACATTGCAAAATGCTTCACATACATACAATGAGTTACTTTGAAGTCCAGTGACTGTTGGCATGTAGGCACAACTGGCAGCCATTTTGTGCACAGCAAGATGCCACAAACAGCGATGAGATGAATGACCGGTTAATTTGTTTTTCCTTTATTTTGGTTGATAAGCCATTTTCTGATGTAGAAATGTTGGTCAGGTGGAAAAGTTACCATCATTATTCAATAACACTTAACCCCTGGTGCATTGCATCAGCCAGAGGCCCCTCTTCGCTTTGGGACACCTCAGAGCTTGTGGGTATCTGATCCTCTGGACGTGATTACAACCCATCCCATCCAGCCATTTCTATTTTATCATTGCCATCGTATCCTTACAAATAGGAGAAGCAATTCCGACAACACCCCTTCCCTGACATTTGTTCTACAACAGTCTAGGAAAGCGAGTATATCAATAACTAGAGGGCATCATTATAAGATAGTCACCAAGAAATCAAATGGGGAATTCAGAAGAGAAACTTCTTTACCCAGAGAGTGGTGAGAATGTGGAACTCGCTCCCACAAGGAGTGGTTGAGGTGAATAGTATAGATGTATTTAAGGGGAGTCTAGACAAGCATATGCGGGAAAAGGGAATAGAGGGTTACACTGATAGAGTTAGATGAGGAAAGACGGGAGGAGGTGTGGAGCATAAATGCCGGCATGGACTGGTTGGGCCGAATGGCCTGTTTCTGTGCTGTATATCCGATGTAATAATATGAGTATTTATTGTTCTCAATCTCTCTACTGCAAGAGTAACCATTTATAAAAAGAAAAGACTTGCATTCCTATACAACAACAACTTGTATTTATATAGCACCTTTAATGTAGTAAAACATTCCAAGGCATCACAGGAGTGTTATAGGACACGAGGGAGGGCCCCTTCAAAATAGTGGCCATCAGCTGGTTTACACCCACCTGGGAGAGCAGGCGGGGCCTCAGTTGAACCTGTGACAGTGCAGTGCAGGTTAGTCTGGACTCAGGGGCCAGAGTGCTGCCCACTGAGCCACCTAAAGCAGTACACAGATATCTGCAAGGATGCCGGGGGAGCGGAGAGGGTTGATTCTTCCATTAGGTGCAAGTGATTCCCGGCTCGAGTCCTGTTTCCATGTAAACCCCAGCTGGTTGTCTTTTAACCAGTGACTACTTTAGACGAGAAAAAAAATAGATTGGAGTTATTAACTGCTAGGTAACGACGAGATAGTCTGAATATCTCACTCGATTTCCTGCGGAGAGTTTTACCCCTTTTGTCTAAGTAAGGCGGCAGATCCGTTAATATTTTAGGAAAATTGGAGCAAAAGCTGATTATTTGAATATTGTTAACTTCTGGTTGAAAACCACATTCTTTGATTTGAGGCGCTGAACGCTCCCAAGCACGGTGGTTTTATTTTCCAATGAACAGACTCGGGGCACTGTCACCCAGTTCAATCACTTGGCGAACACAGTAACAATGTTACCGAGATAGTAATGTCGCCCGAATACCGAATCATTTATCCTCCTCGATCATCATTTTTGTTGCGGCTTTCTTTGCTGAAATACAACAAATGGTGTTCATGTATTGGGATTTCTGCATGGCCTTGTTGCACATCTTCAAACATACGAACAACGAGGGACAGGGAAAGACCCTCTGGTCCATCCAGCCTGTCTCACACAATTGGGATACTTTATGTATCGCAATAAATACACTCTCCACCCCACCCTGTTTTTGCAAGAACTATTCTTTTAAAGATTTCCAAACAGTTTAGTGTTTTTTTAAAAACTTTCACAGCCTAATAGTGTTTAGATCATGGCCATTTAGGACTGAGATGAGGAATTTCTTCACTCAGAGGGCGGTGAATCTTTGGAATTCTCTGCCCCAGAGGACTGTGGAGCCTCAGTCATTGAGTAGATTCAAGGCTGAGATCGATAGATTTTTGGATATTATGGGAATCAAGGGATATGGGGATTGGGCGGGAAAGTGGAGATGAGGTAGAAGATCAGCCATGATCTTATTGAATGGCGGCAGGGCTGTATGGCCGACTCCTGCTCTTATTCCTTATCTTATGATGCTCAATTTTTATTTTTTTAAGAAGGATGGGTGCCGATATAAATTGTTTTAATATGCAGAATTGCCCCACTATTCAGTATCCCTCCTCCAACATTGAGGTGTCACAGCATGGCTGCACAGCACATGGGACTGCTCTGCTGGGCTGTTTCCCGATCCAGATCCGTGTGCGGGTGGCATTGAAGCGACACGATATCAAACACACTAACACTTCGCGGGAAATGAGGAACCTGCGATTCAATGTGTCGCACTTTTGCTGTACAATGATGCGACTTGATTGTACTCAGCGACTGCCCTTGTCCAGTATTGCTGGGGGATCTGGTTTGAACTGAAACTACACTGGACTGAGCTCAGCAGCGGTTGCAGGAGGAGACGAAAGGAATAAAAAAGGGGGAGTGGAAATAATATTTAAAATACGAAAATAAAAGTTTTTTGTAAAAAAAAAGCAGACACAAAGTCTGTAATTTAAGAGAATAAATTAAAAATCGGGAAAAGGAGGGAAATAGTAAATCCTTTCGGTGAGATGGCTAATCCCTAGAAAATAATATCTAAGATAATTGAAGGAACCTGTGATGGGGAAGGGGAAATAGTGTTTGTAAATTAATAATGATACAATAAACAGAATGATCATCAACGAAAAATTAGTTCCAAACCACAGTGTGGATTTGAAAAAATGTGATTCCATTTAAACGTTAGATTTTGAGTAATGTGATCCAAAGCTTGATTGCATTTTACTTTTTTAAATAAAAGAAAACGCACAGCATAATGTCCCGTCCCCCAAGACAAAAAACAAATCTGTGAGATTGCAATCCTTAAAATCCAAACGGATTACTAACTGGGGTGGAAATAAATGTTTTACTGTCCCGCACCATTTCGCATTTACTGGTAACATCCCGACCCTCGGTGAGTGGGATTGCAGTGTAACTGAAATCTGAACCAAGGCTTCATTAAGGTGCGCGGCTTAAAGCCACATTGAGCTTCCAAAGTGGTTTTTTTTTTAAATCAGCAAAATAACCAATTGTGTTCCCGAGACTCCCTTTTAGAAAATGAAGTCGCGGGCGGGGGTGGAGAGAAAAAAGTCGTAATTTCACGAAATTTTGAGAATAAATGAATGATTTTTTTTTAGTTCCTTTCCCGTTCTCCGAACGCCTTTCTGGGTCAGTTCGTTTACTTTCTATCGAATAGTAGTTTTCGAGCCGTTGTCAGTTTTAGCCATTTCGCCGAGAGATAGTTTAGGCTTATTTGAAATAAAGGAACGGCCCTCCAGGGGAAAAAACACGGACTTTCCACGTGAAAGGTCAGTAAAGTTTTTGTTTAAAAAAAAATTATATTTTATACATATTAGAAAGGCTAATGTATCGAATGTCCTTAAATATAAATCAGACATGTCTAAGAGAAGAAAATAAATGTGCTGGGATTACAATCGGACACGGTGAAAGCGAAATAATGTGGAGCGAAAAATAAAATACTGAGATACTTTAAAATAATAAACAGAGACTGCCCATTTCACAACATGGCACTAACAAGACTAGGCTGCATCTGTTAAATAAAGGCAGCCGCTATCGCCATCATATTCAAAAAGGAGTTTATTTGTTTATAAATACTTAACAAAATAATATCCGGGGTGGGGAGGACCCCAGGACAAATCTTTTAAAAGGCACACACATCTTCAGGCAAATCAGCGCGTCAAATAACGGTCCCCCCGTTCAATAATACAGCTCAAAGGTCGGTGTACAATCGAGGCAAACAACAAGCATTGTAGTCATTCCTTGCTTTATAATAAAAAGTACAGACTGAGAATAAATCGGACACAATGTCACTCTGGTCCGGATGAAATCAGGACTTACATGAAAAAAATATATCCGTCTTCTCCA
This sequence comes from Somniosus microcephalus, assembly GCF_052327205.1. Classification (NCBI taxonomy): domain Eukaryota; kingdom Metazoa; phylum Chordata; class Chondrichthyes; order Squaliformes; family Somniosidae; genus Somniosus; species Somniosus microcephalus. The sequence continues at coordinate 368,527,092 of NC_140989.1, read as the reverse complement.
AAAAGTCCTCCAGAGTATTTTAATTTGGAAGAACTAGTTATTCTCTCTACAATCACTATATTATGTGCCTTTCCCCCCTCCCCTATCATCTCATCTAATAACTCACATATACATACATATATACACACACATTATTTATATATATATATATCTGCAGTGGATATAAATAGATAAAACCATCGCAGAGTTTCCAATTAAAAAGGAAAAGTTTGTGGTTCGATAAAAAAGTTAGTTCACAGAAAAGTTATCGAACTCAGTCCCGCTTGCAGCAACTCGCTGGCTGAAAATCAATGTTTTTGCGTTTCTATTCAGTTGTTTGAGATCCCTGCTGAGGACGGCACTCGGCGTATTTTTTTTAATTTTTTTAAAAAGGTTGCTTAAACCCCTTCTTATTCTCAGCACTGTGAATGCCAATGTGGTTAGAATCTCAATCTCCGGCTCCCGGCTGTAATTCGCCACTATTGCCGTGGATGTAGCTCCCTCCATTCCGCCAAATATTTCAATAAATTTAAATAAAAATGCCCCCCCCCCTTCCTCCAAAACCAGTTTTAATAATGAACGGCCTTTGTGCTCCGAGACTGACTCCCTCCCTCTCTCTCTCTCTTCAATAGACAGCTGGCGAGTTGCTGCTCTTGACTTCACCTAATTGCACAAGGGGGTATGAAGAGGAACACAATCATCTGCCCTTTTACATTATTCTTGCTCAAACGTGGATTTTTCCAGAACCGTTAACATGCAAATTAAGATCGTGAAACATTTCTTTTAGTGTAAAAAATGTGAAATTATAGCTTCTTATTTTTTGGGGAAGGGGGTGGGGTGGGGGTGTTGGGGGCGCATTGTTTAAAGAGAAAAATATTAGAGAGATCCAGCCGCGTTCTGAATCAGTCAGTCAGTCATTCGGTCTTGTGAATGGTCTGAAGAAGGTTGGATTTAAACTGGAATGAGCTGTTCCCCAATATCCAATTACAAACTACACAGTTTGCCATGAACATCTACAATCTCACCGCACCAGGAGGAGGCCATTCGGCCCATCCTGCCTGTGATGGCTCTTTGAAAGAGCTCTCCAATTAGTCCCACTCCCCCTGCTCTTAACCCTGCACATGTCCCCTTCGGAAGAATAGATCCAATTATCCTTTTTAAAGTCACTATTGAATATGTTTCTACCGCCCTGTCAGGCGGTGCATTCCAGATCATCATAACTCGCTGCGTAAAAAAAAATCTCATTTCCCCGCTGGATTTTGTTTCTGCCAATTATCTTGTGTCCTCTGGTTAGCGACCCTCCTGCCAGTGGAAACGGTTGCTCCCTATCAACCCTCACCAAAATCCCTCAGATTAAAAAAGACTATTTCTTAGAATCCGCAATTTATTTTAAACATTTTTTTTACACTTCTAGGACACCGTGCTCCAATTGTGTCTTGTACGCAATGTCTGTACAATAGAATGTCAGATATTTACATACATTGCACACAAAAACCAGAAGAGCTCCCGATATTGGCCGGGCCGGGAGTTGTGTGACTCAAGCTTCACACTCCATTACTCCTGGATTTAACCCGCGGCTGCAGCAGCCGAACCTCCATGTCCACGCCGCACTTCAGTGTAACATCCACCAGTCAGATACTGACCACACGCGGCTCTTCCAGTACCCAAGCAACAGCTTGACATTGAACGCAGCGCCTTTAAACTGTAGTGAGAAGTACGTCCCCCAGTCGGAGTAACAAGTACAGGTGTTGGTGCTGTTATTTAACGCTAAGATACTCCAGGTGTGTCTACCATCCACCAGCTCCGTCACACATAATTACAAACAACACACACACCGAGCATTGTGTTTCAATATTAGGAAAGGAGAGAGGACAAATGAAGGGATGTGATTGACTTTATCAGGACTTGCAATCTTTTTACGAGAGTCCCAGAATTTGTAATAATTAGCAGTCCGTTCCTCGTGGGCATTATTTAAAACCGCCAGGATTAAAATATTAATGTGATTCACATGTATGTGCAAAGTTATTAACAGCGAGTCAGGCAGGGCCACTCCAATCCGCATCTTACTACAACCCCTGGTCGTTCTCTACTCTCTCTCTCCTGAGCCCGGGGGCTGTGGAGCGGCGGTGGGCAGGGTATATGGCGTGCAGTGACTGTAAATGCTTTTATCTGCCTTTCCTCTTTTCTAAAGGCTGCGGGAATGTAACCCGAGTCCGTGTTGACATTGCAGTAGAGTCGTGTAACCGATTCGCGATAAAGACTCGTGAGATAATGCGTGCTGCTGGTTGGACACCGAGAGAGAGGAAAAAAAAGATTCCCCAAGCTATTTAGTGTGTATGAATAAAAATTCTCCCATCTCCAAGGGCTGTACTACGTTGAAGAGGTGTGGTTAGAGACAGAAGAAAGTGATTTTTTTTGTGTGTAAAGTTCCATCCACCAAGGTAACTTTTTTTTAAGCAACACAGCCAGTTGAAACTCTGACCGGGGACGCAATTGGACAGAAACAACTTTGGAGTAGAGGCAATAATCAATTTTTAAAAAGCCTGGAACATTTCCTGAACTAAAACGTCACCCCAACCTCCTTACAACAAGGGTTTTGTTTTGTGTGATCTGCGATTGGAATCCGAGTTTTGAATGCAATGTACTGGAAGAGTACTGAGCTGTTAGTGTGTCGCATGGCAGGCAAAGAGAGCTACACGGATGCATGTTTGGAGAAGGTAAGACGTTGTCGAGATGGCTGTCTAACCCCAGCCTTTGGGGGGACGGAGGAGATCGCGCTACTTTTTATCCGGAGTAATGAAACCATTGAGTGGGGAGGCAGTCGCTTGTTGGCAGACTCTCTCTCTTTCTGCGTTTCAAGCCCCTTCCTGTATTTGGTTCGGCAGGTTTCACTTTAACCACGATAGTTGTCCGAATCGGTGTCACTAGTGAGCCTGTCATGGTTTGGAAAAAATCAACCCCACTAGGGAAGAGCGAAGTAAATTGCAGATTCCAGATTATCGGGGATCCTGACGGGGTTCATTCAAGTTATGGGGTTTAATCTAATCAAGATACTGCCCTGCTGTGAATAGTGTTCGGGTTTTTTTTTAAAGATGTGTGTGTTCAGGGTTAATGTAATGGGGCTCAATAATCGGGTTCGGGGCGCTCAATCTAGTCAAGATACTGCCCTGCTGTGAATAGTGTGTGTTTATAACGATTTGTCTGTTGAGAAAGCGAACTAGTGTTGGAAACGGACCCATTTCGGATTTAATAGACGGCAGACCTTGCTGAATCGTGTTAACACATTGATGGAAGCGCTCTAGAACTAGACATGGCAGTGAGGATTCAATCTATAGTCCTCTTTAACCTATTCCCCAGAACACATTTCCAGTCGGTTGGCGGTTTAGTAAACCCGTGAGCGATCGTGTGTGTCGTTAAACCGCGTTGATTTTGTTTAATGATGTAATTGAGGGAGGGCTGAGCTCCTCGGGGCAGTTGGGGCGAATCACCTGCGCCAGTAATTGCCCCTTGCCTTTTCTTCAATTTGGCAATCGAACAAACATGACCGGAGCGGATTAGCTGTAATTATCTTTCAAGTACCCCCCTATTAAACCTCCTTCACCTCTAGCTTACCCTGTCAAAGGCGTGTTGGATGGGAAATTGCTGTTTTAATTGTTGGGGGGGGGAAATCAATTTTCCCTTTTATTTTTCTCCACCTCACTGACTAACTGAGGTTAGGAATTGATGGGTATAAATGAGAAGCTTTTGTGCAACTTAGTTTGGGGGGGGTTCAGAATTGTCTGAAACACTTGACCGAAATAGCTCGTGACATTGGAATAAACGCTGACGATTCACTCAAGTGTCTTGTCTTGTGTTTTTTTTAATAAACGGTATCTAGGGTACTTTTCCAAATTACATCTTAATCATAAGTGTTGTCATGGTGAACGGGGCGAGTTGTTTAATATTTATTCGGGGGGCGGTTGTTGTCGATGTTAAAAGACTGGTGCACGCAACTAGTTCCGAATGTGTTGGCCGCCCTCTCCAAACCTGTGCTCTTTTTTTCCCCCCCCAGTTAAAAGCCATGTCGGACGACCCTGAAACTATCTCCTCCGTCCACTTTGGAAGAAATCGGAAGCCTAGGAACGCTTGCAGTTTGGTACCCAATCCCTATCTTCTCCCTTTTTAATATATTTGTTGAGACCACATTGCACTTTGAGTGCTAATTTACCATTTGTGTATCTCTCTCTTTTTTGTTTTTATGTGTACACACATCTATAGACTAATTCTGAGCGAGTTGTTAAAGACGATTCCTGTTCTCCAGCCACGTCGGCCTCGCCATCCTTGTCCCCACAGTCGATGGTCTCTTCAAGGTCTGGGCGAAATATCTGCAGTAACTGTGGGCTGGAGATAGTCGATCGGTACCTCCTGAAGGTGAGAACCAACAGCAACTCTCTTTTTTTCTCCTCTTTCTCTCTTTCCCACCCCCCCCCCCCCCCCCACCACAAAAAAAACCAATAACCCATTAAGTTGTCGATCTATAAAGAGCTGGCGTCGGTCAATACGTGGTGTGAGGCTCCACCGCCATTGGGACCACAATCTAATTGTTAATCGTCCAGAAACACGCGGGGTTTTTGGTCAGGGAAAGTGACCCATCAATTGGCACCTGCGCTACATCAACCCGGGCGGATCTGCCTTTCAGTGTGGGGGAAAGTGGCAAAGGTTCATTGTAAATTCCAGCGACTGCAAAAAAAAAAACAAAGTCGAGTTTTGGAGTCATTCTAAATGTCGGGTTTTTTTTTGCTGATGTAAAACAAGTTGTATTTTAAAGTGTCCCAACTTCTAGCCGTGGCTCAGTGGGCAGCGCGCGCACTCGCCTCTGGGTCAGAAGGTTGTTGGTTCAAGTCCCAGAGACTTGAGCACACAATCCAGGCTGACACGCCCAGTGCAATGCTGAGGGAGCGCCGCGCTGTCGGAGGGGCAGTGCTGAGGGAGCGCCGCGCTGTCGGAGGGGCAGTGCTGAGGGAGCCGCCGCGCTGTCGGAGGGGCAGTGCTGAGGGAGCCGCCGCGCTGTCGGAGGGGCAGTGCTGAGGGAGCCGCCGCGCTGTCGGAGGGGCAGTGCTGAGGGAGCCGCCGCGCTGTCGGAGGGGCAGTGCTGAGGGAGCCGCCGCGCTGTCGGAGGGGCAGTGCTGAGGGAGCCGCGCGCTGTCGGAGGGGCAGTGCTGAGGGAGCGCCGCGCTGTCGGAGGGGCAGGACTGAGGGAATGCTGCACTCTGAGGCGCCATCTTTCGAATGAAGCGTTAAACTGAGGCCCCGTCTGCCCCCCTGAAGTGGAGGTAAAAGATTCAATGGCTGTGTTTCTAAGAAGAGTGGGGGGAGTTCTCCCCGAGCTCTAGGGCCAATATTTATCCCTCAACCAACATCACTAAAGCAGATTATCTGGTCCTCTCATTGCTGTTTGTGGGAGCTTACTGTGCACATATATGTTGCCGGGTTTCCTACATTACAACAGTGACTACACTGAGGTCATGAAAGGTGATAGTCTTTGCTTTATTTTTCCCCTTTGACCAAAGCTTTTATTCATCTCCCCCCCCCCCCCCCCCCCCCCCCTTCCCCTCTAATAGCTCTTACTTCGGTATGCTGTCAATTTTGTTTATATCTGATTGGCTTCTGTGCTGTTCCATAGAATGTTTCCCTGTGTTAAAAGTGGCAAGTTGTTGGGGTCAGTTTGTGTCTGCATTAAACTGTTCAATTAATCGGCCTCCTTCCCTTAGTTGTGCTGCTTTGAATGTCTGACCATCCCATCTTCTTGTGTAAATGCATCTATCTGATCACCAGCGGTTAATCAAATGCTCAATCCACTTGGAACCCCTTCCCTCTCCTATCCCACAGACTCTCTTTAAATTTAAGACTGGATCCTATCTTTTCACCTGCAAGAAATTCACTAAATCCCTGAAGTTTTGTCTGACCTTTCCCACGGAGACTGGTCTTTCCTTCACCAACCCTCCTCTGGAGGTGAGGGGGACTGTAAGGGCATGGTAGTGCAGTGATCAACGTTGCTGGACTAGTAATGCAGAGACCATGAAATCCAATCCCACCCATCGCCACCAATCTGGAAAGCAAATTCTGGTTTTAATAAGTGTCTCTGAAGCGGCTCGCTTGTAAAATAAAACCAAACCCAACTGTTCACTAGTGCCTTGTTTAAAAAAGGAAACCTGCTGTCTGCCCCCAGTGTCTGGGCCTGTGTGTGTGTGCCCCCAGTGTCTGGGCCTGTGTGTGTGCCCCCAGTGTCTGGGCCTGTGTGTGTGTGCCCCCAGTGTCTCTGGGCCTGTGTGTGTGTGCCCCCAGTGTGTCTGGGCCTGTGTGTGTGTGCCCCCAGTGTCTCTGGGCCTGTGTGTGTGTGCCCCCAGTGTCTCTGGGCCTGTGTGTGTGTGCCCCCAGTGTGTCTGGGCCTGTGTGTGTGTGCCCCCAGTGTCTCTGGGCCTGTGTGTGTGTGCCCCCAGTGTCTCTGGGCCTGTGTGTGTGTGCCCCCAGTGTCTCTGGGCCTGTGTGTGTGTGCCCCCAGTGTCTCTGGGCCTGTGTGTGTCTGGGCCTGTGTGTGTGCCCCCAGTGTGTCTGGGCCTGTGTGTGTGTGCCCCCAGTGTGTCTGGGCCTGTGTGTGTGTGCCCCCAGTGTGTCTGGGCCTGTGTGTGTGTGCCCCCAGTGTGTCTGGGCCTGTGTGTGTGTGCCCCCAGTGTGTCTGGGCCTGTGTGTGTGTGCCCCCAGTGTGTCTGGGCCTGTGTGTGTGTGCCCCCAGTGTGTCTGGGCCTGTGTGTGTGTGCCCCCAGTGTGTCTGGGCCTGTGTGTGTGTGCCCCCAGTGTGTCTGGGCCTGTGTGTGTGTGCCCCCAGTGTGTCTGGGCCTGTGTGTGTGTGCCCCCAGTGTGTCTGGGCCTGTGTGTGTGTGCCCCCAGTGTGTCTGGGCCTGTGTGTGTGTGCCCCCAGTGTGTCTGGGCCTGTGTGTGTGTGCCCCCAGTGTGTCTGGGCCTGTGTGTGTGTGCCCCCAGTGTGTCTGGGCCTGTGTGTGTGTGCCCCCAGTGTGTCTGGGCCTGTGTGCGTGCGCCCCCCCCCAAAAAAAAATGTATGTGTGTGTCCTTGTCTTCCCCCCCCCCCCCCCCCCCCCAAAGTGTGTGTGTGTGTGGTCTAACCAAATTGCTACAAAGAAATTCAATGGTTCAAGCAGACGGCCCACCACCAACATTTCGGGGAAACTTGGGATGGGCAATAAATGCCGGACTTGTCAGCAACCCCCAGGTCCCCAGAATGAAATACATCTTTTTTAATCCATCAGTTGCATTGCCCTCTGGGGAGCATTTGGAATCAGTAAAAAGGTCATTCGGCCCATTTCTGAAAGAGCTATCCAGTTAGTCCCACTCTCTGCTCTTTCCCTGCGATTTTTTTCTCTCAGTATTTCTCCAATTCCCTTTTGAAAGTCACTATTGAATCTGCTTCCACCGCCCTTTCAGCAGCTCATTCCAGATCACAACAGCTCGCTGCTGTGTACAAAAAAAAATTCTCCTCGTCTCTTCCCCCACCCCCCTTTTGCCAATTGCCTTAAATCTGTGTCCCTCTGGTTACCGACCCTCCTGCCACTGGAAGCAATGTCTCCTTGTGTATTCCAGCAGTTCTAAAATACTTCATTGGCTGTAAAGCGCTTTGCGAGGTCCTGAAGTCGTGAAAGGCTCTTTTGTGTCTGCAGTCCTTTGACTCTGTGTCCGGTAGAATGCTGACTCGAGTTTTGCTACTGGACTAGAGGATGGCAGACCAGCTGCTGACGCTTGCGGGTCTCTACTACCGATCCTCTCGCCGAGTCTCTCCCCACCTAACTTTTCGCTGTTCTCTCTCTACCTGTCCAGGTGAACGAGCTATGTTGGCACGTCCGATGTTTGGCGTGCAGCGTGTGCAGAACCTCTCTGGGCCGGCACACCAGCTGCTACATCAAGGATCAAGAAATATTTTGCAAACTGGATTACTTTAGGTACGATAGCAAAATACTGCGGATGCTGAAAATCCGAAATAACAACAGAAAATGCTGGAGAAACATTGACTCTAATTTCTCTCCACGGATGTTGCCTGGCCTGTTGAGTTTTTCCAGCATTTTCTGTTATTTTACTTTAGGTACCTATTGGGTTATTTAAAAAAATATATATAAATTAGTCTCGGTCAACTTAATCTGGTTTAGATCCTGATGTGACGCCACTAGGCTTCTGCAGGAGTCTCGGGTCTCGGAAATCTGTGTTTGAATGCAGTTTAAGGGCTGACTCCAGCTCTCAGTATCTTGTTCATTTATGCCAAATGGTGCAGGACCCAATTGGCACCAGGGAGTTTCCGAGTTCGGAGCGATAGTGTTCGCACAATAATGTGGTGGCTTCAAAATTCGTGTTCATTTTGAGGTGAGGTCCAAAAAACGGTTCGCTCGGGGATTTATTTTGATTTTTGCATGCAGGGGGTGTCTTAGAGTTCGTTTTGGCTATCGAGGGAGAGAGAGGGGAGGTGGGGTGGGTGGGGGGAAGGAAAAGATCGAGTCGAAAATACGGAGGGACAATGTACAGGGCAGTTTGACACCGACTCTCTCAAACCCAGCTACCTACTGTTGGGTTTACAACTTTATAAATTGAAACATTTGCACACTACCGATTTCTACTCTAGTTAATAACATTCTGGGGGAATACTGAGCAGACCCGTTCTTTTTCTGGAAGATCTCATTAATATGTCACCTCTTCCGATGTTGTGGATTTCTGATGTCCCAGTTCGGGTTTCCAACTGCCTCCCATTACCTTTTTAGAACGGATATGTCTTGTAAAACAACAGCAAAATACTGCTCTGACGAAGGGTCCTCGACCTGAAACGTTGACTCTGGTTTTTCTCTCTCCTGGATGCTGAGTGTTTCCAGCACTTCCTGTTGTTTTATGTCTTGTATAACTGGGGTTACCTGGGATTTGATAGAAACATAGAAGATAGGAGCAGGAGTAGGCCATTCGGCCCCTCGAGCCCACTCCACCATTCAATGCAATCATGGCTGATCATCCAAACTCGGTACCCTGGCCCTGCTTTCCCCCCATATCCCTTGATCCCTTTAGCCTTAAGAAATATATCTAACTCCTTCTTGAATATATTTAATGAATTGGCCTCCACTGCCTTCTGTGGTAGAGAATTCCACAGGTTCACCACTCTCTGGGTGAAGAAATTCCTCCTCATCTCTGTCCTAAATGGCTTACCCCTTATCCTTAGACTGTGACTCCTGGTACTGGACTCCCCGCCATCAGGAACATCCTTCCTGCATCTAGTCTGTCTAGTCCTGTTAAAATGTTATAAGTTTCAATGAGATCCCCTCTCATTCTTCTAAACTCCAGTGAGTATAAGCCCAATTGCCCCAATCTCTCCTCGTACGTCATTTCTGCTATCCCAGGTATCAGTCTGGTGAATCTTCGCTGCACTTCCTCCATGGCAAGAACATCCTTCCTCAGATAAGATGGATGATCCGTCACAACTAGGGCAGGATATTTCACCGCATCAGTGGCACCGAGTGTCCACCTTGGTGGTACTCTGGCCTGAGTCAGACAGCTGTAGATCCAAGTCCCACTCCAGAGACTTGGGTGCATAACCCAGGGCTGATACCCGAGTGCAGCGCTGTTGGAGGTGCTCCGCCTGCCCCCTCGGGTGAATGTAAAAAGCTCCCACTGCACTATTTGGAAGAAGTGTTCTCCTGGGTGTCCTGGTCAATATTTATCCCTCAACTAACATCACTAAAACAGATTATCTGCTCATTATCACATTGCTGTTTGTGGGAGCTTGCTGTGTGTAAATTGGCTGCTGCTTTTTTGACATTACAACAGTGACTCCACTTCAAAAATATTTCTTTGGCTCTATAGTGCTTTGGGATGTCCTGAAGTTGTGACAGGTGCTATATAAATGCAGGTTTTTTTTCCAGTCCTATTGAGTGTAGGAATTGGGTGTCAGTAGTAGGAGAGGGAGGAAGCATTTTTCTTTTCTAATTTGCAGAGTTTGATGACTTGCCCACACCCCTTAAACCTACAGCCCAACCAGATCCTATTTGTGATTTTAACAGGCGGTATGGTACCCGGTGCTCTCGCTGTGGCAGACACATCCATTCAACAGATTGGGTCCGAAGGGCCAAGGGCAACGTCTATCACCTGGCCTGTTTCGCCTGCTTCTCCTGCAAGAGGCAGCTGTCCACCGGGGAGGAGTTCGCTCTGGTGGAAGAGAAGGTCCTTTGCCGGATACATTACGACTGTATGTTGGTCAACCTCAAAAGGGCTGCTGAAAATGGTAACTCTTCACGTGCAAGAAGGCTTTTGAATGTTTGCTTGTTTTTGTCAAAGTCCCATCCCTAATAGGGTTGCCAACTCTGGTTATATTCCTACAACAATGCAAAAAGAAAATACTGCAGATGCTGGAAATCTGAAATAAAAACAGAAAATGCTGGAGATACTCAGCAGATCAGGCAGCATCTATGAAGAGAGAAACCGAGTCAACGTTTCAGGTTGATGACCTTTTGTCAGAACTGGGGGGAAAAAAGCAGGAAATGGAACAGATTTTAAAGCAAGTTTAGGGGCTGGGAAATGGGGGAGGGGATGAAGGAACAAAAGGGAAGGTCTGTGATGGGATAGAAGGCAGGAGAGATTGAGAGACATTCAAGGTGAGCGGAGATGGTAACGGGACAGGTTAAGAAACGAAAGATGGCTCTAGATGGGGTGTGAATTGTGCTGGCAGAGTGAAAGACAGCTGCCATGTGGGAGAGCGAAGAACAGAACAAAAGTGTGGATAAAAAATATATATATGATCGGGGCCGGGGGTTATTATCTGAAATTGTTGAACCCTTTTTTAATGCTCCTGTGATTTTTTTTTTCACGCATTGCTTGCGGCAGTGCCCTGGAGATTAGTCTGTGATTCCCGGTGGCTTGGCAATCCAAATCCCTAAAAGGGCAGTTTGAAAAACAATAACGGTTGTTTTAAAACTCAAATTCATCTCCAGTGATTCATGAGGTAATGGGAATCCAATTTTTTTTTGGGTTAAGCTTCTCTAAGCAAAGCCAAAAATGTTGATGCAATTAACTTCCCTTTGTTATGATGCCCTAGAGTTTAGTCACACTTTGTTTGTTGGTATCCCAGTGCTTTTCAGATGGATTGCTGAGTCTAATTAAACATGTGAAGTTGCTGTGCTTTTTAGAAACTTGACTTGGTTTAGCTGAATGTTCACGGTCTGGATAGACTTTGTTGGATCTTGCGTGGCAAATTGACTCTGGATGCCACCCATTTCTACCTGTAATAACAAAGTGCTGGAAGCACTCGGCAGGCCAGGCAGTGTCTGTGGAGAGAGAAACCGAGTTAACTTTTCCAATTCTGATGAAGGGTCCCAGACCTGAAACGTTAACTCTGTTTCTCTCTCCACAGATGCTGCCTGGCCTGCTGAGTGCTTCCAGCATTTTTTGCTGTTTCAGATTTCCAGCATCTGCAGTATTTTGCTATTGTACCCATTTCTACCTGTTGTACTAGGACTAACATTTTTAAAGGGACACTTCAGATGCTGGTCATGAGAAGATCCTGGACTGTTTTAGTATTGTCTTGATGAATAGTTATAAAACATTCCATTCCCCAAGATTGTTGCATCAATTTTTGTTATTTATTCACGGGATGTGGTCGTCGCTGGCAAAGCCAATCTTTATTGCCCATCCCCAATTGCCCTTGAGAAGGTGGTGGTGAGCAGTCCATGTGGTGAAAGTATTCGTGTTCTAGGATGGCTTCGGGGAGGGATTCAAGTTCCTGGGACATTGGAACCGGTTCAAACCGGATGGTTTGCACCTGGGCAGGGCTGGAACCAATGTCCTAGGGGGAGTGTTTGCTACTGCTCTGGGGGAGGGTTTAAACTAAAATGGCAGGGGGTTGGGAACCTGAGCAGGGAGACTGAGGAAAGGGAAACGAGGATAAAAGCAAAAGATAGGAAGGAGAAAAACAAAAGTGGTAGTCTGAGAAGTCAACGGTTTAAATCAAACGTGGCCACAGTAAATATGAATTCTAATAGGTCTAAGAGCATTAAAAAAACAAGCCTGAAGGCTTTGTGTCTTAATGCGAGGAGCATTTGTAATAAGGTGGATGAATTGGCTGCGCAAAGAGGTAAACGAATATGATTTGGTTGGGATTACGGAAACATGGCTCAAAGATGGCCAAGGCTGGGAACTCAACATCCAGGGGTATTTGATATTCAGGAAAGATAGGCGAAAAGGAGGTGGGGTAGCATTACTGGTTAAAGAAGGGATTAACCCAATTGAAAGGAAGGATATTCGCTCTGATGTGGAATCTGTGTGGGTAGAATTGAGAAATACTAAGGGGCAGAAAACGTTAGTGGGAGTGGTATATAGACCTCCAAACAGTAAGGCGGAAGTTGGGGATAGCATTAAAAGGGAAATTAAGGAAGCGTGCAATAAGGGCGCAGTAGTCATCATGGGTGACTTTAATCTACATATAGATTGGGCTAACCAAATTAGTAACAATACTGTGGCGGGGGAATTCCTGGAGTGTTTACGGGATGATTTCTTGGACCAATATGTCGAGGAACCAACCAGAGATCAGGCCATCTTAGACTGGGTATTATGTAATGAGAAAGGATTAATAAGCAATCTTGTTGTATGAGGCCCCTTGGGTCGGAGTGATCATAATATGATCGAATTCTTCATTAAGATGGAGCATGAAGTAGTTGACTCAGACTAGGGTCCTAAATTTAAATAAAGGAAACTACGATGGTCTGAGGAGCGAGTTGGGTAGGATTGATTGGGGAATGTCACTCAAAGGGTTGACGGTGGATAGGCAATGGCAAACATTCAAAGACCGAATGTATGAACTACAGAATTTGTTCATCCCAGTTTGGTATAAAAATAAAACACAAAAGGTGACTCAACCGTGGCTAACAAGGGAAATTAGGGATAGCATAAGATCCAAGGAGAGGACATATAAATTGGCCAGAAAAAGCAATAATCCTGAGGATTGGGAGCAGTTTAGGATTCGACAAAGGAGGACAAAGGGATTAATTAAGAAGGGGAAAATAGAATATGAGAGTAAGCTTTCAGGGAACATAAAAACTGACTGTAAAAGCTTTTATAGATATGTGAAGAGAAAAAGATTGGTGATGTCAAGCGTAGGTCCCTTGCAGTCAGAATCAGGGGAATTTATAATGGGGAACAAAGAAATGGCTGACCAACTAAACACCTATTTTGGTTCTGTCTTCACAAAGGAGGACACAAATAACCTCCCAGAGATGCCGGGGAACATAGGGTCTGATGAAAGGGTGGAACTGAAAGAAATCAGTATTTGTAGGGAAATGGTGTTGGGAAAATTGATGGGACTGAAGGCTGATAAATCCCCAGGGCCTGATAATCTACATCCTAGGGTACTTAAGGAAGTGGCCCTAGAAATAGTAGTTGCATTGCTGATCATCTTCCAGAACTCGATAGACTCTGGAACAGTACCCATGGATTGGAGGGTAGCTAATGTTACCCCACTATTCAAAAAGGTGGTAGAGAAAAAGTGGGGAATTATAGACTGGTAAGCCTGACATCGGTAGTGGGGAAAATGCTAGAGTCCATTATAAAAATGTAATGGCAGAGCACTTGGAAAGCAGTGACAGGATCGGACAAAGTCGACATGGATTTACAAAAAGTAAATCGTGCTTGACTAACCTACTGGAATCTTTTGAGAATGTAACTGCATATAAAAAATGGCGGCGCGCACGGACGCAGCGGCTTTGTCTCTCCCGAGACTGAACGGTTTCACCCTCCTCCTGAGTCTCTTCTGGACACTGCTGATCCGGGAATTAAAGGCTGACCTACTGTACAGCCGGCAGACGCTCCTAGACATCGGGGCCGACTGCGTGAAGCTCGAATTCGGCGACATCGATCTGCCCCCCGACATCGCCCGACCCCCGGGACCAGCGTGGCGTCCTTCCCCAGCCGGAAGTCAGCGCAGACCGCGCAGGGAACGCAAGCCGAAGCGGGGTAAGAGAGCAGGGATCCAAAACAGGCTGAAGAGGTCCCCACACAAACCCTCCCTCCCAAGCATTTTCCTGGCCAACGTCAGGTCACTGGAGAACAAAATGGATGAGATCAAACTGGACCTCACCACACAGAAAAGGACAAAGGAATGCTGCGCCATGATCTTCACAGAAACCTGGCTGAACAATGGCATCCCTGACACCACCATCCAACTAGAAGGACGCACGGTCTTCCGTGCCGACAGAACTGCAGACTCCGGTAAGAGCAAGGGAGGCGGTTTGTGCATTTACACCAACAATGCCTGGTGCACCAACAGTGATATAATTGATAGATCCTGCTCGGCTGATTTGGAATTCCTCATGGTAAGGTGCAGACCCTTCTACCTGCCTCGGGAATTCACGAATGTTATCATCACTGCGGTCTACATCCCACCACACGCTAATGCCAAACTAGCACTGAAGGACCTCTACAGGGCCATCAGCGAACAACAAACTGCGCACCCAGACGGAGCTTTTATCGTCGCGGGGGACTTCAATCACACAAACCTAAAAACTGTACTACCGAAATTCCACCAGAATGTCTCCTGCCCCACAAGAGGGGAGAACACACTGGATCAAGGCTACACGAGCATTGTAGACGCTTACAAGGCCATTCCCTGCCCCCCACCTTGGGAAGTCTGACCACCTCTCCCTGTTTCTAGCCCCGGCATACAAACCGCTCATCAAAAGAGGGAGAACATCAATGAGAGCAGTGAAAGTATGGCCAGAGGGGGCAGTATCGGAGCTTCAGGATTGCTTCGAACGCACTGATTGGGGCATGTTTGCCCACAATGACATCGAGGAATACGCATCCACAGTGCTATTCTACATCAACAGCTGCGTCGAGGTCGTCACGACCCACAAAAATATCAGGTCATACCCCAACCAGAAACCCTGGATGAACGGAGAGGTCTGCTCACTGTTGAAAGCACGCGACGCAGCATTTAAATCTGGTGACGCGGCGGCTTACAGAGCAGCTAGGACCAACCTAAAAAAGGGTATCGGGACTGCCAAATGGAAACAGACACTGCGGATAGAGGATCACTTCCGCAACAACTCGGACCCCCGGCGCATGTGGCAAGGCATCCAGGCCATCACTGACTACAAGGGCAAAAACACCAGTCCCCCGGTCAGCGACGCCTCCCTCCCGGAGGAGCTTAACAACTTCTACGCTCGCTTCGACAGGGACAACAAGGAGCCGGCTACCAAAGCCTTGCCACCCCCGGAAGACCAGGTGCTCACTCTGTCGACCTCCGACGTAAGGGGCGCTTTACGCAGAGTGAACACACGGAAGGCTACTGGACCGGATAGCATCCCTGGATGGGTACTCGAGGAATGTGCTGATCAGCTGGCTGATGTCTTCACCGCCATCTTCAACCTGTCATTGGCCCAGGCAGTAGTCCCTACATGCTTCAAGACCGCCACCATCATTCCTGTGCCTAAACAAGCGGCTGTGACATGTCTGAACGACTATCGACCTGTCGCACTCACACCCATCATAATGAAGTGTTTCGCGAGACTGGTCTTAGCCCACATCAAAGCCAGTGTTCCTGCCTCCCTTGACCAACACCAGTTTGCCTATCGGGCAAACAGATCAACGGAGGATGCAATCACTACTGCTCTACACTCGGCACTGAATCACCTAGATGGTAAGGAGACCTACATCAGAATGTTGTTTATAGACTACAGCTCAGCATTCAACACTCTCTCGTCCCCAACAAGCTGGCCACCAAACTCCAAACTCTTGGCCTGAACACTTCCCTCTGCAACTGGACCCTGGACTTCCTAACAAACAGACCCCAGTCTGTCAAATTAGGCAACCACACCTTCCCCCCCCCCCCCCCCCCCCCCCCGACCCTGAACACGGGGGCCCCACAAGGATGTGTGCTGAGCCCTCTCCTCTACTCCCTCTTCACCCACGACTGTGTGGCTGTTAATGGTTCCAACACCATCATCAAGTTTGCAGATGACACCACGGTAGTAGGCCAGATCACCAACAACGATGAGTCAGCCTACAGGGAGGAGGTCCAGCATCTCGTGAAGTGGTGCGCCGACAACAACCTGGCCCTTAACACCAAGAAAACAAAGGAAATAATCGTGGACTTCAGGAAGTCCAAAGGCGGAAGTCACACCCCCATCCACATCAATGGGGCGGAGGTGGAAAGGGTGGCCAGCTTTAAGTTCCTCGGAGTCCACATCACGGAAGACCTCTCCTGGTCCCTCAACACCTCCTCTCTGGTGAAGAAGGCCCAGCAGCGCCTATATTTCTTGAGGCTGAAGGGATGTAATCTGTCACCCCCGATCCTCTCTAACTTCTACCGCTGCACTATAGAGAGCATCCTGACAAACTGTATCACGGTATGGTACGGCAGCTGTAGCTCCCATGACCGGAAAGCCCTGCAGCGGGTAGTCAAAACTGCCCAGCGCATTACCAGCACCCGGCTACCGACCATAGAACATATATATATCAGAAACGCTGCCTACGGAGGGCACGGTCCATCATCGAAGACCCTACCCACCCCAGCCACAGTCTGTTCACCCTCCTACCATCTGGAAGACGCTACAGATGCATTCGCACCCGTACGACCAGATTTAGGAACAGCTTCTTTCCCAGGGCTGTCATCCTACTGAACTCCACAAATAAACACTAAAGCCTGCACATCTGCCAATGCACTTTATTGTCATATTTATGCTAATATATATGTACAAATGTATGTTGAAATGTTTAAGTGTCCTAATCCAAATTGTACATTCTCGGGAGCCGCAAGCCTACATTTCGTTGTACTGCACTTGTGCACTAACAATGACAATAAAAGTTGAGTTGAGTTGATTTGATTTGAAAATAGATAAGGGAGAACCAGTGGATGTGGTATATTTGGACTTTCAGAAGGCTTTCGATAAGGTCCTGCATAAGAGATTAGCATGCAAAATTAAGGCACATGGGATTGGGGGCAAGGTATTGATGTGGATAGAGAACTGGTTGGCGGATAGAAAGCAGAGTTGGAATAAACAGGTCGTTTTCAGAGTGGCAGGCAGTGACTAGTGGGGTACCGCAGGGATCGGTCCTAGGACCCCAGCTGTTCACTATTAATGATGATCAGGACGAGGGAATTGGATGTAATATCTCCAAATTTGCAGACGACACAAAGCTGGGTGGGAGGGTATGCTGTGAGGAGGATGTCGTGAAACTCCAGTACGATTTGGACAGGTTGGGTGATTGGGCAGAAACATGGCAAATGCACTATAATGTGGATAAATGTGAGGTTATCCACTTTGGTGGCAAAAACAGGAAGGCAGACTATTATTTGAATGGCAATAGATTGGGAGAAGGGGAAGTGCAAAGAGACCTGGGTGTTCTTGTGCACCAGTCACTGAAGGTAAGCATGCAGGTGCAGCAGGTAGTTAAGAAGGCAAATGGTATGTTGGCCTTCGTAGCGAGAGGGTTTGAGTACAGGAACAAGAATGTCTTGCTACAGTTGTACAGGGCCTTGCTGAGACCGCACCTTGAGTATTGTGTGCAGTTTTGGTCGCCTTATCTGAGGAAGGACATTCTTGCCATGGAGGGAGTACAGCGAAGATTCACCAGACTGATACTTGGGATGGCAGGAATGACGTATGAGGGGAGATTGGGTCGATTGGGCTTATACTCACGAGTTTAGAAGATTGAGAGGGGATCTCATTGAAACTTATAAAATTCTAGCAGGACTGGACAGACTAGATGCAGGAAGGATGTTCCCGATGGCAGGGGAGCCCAGAACCAGGGCTCACAGTCTAAGGATAAGGGGTAAGCCATTTAGGACTGGGATGAGGAGGAATTTCTTCACCCAGAGAGTGGTGAACCTGTGGAATTCTCTACCACAGAAGGCAGTAGAGGACAATTCATTAAATATATTCAAGAAGGAGTTAGATATATTTCTTAAGGATCAAGGGATATGGGGAGAAAGCAGGGACAGGGTACTGAATTTGGATGATCAGCCATGATCTCATTGAATGGCAGAGCAGGCTCGAGGGGCCGAATGGCCAACTCCTGCTCCTATTTTCTATGTTTCTATGGTTTCTCATTGGCACAGAGAAGTTGGGAGTACGTAATGGGGTTAGAATGCAGGAGTACCAAAGATACTTTACACTCCTTTTTGATGGAGGAAGGAGTACAAACTGAGGAATATTATTTGCCAAGTGGAAGGGCTAAGATTTCTCCCACCCGCAACCCCAGCACTCTGCATCTTCCTGGTAATTGGAACATGCATTGCTTTGTTACAAGTGACTATTGAGGCAGAGACGATAAATGTAATTTAAATGGGCATGGGATAAGTATTTTGAACAAGAAGAATCTAATAGGATCCAGGAAGTGGCATTGGGGTAGATAGATCCCGTTGAAACGCAGCACAAGGGGAAGATTGCTTTCTGTACTGCATTTTAATGATTTTTTTTCTAATACATAACATAAGAAATCGGAGTGGGAGTTGGCCATTTGGCCCCTCGAGCCTGCTCCCCCATTCAATAAGATCATGTCTGATCTTCTACCTCATCTCCACTTTCCTGCACTATCCCCATATCCCTTGATTCCCTTAATATTCAAAAATCTATCGATCTCTGTCTTGAATATACTCAACGACTGAGCCTCCACAGCCCTCTGGGGTAGAGAATTCCAAAGATTCACCACCCTCTGAGTGAAGAAATTTCTCCTCATCTCAGTCCTAAATGGCAGATCCCTTATTCTGAGGTTGCGGTCCCTGGTTCTAGACTCCCCAGCCAGGCAAAACATCCTCCATGCATCTACCCTGTAAGAATTTTGTATGTTTCAATGAGATCACCTCTCATTCTTCTAAATGCCAGAGACTATAGGCCTGGTCTATGCTATCTGTCATAGGACAATCCCCCCCCCATCCCAGGAACCAGTCTGGTGAACCTTCGTTGCACTCCCTCTATGGCAAGTATATCCTTCCTTAGGTAAGGAGACCAAAACTGTACACAATACTCCAGGTGTGGTCTCACCAGGGCCCTATATAATTGCAGTAAGACGTCTTTACTCTTATACTCAAATCCTCTTGTAATTAAGGCCAACATACCATTTGCTTTCCTAATTGCTTGCTGTACCTGCATGTTAACTTTCAGTGATTTGTGTACAAGGACACCCAGGTCCCTCTGAACACCAACATTTCCCAACCTCTCTATTTAAAAAAGTCTACTTTTCTATTTTTCTTACCAAAGTGGATAACTTCACATTTCTCCACATAATATTCCATTTGCCATGTTCTTGCCTACTCACTTAGCTTGCCAATATCCCCTTGAAGCCTCTTTGCATCCTCCTCACAACTTGCATTCCTACCTAACTTTGTATCATTAGCAAACTTGGATAGTGACAGGATCAGACAAAGTCAACATGGATTTGCAAAAGGTAAATCGTGCTTGACTAATCTACTGGAATTTTTTGAGGATGTAACTGGTAGAATAGATAAGGGAGAACCAGTGGATGTGGTGTATCTGGACTTTCAGAAGGCTTTCGATAAGGTCCCGCATAAGAGATTAACGTGTAAAGTTAAGGCACATGGGATTGGGAGCAAGGTACTGACTTGGATAGAGAACTGGTTGGCAGACAGGAAGCAAAGAGTTGGAATAAATGGGTCTTTTTCCGAGTGGCAGGCAGTGACTAGTGGGGTACCGCAGGGATCGGTCCTAGGACCCCAACTATTCACAATATATATTAATGATTTAGGCGAGGGAACTAGATGTAATATCTCCAAGTTTGCCGATGACACAAAGCTGGGTGGGCGTGTGTGCCGTGAGGAGGATGCTGAGAAACTCCAGTATGATTTGGACAGGTTGGGTGATTGGGCAGATGCATAGCAGATGCAGTATAATGTGGATAAATGCGAGGTTATCCACTTTGGTGGCAAAAACAGGGAGGCAGATTATCTGAACGGCAATAGATTGGGAGAAGGGGAAGTGCAACGAGACCTGGGTGTCCTTGTGCACCAGTCGCTGAAGGTAAGCATGCAGGTGCAGCAGGCGGTTAAGAAGGCAAATGGTACGTTGGCCTTCGTAGCGAGAGGATTCGAGTACAGGAGCAAGGATGTCTTGCTGCAGTTGTACAGGGCCTTGGTGAGACGGCACCTTGAGTATTGTGTGCAGTTTTGGTCACCTTATCTGAGGAAGGATGTTCTTGCCATGGAGGGAGTGCAGTGGAGATTCACCAGACTGATACCTGGGATGGCAGGAATGACATGAGGAGAGATTGGGTCGATTGGGCTTCTACTTGCTGGAGTTTAGAAGAATGAGAGGGGATCTCATTGAAACTTATAAAATTCCAACAGGACTAGATGCAGGAAGGATGTTCCCGATGGCAGGGGAGTCCAGAACCAGGGGTCACAGTCTAAGGATAAGGGGTAAGCCATTTAGGACAGAGATGAGGAGGAATTTCTTCACCCAGAGAGTGGTGAACCTGTGGAATTCTCTACCATAGAAGGCAGTTGAGGCCAATTCATTAAATATATTCAAGAAGGAGTTGGATATATTTCTTAAGGCTAAAGGGATCAAGGGATATGGGGAGAAGGCAGGGACAGGGTACTGAGTTTGGATGATCAGCCATGATCTCATTGAATGGCGGAGCAGGCTCAAGGGGCTAAATGGCCTCCTGCTCCTATCTTCGATGTTTCTATGTTACTTTTAGTCCCCTCATCCAAATCATTGATATAGATTGTGAATAGCTGAGGCCCAAGCACTGATCCTTGCAGTACCCCACTAGTTACAGCCTGCCAATCCAAAAATGATTTGTTTATTCCTACTGTTTTCTGTCTGTTAACCAATCCTCAATCCATGCTACTATATTACCCCAATCCTATGAGTCCTAATTTTGTTTAATAACCTCTTGTGTGGCACCTTATCGAATGCCTTCTGAAAATACAAATACACCACATCCACTGGTTTCCCTTATCTATTCTGCTAGTTACAACCTCAAAAGATTCTAACGGATTTGTCAAACATGATTTCCCTTTCATAAACCTGTGTTGACTCTGCCCAATCTATTATTTTCCAAGTGCCCTGTTACTGCATCCTTAATAATAGATTCTAGCATTTTCCCTACTACTGATGTTGGGCTAATTGGTCTGTAGTTCCCTGTTTTCTCTCTCCCTCCTTTCTTAAATAGTGGGGTTACATTTGCTACCTTCCAATCTTTGGAATTTTGGAAGATGACAACCGATGCATCCACTATCTCTCTAGCCACCTCTTTTAAAACCCTAGGATGCGGGCTTTCAGTCCCATTAATTTCTCCAGTATTTTTTTACTAACACTAATTTCTTTCAGTTCCTCATTCTCGCTCGACCCTTGGTTCTCCACTATTTCCGGAAGTTTTTTGCGTCGTCTTCCGTGGAGACAGATGCAAAGTATTTGTTTAATTTCTCTCCCATTTCCTTATTCCCCATTATAATTTCTCCTGTCTCAGCCTGTAAGGGACCCACATTTACTTTCACTAATCTTTTCCTTTTTACATACCTATAGAAGCTTTTACAGTCTGTTTTTATATCTCTCACTAGTTTACTCTCACATTCTATTTTCACTTTCTTTATCAATTTCTTGGTCCTCCTTTGCTGAATTCTAAAAATCCTCCCAATCCTCAGGCTTACTATTTTTGGCAACATTATAAGCCTCTTCCTTTGATCTAATACTATCTTTAACTTGCTAACCACGGTTGGACCATTTTTCCTGAGGGTTTTTTTGTGCCTTAAAGGAATGTATTTTTTGTAAATTATATATTAATTCTTTAAATGCTAGCCATTGCTTGTCTACCGTCATACCATTTAATGTAGTTTCCCAATCTACCTTAGCCAACTTGCCCCTCATACCTATGTAGTTTGCTTTGTTTAGATTAAGACCCTAGTTCCGGATTTAACTACAGAAAACTTTGTGTTATCCGGAGGCTAACTGTCCGGAATGCTCGAGCCACCGGCAAAAATCAGGAGCCGTTTTCGTTATGTTTTTTTTTCTCGTTGCTTTTATCCTCAACAGTCAAGCTCAGCAAGGTCTGTTGAAGCTGTTGCTAAGCTACAGAGACGCTTGGACTGTTTAGAAGCTGTTAGGGTTTGTTGACCAATACGGAGCTCAGAAGCTTCCGTATCTTTCAACATTAGCGCTGGTGTGTCCGGCAGTTTTGAGGGAACGGCAACAGCTCTGTCCCGTCGGTGCCGGATAGCACAAAGTTTCCTGTAAATCACTTTCAAACTCAATCTCATATTATGGTCACTCTTCCCTAAAGGCCCCTTTACTACAAGGTTATTAATTAACCCTTTCTCATTTTCTAAAATAGCCCGATTCTAGTTGGTTCCTCAACATCCTGTCTAGAAAACTATCTTGCATACATTCCATTAATTCGTCCTCCACACTATTACTGCAAATTTGGTTTGCCCTGTCTATATGTAGATTAAAGTCCCCCATGGTTACTGTATTACCCTTGTTACATGTGCCTCTAATGTCCTGATTTTTATACTCTACCCTATGTTACAACTACTGTTTGGGGGCCTATAAACCACTCCCACCAATGTTTTCTGCCCCTTGCTGTTTCTTGGCTCCACCCAAACTGACTCCACTTGATTTTTGGAGCTAAGATCCTTTCTCTCTCGTCTTTATCCCATCCTTTTATTATCAGGGCTACTCCTCCTCCTCTTCCATTTTGCCTATCTCTTCTAAAGGTTAAGTATCCTGGAATATTTAGTTCCCAACCTTGGCCACATTGCAGCCATGTCTCCTTAATGGCTATTAGATCAAACCTATTGATTTCTATTTGCACTATTAATTCATCTATTTTGTTGTGAATGCTTCGCACATTCAGATACAGTGACTTTAGCTTTGACTTATTTCTATTTTTCCCTGATGTCACCTTAGTCACTGATGCCCTATTACCTTTGTTACTCTGCCTGTCCCTTCCTGACCCACTCTGCTTATTTTTACCCAAAACTCTACTCTG
The DNA here is from genome assembly GCF_052327205.1 of Somniosus microcephalus. NCBI lineage: Eukaryota > Metazoa > Chordata > Chondrichthyes > Squaliformes > Somniosidae > Somniosus > Somniosus microcephalus. Next base: position 368,504,094 of record NC_140989.1, on the reverse strand, counting down.
CTCTAGAGCCTTGACATTTCTCTTGCTGCTTTTAAATTTACTCTTTCCTGAATCCTCCCACATCCCCTTCATCATTAGTTTAAAGCCACGTCTTAGTTATTTGGTTCAACAGGACACTGGTCCCAGCCTGGTTTAAGTGGAGCCCGTCCCAACGGAACAGCTCCCTCTTCCCCCAGTACTGGCACCAGTGCCCCATGAACCGAAACCCCTTCCTCCCACACCACTCTTTGAGCCACGCATTTAAACCTCTAATCTGTTTGTCCCTATGCCAATTTGTGCGTGGTTCAGGTAACAATCCAGAGATTATTACTTTTTTTTTTTTGAGGTTCTGCTTTATTCTTTGCAAACCTTGGCCAAAAGTATTGGAGAAAATTTCTGACCCTGTAATTGGGACATTAAATGCACTCATCTGGGTTTAATTTCCCTCTTAATTTCAAGGAATGGAAATTTTAGTTTTCTTAGGAAAAGGAGAAAACGTTTTAAGATGAATACTTGATTCACTGTGGCCTCTTCTGCAGATGATCTTTATTGAGATCATAACAAGAGCACTTGTGTTCCTGCTGTTTTTTTGTATGGGGTTTATAATACCGCCAAGAATAACTTTTTTAACTGTTTTTGGATTAAAAGGTGAAATAGAAGTTAGTTTTCATTAACTAAAATAGCATGCAGTAGTACAAAACTTGGCTGCTAAAAAATCCATGAAGAGTATATGAGAAGCATTGAATTGCAATTTTTTTTCCAGTTAATGGCTTTCTGGATAGTTTGTATCTTACACTATAATCATTTTTCATAGCAAACTAAAAGCAATAGAAATTTCATTGCATTTTAATAAATTGCATTCTCCTTCCCTGTAAAATGAAGGTTACACACAGTTTATCAGCTTGTAACGTGAGCGCCAGCATGTTTTGAAAGTTCTTAATTGCAGCGCAACCTTTTCAATTTGATTATAAACCAATGTGACAGTTTCCTACAGCAATTTGGACTTGTCTTGTGCCAATATTAATGTAGTTTAGCATAGGGGAGACGATGAGCAGGAGTAGAGGTGATTGAGAGTTGAACAAATGCATGGTCAAGGGAAATTTTAAGGCCCTTTTTTACAGCCTGAGAATTGGCAAAAGTTTTGGGATTCGCGCTTTTGTGTACAAGTAAGAAGTAGCTAAGGAGTATGGGATGTACAGGAGGCCAGAGTGTCACAACTGTGTGGGGAATGCACAGTAGAGAGGGATTTGTAGATCAGAATTTTGAATTGGGGGGACAAGTGGATCGCACACAATGATGTATTGCGAAACAGTGTTGTGTGCAATGTTGTTTTATGTAAATCATGGAAAGGTTCTTTTGCACAATTTGAGATTGTAACTGAATTCTTGCAGGGAATGGAGTAAGTGTGGAAGGAGCATTACCAACGGACCAAGATGTGAATCACCCCAAGCCAACAAAACGAGCACGGACCAGCTTCACAGCAGATCAGCTCCAGGTAACTAACTTTCCATTGCCTCCCTCTCTTCCTCTTTCAAGTTTTTAAATCCTTGCTCTGCTTCTCTACCACTGCTTTCTTTATATAATCCTAGAATCTTACAGCACAGAGGAGGCCATTTGGCCCATCGTTCCTTTTGGATTAGCTTTAGTTTTTTATTTTGAAGGGACAGAAGTGTTTGTTTGCTTGCATTGGACCAGATAATTTAGTGGGCATTGATTCAACGATGTGGGACATGGTTTGTATTTGTCCGCAAGGACATTTGTTGAGGCCCCATGGGTGAAGATTTGAGATGGACTGTTCCTGTCCCGTTTGAGAGCGGTTGAGCAGTGCCTGACTCCAACGTGGCCAGTGGAATCGTGGGACGGAGATGAATTGGTGATTTTAGAGGAGCATCTGTTGTCCACTTTGTCAATGAGTTAATGAAAAATCAAATGAACCAGGAAAGGTTGACCATATTGGGCGTCTTTGAAGGGAAGCGCATTGGTGGTGAATAGAACAAATCTGAGTGAATTGGCAACCTGGTTTTGTCTCTAGTATATTTACCAATTTTGCAAACTCCTGAACAATGAAAATGTGAAGGAGCTATATTCTAGAGAACAAGTAACCATGGCGAGGAGTAGGGTGCAACGTGCCGCACAGTATCGTGTAGTTGAGTATCCACCAGCTTAGTGTGTGGTGAGCGAGCCCTGCAACTTGAGCACGGAGTGAAAAGTGAAGGCATTTACTCCCCAGTAGATCCAGCAAGGTTGGTGATTTGGGTTGTTTTGGGTTCTCAGTAAATTGGTTTTCATAGGTTAGTGACTGGTCAGTGGTGATGCCCAAGTTGAGCATCATGTTTCAGGAGTTGATTACTTAAGATGCTAAAAAAAAAAGAAAAGAAAGACTTGCATTTCCATATCGCCTTTCGCGACCACCGGACGTCCCAAAGTGCTTGACAACCAATGAAGTACTTTTTTTATTTGAAGTGTGGTCACTGTTGTAATGTAGGAAACGCGGCAGCCAATTTGTGCTCTGTAAGCTCCCATGAACAGCAATGTGATAATGACCAGATAATCTGTTTATGTTGATTGAGGGATAAATATTGGCCTCAGGACACTGGGGAGAACTCCCCTACTCTTCTCTGAAATAGTGCTGTGGGATCTCTTACGTCCACCTGAGAGAGAGCAGACGGGGCCTCGGTTTAACATCTGAAAGACGGCACCTCCAACAGTGCAGCACTCCCTCAGTACTGCCCTGGAGTGTTGGCTTATATTTTTGTGCTCAAGCCTCAAGTGGGACTTGAACCCACAAACTTCTGACTCTGCAGCGAGAGCGCTGCCAACTGAGCTACGGGCCGACACCATGATGGTGAATTCATGAGCGCCACTATTATTGTTCAAGTGAAAGATGCAGGAGACAGTCTTTGTGCTACTCTGTTGAAGACACCACTTCAGACTGTACGCTGACGCACGTTCCATATTGGTGAGTGAGGTTTCCACGGTGAAAGAGTTACTAGTTTGTGTAGCTGGTATGGGGGGAAAAAAAAAAACAGTGGAGCCTATTCAAGAAAGTAAGTGTGTGTGTCCTTTGAAAGGCAAAATGGGTGTTTCTGAGCTGACGCTGTGGGTTGGGACCAGTAAAGAAGAGAGAGAGCTTCCATTTATAAAGCGTATTTCATGAACTTGGGACGTCCCAAGGCACTTTACAGACTTTAAGTGCAGTCACTGTAATGTAGGGAATGCAGCAGCCAATTTGCGCACAGCAAGCTCAACAGCAATGAAATGATGAGGGATAAATATTGGCCATGACACTGGGGAGAGCTCCCCTGCTCTTCAAAATAGTGGTGTGGGATCTTTTTACACCCACCGAGATAGTATTATTAGGGGGATAGATAGAGTTCTCTGCAGCCAAAAGCGAGAGTCCCGAAGGCTGTGTTGCCTACCCGGTGCCAGGGTTAAGGACATCTCCTCTGGGCTGGAAAGAAACTTGCAGTGGGAGGGGGTGGATCCAGTTGTCGTGGTCCATGTTGGTACAAACAACGTAGATAGGACTAGGAAGCCGGTTCTGTTAAAGGAGTATGAACAGCTAGGGGTCAAATTAAAAAACAGAACCTCAAGGGTAATAATCTCTGGATTATTACCTGAGCCACGAGCGAATTTGGCTAGGACAAATAAAATTAGAGAGTTAAATGCGTGGCTCAAAGACTGGTGTGGGAGAAATGGGTTTTGCTTCCTGGGACACTGGCACCAGTATTAGGGCAGGAGGGAGCTGTTCCGTTGGGACGGGCTTCACTTGGCCAGGGCTGGGACTAGAGTCCTGGCGGATCATATAACTAGGGCTGTAGAGCGGGCTTTAAACTAACTAGTGGGGGGGAGGTTCCTAGAGAGCAAATAATAAAAATGACAACAGAGAAGGTCATAGACTTAGGTAGCAGTGGGGAAATTAAAAACCAGAGCGTGTCAGGAAGGGGCAGAAGGTATGGAGTAAAAGGTAAAGTAATAAAAAGGGCAAAAGCAGGAACTAAGTGTCACAAAACATATTTGAAAGTTCTCGATCTGAATGCACGTAGCATTCGTAACAAAATAGACGAGTTAATGGCACAAATAACTACATATGGGTATGATCTTGTGGCCATTACAGAACCATGGCTGCAGGGTGACAATGCCTGGGAATTAAACATACCAGGTTACTTAACGATCAGGAAGGACAGGCAGGCAGGAAGGGAGGGGAGGTGGGGTGGCTATGTTAATAAAGGAAGGAATCACTGTAATACAGAGAAATTATATTGGGTCAAAAGATCAGGATAATGAAACCGTTTGGGTGGAGGTAAGGAATAATAAGGGGGGAAAAAAACACTAGTGGGCGTAATCTATAGGCCTCTGAACAGTTGCAACTATGTTGGACGGAGTATCAATCAGGAAATAGTTAAGGCTTGTAATAAGGGAACATCTATAATTATGGGGGATTTTAACTATCATATTAATTGGACAAATCAAATTGGGCAGGCTGCCTTGAGGATGAGTTCATTGAGTGTATTAGGGATGGGTTTCTTGAGCAGTAACCGACCAGGGGGCAAGCAACCTTAGATCTGGTCCTGTGTAATGAGACAGGATTAATTAAAAATGTCCTAGTAAAGGATCCCCTTGGAATGAGTGACCATAACATGGTTGAATTCCATATTCAATTAGAGGGTGAGAAGGTTGGATCTCAAACAAGCGTGCTAAGCTTGAATAAAGGAGACTATGAAGGTATGAGAGCGGAATTGAGTAGAGTGGATTGGGAAAATAGATTAAAGGGTAAGACGATACATGGTCAGTGGTGTACATTCAAGGAGTTATTTTACAACTTCCAAAAAATATATATTCCACTGAGAAGAAAAGGGTGTAAAAGAAAAGACAGCCATCTGTGGCTAAGTAAAGAAATTAAGGATAGTATTCAACTAAAAACAAGGGCATATAAGGTAGCCAAATCTAGTGGGAGGATAGAGGATTGGGAAAACTTTAAAAGACAGCAAAAAATAACAACAAGATTGATTAAGAAAGGGAAGATAGATTATGAAGGTAAATTAGCAAAAAATATAAAAACCGATACTGTAGTAAGAGTTTTTATAGTTATATAAAAAGAAAAAGGGTGGCTAAAGTAAATGTTGGTCCCTTAGAGGATGAGACCGGGAAATTAATGGTGGGAAATATGGAGATGGCAAAAACACTATGAATATTTTGTATCAGTCTTTACAGTAGAGGACACTAAGAATATCCCAACACTGGACAAACAGGGGGCTATGGGGGGGGAGGAGCCAAACACGATCAAAATCACTAAGGAAGTGGTACTCGGTAAAATAATGGGACTCAAGGTGGATAAATCACCTGGACCTGATGGCTTACATCCTAGGGTCTTGAGGGAAGTGGCGGTAGGGATTGTGGATGCATTGGTAATTTTCCAAAACTCCCTGGACTCAGCAAAGGTCCCGGCAGACTGGAAAACTGCTAATGTAACACCCTTATTTAAAAAGGGCAGTAGACAGAAGGCTGGAAACTATAGACCGGTTAGCCTAACATCTGTGGTAGGTAAAATTTTGGAGTCCATTATTAAGGAGACAGTAACAGGACATTTGGATAATCATTTAATAGGACAAAGTCAGCATGGTTTTATGAAGGGGAAGTCATGTTTGACAAATTTGCTGGAGTTCTTTGAGGAAGTAACGTATAGGGTGGATAAAGGGGAACCAGTGGACGTAGTGTATTTAGACTTCCAAAAGGCATTTGACAAGGTGCCACACAAAAGATTATTGCTTAAGATAAAAAATCATGGGATTGGGGGTAATATTCTGGCATGGATAGAGGATTGGCTATCTAACAGAAGGCAGAGAGTTGGGATAAATGGTTCATTCTCAGACTGGCTATCAGCAACTAGTGGTGTTCCGCAGGGGTCAGTGCTGGGTCCCCAACTCTTCACAATCTATATTAACGATTTGAAGGAGGGAACCGAGTGTAACATATCAAAGTTTGCAGATGATACTAAGATGGGAGGGAAAGTAGTGAGGAGGACATTAAAAAAAACCTGCAAGGGGACATCGACAGGCTAAGTAAGTGGGCAGAGATTTGGCAGATGGAATACAATACTGGAAAGTGTGAGGTTATGCACTTTGGCAGGAAAAATCGTAGAGCAAGTTATTATCTTAATGGCAAGAAACTGGAAAGTACTGAAGTACAAAGGGATCTGGGGGTCCTGGTGCACGAAACTCAAAAGGTTAGTATGCAGGTGCAGCAAGTGATTAAGAAGGCCAATGGAATGTTGGCTTTCATTGCTAGGGGGATAGAATATAAAAATAGGGAGGTATTGCTTCAGTTGTACAAGGTATTGGTGAGACCGCACCTTGAATACTGCATACAGTTTTGGTGTCCATACTTACGAAAAGACATACTTGCTCTCGAGTCAGTACAAAGAAGGTTCACTCGGTTAATCCCGGTGATGAGGGGATGGACATATGAGGAGAGGTTGAGTAGATTGGGACTCTACTCATTGGAGTTCAGAAGAATGAGAGGTGATCTTATTGAAACATATAAGATTGTGAAGGGGTTGGATCGGGTGGATGCGGGGAGGATATTCCCGATGATGGGTGAAACTAGAACTAGGGGGCATAGTCTTAGAATAAGGGGCTGCTCTTTCAAAACTGAGATGAGGAGGAACTACTTCACTCAGAGGGTGGTAGGTCCATGGAATATGCTGCCCCAAAAAGCTGTAGAAGCTACATCATTACATAAATTTAAAACAGAAATAGACAGTTTCCTAGAAGTAAAGGGAATTAAGGGTTACGGGGAGCAGGCAGGAATTTGGACACGAGTCTAGGTTCGGATCGGACATGGCCCTGTGGGTATTGGAGCGGGCCCAGGGGCCGTGTAGCCTGATCCTGCTCCTATTTCGTGTGTCTAATTCTGTTAGATTCAGGAGATGGTTCTGTGATAGTGGATTGGCGGTTAGGATCAGATCAGCCATGATCTTATTAAATGGCGGAGCAGGCTCGAGGGGCCGATTGGCCTACTCCTGCTCCTATTTCTTATGTTCTTATGTTCTGTCCAAAGACGACCCCTCCAGCAGTGCAGCACTCACTCGATAGGCTAGTAGGGGGAAGACCACGCATCCAGTTTAAAAACTGACTTGAGGAGCAAGACCCTAATTGCTTTGGCCTTCAGGGAGGAGGTGATGATGCCAGAGGGGGGGGGGGGGGTGGGGGCGTGGGGCAAGAAAGGAACAAGGATTAATCTCAACAGAAACATAATTGTTAAAATAATGGGATTGAAGCAGGACAGAGCTCCAGACACAGTTGTATATTTTTTTTTAAGGTGGATTTTAAAAACAATAAATGGGCAAGGAAATTGGGGATTTATTTTTCTACTTGTTCTTTGGATCTGGGTGTCACTGGCAAGGCCAGCATTTATTGTCCATCCTTGGTTGCCCTGAGTTTGATATGACTGACTGACTGGCTTGCTCGGCCACTCGGAGAATTGGTGTGCTGTTACGAAACCGGTCATGTCCAACTCCGTGCAGTTCTAAGACTCTTGATTGAGGTGGTAGCTAGAGGATCCTTTTCTGTCATGTACCTGGATTTTCAGAAAGCCATTAAGCTTCTGTGGAAGAAATTGCACACTGGAGCTAAACGCATGGTTAGGAATCTAGTTGGGAGGCACAAGACAAGTGAGTTAGATAAAAGGGACGTTCTGTAGATTGGTGGACCGTGAGATGGTGTCCCAAGGATTAATTAGTGATTAGTGACATTTGATCTCGAGGGGCGGCGGGTATATCTAAGTGATACTGAACTAATATATGGACTGATCTCCTCCATATGATAAAAATAAGAGGCACTGGAGAAGGTGCAAAAAAGATTCACAAGTATGACGAGAAGGCTGAGGTGAGGGCTGACCTAATAAAGGCCTAAAATTATGAAGGGTTTGATGGGGTAGATGTTTCCACTTGTGAGGAGAGAACAAAACTAGGGGCCATAAATGTAAGATAGTCACTAAAGTCGAATGGGGAATTCAGGAGAAACTTCATTACTCAGAATGGTTAACTCGCTACCATGTGGAGTGGTTGAGGTAAATCAATTTAAGAGGAAGCTAGGTAAGTACCTGAGGGAGGAATGGATAGGTTATGTTGGGGTGAGAGGAAGAGGAAGGAGGGGGACTCGTATGGAGCATAAATGCTGGCATGGACCAGCTGGAACGAATGGCCTGTTCCTGTGCTGAACATCCTGTGTAATTGTGAAAGAGCAAAATAATTAAGCGGGCAGACTCACTGCCAGATGCAGGTGAACACGTGAAGTGTACATTTTGTACTCCTTCCTAATTCTAATGTCCAATCGGGATACACTAACCGGTGGGGTAGATATGACACTCAAAACCTGTTTTGGACCAGCAAGGTAATCGAGCCCTGATGGAATGTGAGAGGCTTATCACAAGAGGCACTTGATATAAAAGTGGTATTGCCATTATACAGGGCACTGGTCAAACCCCTCTCTCTATTATGTTTAGTTTTATTGTATCGGCACCCTATTCTTGGGAGAAAGTGGAAATTCATCACTATGCATAGAATAAAAGGACTGAACTGTGGTGAGACTGACGGAGGGGGGGGGGGAAAACTGGGTTGCGTTCCCGGAGATTAAAGGGTGATCTGATCAGGGGCTTGGCCAGGTACATTACCCCTGCTGGTAGGAGAATCCCCAACCAAGGGGACAGAATCTTGTGAGCTAAGCCAGTAAAAAATGAATCTGGAATATTTGTTTTGTACAGAGTGGAGGATGTGCTACGAATTGCCCAGAAGCCTATCGATGCTCTGTGAACTCTGACCACTAGTGCATCATTGCCAGCTGTGCCTTCAGCTGTCTAGGCCCTAAAATCTGGAATTCCCTCCCTAAGCCTTTGCTTTTTTTCTAAGATGCTCCTTAAAACCTACCTCTTGCCAAGCTTTTGGTCACCTGTTCTAATACCACCTCCTTTGAAACATAGAAACAGGCCATTCGGCCCCTCGAGCCTGCTCCGCCATTCAATGCGATCATGGCTGATCATCCAGATTCAGTACCCTGTCCCTGCCTTCTCCCCATATCCCTTGATCCCTTTAGCCTTAAGAAATACATCTAACTCCTTCTTGAATATATTTAATTAATTGGCCTCAACTGCTTTCTGTGGTAGAGAATTCCATAGGTTCACCACTCTCTGGGTGAAGAAATTCCTCCTCATCTCTGTCCTAAATGGCTTACCCCTTATCCTTAGACTGTGACCCCTGCCTCAGTTTCTATTATTGTTTGGTGATTGCTCCTGTGAAGTGCCTTGGGATGTTTCACTATGTTAAAGGCGCTGTATAAGTGGAAGTTGAGATAACTGGAGATTTCATTTTAAAAGCTCTGGGAATTGGGATTAAAAGGAGATAGGGCTTCTATGTCTAATTATAATGGAGCAGGCTCCATGTTTCAGATGAGACGTTCAACCGCGGCCCTGCCTGCCCCCCTCGGGTGAACGTGAAAGATCCAATGGCACTATATTTTGAAGAAGAGCAGATGAGAACCCCCCCCCCCCCCACTCCAATGTCCTGGCCAATACTCAACCCTCAACCAACGGGTCATTCACCAGATTCACCAGACTGATACCTGGGATGGCAGGAATGACTTATGAGGGGAGATTGGGTCAATTGGGCTTATACTTGCTGGAATTTAGAAGAATGAGAGGGGATCTCATTGAAACTTATAAAATTCTAACAGGACTAGACAGACTAGATGCAGGAAGGATGTTCCCGATGGCCCGGGAGTCCAGAACCAGGGGTCACAGTCTAAGGATAAGGGGTAAGTCATTTAGGACCAAGATGAGGAATTTCTTCACCCAGAGAGTGGTGAACCTGTGGAATTCTCTACCACAGAAGGCAGTGGAGGCCAATTCATTAAATATATTCAAGAAGGAGTTTGAGATATTTCTTAAGGCTAAAGGGATATGGGGAGAAAGCAGGGACAGGGTACTGAGTTTGGACGATCAGCCATGATCTCATTGAATGGCAGAGCAGGCTCGAGGGGCTAAATGGGAGCTTGCTGTGTGCAAATTGGCTGCTGCATTTCATACATTACAACAGTGATTGCACTTAAAATAATTAAGTGCTTTGGGGCGTCTTGCGGCCGTGAATGATGCTATATAAATGCAAGATCTCTATGAAGCTGGACGCCTACTGATGCAAATTAAAAGCTAAATTCATGTGTAACATTTTTTAAGTTTGGGAGGGAAATATTACATTGGCACAAGCGGGATCTTCTTGGACTGAAGACTCTACTTTGCCAAATAGATTTAAAATTGGGCAGCTATGCAATGTTAATTACTAGGAAACTTGTCTAACAACATGCAATTAATTTTGTGTTTCAGATAATGCAAGCACAGTTTTCGCAAGACAACAATCCAGATGCACAAACACTCCAGAAACTTGCAGACAGAACTGGTTTAAGCAGACGTGTTATACAGGTGAGACCATTTCGAAGATTACTTGTTCAGTTCAGAATGATCTCATGCCAGATGGTCAGAGTAGCCAGTTTTCAACTAAGCTGGACCTTCACTGGATTCCCTGATACCCACACGTGAGTTTGATTGACTTAGCGCCCCCCCCCCCCCCCCCCCCCCCCCCAGTGCCAGCTGTAGGTCAGTGGGTAGCATTTTCTCATCTGAGCCAGAAGGTCGTAGGTTCGAGTCCCACTCCGGGGACTTGAGCACGTAATTCAGGCTGACACTCCAGTGCAGTGCTGAGGAGTGCTGCATTGTCGGTGGTACTGTCTCTTTTTGATGAGATATTAAACCGAGGCCCCGTCTGCTCTCTCTGATGAATGTAAAAGATTCCATGGTAGTATTTTGAAGAGCAGTAGAGTTCTCCCTGGGGCCAATATTTATCCCTCAACCAACATCACTAAAATCAGATTATCTGGTCATTATCACATTGCTGTTTGTGGGAGCTTGCTGTACACACATTGGCTGCTGTTTTCTACATTGCAACATTGATTATATTACTTAATTGGCTGTGCAACACTTGGGGACTTCAAGGTTGTGAAAGGTGCTATATAAATCATAGAATTGTTACAGCATATAGAAGGCCATTCGACCCATTGTGCCCATGCCAGCTGTCCAGGAGCATTTCAGTTAGTCCCCCCCCCCTTTCCCTGCAGATGTTTTTCTTTCAAGTACTTATCCAATTCCCTTTTGAAAGCTGCGATTGAGTCTACCTCCACCACCCTTTCAGGCAGTGCACTCCAGATCCTAACCACTCGCTGCATAAAAAAGTTTTTCCTCATGTCGCCTTTGGATTTTCTGCCAATCACCTTAAATCTGTGTCCTCTGGTTCTCCACCCTTCTGCCAATGGGAACAGTTTCTCTCTATCTACTCTGTCTAGACCCCTCATGATTTTGAACACCTCTATCAAATCTCTTCTCAACCTTCTCTGCTCCAAGGAGAACAACCCCAGCTTCTCCAGTCTATCCAGGTAACTGAAGTCCCTCATTCCAGGAATCATTCTTGTAAATCTTTTCTGCACCCTCTCTAAAACCTTCACATCCTTCCTAAAGTGTGGTGCCCAGAATTGGACACAATGCTCCAGTTGTGGCCGAACCAATGTTTTATACAGGTTCATCATAATTTCCACACTTTTGTACTCTCTCCCTCTATTTATGAAGCTCAGGATCCCGTGTGTTTTTAACCGCTTTCTCAACCTGCCCTGCCATCTTCCAACGATTTGTGCACATATACCCCCAGGTCTCTCTGTTCATGCACCCACTTTATAATTGTACCCTTTAGTTTATATTGCATCTCCTCGATCTTCCCACCAAACTGTATCACTTTGCATTTTTCTGCGTTAAACTTCATCTGTCACGTGTCTGCCCATTCCACCAGCCTGTCTATGTCCACTTGAAGTCTATCGCTATATTTCTGAGTTTTGTGTCATCTGCAAATTTTGAAATTGTGCCCTGTACACTCAAATCCAAATCATTAATGTATATCAAGAAAAGCAGCGGTCCTAGTACCGACCACTGGGGAACACCACTGTATACCCTCCTCCAGTCCGAAAAACAACCGTTCACAACTACTGTTTCCTGTCATTTAGCCAATTTTGTATCCATGCTGCCACTGTCCCTTTTATTCCATGGGCTTCAACTTTGCTGGTAACCTATTATGTGGCACTTTGTCGAACGCCTTTTGGAAACCCATGTACGCTATGTCAACCGCATTGCCCTCATCAACCTTCTGTTACCTCATCAAAAAACTCGATCAAGTTGGTTAAACACGACTTGCCTTTAACAAATCCGTGGTGACTTCCTTTAATTAATCCACACTTGTCCAAGTGACTTTAATTTTGTCCCAGATTATTGTTTCTAAAAGCTTCCCCACTACCGAGGTTAAACTGACTGGCCTGTAGTTGCTGGGTTTATCCTTACACCCTTTTTTGTGAACAATGGTGTAACATTTGCAATTCTCCAGCCCTCTGGATCCACCCCCATATCTGAGGAGGATTGGAAGATTATGGCCCGTACCTCTGCAATTCCACCTTTACTTCCCTCAGCGTCCTAGGATGCATCCCATCCAGTCCTGGTGGCTTATTTAAGTACAGCCAGGCTTTCTAGTACCTCTATCAATTTTTATCGCATCCAATATCTCAACTACCTCTTTCACTGACTTTGGCAGCATCATCTTTGGCAAAGACAGATGCAAAGTACTCATTTAGTACCTCAGCCATACCCTCTGCCTCCAAGTGTCGGTCTCCTTTTTGGTCCATAATCAGCCCCACCTCTCCTCTCTTGCTACCTGTTTACTATTTACAGGAAACTCTCGTTTAAACGGCACCTAAATATCCGGAATTCTCTTAACTGGCAAAATTCATACACCGAAAACAACACTTCAATAACCGGCAATGTTGCTGAGTCCGAGTCTCCCGCAGTGGCCGAGTTAGTCAGTGGGGGTAGTTCTCCAAACTGCCACTACTCGGCTTCTTGGCACTGTCGGAAGTCCGAACCCCTCAATAACAGGAGTCTGACTCTTTGTTTAAAAATAGCCTCGGAGATAACCCTCTCTGTCACCCGGAATTTTTAATCAACCGGCACCATCCCGGTCCCGTCGGTGCCGGATACCAGAGTTTCCTGTATATGCCTATAGAAGACTTTTGGATTCCTTTTTGTTAGCTGCCAGTCTATTCTCATACCCTTTCTTTGTCACGCTTATTTCCTTTTTCACTTCCCCTCTGAACTTTCTGTATTCTCAACCTAACATCTGTCATACACCCCTTTTTTCTGCTTTTATCTTACTTTCCTATCTCCTTTGTCATCCAGGGAGCTCTGGCTTTGGTTGCCCTACCTTTTATTGACTTGGATAGAGAACTGGTTTGCAGACAGAAAGCAAAGAGTTGGAATAAACGGGTCTTTTTCCGAGTGGCAGGCAGTGACTAGTGGGATACCGCAGGGATCGGTCCTTGGACCCCAGCTATTCACAATCTATATTAATGATCTAGACAAGGGAACTAGATGTAATATCTCCAAATTTGCAGACGACACAAAGCTGGGTGGGCGTGTGTGCTGTGAGGAGGATGCCGAGAAACGCCAGGATGACTTGGACAGGTTGGGTGATTGGGCAGCAGCACGGCAGATGCAGTATAACGTGGATAAATGTGAGGTTATCCACTTTGGTGGCAAAAACAGGAAGGCAGATTATTATCTGAATGGCAATAGATTGGGAGAAGGGGAAGTGCAACGAGACCTGGGTGTCCTTGTGCACCAGTTGCTGAAGGTAAGCATGCAGGTGCAGCAGGCAGTTAAGGCAAATGGTAAGTTGGCCTTCGTAGCGAGAGGGTTCGAGTACAGGAACAAGGATGTCTTGCTGCAGTTGTACAGGGCCTTGGTGAGACCACACCTTGAGTATTGTGTGCAGTTTTGGTCGCCCTATCTGAGGAAGGATGTTCTTGCCATGGAAGGAGTTCAGCGAAGATTCACCAGGCTGATACCTGTGATGACAGGAATGATGTAGGAGGAGAGATTGTGTCGATTGGGCTTATACTCGCTGGAGTTTAGAAGAATGAGAGGGGATCTCATTGAAACTTATAAAATTCTGACAGGACTGGACAGACTAGATGCAGGAAGGATGTTCCCGATGGTCGGGGAGTCCAGAACCAGGGGTCACAGTCTAAGGATAAGGGGTAAGCCATTTAGGACAGAGATGAGGAGGAATTTCTTCACCCAGAGAGTGGTGAACCTGTGGAATTCTCTACCACAGAAGGCAGTAGAGGCCAATTCATTAAATATATTCAAGGAGGAGTTGGATATATTTCTTAAGGCTAAAGGGATCAAGGGATATGGGGAGAAAGCCGGGACCAGGTACTGAATTTGAATGATCAGCCATGATTGCATTGTATGGCGGAGCAGGCTCGAGGGGCTGAATGGCCTCCTGCTCCTATCTTCTATGTTTCTATGTTTTCCCCCTTGTGGGAATGTACCTCGACTGTATCCGAACCATTTCCTCTTTAAAGGCAGCCCATTGTTCAGTTAGTTTTGCCTGCCAATCTTTGATTCCAATTTACCTGGGCCAGGTCTGTTCTCAACCCACTGAAATTGGTCCTCCTCCAATTAAGTATTTTGACTCTAGATTGCTCTGTCCTTTTCCATAGCTAACCTAAACCTTATGATACTATGATCGCTGTTCCCTAAATGGTCCCCTACTAAAACTTGATCCACCTCATTCCCCAGGACCAGATGCAGCAATGCCTCCTTCCTCATTGGGCCAGAAACTTACTTATCAAGAAAGTTCTCCTGAACACACTTCAGAAATTCTTCCTCTTCTCTACCCTTTACGCTATTACTAACCCAGTCTATATTAGGATAATTGAAGTCTCCCATTATCACGACTCTATAGTTCTTGCACCTCCTCATAAATTCCCTGCAAATTTACTCCTTTATATCCTTCCCACTAGTTGGTGGCCTATAGAATACACCTAGTAGTGGAATGGCATCTCTATTGTTTCTGGACTCAAACCAAATAAATGCTGTCCCTGACCCCTCCAGGACATACTCTCTCACCAGCACTGTAATATTCTCCTTAATCAATACTGCCACCCCACCTCCTTTCTTTCCTTCCCTATCTTTCCTGAACACCGTATATCCAGGAATATTTAGTACCCAATCCTGCCCTTTTTTGAGACGGGTCTCTGTTATCGCCATGACATCATATTCCTATGTGACTATTTGCGCCTGCAGCTCATCAACCTTATTAACCACGCTTCGTGCATTCACACACGTTCTGTAAACCGGTCTTAGACCTTGGATAAATGCAAGTTCTTAAACCTCCCCTCCCCCACCCCGATCAATATTTTGGTCGCCCTTCCTAAATTTCTTTTGTTTTTCCCATTTTTCTTTCCCCGTGCACCTCTGTGAAGCACCTTGATGCTTTTCTGTCAGAAGTGCTATATAAGTGACAGTAGTCGTGCTTTATATACACACCTAGCAATGTGTTCAGCTAACAACTGAGGGATTTGGTGACCTTATCTGCAAATGTGTTGGGTTTGCTTCTTGCTGGTTACGATCTCCTCTGAATCGCTCTGACTAATAGCTCTCCATGTACTGTGCTCGCTGACCTATGTTGGCTTCTGGTCCAGCATTTTTAAAATTCTCATTTTGTTTTCAAATGCTCGTCTCTCCTCTATCTCTCTAACCTCCCTTTGCGATCTCTGCGCTCCTCCAATTCTGGCCTCTTGCACATCCCTGATTTTAATCGCTCCACCATTGGCGGCCGTGCCTTCAGCTGCCTGGGCCCTAAGCTCTGGAATTCCCTCCCTAAACCTCTCCGCCTCTCTCTCCTCCTTTAAGACGCTCCTTAAAATCTCCCTCTTTGACCCAGCTTTTGGTCGCCTGCCCTAATATCTCCTCATGTGGCTCGGTGTCAAATTTTGTCTGATTTACGCTCCTGTGAAGTGACTTGGGACATTTTACTATGTTAAAGGTGCTATATAAATGCAAGTTGTTGAATGAATTAATAGGTGGCTTGCACTGGGATAGTAGCATTACAACATCCAGCACGAGGAACCTTGTGCCCCCTACTTGTAATTTCTCATCTGAAATCAGTGCAACTTCACTCTCGCTACAATTACTTTGCATTACCCCCCTGACACATGGTGAAATGAAGGTTTTTGATACAGTACAGGGGGAGAAACTGTTTCCACTGGCAGTAGGGTTGGTAAACAAAGGGCACATTTTAAGATTTTTAGCTAAAGTACCAGACTGGAGATGAGCATTTTTTTTTTTTTTAATGTTTTTTACGCAGCGAGTTGTTGTGATCTGGAATGCGCTGCCTGAAAGGGCGGTGGAAGCAGATTCAATAGTAACTTTCAAAAGGGAATTGGAGAAATACTAAATTTTGAAGCGGTATGGGGGAAGGAGCAGGGGCGTGGGACTAATTGGAGAGCGCTTTTCAAAGAGCCGGCACGATGGGCCGAATGGCCTCCTTCACTGCAAGATTAATTGATGTCTAACAGTGTGTTTTTGTTTGATTCTAGCCAGTCCTGAAGTGACTCGATTGTGATATCTCTAGTGTAGTTTTGCAAGCACTATATATTGTTTTCTAAATTGGCAAAATGATGTTTACAGGTTTGGTTTCAGAACTGTAGAGCGCGTCATAAAAAGCACGTGAGTCCGAATCACCTGTCGACTACCCCCGAGACGTCGGCACAACGGGCACGAGTCTCATCACCAATGCTAGATGAAATAACCTACTCTGCGTATGTAGCACCGGATGGACAGATGTTGACTGCCTTACACACCTACATGGAAAGTAAGTTCACCAAGTAATGGAGTGTGATTAGACTTGGCTCTGCTTTACCAGTGTTTTAGGGCCTAGTGTTGGCCGTGGCTCAGTGGGTAGTGATGGGGCTCTTGCCTGAGTCAGATGGTCGTGGGTTCAAGTCCCGCTCCAGAGACTTGAGCTCATAATCCAACCTGACACTTGTAATGTGGAGCAGAGGGTGCGCCGCACTGTCGGGGGAGGGAGGGTGGTGGTACAGGGTGCGCTGTGGGGGAGGGGCAGCGGTACAGAGGGTGCGCCATGTGGGGGGGCAGTACAGAGGGTGCGCCATGTGGGGGGGCGGTGGTACAGAGGGTGCGCCATGTGGGGGGGCGGCGGTACGGAGGGTGCACTGTGGGGGAGGGGCGGTACGGAGGGTGCGCTGTGGGGGGGGCGGTACGGAGGGTGCGCTGTGGGGGGGCGGTACGGAGGGTGCGCTGTGGGGGGGGGCGGTACGGAGCGTGCGCTGTGGGGGGGGGCGGTACGGAGGGTGCGCTGTGGGGGGGGGCGGTACGGAGGGTGCGCTGTGGGGGGGGGCGGTACGGAGCGTGCGCTGTGGGGGGGGCGGTACGGAGGGTGCGCTGTAGGGGAGGGGCGGTACAGAGGATGCGCCGTGGGGGAGTGGCGGTACGGAGGGTGCGCTGTGGGGGAGGGGCAGCACTGGGGATGTGCTGTCTGCACTAATTTGACTGTCCTGGCCAAGTTTATCCTTTAACCACCATCATTAAAAATGGCCATTATCACATTGTTTGTGGGAGCTTGCTGTGTGAAAATTGGCTGCTGTTTCCTACATTGCAACGCTGACTACACTTGGGGGAAAAAGTGCTTAATTGGCTGTAAAGGGTTTTGGGACATCCTAAGGTTGTGTAAGGTGCCATATGAATGCAAGTTCTCTTTCAAGTGTCCCAACAAATCTTGTTCTTGAAACCAGAATATTTTTGTGGGAGAAATGGTATACCAGAGTTCTTCATTTTGTCCAGCTTTCAATGCTTGCAAGTTACCAGGTATGGTCGGGTAGTGGTTATGTTATAGTACTAATAATAATAGAGGCTGTGAATTCAAATCTTGCCACAGCAGTTTGAGAATTTGAATTTGGGCTTTAATTAGAAGAAAGCTGGTATCTGTAGAAATATCCATGAAACTGTTGATCACCAATGTCCATTAGCGAGGGAAATATGTTCTTTCCCATTCCTATGTGACTTCAGTCCCGCACCAATGTGGTTGACTTTTAACTGTCCTCTGATATGGCCCAGCAAACCACTGAATTGTACCAAAATTGCTACCAGCAGTTCACAAAAGCCCACCACCAACTTCTCTGAGCAACTAGGAATGGGCAATAAATGCTGGCCTTGCTAACTATACTCATGTGGTGAAGGTGCTCCCATTGGGTAGGGAGTTCCAGGATTTTGATCCAGCGATGATTAAGGGACGACCGATGTACGTCCAAGTCAGGGTGGTGTGAGACTTGGAGGGGAACTTGTCCTTCTAGGTGTTCAAGGTCGCAGTTTTGGGAGGTGCAGTCAAAGAAGCCTTGGCGAGTTGTTGCACTGCATCCTTGTAGATGGTACACACTGCTGCCACGGTGCGCCGGTGGAGGAGGAGGAAGTAGATGTCTAAAAGGTGTTCAGTAACGAGTTAAGCGCATCCCACGTCTGACTCGTCTTTTTTTTGAAGGTATTGGGCAAGGTGGCCAGTGTACTTTGTTTTAAGTGAGAGAGAAAGAGGTCTTTTATAGATTGGAGGATATGATTGAACTCCTTTTGAGAGTTTGTGCTTCATGACCATACTCCTCCCAAGGATCTTAATGTATTCTACCATAAATTTAACAATCTGTATTTCTATAGCTCATTTGACTTAGTAAAACATCCCAAGGCGCTTCACTGCCAAAGAAATATTTCATAGAAACATAGAAGATAGGAGCAGGAGTAGGCCATTCGGCCCCTTGAGCCTGTTCCACCATTTAATGAGATCATGGCTGATCATCCAAATTCAGTACCCGGTCCCTGCCTTCTCCCCATATCCCTTGATCCCTTTAGCCTTAAGAAATATATCTAACTCCTTCTTGAATATATTTAATGAATTGGCCTCAACTGCCTTCTGTGGTAGAGAATTCCACAGGTTCACCACTCTCTCTGGGTGAAGAAATTCCTCCTCATCTCTGTCCTAAATTGCTTACCCCTTATCCTTAGACTGTGACCCCTGGTTCTGGACTCCCCTGCCATCGGGAACATCCTTCCTGCATCTAGTCTGTCTAGTCCTGTTGGAATGTTATAAGTTTCAATGAGATCCCCTCTCATTCTCCTAAACTCCAGCGCGTATAAGCCCAATCTCTCCATGGCAAGAACATCCTTCCTCCGATAAGGCAACCAAAACTGCACACAATACTCAAGATGTGGTCTCACCAAGCCATGCGAGGAGATAGAAGGGCAGGTGTCAAGTAGGTTTTAAGAGAGTCTTAAAGGAGGAAAGAGAGGTTTAGGGAGGGAATGCCAGAGCTTGGGGCCCAGGCAGCTGAAGGCACGGCCACCAACGGTGGAGCAGTTTAAAATCAGGGATGCACAAGAAGCCAAAATTGGAGGAGCCCAGAGATCTGAGAGGGTTGTGGGGCTGGAGGAGATTAGTGAGATGGGGAGGGGGAAGAGGCCATGGAGGGATTTGAAAACCAGGATGAGAATTTTTAAATCGAGGTGTTTCTTAACTTGCCTTAATTGGGAGCCAATGTAGGTCAGCGAGCACCAGGGTGATGGGTGAACGGGACTTGGTGCGAGTTTGGACACTGGCAGCAGTTTTGGATGGCTTCAAGTTTAGAGGGTGAAAGATGGAAAGCTGGCTAGGAGTGTGTTGGAATAGTCCGGTCTAGAGATAACAAAGGCATGGATGAGTGTTTCAGCAGCGGATGAGCTGAGGCAGGGGTGGAGATGGGTGATGTTGGAGGTGGAAATAGGTGGTCTTGAAGGCCCAGATATATGGTCGGAAGCGCCTCCCTGCGTCAACTATGACACCAACCCTAGTTTATCTGATTAGAGTGTATTGGAAGATTTTAGTGTATTTCAGTCCCCTCAATGTTACTTCGTTGTAACTGGAAATGGTGCGAGTTAATTAGTCTATTACGGAGTTGGTTTATCTTGGGTGTGCTTCAACATTCTTGAATGGGTGTGGTATTGCCAATAATTATAATACGGCTTCATCTCTTACAAAACATGAATAATTCTTGTAACAGACAATTTGGCTTATAAAAATAATAAGGGCTGAAAGGAGGAGTGTGCAAAAAAAAAAAAACAAAAAAAAAAGTTTCATAACCTCTCAAGGTTTTTGTTAAAACTCTGGTCATGTGTGCGAATTCTGAGGATTAAATGTTTTGTTTTCTTGTTGTGATTCCTAGCGAGCTCCTGTCCTCGCACAAGGGAGTAGGCTATCCAGCCCTTTGTGTTCTGCCATTCAATTAGATCGACGGGACAGGCTTGAGGGGCTGAGTGGCCGACTCCTGTGGCAGGTTGAGACATGATGCAATTGGAATGTAGCGAAATATTTTGCTTCCCAAACTACAGGTCTGGTGAGTTGTGGTTTGGGAATTGCCAGTAAGTGTTGCAAAACCAGCATTATGTTGCAAGCTTTCTTGTCAAGTGAAAGAAAATACTTTTTTTCTAATCTTATTAGTCATATTATTATGGACCTGATGGCCTACATTCTGGGGTTTTATGAGGTGACTACAGAGATAGTGGATGCATTGGTTGTGATCTTCCAAAATTCCCTAGATTTTAGAATGGTCCCTGCGATTGGAAGGTAGCGAACATCACCCTGCTATTCAAGAAAGGAGGGAGAGAGAAAACGGTCACTACAGGCCAGTTAGCCTGACTACAGTAGTAGGGAAAATGCTGGAATCTATTGGGGGTGTGGCAGAGTTAACACTGATTTATGAAAGGGGAAATAGTGTTTGACAAATTAGTTTTTTGTGGTTGTAACTGGCAGGGTAGATAAAGGGAACCAGTGGATGTAATGTATTTGAATTTTCAAAAATCATTTGATAAGGTGCCATATGAGGGTAATATTACACAAAATTAGGGCTTATGGGATTGGGGGTAATATATTGGCATGGATTGAGGATTGGTTAACGGACAGAAAACAGAGTTGGAATAAACGGGTCATTTTCGGGTTGGCAGGCAGTAACAAGTGAAGTGCCGCAAGGATCAGTGCTTGGGCCTCAGCTATTTACAATCTATATCCAAGTTTGCTGACTATACAAAGCTAGGTGGAAAGTAAGCTGAGAGAAGGACACCGAGCCTGCAAAGGGGCATGGACAGGTTAAGTGAGTGGGCAAGAACTTGAGATGGAGCATAATATGGTGAAATGTGAGGTTAGTTGCTGGTAGGAAAAATAGAATGTTTTTAATGGTGAGAAACTGGGAAATGGTGTCCATGTACATAAATCACAATTAACATGTGGGTATAGCCAGCAATTGGGGAAAGCAAAAGGTATGTTGGCCTTTATTACAATTATTAAAGGGATTGGAGTACAAGAGTAAAGAAGTCTTACTGCAATTCTATAAGGCTTTGGTGAGACCACATCTGGAGTAGTGTGTGCAGGTTTGGTCTCAACCAAGGAAGGCCATCCTTGCTTTAGAGGGAGCGCAGCAAAGGATAACTAGACTGATTCCCTGGATGGGGCAATTGTCCTGAGGAGAGAGTGAGCAGGCTAGGCCTATATTCACGAGAGTTTTAGAAGAATGAGATGATATCACAAATATAAAAATCTTAAGGGGGCTTGACTGGGTAGATGCTGGGAAGATTTTTCCGCTGGCTAGGGAGTCGAGAACAGCCTCTGAATTTATGGGTCGGCCATTTAGGACTGAGGTGAGGCATTTCTTCACAATCTTTGGAATTCTCTACCCCAGAGGGCAGTGGAGGCTGTCGTTGAGTATATTCAAGAGAAAGATTGATTTGATTTTTGGATACTGAGGGAATCTAGGGATATGGGGAATAGTGCAGGAAAGTGGAGTTGAGGTAAAAGATAAGCATAAGGATAACTTTCCGAACAATCTGATCCAGAATTCCAAACATTCCACAGTGTTCTCCCAATCCTGGGCTACCTTTGGTGCCCGATGGAAGTCCCATCATTCGCACACTTTTCAGGCCAAGGATCTGCATTGAAAATGATTGGGAGCCTGTCTGACCCTTCCACCTCTGAACCACGTGCATCCAGCCATGATCCTATTGAATGGTGGAGCAGGCTCGAAGGGCTGAATGGCCTACTCCTATTTCTTATGTTCTAATAACTGTCATTTAAAGAAAGAAGACTTGCATTTCAATAGTGCCTTTCATGACCTCCGGATGTCCCAATTACAGCCAATTAAGTACTTTTAAAGTGTAGTCACTGTTGTAATGTAGGAAACCAAGCATCCAATTTGCACACAGCAAACTCCCACAAACAACAATGGGATAATGGCCAGATAATCTGTTTATTGCGATGGTTGAGGGATAAATATTGACCAGGATACTGGGGCGAACTCCCCTGCTCTTCGGTGACTGCCATGGGATCTTTTACATCCACCTGAGAGCAAACGGGGCCTCAGTAACATCTCATGGGAAAGATTGCCTCTCCGACCGTGCAACGCTCCCTCAGTGCTGCCCCTCCGACAGTGCGGCCCTCCGACAGTGCGGCACTCCCTCAGTACTGCCCCTCCGACAGTGCGGCACTCCCTCAGTACTGCCCCTCCGACAGTGCGGCACTCCCTCAGTACTGCCCCTCCGACAGTGCGGCGCTCCCTCAGTACTGCCCCTCCGACAGTGCGGCGCTCCCTCAGTACTGCCCCTCCGACAGTGCGGCGCTCCCTCAGTACTGATCCTCCGACAATGCAACGCTCCCTCATACTGCACTGGGAGTGCCAGCCTAGATTTTGTGCCCCGTCTCTGGCACAGGACTTGAACCCACAACCTTCTGACCCAGGAGTGAGCGCTACCCACTGAGCCACGGCTGACTCTTATAAATTAGCAACAACCTGCTTCCACAGCACCTCCCAAACCCGCGACCTCCTCCCCACCTAGAAGGACAAGGGCAGCAGGCGAATGGGAACACCATCTCCTCCAAGTCGCGCACCATCCTGACTTGGAAATATATTGCCGTTCCTTCATCGTTGGGTCCAAATCCTGGAACTCCCTCCCTTAGTAGTTATGAAAGCATCTTCACCACATGGACTGCAGCAGCTCAAGAAGGTGGCTCACCACCACCTTAAGGGGCAATTGGGGATGGGCGATAAATGCCGGCCTTGCCAGCAATTGTCAATTTGCCTAAGTTTAGTATTGGTGCTTGTAAATTTTTTTTATTGATTAATATTATTGGAACCTAATCTCTCTCTCTTTATCCCGTTCAGCTCATTCACCAACATCACTGGGACTCCAACCTCTTCCATCTCGTGCAATGACTCAGCTTCCCATTGGCCATGCTTGATTTCCCTTCAGCAATTCATTTTGTTGAATATTCAGGTTGGAAGATGAATGCAAAGTGCGTTAATCTACTGCATTTCAGCCCACTTGATAGAGTGCTGCAGATGAGGAACGTCCCTTCCCAAGTTTTTTCCTATTTATTGGCGTTTAGTGGAGCACTTTGATCGATTTAAATTCTTCTTTTGGTTACAAATGTGCCAAATGTTTACAATCTTGACTGTAGTGTAAATGTTACGCTAGTTTATATTGGTAAGTTATTGTTGTAGAATGTATTGAGTGTTTGCAAACCCTATCTGTGTGTTTTATACAGTTAACTTGATTCTTTGTGTAAGAAGCCCTGTTATCGCGCCATTCCATAGTTTCTGTTGCACCAATGTTGGATTTTGGACTATAAAAGAAAATAAATGTTTGCTACTGATGCTTATGGCTCAATCTTTATCAGTGATGACTTGCGTTGTACAGATTCTGCTTGTATCCTGAATGTCCCCTGGTTGGAATGGCCGTTGTGTGCCACGGGCCACACTTTCTTTTTTAAATTTCATTGCGCATGTGGTTTGTTGCTTTAATGAGCTAACTTGACTCAATGTGACCCACGTGTGTTTGTTTGCTGGCTGGTTAGATGACTGAAGCATATTCTGTAGTAAAATGCAAGTAACCGCCATGAATTAAGTAGAACGTACAGCACAGAAGCCGATGTTTCTGCTCCATACGACCTGCCTCCCACCCCCTCTTCATCTCACCCTATCGGCATAACCTATTCCTTTCCCCCTCATATTTATCCAGCTTCCCCCTAAGTGCATCTGTGCTATTCGCCTCCACTACTCCTTGTGGTCGCGGGTTAAAAGGTTTCTCCTGAATACCGGATTGGATTTATTGATAACTATCTTGTATTAATTTTTATTTATTTGTATGTAATTTTGGAAAAGGTATTTTAAGCACTGTTTGGAGAGTTGTCAGCACTTGCATGAATTGTCATTGGTGTGTGCACTGTTTGCCTTGGTTCATCCAATTGGAGAAAGCCCTTCATTCTGCTTCAGATGATCTGAAACTCCCTTGCCCTCCAATGGACAACACTAAACTCCAGCCCCATGAGAAACAGTTTAAGCTCGCTCGTCTCTTCCCATCTCTGTAACCTCCTCCAGCTCTATAACCCTCAGATCTCTGCACTCCTCCAATTCTGACCTCTTGCACATCAGCGATTTTCATCGCTCCACTATTTGCAGCCGTACCTTCAGCAACATAGGCCCTAAGCTCTAGAATTAACCCCCCCCCCCCCCCCCCCCCCCGCCTCCCTCCTTAAGATGCTCCTTTAAAACCTACACCTCTCCACCTGTTCTAATATCACCTATTGTGGCTCAGTTTCAAATGTTGTTAATGCTCCTGTGGAAAGTCACATTGAGGGCACTGTATAAATGCAAGTTATTTTCAGACTGGTTCAAAGTGCAAGGCTTATTTTCCCCATTTGGCAATTCCCATTCTGGTTTTCAACACCATGATGATCTCTCTCTCTTGAATGAAAAAGGTAAGCATTTCAATTTTACTGCAGTCTCAACCTACCACTTCACTGTGAATAATATATCAATCTAAATATCTCTCATTCTACCTGAAGTGATGGATCTCAAGTTGCAGCTGAGATTGGGAAGAGGTGGGTTAGGAAGAGGACAGAGACCCTGAACCAAGATGTCTCGAGTGACTTGACAAAAGACAAACTTGCATTCATATAGCGCCTTTCACAACTTCAGGATGGCTAAAGAATGGAAAGTTAAAACTAGTCTGAGCAACCGACAGCATAATTTCAGGGTCCGGAGATTTTTTTCCCCACAGAAATAAAAAGACTTGCACCATTCACGACCTCGGCATATTCCAAAGCACTTCACAGCCAATGCAGGAGGTATTGGGACAAGGGACAAAGCTTGGTCTGAGGAGGGGAAGAGAGGTGGATAGGGAAGCGCTTGGACCCTAGGCAGCTAAAGGCATAGCTGCCCAGGGTGGAGGGATGTGCTAGAGACCGGAATTGGAGGAGTGCAGTGATCTTTGAGCATTGGAGGAGGTTAGAGCTCAGTAGATGGTGGTGGGGGTTGGGTTGTGGCCATGAAGGGATGAGAATTGTAAAAAAAAAAAAAAATCACAGCGTTTTGTCAGACTGGGAACTAATGTAGGTCATCGAGCATAGGAGGTGATGGGTGAATGGGACTTGGTGTGAGTTAGGACACGGGGCAGTGAGCACAGGGGGTGAGGGGTGAACGGGACTGGGTGTGAGTTAGGACACGGGGTGGTGAGCACAGGGGGTGATGGGCGAACGGGACTGGGTGTGAGTTAGGACACGGGGGTGGTGAGCACAGGGGGTGATGGGCGAACGGGACTGGGTGTGAGTTAGGACACGGGGCAGTGAGCACAGGGGGTGAGGGGTGAACGGGACTGGGTGTGAGTTAGGACACGGGGTGGTGAGCACAGGGGGTGATGGGTGAACGGGACTGGGTGCGAGTTGGGACACGGGGCAGGGGGTGATGGGTGAACGGGACTGGGTGTGAGTTAGGACACGGGGCAGCAGAGTTCGGGATGAGCTCCAGTTTACGGAGGGTGGACGATGGGAGGCCGGCCAGTAGAGCGTTGGAATAGCGGAGTCTGAAAGTAACCAGCACCCATGAGAAAACTACACCCAAAAAAAAAAGTTTGTGATGAATGAATGCGTCTGCCAGGTCATCTAATCCTGGCTTCTTTTAGGTGGGCTGGCTTGTGCTGACTTACCTTCCCTATTCTGTACCCACAGCCCCTCTCCCTGCTGCCCCCCCCCCCCCCCCCCTGCAGATTTGGACAGCTGCAGTCGTCAATGCTATGAATGTTCCATGCCTCTGCTGCACCTATACTGGCCCAGACTTGCATCATAGGCTCATTTTTAGAGGAGCCACAGTGATGGATTGTTTTGGCACATTCTGCGGTCATGTTAAACGTGTTTCGAACCTTGGTTAGACCACACTTTGTGTACTGTACATCGTTCTGCTCTCCATATCACAAAAATGATAGAGGCACCGGGGAAGGTGTAAAAAAATTTACACGGATGATACCAGAGCACTGAAGTTATACCTATCGGGAAAGATTGAACAGGCTGGGGCTTTTTAAAATAAATAAATAAATAAATAAATAAAAATAAAAGGCTGAAGGGTGACCTGACTCAGGCCTTTCAAATTATGCAGGGGTTCAAGAGGATAGACGTAGAGAAAATATTTCTGCCTGTGGGGGAATCCAAAACTCTCGGTCGTAAATATCTGATCCAATAGGGAATTCAGGAGAAACGACTTTACCCCTGGTGTGCTGAGAACGTGGAACTTATTACTAGGAGTAATTCATGAAAATAGCATAGGTGCGTTTAAGGGGAAGCTCGATAAGTACGAGGGAGAAAGGAATAGGAGGATATGTTGATGGGGTGGCATGAAGAGGGGTGGGAGGAGGCTGGTGTGGAGCACTGGCATAGATCCTTTGGGCTGAATGGCCTGTTTCTGTGCTGTATATTCTATGTGGGCTACTCTGCCATAGTCCAACTTCAAAACTAGTCAGCAAAAAAAATTAAAATGGGCCGCATGTTCAAAATTGCCATTGGAGCAATCCCACAGGAGTTGATGGTGCTTAAGGTAGATTGCTGTGTTCGTGCTGGGGATATACTGAGCTGTGGTTCAAGAGGTAGTACTCTTTCTTCTGAGTCTGAAGGTTGTCCCACTCCAGAGACTGAGTACAGATACCAGACCGACAGTCCCAGTGCAGATACCAGACCGACAGTCCCAGTGCAGATACCAGACCGACACTCCCAGTACAGATACCAGACCGACACTCCCAGTGCAGATACCAGACCGACACTCCCAGTACAGATACCAGACCGACAGTCCCAGTACAGATACCAGACCGACAGTCCCAGTGCAGATACCAGACCGACACTCCCAGTACAGATACCAGACCGACACTCCCAGTACAGATACCAGACCGACACTCCCAGTGCAGATACCAGACCGACACTCCCAGTACAGATACCAGACCGACAGTCCCAGTGCAGATACCAGACCGACACTCCCAGTGCAGATACCAGACCGACAGTCCCAGTGCAGATACCAGACCGACACTCCCAGTGCAGATACCAGACCGACAGTCCCAGTGCAGATACCAGACCGACACTCCCAGTGCAGATACCAGACCGACACTCCCAGTGCAGATACCAGACCGACAGTCCCAGTGCAGATACCAGACCGACACTCCCAGTGCAGATACCAGACCGACAGTCCCAGTGCAGATACCAGACCGACACTCCCAGTACAGATACCAGACCGACAGTCCCAGTACAGATACCAGACCGACAGTCCCAGTACAGATACCAGACCGACAGTCCCAGTACAGATACCAGACCGACAGTCCCAGTGCAGATACCAGACCGACACTCCCAGTGCAGATACCAGACCGACAGTCCCAGTACAGATACCAGACCGACAGTCCCAGTGCAGATACCAGACCGACACTCCCAGTACAGATACCAGACCGACAGTCCCAGTGCAGATACCAGACCGACAGTCCCAGTGCAGATACCAGACCGACACTCCCAGTGCAGATACCAGACCGACAGTCCCAGTGCAGATACCAGACCGACAGTCCCAGTGCAGATACCAGACCGACACTCCCAGTACAGATACCAGACCGACACTCCCAGTGCAGATACCAGACCGACAGTCCCAGTACAGATACCAGACCGACAGTCCCAGTACAGATACCAGACCGACACTCCCAGTACAGATACCAGACCGACAGTCCCAGTACAGATACCAGACCGACAGTCCCAGTACAGATACCAGACCAACACTCCCAGTACAGATACCAGACCGACACTCCCAGTACAGATACCAGACCGACAGTCCCAGTGCAGATACCAGACCGACAGTCCCAGTACAGATACCAGACCGACAGTCCCAGTACAGATACCAGACCGACACTCCCAGTGCAGATACCAGACCGACACTCCCAGTGCAGATACCAGACCGACACTCCCAGTGCAGATACCAGACCGACACTCCCAGTACAGATACCAGACCGACACTCCCAGTGCAGATACCAGACCGACACTCCCAGTGCAGATACCAGACCGACACTCCCAGTACAGATACCAGACCGACAGTCCCAGTGCAGATACCAGACCGACACTCCCAGTGCAGATACCAGACCGACACTCCCAGTACAGATACCAGACCGACAGTCCCAGTGCAGATACCAGACCGACAGTCCCAGTGCAGATACCAGACCGACAGTCCCAGTGCAGATACCAGACCGACAGTCCCAGTGCAGATACCAGACCGACACTCCCAGTACAGATACCAGACCGACAGTCCCAGTGCAGATACCAGACCGACACTCCCAGTACAGATACCAGACCGACACTCCCAGTACAGATACCAGACCGACAGTCCCAGTGCAGATACCAGACCGACAGTCCCAGTGCAGATACCAGACCGACAGTCCCAGTGCAGATACCAGACCGACACTCCCAGTACAGATACCAGACCGACAGTCCCAGTGCAGATACCAGACCGACAGTCCCAGTACAGATACCAGACCGACAGTCCCAGTGCAGATACCAGACCGACAGTCCCAGTGCAGATACCAGACCGACACTCCCAGTACAGATACCAGACCGACAGTCCCAGTACAGATACCAGACCGACAGTCCCAGTGCAGATACCAGACCGACACTCCCAGTACAGATACCAGACCGACAGTCCCAGTGCAGATACCAGACCGACACTCCCAGTACAGATACCAGACCGACACTCCCAGTGCAGATACCAGACCGACACTCCCAGTACAGATACCAGACCGACACTCCCAGTGCAGATACCAGACCGACACTCCCAGTGCAGATACCAGACCGACACTCCCAGTGCAGATACCAGACCGACAGTCCCAGTGCAGATACCAGACCGACCGTCCCAGTGCAGATACCAGACCGACAGTCCCAGTGCAGATACCAGACCAACCGTCCCAGTGCAGATACCAGACCGACAGTCCCAGTGCAGATACCAGACCCACAGTCCCAGTGCAGATACCAGACCGACACTCCCAGTACAGATACCAGACCGACAGTCCCAGTGCAGATACCAGACCGACACTCCCAGTGCAGATACCAGACCGACACTCCCAGTACAGAACTGAGGGGACTGACTATACTTAAATACTTCATTGGCTATGAAGTGCTTTGCGATGCCGTTTGCCCCAATTGATCGATGGCACTGCTCCGCACGAGCCTTCTCACACCCTACCTCATCTCACCCCCTCCTACCTTACCTCATCTCCTCCTCCCACCCTACCTCATCTCGCCCCCTCCCACCCTACCTCATCTCACCCCCTCCCACCCTACCTCATCTGGCCCCTCCCACCCTACCTCATCTGGCCCCTCCCACCCTACCTCATCTCACCCCCTCCCACCCTACCTCATCTCCTCCTCCCCCCCACCTCATCTCCTCCTCCCACCCTACCTCATCTCACCCCCTCCCACCCTACCTAATCTCCTCCTCCCACCCTACCTCATCTCGCCCCCTCCCACCCTACCTCCTCTCCTCCCACCCTACCTCATCTCGCCCCCTCCCACCCTACCTCATCTTGCCCCCTACCTCATCTCACCCCCTCCCACCCTACCTCATCTCCTCCTCCCCCCCACCTCATCTCCTCCTCCCACCCTACCTCATCTCACCCCCTCCCACCCTACCTCATCTCCTCCTCCCACCCTACCTCATCTCGCCCCCTCCCACCCTACCTCCTCTCACCCCCTCCCACCCTACCTCATCTGGCCCCTCCCACCCTACCTCATCTCCTCCTCCCACCCTACCTCATCTGGCCCCTCCCACCCTACCTCATCTCACCCCCTCCCACCCTACCTCATCTCACCCCCTCCCACCCTACCTCATCTCACCCCCTCCCACCCTACCTCATCTCACCCCCTCCCACCCTACCTCATCTCACCCCCTCCCACCCTACCTCATCTCCTCCTCCCACCCTACCTCATCTCACCCCCTCCCACCCTACCTCATCTCACCCCCTCCCACCCTACCTCATCTCCTCCCCTCCCACCCTACCTCATCTCCTCCTCCCACCCTACCTCATCTCCTCCCACCCTACCTCATCTCTCCTCCTCCCACCCTACCTCATCTCTCCTCCTCCCCTACCTCATCTCTCCTCCTCCCGCCCTACCTCATCTCGCCCCCTCCCGCCCTACCTCATCTCACCCCCTCCCGCCCTACCTCATCTCACCCCCTCCCGCCCTACCTCATCTCACCCCCTCCCGCCCTACCTCATCTCACCCCCCCCACCCTACCTCATCTCCTCCTCCCACCCTACCTCATCTCCTCCTCCCACCCTACCTCATCTCCTCCTCCCACCCTACCTCATCTCCTCCTCCCACCTGACCTCATCTCCTCCTCCTCCCACCCGACCTCATCTCACCCCCTCCCACCCTACCTCATCTCCTCCTCCCACCTGACCTCATCTCCTCCTCCCACCCTACCTCATCTCACCCCCTCCCACCCTACCTCATCTCACCCCCTCCCACCCTACCTCATCTCCTCCTCCCACCCTGCCTCATCTCACCCCCTCCCGCCCTACCTCATCTCCCCACCCTACCTCATCTCGCCCTATCAGCATATTCTCTTATTTCTTTCTCCCTCGTGTTTATCTAGTTTCCACTTAAATGCATCGATGCTATTCAGCTCATCTCCCTGTGGTAGCGAGTTCCACACTCTGGGTAAAGAAGTTTCTCATGAAAGGCACGATAGAAATGCAAGCCTTCGAGCTACTTCACCCGTACCTCCATTCTTTTCAGTCCAAAAACTCCACGTAGAATGTTGGTGACAATGATTCACTCATTATCTTTTTCTGCTCATAAAGCTCTCTCCACCATTAAGCAATAGGGTTGGATTTTGTTTTTTGAATTGCAAGGTTGCCCGTTTCCTTTATAGTACGTAACAGCTGTAACGTGCCCATAAGATGCCGCAGCAGAATTTCTCCCAAGGCCCTGAAATTGGGATGCCTGTACCTGGATCGTGGCTGCCAATAGGAGTCCGCTTCAAACTGGATAGAGGAGTGGAGGCATTTTTCTAATTTTCTTAAATCACAGAATCGTACAGCACACAAGGGCACCATTCGGCCCATCGGGCCCGTGCCAGCTCTTTGGTCGAGCTCTCCAATTAGTCCCACTTGCATGTATTCTTCTCCAAGCTAGGCATATAATAAAATGGGTTAATATCTCTGCTGTAATTGGGAAGACAGAGGTTATGCTAACATTCTGCAATTTCAGGGCAGGATGGTGCGTGACTTGGAGGGGAACTTAGCGGTGCTGGTGGTCCCCCGCACCTGCTTTTCCGAGGCGGTAGAGATTGCAGGTTCGGGAGGTGCTGTTGAAGAATTTGGGCGGTGTCGTTGCTGGACTTATTAATGTACATGTTTATTTTTTTTATCAAGTTTTGTTTTATCTCATACCCACGTCCTGCAAACGGGCCTGTTCAAACTAAGGGGAGCAAGTAGAGATTTGAAGGTCAATTTCTACACCTGCTGGCAGGTTCGGAGCTCTGTTCGTATAGCCCTCCCATTCCAATAACTCTGTACTTGGGACAGTTACAGGAAGTTATTGCTTAAAGGTTGTGTCTATCTCCCTTTCTTCCCCCACTTCTAGGGTGACTGAGTCACGATTGGTGCAGGGAGCCTCTTGCCCTTTTAGGAATTGGTTCTGCTCTGATTTGCTTAGGTTAGTGCCAGCGTCTGAAGCCTTTATGGCCAGGTGACCATGAGCCACTGGGTGGGAAATTGTGTGAGAAATGAACCACTGGATGAAGATCCCACCAATCGCAAGCTCCAATCAACAGGACCCAAGCATATCCACCTGTCCGTGTTTATTTGCCCTCATCGCCACGGTGTACATTTCACTATATGTTGCCAATATTTTCCAATTTAAGGTTCCTGATCACCACTGCACACCCTGTAGCTTTCCCATTTGGAAGAGGCCTTAAACGGAGGCTCGGTCTGCCAGTTCAGATGCACGATGAGGGTCATGTACGATTATTTCACAGACAGCATCCAGTTGTGCAAGCACCTGCTCAACACTGGTAGTTAACTTCATTGATGTTCTTGGGCCAGTGAATGTCTGCTGCATTTAGCTGAATAACTCATTACACTCCAACAGTACTTCAACCTATGAAGCACATTGATGAAGCTAAAAGGCTATTTCTGCATGACCATAAATTCTCCAAGTATAAAGTTACGGTTAAACATTTATAAATCGCTGATGAATTCAGGTGACACTGGGAAGGCAGCATTTGCTGCACTGTTGGAGGAGCAGTACTGAGGGGGCGCTGCACTGTCAGAGGGGCAGTACTGAGGGAGTGCTGTACTGTCGGAGGGGCAGTACTGAGGGAGTGCTGCACTGTCAGAGAGTCAGTACTGAGGGAGTGCTGCACTGTCAGAGAGTCAGTACTGAGGGAGTGCTGCACTGTCGGAGGGGCAGTACTGAGGGGATGCACTGTCGGAGGGGCAGTACTGAGGGGGCGCTGCACTGTCAGAGGGGCAGTACTGAGGAGTGCTGCACTGTCGGAGGGGCAGTACTGAGGGAGAGCTGCACTGTCAGAGGGGCAGTACTGAGGGGGCGCTGCACTGTCAGAGGGGCAGTACTGAGGGAGTGCTGCACTGTCAGAGAGTCAGTACTGAGGGAGTGCTGCACTGTCGGAGGGGCAGTTCTGAGGGGATGCTGCACTGTCGGAGGGGCAGTACTGAGGGGGCGCTGCACTGTCAGAGGGGCAGTACTGAGGGAGTGCTGCACTGTCGGAGGGGCAGTACTGAGGGAGTGCTGCACTGTCAGATGGGCAGTACTGAGGGGGCGCTGCACTGTCAGAGGGGTAGTACTGAGGGAATGCTGCACTGTCGGAGGGGCAGTACTGAGGGAGTGCTGCACTGTCAGAGAGTCAGTACTGAGGGAGTGCTGCACTGTCGGAGGGGCAGTACTGAGGGGATGCTGCACTGTCGGAGGGGCAGTACTGAGGGAGCGCTGCACTGTCGGAGGGGCAGTATTGAGGGAGCGCTGCACTGTCGGAGGGGCAGTACTGAGGGAGTGCCGCACTGTCGGAGGGGCAGTACTGAGGGAGTGCTGCACTGTCAGAGGGGCAGTACTGAGGGAGCACTGCACTGTCAGAAAAGTGAGAGGGGATCTCATTGAAACTTATAAAATTCTAACAGGACTAGACAGACTAGATGCAGGAAGGATGTTCGCGATGGCGGGAGAATCCAGGCTAAAAAAATCAAGGGATATGGGGAGAAAGTAGGGGCAGGGTACTGAATTTGGATGATCAGACATGATCTCATTAAATGGCGGAACAGGCTCGAGGGGCCGAATGGCCTACTCCTGCTCCTATCTTCTATGTTTCTATGTTACTCTTTGTTTTCTGTCTGTTAACCAATTCTCAATCCATGCTAGTATATTACCCCCAATTCCATGTGCCCTAATTTTGTTCACCAACCTAGTGCGTGGGACATTATCGAAGGCCTTCTGAAAATCCCAATACACCACTCTTCCCATCCCACTGCGAGCTGTTGTTGCACAGTGACATGAATCTTGTCATTCATGTGGAAATGACTTATGAAATGATACTGGGCGGCCTGCGGGTGGCGCTGTCCAGGGAGAGTATAAATACTCGGGCATGGGCCTAGCTTGCTCAGGACATTCTTTAACAGGAACTAGTGAAGGACACAACCAGATCTCCATGTTGAAAAACAGTTGATTAAAGCCTGGTTTAATACTCAGACCAAGTGCCTAGTAGTTTTCTTACGTCACACAGTACGTCAGCATTGGCACAGTGGGCAGCACTCCTGCATCCTGAGTCACAAGGTTTAGAGACTTGAGGAGAAAAATCCAGGATGATAACTCCCCCTGAGGGAGGGCTGCACTGTCAGAGGTACCGTCTTTCAGATGACACGTTAAACTGAGGCCCCGTCTTCCCTCGCAGATGATATAAAGGATCCCATGGCACTGGTGAGTGATCAGCATTGGTGGGTGAGAGATCGGCGATGGAGGGAGTGATCGGTGATGGAGGGAGATCGGCGATGGAGGGAGAGATCGGCGATGGAGGGGGAGATCGGCGATGGAGGGGGAGATCGGCGATGGAGGGGGAGATCGGCGATGGAGGGAGAGATCGGCGATGGAGGGAGAGATCGGCGATGGAGGAGAGATCGGTGATGGAGGGAGAGATCGGTGATGGAGGGAGAGATCGGTGATGGAGGGGGAGATCGGCGATGGAGGGAGAGATCGTCGATGGAGGGAGAGATCGGCGATGGAGGGAGAGATCGGTGATGGAGTGGGAGATCGGCGATGGAGGGAGAGACAGCTGATGGAGGGAGAGATCGGTGATGGAGGGGGCGATCGGCGATGGAGGGGGAGATCGGCGATGGAGGGGGAGATCGGCGATGGAGGGAGAGATTGCTGATGGAGGGAGAGATCGGTGATGGAGGCGGAGATCGGTGATGGAGGGGGAGATCAGAGATGGAGGGGGAGATCGGCAATGGAGGGAGAGATCGGCGATGGAGGGCGAGATCGGCGATGGAGGGAGAGATCGGCGATGGAGGGAGAGATCGGCGATGGAGGGAGAGATCGGCGATGGAGGGAGAGATCGGAGATGGAGGGAGAGATCGGCGATGGAGGGGGAGATCGGCGATGGAGGGAGAGATCGGCGATGGAGGGAGAGATCGGCGATGGAGGGAGATATCGGCGATGGAGGGAGAGATCGGCGATGGAGGGGGAGATCGGCGATGGAGGGAGAGATCGGCGATGGAGGGAGAGATCGGCGATGGAGGGGGAGATCGGCGATGGAGGGAGAGATCGGCGATGGAGGGAGAGATCGGCGATGGAGGGGGAGATCGGCGATGGAGGGGGAGATCGGCGATGGAGGGAGAGATCGGCGATGGAGGGAGAGATCGGCGATGGAGGGAGAGATCGGCGATGGAGGGGGAGATCGGCGATGGAGGGGGAGATCGGCGATGGAGGGGGAGATCGGTGATGGAGGGGGAGATCGGCGATGGAGGGGGAGATCGGCGATGGAGGGAGAGATCGGCGATGGAGGGGGAGATCGGTGATGGAGGGAGAGATCGGCGATGGAGGGGGAGATCGGCGATGGAGGGGGAGATCGGCGATGGAGGGAGAGATCGGCGATGGAGGGAGAGATCGGCGATGGAGGGAGAGATCGGCGATGGAGGGGGAGATCGGCGATGGAGGGGGAGATCGGCGATGGAGGGGGAGATCGGCGATGGAGGGGGAGATCGGCGATGGAGGGGGAGATCGGTGATGGAGCGAGAGATCGGCGATGGAGGGGGAGATCGGTGATCGAGGGGGAGATCGGTGACGGAGGGAGAGATCGGCGACAGAGGGAGAGATCGGCGACGGAGGGAGAGATCGTCGACGGAGGGAGAGATCGGCGATGGAGGGGGAGATCGGCGATGGAGGGAGAGACCGGTGATGGAGGGAGAGATCGATGATGGAGGGAGAGATCGGGGATGGAGGGGGCGATCGGCGATGGAGGGGGAGATCGGCGATGAAGGGGGAGATCGGCGATGGAGGGAGAGATCGGTGATGGAGGGGGAGATCAGCGATGGAGGGGGAGATCGGTGATGGAGGGAGAGATCGGCGATGGAGGGAGAGATCGGTGATGGAGGGAGAGATCGGTGATGGAGGGAGTGCTGCACTGTTGGAGAGGCAGTACTGAGGCAGCGCGGCACTGTCAGAGGGGCGATACTGAGGGAGTGCTGCACTGTCGGCGGGGCAGTACTGAGGGTGCGCTGCACTGTCGGAGGGGCAGTACTGAGGGAGCGCTGCACTGTCGGAGGGTCAGTACTGTGGGAGCGCTGCACTGTCAGAGGTGCTGTAGTCAGTGAGTGCTGCACTGTCGGAGGGGCAGTACTGAGGAAGTGCTGCACTGTCGGAGGGTAAGTACTGAGGGCATGCTGCACTGTCGGAGGGGCAGTACTGAGGGAGTGCTGCACTGGCAGAGGGGCAGTACTGATGGAGTGCTGCACTACTGGAGGGGCAGTACTGAGGGAGCACTGCATTGTCGGAGGGGCAGTACTGAGGGAGCGCTGCACTGTCGGAGAGTCAGTACAGAGAGAGCGTTGCACTGTCAGAGTGTCAGTATTGAGGGAGTGCTGCACTGTCGAAAGTGCAGTACTGAGGGAGCACTGCACTGTCGGAGCAGCAGTACTGACGGAGCGCTGCACTGTCGGAGGGGCAGTAATGAGGAAGCGCTGCACCATCAGAGGGGCAGTACTGAGGGAGCTCTCCACTGTCGGAGGGGCAGTACTGAGGGAGTGCTGCAGTGTCGGAGGGGCAGTACTGATGTAGCGCTGCACCATCAGAGGGGCAGTACCGAGGGAGCGCTGCTCTGTCGGAGGAGCAGTATTGAGGGATAGCTGCACTGCTGGAGGGGCAGTACTGAGGGAGTGCTCCACTTTCGGAGGGGCAGTATTGAGGGAGTGCTGCACTGTTGGAGAGGCAGTACTGAGGCAGCGCGGCACTGTCAGAGGGGCGATACTGAGGGAGTGCTGCACTCTCGGCGGGGCAGTACTGAGGGTGCGCTGCACTGTCGGAGAGGCAGTACTGAGGGAGCGCTGCACTGTCGGAGGGTCAGTACTGTGGGAGCGCTGCACTGTCGGAGGGGCAGTGCTGAGGGAGAGCTGCACTGTCGGAGGGGCAGTACTGTGGGATAGCTGCACTGTTGGAGGGGCAATACTGAGGGAGTGCTCCACTATCGGAGGGGCAGTATTGAGGGATAGCTGCACTGCTGGAGGGGCAGTACTGAGGGAGTGCTCCACTTTCGGAGGGGCAGTATTGAGGGAGTGCTGCACTGTTGGAGAGGCAGTACTGAGGCAGCGCGGCACTGTCAGAGGGGCGATACTGAGGGAGTGCTGCACTCTCGGCGGGGCAGTACTGAGGGTGCGCTGCACTGTCGGAGAGGCAGTACTGAGGGAGCGCTGCACTGTCGGAGGGTCAGTACTGTGGGAGCGCTGCACTGTCGGAGGGGCAGTGCTGAGGGAGAGCTGCACTGTCGGAGGGGCAGTACTGTGGGATAGCTGCACTGTTGGAGGGGCAATACTGAGGGAGTGCTCCACTATCGGAGGGGCAGTACTGAGGGAGTGCTGCACTGTCGGAGGGGCTGTACTATGGTAGTGCTGCACTATCGGAGGGGCTGTACTGAGGTAGTGCTGCACTATCGGAGGGGCAGTACTGAGGGAGTGCTGCACTGTTGGAGAGGCAGTACTGAGGCAGCGCGGCATTGTCAGAGGGGCGATACTGAGGGAGCGCTGCACTGTCGGAGGGTCAGTACTGTGGGAGCGCTGCACTGTCGGAGGGGTAGTACTGAGGTAGCGCTGCACTGTCGGCGGGTCAGTACTGAGGGAGTGCTGCACTTTCGGAGTGTCAGTATTGAGGGAGTGCAGCACTGTCGGAGGGGCAGTACTGAGGGAGCGCTGCAGTGTCGGAGCAGCAGTACTGAGGGAGCGCCGCACCATCAGAGGGGCAGTACTGAGGGAGCGCTGCACTGTCGGAAGTGCAGTACTGAGGGAGCGCTGCACTGCCGGAGGGGCAGTACTGACGGAACGCTGTACTGTCGGAGGGGCAGTACTGAGGGAGCGCTGCACCATCAGAGGGACAGTACTGAGGGAGTGCTGCACTGTCGGAGGGGAAGTACTGAGGGAGTGCTGTACTGTCGGAGGGTCTGTACTGAGGAAGTGCTGCACTGTCGGAGGGACAGTACTGAGCGAGCGCTGATCTGTCGGAAAGTCAGTACTGAGGGAATAATGCACTATCGGAGGGGCACTATTGAGGGAGTGCTACAGTGTCGGAGGGGCAGTACCGAGGGAACGCTGCACTGTTGGCGGGGCAGTACTGAGGGAGCGCTGCACTTTTGGAGGGGCAGTACTGAGGGAGTGCTGCACTGTCGGCGGGGCAGTGCTGAGGGAGCGCTGCACTGTCGGCGGGGCAGTACTGAGGGAGCGCTGCACTTTTGGAGGGGCAGTACTGAGGGAGTGCTGTACTGTCGGAGGGGCAGTACTGAGGGAGTGCTGCACTGTCGGAGGGGCAGTACTGAGGGAGCGCTGCACTGTCGGAGGGGCAGTACTGAGGAAGCGCTGCACTGTCGGAGGGGCAGTACTGAGGGAGTACTGCACTGTCGAAGGGGCAATACTGAGGGAGCGCCGCACTGTCGGAGAGGCAGTACTGAGGGAGCGCTGCACTGTCGGAGGGGCAGTACTGAGGAAGCGCCGCACTGTTCGGCCTTTCAGATGAAATATTAAACAGAGGCCCCTGTCTGCCCACTAAGATGGACATAAAACATCCCATGGCACTATTTGGAAGCAGAGTAGCGGAGATCATCCTGACGTTGCCAACAAACAGACCTTGTGTGCAAATCGTCTGCCGCGCTTCCAACATTACCCAATTATTTCATTGGCTGTAAAGTGCTTTGGGATGTCCCGAGTTCATAAAAGGTGCTGTTCTCTTGGGCATTAGCGCAGTATGTTGTGGTGTCAGAAACACCCGGAACTGTATTACTAAAGCATGACAACGTTCGAAGAACACAAGACAGCTTATGATGCAACTAACTGACTGCTGCTGGAAAATCTTCGACGTTTAATTCACATTTGTAAAAAACATCACACACCCCATAAACACTCTGCTCTTTATCCGATTCTATAAGCCAAGTATGACGTCATTCCAGAGTCCTGTCATTATAACAATGCCTGCAATTTCCCTTTTTGTGTTTTTATTGAAAAAATAAAACAATTAAGCAAACTAAAATTCCCTTTTAAACTCTCAACAAACATGACAGAATAATTAACCTACAATTGTCTTGGTCCAAATCCATTTCCAAAAGGTTGGCTCTTTATTACAATTACAGCACACGGTAAGTGCGGTGATTAAAATCCTGGGCAAATGTTGTTCATGGCAGCTGAAACTAGATTATTGTAAACTGCTCACAAATCACGGATTGCACCAACTGGGTCCTGTCCATCACTGTTAGGTCGCTGGTGATTGCCAGTGTCAGATCTAAAACCAGCAGTGGAGCTACTTGGAGGGTGCGAGTCTAGGTCGTCGTCGTACGTGTCTTCACACTGTTCCCTTTGGGGAACTGTATGAAGTGGTGGAAGGATTCCTGGCCGCGATTAACGCTCCTTCCGTGACCGTAACCATCTTCGTACCAGCCATTAGGGTGGTTAGTCCTATGGCGGGAGGGTTTTACGGGCTCCCACAACCCATACGAGGAGGGGGGCCACCCACACCCACGGACGCAAGTATCCTGCTGGATGTCAACCCAGAATTTAGAGCCGGAGCTCCGACTCCACTTGCTGGGACTGTCTGGAGCGGGGTTCGAAACCCTACGCCTTCTGGCCCAGCGGCGGGGATGCTACCGTTACGCCAAAGGCCCACTCCCGAGTCTAGGTGGGGTAGAGGAACAAAGGGATCCTTATTTAAGGAAGGATATACTTACATTGGAGGCAGTTCAGAGACGATTCACTAGGTTAATTCCAGAGATGAGGGGGTTGACTTATGAGGAAAGGTTGAGCAGGTTGGGCCTACACTCATTGGAATTTAGAAGAATGAGAGGTGATCTTATTGAAACATATAAGATACTGAGGGGGCTCGACAAGGTAGATGCAGAGAGGATGTTTCCCCTCGTGGGGAAATCTAGAACTCGGGGGCACAGTCTCAGAATAAAGGGTCGCCCTTTTAGAACTGAGATGAGAAGAAATTTCTTCTCTCAGAGGGTTGTAAATCTGTGGAATTCTCTGCCCCAGAGAGCCGTGGAGGCTGGGTCATTAAATACATTTAAGGTGGAGATAGACAGATTTTTGAAAGATAAGGGAGTGAAGGGTTATGGGGAGCGGGCTGGGAAGTGGCTTTGAGCCCAAGATCAGCCATGATCTTATTGAATGGCGGAGCAGGCTCGAGGGGCCAAGTGGCCTATTCCTGCTCTATTTCTTATGTTCTTATCTCGGAGTACAAATACACAAATCACTAAAAGTATCGACACAGGTCAATAAGGCCAAAAAAAAAGCAAACCAAGCACTAGGGTTTATTTCTAGAGGGATAGAATTGAAAAGTAGGGAAGTTATGCTAAACTCGTATCGAACCTTGGTTAGACCACACTTAGAGTACTGCGTACAGTTCTGGTCTCCATATTATAAAAAGGATATAGAGGCACTGGAGAGGGTGCAGAGAAGATTTACAAGGATGATACCAGAAATACGAGGGTATACATATCAGGAAAGGATGGACAGGCTGGGTCTCTTTTCTCTTGATAAACGAAGGCTGAGGGGTGACCTAATCGAGGTCTTTAAAATTATGAAAGGTTTTGATAGAGTGGATACAGAGAGAATGTTTCCACTTATGGGGAAGAGCATAACTAGAGGCCATCAATATAAGATAGTCACCAAGAAATCCAATAGGGAATTCAGAAGAAACTTCTTTACCCAGAGAGTGGTGAGAATGTGGAACTCGCTACCACAGGGAGTGGTTGAGGCAAATAGTGTAGATGTATTTAAGGGGAGGCTGGACAAGCATATGAGGGAGAAGGGAATAGAGGGTTACGCTGATAGAGTTAGATGAGGAAAGACGGGAGGAGGCTCGAGTGGAGCATAAACGCCGGCATGGACTGGTTGGGCCAAATGGCCTGTTTCTGTTCCGTATATCCTGTGTAATCCTGTGTATGTACTGACAACATCAAGTCTCAGATACAAATACTGGAGTGCACCAATATAGTACATCAAGTGTCAGATACAAAATATAAGTAATAGGAGCAGGAGTCTGCCCCTCCAACAGTGCAGCTCTCCCTCAGTACTGCCCCTCCGACAGTGCAGCTCTCCCTCAGTACTGCCCCTCCGACAGTGCAGCACTCCCTCAGTACTGCCCCTCCGACAGTGCAGCGCTCCCTCAGTACTGCCCCTCCAACAGTGCAGCTCTCCCTCAGTACTGCCCCTCCGACAGTGCAGCTCTCCCTCAGTACTGCCCCTCCGACAGTGCAGCACTCCCTCAGTACTGCCCCTCCGACAGTGCAGCGCTCCCTCAGTACTGCCCCTCCAACAGTGCAGCTCTCCCTCAGTACTGCCCCTCCGACAGTGCAGCTCTCCCTCAGTACTGCCCCTCCGACAGTGCGGCACTCCCTCAGTACTGCCCCTCCGACAGTGCGGCACTCCCTCAGTACTGCCCCTCCGACAGTGCAGCACTCCCTCAGTACTGCCCCTCCGACAGTGCAGTGCTCCCTCAGTACTGCCCCTCCGACAGTGCAGCGCTCCCTCAGTACTGCCCCTCCGACAGTGCAGCGCTCCCTCAGTACTGCCCCTCCGACAGTGCAGCGCTCCCTCAGTACTGCCCCTCCGACAGTGCAGCGTTCCCTCAGTACTGACCCTCCGACAGTGCAGCGCTCCCTCAGTACTGCCCCTCCGACAGTGCAGCGCTCCCTCAGTACTGCCCCTCCGACAGTGCGGCGCTCCCTCAGTACTGCCCCTCCGACAGTGCAGCGCTCCCTCAGTACTGCCCCTCCAACAGTGCAGCACTCACTCAGTACAGCCCCTCCGACAGTGCAGCGCTCCCTCAGTACTGCCCCTCCGACAGTGCAGCGCTCCCTCAGTACTGCTCCTCCGACAGTGCAGCGCTCCCTCAGTACTGCCCCTCCGACAGTGCGGCGCTCCCTCAGTACTGCCCCTCCGACAGTGCAGCGCTCCCTCAGTACTGCTCCTCCGACAGTGCAGCACTCCCTCAGTACTGCCCCTCCGACAGTGCAGCGCTCCCTCAGTACTGCCCCTCCAACAGTGCAGCTCTCCCTCAGTACTGCCCCTCC
Source organism: Somniosus microcephalus (assembly GCF_052327205.1). NCBI lineage: Eukaryota > Metazoa > Chordata > Chondrichthyes > Squaliformes > Somniosidae > Somniosus > Somniosus microcephalus. Next base: position 368,461,981 of record NC_140989.1, on the reverse strand, counting down.
GACAGTGCAGCTCTCCCTCAGTACTGCCCCTCCGACAGTGCGGCACTCCCTCAGTACTGCCCCTCCGACAGTGCGGCACTCCCTCAGTACTGCCCCTCCGACAGTGCAGCACTCCCTCAGTACTGCCCCTCCGACAGTGCAGTGCTCCCTCAGTACTGCCCCTCCGACAGTGCAGCGCTCCCTCAGTACTGCCCCTCCGACAGTGCAGCGCTCCCTCAGTACTGCCCCTCCGACAGTGCAGCGCTCCCTCAGTACTGCCCCTCCGACAGTGCAGCGTTCCCTCAGTACTGACCCTCCGACAGTGCAGCGCTCCCTCAGTACTGCCCCTCCGACAGTGCAGCGCTCCCTCAGTACTGCCCCTCCGACAGTGCGGCGCTCCCTCAGTACTGCCCCTCCGACAGTGCAGCGCTCCCTCAGTACTGCCCCTCCAACAGTGCAGCACTCACTCAGTACAGCCCCTCCGACAGTGCAGCGCTCCCTCAGTACTGCCCCTCCGACAGTGCAGCGCTCCCTCAGTACTGCTCCTCCGACAGTGCAGCGCTCCCTCAGTACTGCCCCTCCGACAGTGCGGCGCTCCCTCAGTACTGCCCCTCCGACAGTGCAGCGCTCCCTCAGTACTGCTCCTCCGACAGTGCAGCGCTCCCTCAGTACTGCCCCTCCGACAGTGCGGCGCTCCCTCAGTACTGCCCCTCCGACAGTGCGGCGCTCCCTCAGCACTGCCCCCCCGACAGTGCAGCGCTCCCTCAGTACTGCCCCCCCGACAGTGCAGCGCTCCCTCAGTACTGCCCCTCCGACAGTGCAGCGCTCCCTCAGTACTGCCCCTCCGACAGTGCGGCGCTCCCTCAGTACTGCCCCTCCGACAGTGCAGCGCTCCCTCAGTACTGCCCCTCCAACAGTGCAGCACTCACTCAGTACAGCCCCTCCGACAGTGCAGCGCTCCCTCAGTACTGCCCCTCCGACAGTGCAGCGCTCCCTCAGTACTGCTCCTCCGACAGTGCAGCGCTCCCTCAGTACTGCCCCTCCGACAGTGCGGCGCTCCCTCAGTACTGCCCCTCCGACAGTGCAGCGCTCCCTCAGTACTGCCCCCTCGACAGTGCAGCGCTCCCTCAGTACTGCCCCCCCGACAGTGCAGCGCTCCCTCAGTACTGCCCCTCCGACAGTGCAGCGCTCCCTCAGTACTGACCCTCCGACAGTGCAGCGCTCCCTCAGTACTGCCCCCCCGACAGTGCAGCGCTCCCTCAGTACTGCCCCTCCGACAGTGCAGCGCTCCCTCAGTACTGACCCTCCGACAGTGCAGCGCTCCCTCAGTACTGACCCTCCGACAGTGCAGCGCTCCCTCAGTACTGACCCTCCGACAGTGCAGCGCTCCCTCAGTACTGACCCTCCGACAGTGCAGCGCTCCCTCAGTACTGCCCCTCCAACAGTGCAGCGCTCCCTCAGTACTACACTGGAAGTGTCAGCCTGATTTTTGCACTCAAGTTGCTTGGAGTGGGAAATTGAACCCACAACCTTCTGACTCTGAGCTGAGTGTGCTGTCCACTGAGCCACGCCTGACACAATGTTTGAAATACTAGATAGGCCCAAGGAACTAGGTCTAATTACTTTTGTTTCAGTGTGTACTTGGAAGCGAACTGAAAGAGGTTTATAAAGTAATGAAAGGGCTGGATAGCATCCCGATTGAGAGATTATTGCAGTTTGACAGATTGGAGAGGACCAGCGAGTTTAAACAGTGTAAGAGTGGGAATTCAGATGTTGGGCGGTTCTTCTTTTCCCGGAGCGCAGCGAGCCTCTGGAATGGGTTGCGGGCTGGGGCGGTGGGTGCTGACTCTTTGCCTTCAAGAGGGAGCTGGAGCGGTTCCTGCCTGGGGCAGAGGTCACATCGTGTAGAAGGTGAGAGTCTTTACTGGTGACACTGGGCCCATGTGTATCTCCTGGGCTGGGTTCGATTGTCTGAGGGGGTCGGAGAGGAAATCCCCAGAGTATTTTTCCCTTTGTTGGCCCCGGGATTTTCTCTGGTGTTTAGCCTCTCCCAGGAGATGAAACATAGAAGATAGGAGATAGGAGCAGGAGTAGGCCATTCGGCCCTTCGAGCCTGCTCCGCCATTCAATGAGATCACGGCTGATCATCCAAATTCAGTACCCTGTCCCTGCCTTCTCCCCATATCCCTTGATCCCTTTAGCCTCAAGAAATATATCCAACTCCTTCTTGAATATATTTAATGAACTGGCCTCCACCACCCTCTGTGGCAGAGAATTCCACAGGTTCACCACTCTCTGGGTGAAGAAATTCCTCCTCATTTCAGTCCTAAATGGCTTACCCCTTATCCTTAGACTATGACCCCTGGTTCTGGACTCCCCGCCATCAGAAACATCCTTCCTGCTTCTAGTCTGTCCAGACCTGACAGAATTTTATAGGTTTCAATGAGATCCCCTCTCAATCTTCTAAACTCCAGTGAGTATAAGCCCAATCGACCCAATCTCTCCTCATACGTCATTCCTGCCATCCCAGGTATCAGCCTGGTGAATCTTCGCTGCACTCCCTCCATGGCAAGAACGTCCTTCCTCAGGTAAGGTGACCAAAACTGCACACAATACTCAAGGTGCGGTCTCACCAAGGCCCTGTACAACTGTAGCAAGACATCCTTGTTCCTGTACTCGAACCCTCTTGCTACGAAGGCCAACATACCATTTGCCTTCTTAACCGCCTGCTGCACCTGCATGCTTACCTTCAGCGACTGGTGCACAAGGACACCCAGGTCTCTTTGCGCTTCCCTTCCTCCCAATCTATTGCCATTCAAATAATAATCTGCCTTCCTGTTTTTGCCACCAAAGTGGATAACCTCACATTTATCCACATTATAGTGCATTTGCCATGTTTCTACCCAATCACCCAACCTGTCCAAATCGTACTGGAGTTTCCCGACATCCTCCTCGCAGCTTACCCTCCCACCCAGCTTTGTGTCGTCTGCATGGGGGTGGTGGGTGGGGGGGGGTGGTGGGGGGGGCGGGCGGTGGTGGTCTCGACGTGATACTCCACCCATCATGAGTGCGGGTCAGGCTCGATGGACATGTTGATCTTCTCCTGCCCGTCAGTGCTGTAGATTCAGACTAAGACCAGGCACATAAAGCAAACAGTCAAACACAAACATTTATTACCTAAAAAGTTTATTAAATGTAAATATTTCAATGCATCACCTCACTGCCGTTGAATACAACTCACCATGGTAAGGAAATTTATCATTACAGAGCTCTGAGGGACAATACATTGCATCAAATACCAAACATTTAGAGTTAATCAGACAAAATATTTATGGCAAAACCAGTCAGATTTCTGCACAGCAGAAGCATCAATTAGATTTTAAAGCTTCAAATTTTCATGCAAATGATCAGTTTGGTGTGTAATAACGGTACAAATAAAATTACCTGTTAATAAATATATAAAACATTGGTAAGATTAGTGAGTTAAGATATCATAGAATCATAGAATGGTTACAGCACAGGAGGAGGCCATTCGGCCCGTCGAGCCCGTGCCGGCTCTCTACAAGAGCAATTCAGCTAGTCCCACTCCCCCGCCCTTTCCCCGTAGCAATTTATTTTCCTTCAGGTACTTATCCAATTCCTTTTTGAAAGCTGTGATTGAATCTGCCTCCACCGCCCTTTCAGGCAGTGCATTCCAGATCCTAACCACTCGCTGCGTAAAAAAGTTTTTCCTCATGTCACCTTTGGTTCTTCTGCCCATCACCTTAAATTTGTGTCCTCTGGTTCTCGACCTTTCCGCCAATGGGAACAGTTTCTCTCTATCTGCTCTCTACCCCTCATGATTTTGAATACCTCTGTCAAATCTCCTCTCAACCTTCTCTGTTCTAAGGAGAACAACCCCAGCTTCTCCAGTCTCTCCACATAACTGAAGTCTCTCATCCCTGGAACCATTCTTGTAAATCTTTTCTGCACCCTCTCCAAGGCCTTCACATCCTTCCTAAAGTGCGGTGCCCAGAATTGGACACAATTGAGGCCGAACCAGTGATTTATAAAAGTTCATCATAAGACCTGAGTTTGGCCCCTAGTGGTGATGGCTGGTAATGTCCGCAGACCAGTGATTAATAAAGGGGTAGGAGAATAATAATCGGATAGGTCCCGTTAAAGACGTGGCTACAGTATACGCTTCCATCAGGAGACCCACCCCACCCACCATGTGCCCGGGCACACCCCAAAGAAAATGCCCCCCTGGTTCAAATGGCGGGGTAACGTTACGTGACCTTGGCACATGAAGCGCTGGGGGACCAATGGAGCTCAGCGGCCGTGAGGGTGAGAGACAAAACTGAAGCGCCTCCTCCCCTCCGCCCCCTTGCATTCCTTTCTCCGCCATTCTAACAGCGGCACCCAGACCATTGAAACTAAAGGGATGTGTGCCCTCCCCGTTACACTAACGGAGCAGGGGTGGGTGGGTGGGTTCCTCACGCGAGGCCTTCATCCACTAATCTCCGGGTTGCACTCTCCCAGAACCGTCACTTCAGGAGACCGTTGAACAATCCGTTCAAGCACCAACCCCCAATCTCCCAACTAACTCGAAACCCTTCTACGAAGGTCGATTATACAGATGATTTTAACGTGCACGACATTTGAGGAAATCGCTGGAGTCGAGTTCCGTTGGCTTTTTGTTGAAAGAAATGAGATTCCAAGAAACAGGCGTCTAATTTTAATTATTTCCCCCCCAGGTGGAGTTGCTGTACGGAAGCTCCGTATCATGGGCAGACGTGATGGGCCCTAGTTGCCATCCAAGTCACTCGCAGAAGACGTTCGTGGAAATGTTCCGCAGTTTGCTAACAGTGGCTGTTCAATATTCTCTACATTTCAATGCACACCACGTGGAATTGAAGTGGAGTAGAAACTATTTCCTCTGGTGAGGGGAGTCCAGAACAAGGGGGCGTAACCTTAAAATTAGAGCCAGACCGTTCAGGGGTGATGTCAGGAAGCACTTCTTCACACAAAGGGTGGTGGAAATCTGGAACTCTCTCCCTCAGAGAGCTGTTGAGGCTGTGGGGGGGGTCAATTGAAAATTTCAAAACTGAGATCAATAGAGTTAGGTAGGTAAGGGCATTAAGGGATACGGAACTAAGGCGGGTAAATCGAGTTAAAATACAGATCAGACATCATCTAAGTGACTGGTGGAACAGGCTCGAGGGGCTGAATGGCCTCCTCCTGTTCCGATATGTGACAAGTCCATTTCAGAGTAAGCTAGTTCCCTTGTACAGATTTTGCTTTTATCCCTCTGCGATGTTGGCCAGGACACCTGGGGAACGCCTCTGCTCTTCTCCCAATAGTGCCCTGGGATTATCTAATGCCCAACTGAACCTGACAGGCGGGGACCTCAGGTTAACATTTCGTTTGTGGAAGAGCGCCTCCAACAACACGCCAGAGACCGGTCTGTGCTGGGGTCTGGGATATGGTGCTTCAACCCACAATGTCCTCATTCAGAAAGAAGAGTGCTCGCAACGAAACCAAACTGGCATCCTGAAGACAAGGCGCCGCGGCCAGATCATTCCATGGAACCACAAAATCTTAATAACACAGAGGGAGGCCATTCGGCCCATCGTTGCTGAGCCGGCTCTTTGAAAGAGCTCTCCAGTTAGTCCCACTCCCCCACTCTTTCCCCACAGCCCTGCAAATATTCCCTTTCAAGTATTTATTCAATTCCCTTTTGAAAGTTACTATTGAATCTGCTTCCACTGCCCTTTCAGGCAGCGCATTCCAGATCATAAGAACATAAAAATTAAGAACATAAGAAATAGGAGCAGGAGTAGGCCACATGGCCCCTCGAGGTTGCTCCGCCATTCAATACGATCATGGCTGATCATCAACCTCAACTCCACTTTCCTGCCCGATCCCCATATCCTTTGATTCCCCATGTCTATCGATCTCAGCCTTCTGGGGCAGAGAATTCCAAAGATTCATAACTCTCTGGGTGAAGACATTCCTCCTCATCTCAGTCTTAAATGGTCGACCCCTTATCCTGAGACTATGCCCCCTAGTTCTTGATACTCCAGCCAGAGGAAACAACCTCTCAGCATCTACCCTGTCAATCCCCCTCAGAATCTTATATGTTTCAATGAAATCAACTCTCATTCTTCTAAACTCCAGAGAGTATCGGCCCATTCTACACGATCTCTCATCATAGGACAGCCCTCCCATCCCAGGAATCAATCTAGTGAACCTTCGTTGCACCGCCTCCAAGGCAGGTATATCCTTCCTTAGATAAGGAGACCAAAACTGTGCCCAGTACTCCAGGTGTGGTCTCACCAAGGCCCTGTACAATTGTAGCAAGACTTCCTTACTCTTATACTCCAACCCCCTTGCAATAAAGGCCAACATGCCTTTTGCCTTCCTTATCGCTTGCTGTACCTGCACGCTAGCTTTCTGTATTTCTTGCACGAGGACACCACGAGGACACCCAAATCTCTCTGAACACCAACATTTGAAAGTTTCTCACCATTTAAAAAATATTCTGTTTTTCTATTCTTCCTGCCAAAGTCTTATAATAACATCATAACAATCAAGTAAGGAAATAGCCCATTATTAAATGGATTCGCTTCAGTGAAGTGATTTAGCTGATAAGAAAAATCTTGATTTAGGAGTTAGCTTAGCTCTTAAGAGGAATGAAATGGGTGGCATTCCACATATTGGGAAGTAACACGTCCCCAGCATGTAATTTCCCATAAGAACATAGGAATTGCAAGACTTAAAAAGACTCGGGACCATCGAGTTCACCCTCGACCAACCCGGGTCCATCGAGTTCACCCTGGACCATCCCGGGTCCATCGAGTTCACCCTGGACCATCCCGGGTCCATCGAGTTCACCCTGGACCATCCCGGGTCCATCGAGTTCACCCTGGACCATCCCGGGTCCATCGAGTTCACCCTGGACCATCCCGGGTCCATCGAGTTCACCCTCGACCATCCCGGGTCCATCGAGTTCACCCTCCACCATCCCGGGTCCATTGAGTTCACCCTGGACCAACCCAGGTCCATCGAGTTCACCCTGGACCATCCCGGGTCCATCGAGTTCACCCTCGACCATCCCGGGTCCATCGATTTCACCCTCGACCATCCCGGTCCATCGAGTTCACCCTCCACCATCCCGGGTCCATTGAGTTCACCCTGGACCAACCCGGGTCCATCGAGTTCACCCTGGACCATCCCGGGTCCATCGAGTTCACCCTCGACCATCCCGGGTCCATCAATTTCACCCTGGACCATCCCAGGTCCATCGAGTTCACCCTCTACCATCCCGGGTCGATCGAGTTCACCCTCGACCATCCCGGGTCCATCGAGTTCACCCTGGACCATCCCGGGTCGATCGAGTTCACCCTGGACCATCCTGGGTCAATCGAGTTCACCCTCGACCATCCCGGGTCCATCGAGTTCACCCTGGACCATCCCGGGTCCATCGAGTTCACCCTGGACCATCCCGGGTCCATCGAGTTCACCCTCGACCATCCCGGGTCCATCGAGTTCACCCTCGACCATCCCGGGTCCATCGAGTTCACCCTCTAACATCCCGGGTCGATCGAGTTCACCCTCGACCATCCCGGGTCCATTGAGTTCACCCTGGACCATCCCGGGTCCATCGAGTTCACCCTCGACCATCCCGGGTCCATCGAGTTCACCCTCGACCATCCTGGGTCCATCGAGTTCACCCTCGACCATCCCGGGTCCATCAAGTTCACCCTCTAACATCCCGGGTCCATCGAGTTCACCCTCTAACATCCTGGGTCGATCGAGTTCACCCTCTAACATCCCGGGTCCATCGAGTTCACCCTGGACCATCCCGGGTCCATTGAGTTCACCCTCGACCATCCCGGGTCGATCGAGTTCACCCTCGACCATCCCGGGTCCATTGAGTTCACCCTCGACCATCCCGGGTCCATCGAGTTCACCCTCGACCATCCCGGGTCCATTGAGTTCACCCTCGACCATCCCGGGTCCATCGAGTTCACCCTGGACCATCCTGGGTCCATCGAGTTCACCCTCTAACATCCCGGGTCCATCGAGTTCACCCTCGACCATCCCGGGTCCATCGAGTTCACCCTGGACCATCCCGGGTCCATCGAGTTCACCCTCGACCATCCCGGGTCCATTGAGTTCACCCTCGACCATCCCGGGTCCATCGAGTTCACCCTCGACCATCCCGGGTCCATCGAGTTCACCCTCGACCATCCCGGGTCCATCGAGTTCACCCTCGACCATCCCGGGTCCATCGAGTTCACCCTCGACCATCCCGGGTCCATCGAGTTCACCCTGGACCATCCCGGGTCCATCGAGTTCACCCTCGACCATCCCGGGTCCATCGAGTTCACCCTCTAACATCCCGGGTCCATCGAGTTCACCCTCGACCATCCCGGGTCCATCGAGTTCACCCTGGACCATCCCGGGTCCATCGAGTTCACCCTGGACCATCCCGGGTCCATCGAGTTCACCCTCGACCATCCCGGGTCCATCGAGTTCACCCTGGACCATCCCGGGTCCATCGAGTTCACCCTCGACCATCCCGGGTCCATCGAGTTCACCCTCTAACATCCCGGGTCCATCAAGTTCACCCTCGACCATCCCGGGTCCATCGAGTTCACCCTCGACCATCCCGGGTCCATCGAGTTCACCCTCTAACATCCCGGGTCCATCGAGTTCACCCTCGACCATCCCGGGTCCATCGAGTTCACCCTCTAACATCCTGGGTCCATCGAGTTCACCCTCTAACATCCCGGGTCCATCGAGTTCACCCTCGACCATCCCGGGTCCATCGAGTTCACCCTCTAACATCCCGGGTCCATCGAGTTCCCCCTCGACCATCCCGGGTCCATCGAGTTCACTCTCGACCATCCAGGCAGTCACATGATACACCGATAATGGAGTTATTGACCAATCACAGTGATCGATCTCGAGCAATGTGTCTACAACAGACCCAGACATGAGGTGAGCTAAACCCCAGTGGGGGAGAGCTTTGGGAACCAGAGGTCCAAACTCCCCTGTTCCTCCCGAGCTCGCTACACTCACCACACCTCATGTCTCCAATGACTCAGATACTGGAGCACAAAATGTGATTTTCTGAAAGAACATAAAAGAATGAAAGGGCTGGATAGCGTCCCTATTGAGAGAGTATTCCAGTTCAACAGATTGCTGAGGACCAGGGGGACACGAGATTAAACAGTGTAAGAGTGGGAATAGGCTGGATGTTGGGCGGTTCTTCTTTTCCCGGAGAGCAGCGAGCCTCTGGAATGGGATGCGGGCTGGGGCGGTGGGCGCTGACTCTCTGGCTTCAAGAGGGAGCTGGACCGGCTCCTGACTGGGGCCGAGATCGCATCATAGAGAAGGTCAGGATCTTTACAGATAACACACAGTCTATTGTCCCTGTAATTTCTTTGGCCCTGCGCAGACCCTTAAAATACCGTTCAAAATGTGCGGTTTTGACGTTGAAATGCCGGTGAGCCGCTGGCGCGGGTTCTCTGGAACACTGCACCTGGTCCGTGCGATCTCCCGGACTGGTTTCCATCCTCTGAGCGGGTCGGAGAAGAATCTTCCAAAGTATTTTTTCCCCCTTATCGGCCCTGGCTTTTTTCTCTAACTCTTTGCCTCTCCCAGGAGATGACTTGGTGTGGTGTTGGGAGGTGGGTGGTGCTGGCGGGAGGGAAGAAGTATCTCGGCATGATGTGTGGGGCAGGCTTGATGGTCCAGCTGGTCTTTACCTGCCATCTTGTATGTTCGTAAATCTGGCAAATTTGCATCTGTTAATTTTAAAAGATGGGAAACTACATCCTGGGGAGGAACCGTTTCCTGCAAAGCAGCCCATGTGCAGGAGGGTGATATACGGAAAGGAAGTAATAGCATGACAGGGCGGACATCACGAGAGGTAAGAAGATACAACCGCCAACTCTGGAGAAACACAAGATCTTAAAAGAAAGGGAAGACCGGTTAGCATTTGCCGAGTCCAGTGGTTGTCCCTCTTCCAATGCTGTTGTGCGAATTTCCAGTATTTTTCTGTCGTTGTTTCAGAAGCCTGCCTTATTTTGATTCAAGACATTGTGAAATTCACCGAAGCCCATTAATTCTTCCACGCTTGAACCAGTCTCCTCGACAAAAATATCTCTTCCTTCTAAAAGAGAATTCAGATGTTCTAAAAACGTCAAGGATGGGGCACTTGAGCGGATGAATGTTGTCCCTCTTTTGTGTGCTCTGATATCAGTATCGCCATCTCGAGAGGTTTGATTGCCTCTCTGCACTATTTATAGATAGTGCACTCACGTTAAATTCCTATCAGCACTACTTTAAGGCAATCGCTCATTAACACAAACGCTCGCTGGTGCAGGACCAAACGTACAAGGGGCTTTGGAGTCCCAAGGTAACTGGCCAAAATCAAGTCGGCATCTGTACAGATGTCTAGACGAGGATGCCCACCACTGCTGGGCTTATCGGGACAATCCGAAACAAGGTGGGGGGGGGGCCACAATCTTAAAATCAGAGCCAGGCCGTTCAGGGGTAATCTCAGGAAGCGTTTCTTCACACAGAGTGGGGTGGAAATCTGGAACTCTCTCCCCCCAAAAAGGCTGGGGATGCTGGGGGTCAGTTGGAGCTTTCCAGACTGGGGTCGATAGATTTTGGGTTGGGTGAGGGTATCGAGGGATGTGGGGCCAAAGGCGGGCAAATGGAGTTGATCATCCAGAATCTAACTGAATGGCGGAGCAGGCTCGAGGGGCCGAGTGGTCCATGATTGTTCCCCAAAATTCACGCACATGGGTTCAGTTTGGGTCAGAGAACATGTCCCATTAATTCCTAATGTTACCCGTTTGGTGCATTCCGACAACGCGCTCCTACACTTCACGCCTCCTGTGATGAAATATGCCATTCATCACTCATCGGTATTCTCTGCCTGTGACTGTGGTTTGGTTTCAGTTTCATTTCCCTTACCTCAGTTCCGTTTCCTCACCATTGTATTGTATTGTGTGTAGGGCTCCGCCCATACCTGGCCCCTATGTAAGCAGACCCAGCCTGCCTCATATCCAGTACAGCAGACCTCTGGATGGAAGATACCTCTCCACTGTGCGTTACCTTCTAAGTTAATAAAAGCCTTGTTTTGTTCCGCTAACATTGAGTCTCGGATTTATTGAGGCATATCACCTCCCTGCTGTTGTAAGTCACCCCGTAAGCAGTTCTCCCTGTCATGACCATCGCTCCAGATTTTTGCGATGAGATCTGTTTTAACACAGCCCCACCAGTACTTAGGAACCAGTATTGTCCAGGCACGTGTGTGACCTTTTTTTAAAAAAAACAAGCTTGCACTATTGCACAGCGCACTGCTCGTTGGAAAAACTCTTTTCAACATCCACTGAGCAGCGATACGGGGCCCCGGTTTAAACTCGTCCAAAGGACGGCACCTCTGACCATGCAGCACTCCTTCGGTGCTGCACCGAAGTGCCAGTATAGATTCTGTGCCCAAGTCCTTGAGTGGGGCTTGAACCCAACAAACCTTGGGACTCCGGCACGAGTGTTACTAACTAAACCAAACTCTCACTCAGAGGAGGATTCTGGTGCTGGTTAGATTATGCTTTTCTGTAATCTTTTCAAAAAACAGAAATTTGTTTATAAGTAACTTGGATACATCAAAGTCGGATAATCGCTCCCGTGAAGCACCTTGAGATATTTTACTACGTTAAAGGCGCTATATAAATGCAAGCTGCTGTTGTTGACATAGCTTATTTTGTTTTTACACACACAGAAGGAAAGATGTGTCCCTGCGGCAGCACTTTCAGTGGCTCTGCCTCTCGTCTTCACCCTCTCGGTTCCGCTTGTTCAGAATCTTCATCAACGATTTATTCATGAAATATGGCCTCTCTGCTGACCCATCGTTCCTCTCTAAATCTTCCACTACGAAGAGGAATTATAGGCGGTCATTACAGAGCAACGGGCAACTCATTATCACTTTGCGAGTCAGTGCCAGCTGGTCTCCAGGCTAGCGTTATACGGGTGTCTCACAATTCACTGCGATCACGATATAAACCCATTCCTCCCCCAACCCCACCCCCATCCCCATAGAAATATGTAGGCCAGTTTTGAACAAGGTCAATTAAAAATATCATGATGGAGGATGGGGGGATGTCCGGAGCAAGAGGACCTAACTTTAAAATCCGAGCCAGGCCGTTCAGGGGTGATGTCAGGAAGCACTTCTTCACACAAAGGGCAGTGGGAATCTGGAACTCTCTCCCCCAGAGAGCTGTTGAGGCTGGGGGCGGTGGGGTGGGTGGGGTCAATCGAAAATTTCTGAACTGAGATTGATAGATTTTTGTAAGGTAAGGATATTAAGGCGGGTAGACAGAGTTCAGATACAGATCAGCCCCGATCTCATTGAATGGCGGAACAGGCTCGAGGCGCTGAATGGCCTCCTCCTGTTAATTTTGACTCAATGGTCTGCTGCTGGGGACGCTAATCTGTTCTAGGTCCCAATTCAACTGAATAATTTCTCTCCTTCTTCAATGTGTGTGATTGGGACGCCATTGAACTTTTCTGCATTGTAAGTGGCAGATGTTTTAAACTGAAATCGAGGGTAAATTCAGCTCCCTGTGCCGGCTCCTTGAAAGAGCTCTCCAATTAGTCCCACTCCCCGCTCTTTCCCCACAGCCCTGCAATTTTTCCCCTTCAAGTATTTCTCCAATTCCCTTTTGAAAGTTACTATTGAATCTGCTTCCACTGCCCTTTCAGGCAGCGCATTCCAGATCACAACAACTCGCTGTAAAAACATTCTCATCTCCCCTCTGGTTCTTTTGCCAATTCCCTTCAATCTGTGTCCTCTGGTCACCGACCCTCATAGTCATAGAGTCATACGGCACAGAAGGAGGCCATTCGGCCCATCGAGTCCGTGCCGGCTCTCTGTAGAGCAATCCAGTCAGTCCCATTCCCCCGCTCTATCCCCGTAGCCCTGCAAGTTTATTTCCCTCAAGTGCCTATCCAGTCTCCCCGTGAAAACATCGAGTGTCTCCGCTTCCACCACTTCCGTCGGCAGCGAGTTCCAGGTCCTCACCACTCGCTGCGTAAAAACGATTTTCCTCACATCCCCCCTGTATCTCTTGCCCAAAACCTTAAATCTGTGTCCCCTAGTCCTTGTACCATCAACTAGTGGGAACAGCCTTTCCCCGTCTAGCCTATCCAAACCCGTCATAATCTTGTACACCTCTATCAAATCACCCCTCAACCTCCTTTGCTCTAATGAAAATAAATCCAGCTTCTCCAACCTGTCCTTGTAGCTAAGATCCCCCATCCCCGGAACCATTCTGGTAAATCTCCTCTGCACCCTCTCAAGGGCCTTCACATCCTTCCTAAAGTGTGGGGACCAGAACTGGACGCAATACTCCAGTTGTGGCCTAACCAGCGCTTTATAAAGGTTTCCTCCTGCCAGTGGAAACAGTTTCTCCCTGTCTACTCTATCAAAACTTCTGAACGCCTCTAATAAATCTCCCCCTTAGCCTTCTCTGCTCCGAGGAGAACGACCCCAGCTTCTCCCAGTCTCAAACACGTTTGTCAAGTATAAATCATTGGCCTAGAAATTGGGTTCTGGTCTTGCCAGGGCTGTAGCGCCAGAAAGTTTGCGCCAGCGGTAATGCGGCAGCGCCCGACGAAAATTCGGGTGCGCCGGGCCCAGACGGCGGCGGGCGCTAAAACCCTCCTTCAGCGCCTCAAAACGGGCGTCAACTTGGGTTTCCCGGCGCTAATCCCCCGCTGCGGCACCCGATGCGGTGCGGCAGGCGGGGGAACTGCAGGCCTCCTCCTCCTGTTAAGGAGGAGCTGCCTGCAGCCGACAACTGTCCGGCGGATTGACCCGACATCTGAGCCCGGCACCTCGGGGAAGTGCCGGGCTCGCATGAGACACTGATCAGGGCCGCGGGGGGGGAATGCAGGAGTCCGGGAAGGGAGGTGCGGGCAGGCGGCCACCGGGAACGCGGCCGGCCGCCGCTCCACCTTTATGCGCCGGCGCACACTGGGGGAAGACTCTGTTGCCAGAGTCTTAGTTGCGCCTGCCACGGGCGAGGCGGGCGCAACTGAATTTCGGCTTGGGGCCGGGTTACCACGGCAACCGGGACGCTGCGCACACCGATGACGTCATCGGTGCCGGCGCAGCGCTACCGGTCTACCGCCGCGGAAGGGCCCCAGGCAATTTAGGAACCGGCGCCAATTGCAGCGCTAGGCCCTCTAGCGCCGCAAAATCGGTGCTAAGGGCACTGAATTTCTAGGCCAGTGTATCTACAGAGCCTGTGTTAGGCAGGATAAATCGGCAGTGCAACATGAATATATATAGGCAGCACCATAATCACTGCATTCATACGCTGAGTACAAATGCTAAAATGATCAGCAAAGCTAACGTTTGATTTTTTTTTTGCTTGTATTTTTCTTTTCTATTATTATTAAAAATGTACCAACTCTAAAACAGTAAAAAAAAACTCACACAGGAGTGTAGCCCTGCTCTTATATATAAAGGCAAATATATGACAGGCTCATTGTGACTGCCTCGCCTTATCACTCACACGTAGCGACTGACGGGATGAAATCTCTCTCAGTGACATTTGTAACAAATGCGTTGTTGCATCGCTGTGATCTTTCACCCGCCCCCACCCCTCTCGTGCCTTGCCTGCGGAACTCCTCCGTATACACCCCCCCCCCGCCGCCCGCCACCCCACCCTTACACCTCCCCGCTTTTCCAAACCCTATCCCTCCCTCGCCACCTTCTCTGGCCGACTGAACGGGATGGGCAATAAATGCTGGCCTCGCCAGCGTCTCTCTCTCTCGAGATCGAATAAAGGGCACAAGAAAAATTACCCTTGCCTCTTTACTTTTGCTTACTCTACGCCCGCTGTCCCTTTAAAGGTAAAACACGGCCCTGCGCACGAGGAGCCTTCCCCTCCCCCATTGGAAAAACGGTTTCCGCTGTCGTGGGGGGAAGGAGCTTCAAACCGATGCGTTGGTCACGTGTCCGATCAGCCACAATCTAAATCGAATGGCGGAACAGGCTGGAGGGGCTGAATGGCCTCCTCCTGTTCCTGTGTCTCGTTGAGAGCGACTTGTTACAGTTAGCGGTAGAGCCAGTTCCCTCCCCAGGAGAACGTCCTGAAGTAGTTATACAATAAAAAACGAATGGCTTTAAGTTCTCGCGACGTACTTGGAGCTGGAGGGGGGGAAAAAAAGCATTGGCCCAGAAATGGCTGGAATGGTGCATTATTGCTCTTTGTTCGGCTAGGGTTTAAAGGGTTACGGAACCAAGGCGGGTAAAGGGAGCTGAGGGAAAGAACAGAGATAATCTAATTGAATGGCCGAGCAGGCTCGAGGGGCTGAATGGCCTTCTCCTGTTCCTATGAGCGTCGTGAGTTAGACTGTTTTCCCTCACCTTTCAGGTCATATTATTTTTGGCGCCGTAACGTGCTGGGAGCGCGAGCTGATAGCAGGGCATCCGGGACCCGAGCCAATAACGGGGCCAACCGTCTGCCTCCTTAACCAATGAGATTTAAGGATTGAGAAAGAAACCGAGGAAGGGCGGAGCAGGAAATCGGGTGAATTAGAGTCAGATCAGGCACGGAGAGAGAAATAAAGAGAGGGATTAAGAGAGAGAGAGAGAAAAAAAGAGACAGAAAGGAAAAGTAAGAGAAAAAAATGTACATTTGAAATTTTAAAAACTCGAGGAACAATTTACTACCTGCGGGAATGAGACCCCACGGCTTCAATTGTTCCCGTTCTGGGCCGGGCTGGATGAGTTCTATGTCAGGACCATAAACCTCGTCATTACCAGGGTCCCGACGACATGAATCTACCAGCCCTAAATATCCGCCGCCAGATTCATCCGCATTGACGGCACGAATCCAGCAATTTCAGGACAATGGGGAGGCTCACGGCGAGATCGCCGCAAATCGACCGGCAACTTTTGGCGAATCGTAACTCACCGCGTATCCCTTCCTGCGCCGCAAATTGCTGGGGGCAGGGCGGGGCGGGGGGGGGGGCGTTTACGCACTTAATAATGGCGTGCGTTGTAAACTCGCCGTTATTGCTCCAGCGATTTCTGGGCCAATATATCTGGAGTCACCAACTCTCCCGTAAAAAGCATCGCCCTTACGGTCCTCGCTTTAGGCACCTTAGCTACGACTCGGAGGCGGCGGAGGGAGGGCTTCTTCCGTGCACTACGTGTCGCGGGGTCCGTGACCCACTCGGCATGGCAACCAGGAAACGACCCCGCCCTCCCTCCTCCACTCTCTCCCTCCTCCACTCTCTCCCCCCTCCCCGCCGGTCCTGTTATAGACCATTTATTGCATATTATAGTCTTTTTATTTTATATACATATAGAATTTCCTGTTACATTTACAGGAGTGTTGAAAAATGGGACAGTCGAGGGACAGGTCAGTGGGTAACCCAGGCAGCGCCCAGGGTCACAGACTTGCTCCTTTGTAAGGCTTCATATAGTTTCTACCTAAAAGTTACAAGCCACTTAGGTCGTAACTAATGGGCGTTTTTAACTGAAGCTGGGTCTGATAGTTTTTAAGAAAGCTAGTGGTTGGAAAGTTGATGTCTCTGTCTGTCTCTCCAGTTACAGAAACCCGTGACACCTTTATGTACCTCTGTGCAGCCACTTAGCGTAAAGGTTTTTTTTTTCCTCTCTCTCTCTCTCGTTTTTTTTTTCAAAACTAGAACTCTACTCGCTTTCGCTCAGAGTTAAGATTTTGCGAGTTCCCGGCGGTCGTTCGAATGCTGACCGTCAAGACAGGTTATTACCGCGCGTTTGCGTGGCTGTCTCTGTGAGTGTGTGTGTGTGCGTATTAATAAAAAGATAGCGAGGTGAGGAGTTCAGTGCAGCGCGAGCCCAGCGCAAGCAAGCTATCCGTTGGCCTTCCGTGGGCTCCACTCCTGACGTCCCAGGATCCGGTGCAGCTCGGGCGACATGAAGTACGGCTTCTCAGCTGATCCGTCGTTTCGCTCCAGATCTTCGCCTGCGGGAGTTAGCGATAAGCCAAAGCGAGGAGGAGGGAGGGGAAGAGGGAGGGGAGGGGAGGGGAGGAGTGGAGGAGGAGGGAGGGAGGGGGGGAGGGGAGGAGGAGGGAGGGGAGGAGGAGGGAGGGAGGGAGGAGGGAGGCGAGGAGGAGGAGGAGGGAGGGGAGGCGGAGGAGGAGGGAGGGGAGGAGAGGAGGAGGGAGGGAAGGGAGGAGGGAGGGCAGGGGAAGAGGGAGGGGAGGGGAGGAGGAGGAGGGAGGGAAGGGAGGAGGGAGGGGAGGAGGGAGGGAAGGGAGGAGGGAGGGGAGGAGGGAGGGGAGGAGGGGGGAGGAGGAGGGAGGGAGGGGAGGAGGAGGGAGGAGGGGGGAGGTGAGGGGAGGGGAGGAGGGAGGGAAGGAGGAGGAGGAGGGAGGGAAGGGAGGAGGGAGGGGAGGAGGAGGGAGGGGAGGAGAGGAGGAGGGAGGGAAGGGAGGAGGGAGGGGAGGGGAGGAGGAGGGAGGGAAGGGAGGAGGAGGGAGGGAGGGGGGAGGTGAGGGGAGGGGAGGAGGGAGGGAAGGAGGAGGAGGAGGGAGGGAAGGGAGGAGGGAGGGGAGGAGGAGGGAAGGGAGGGGAGGAAGAGGGAGGGAGGGGAGGGGAGGCGAGGGGAAGGGGAGGGAGGGAAGGAGGAGGAGGAGGAGGGAGGGAGGGAAGGGAGGAGTGGCGAGGGGAGGGGAGGCGAGGGGAGGGAAGGAGGGAGGGAGGGGTGGAGGAGGGAGGGGAGGGGAGGTGAGGGGAAGGGGAGGGAGGGAAGGAGGAGGAGGGAGGGAAGGAAGGGAGGAGGGAGGGGTGGCGAGGGGAGGGGAGGCGAGCGGAGGGAAGGAGGGGGGAGGAGGGAGGGGAGGGGAGGGGAGGTGAGGGGAAGGGGAGGGAGGGAAGGAGGAGGAGGAGGAGGAGGGAGGGAAGGGAGGAGGGACGGGAGGCGAGGGAGGGGAGGGGAGGTGAGGGGAAGGGGAGGGAGGGAAGGAGGAGGAGGAGGAGGGAGGGAAGGGAGGAGGGAGGGGAGGCGAGGGGAGGGGAGGTGAGGGGAGGGAAGGAGGGAGGGAGGGGAGGAGGAGGGAGGGGAGGAGGGAGTAGGGGGGGAGGGGAGGAGGAGGAGGAGCAGGGAGGGAGGGAGGAGGAGGGAGGGGAGGAATAGGAGGGGGGAGGAGGAGGGAGAGGAGGAGCAGGAGGGAGGGAGGGGGGGAGGAGGGAGGGGAGGAGAAGGAGGAGGGAGGGGAGGGGAGGAGAGGAGAAGGAGGAGGGAGGGGAGGGGAGGAGAGGAGGAGGAGGAGGAGGGGGGGAGGAGAGGAAGAGGAGGAGGAGGGGAGGAGGAGGGAGGGGAGGGGAGGAGGAGGGAGGGGAGGGGAGGAGGAGGGAGGGGAGGAGGGGGGAGGGGAGGAGGCGGGCGGGGAGGAGGAGGGAGGGGAGGAGGGGAGGGGAGGAGGAGGGAGGGGAGGCGGAGGAGGGGAGGGAAGGAGGAGGAGGAGGAGGAGGAGGGAGGGGAGGGGAGGAGGAGGGAGGGGAGGAGGAGGGAGGGGAGGGGAGGAGGGGAGGGGAGGAGGAGGGAGGGGATTCGGAGGAGGGGAGGGGAGGAGGAGGAGGGGGAGGAGGAGGGAGGGGAGGGGAGGAGGAGAGGAGGAGGAGGGAGGGGAGGGGAGGAGGGGAGGGGAGGAGGAGGGAAGGGGGAGGAGGGAGTGGAGGAGGCGGGCGGGGAGAAGGAGGGAGGGGAGGGGGGAGGGGAGGAGGAGGGAGGGGAGGCGGAGGAGGGGAGGGGAGGAGGAGGGAGGGGGAGGAGGGAGTGGAGGAGGCGGGCGGGGAGGAGGAGGGGAGGAGGGGAGGGGAGGAGGAGGGAGGGGAGGCGGAGGAGGGTAGGGGAGGAGGAGGCGGGGAGGAGGTGGGAGGGGAGGAGGCGGGCGGGGAGGAGGAGGGAGGGGAGGAGGGGAGGGGAGGAGGAGGGAGGGGAGGCGGAGGAGGGGAGGGGAGGAGGAGGAGGAGGAGGAGGAGGGAGGGGAGGGGAGGAGGAGGGAGGGGAGGAGGAGGGAGGGGAGGAGGAGGGAGGGGAGGGGAGGAGGAGGGAGGGGAGGGGAGGAGGGGAGGGGAGGAGGAGGGAGGGGAGGCAGAGGAGGGGAGGGGAGGAGGAGGAGGAGGAGGAGGAGGAGGGAGGGGAGGAGAGGAGGGGAGGGGAGGAGGGGAGGGGAGGAGGAGGGAGGGGATTCGGAGGAGGGGAGGGGAGGAGGAGGAGGGGGAGGAGGAGGGAGGGGAGGGGAGGAGGAGAGGAGGAGGAGGGAGGGGAGGGGAGGAGGGGAGGGGAGGAGGAGGGAAGGGGGAGGAGGGAGTGGAGGAGGCGGGAGGGGAGGGGAGGAGGGGAGGAGGAGGGAGGGGAGGCGGAGGAGGGGAGGGGAGGAGGAGGGAGGGGGAGGAGGGAGTGGAGGAGGCGGGCGGGGAGGGGAGGAGGGGAGGGGAGGCGGAGGAGGGTAGGGGAGGAGGAGGAGGGGGAGGAGGAGGGAGGGGAGGGGAGGAGGAGGGTAGGGGAGGAGGGGGAGGGGAGGAGGAGGGTAGGGGAGGAGGAGGGTAGGGGAGGAGGAGGAGGGGGAGGAGGAGGGAGGGGAGGGGAGGAGGAGGGTAGGGGAGGAGGGGGAGGGGAGGAGGAGGGTAGGGGAGGAGGAGGAGGGGGAGGAGGAGGGAGGGGAGGAGGAGGGAGGGGAGGCGGAGAGAGCGTCGAAACCAAAAAAAATTCAAACAGAGGGAAAAAGAAAAAAAATAATGATAATGGAGAGGGGGAGGGGAGAGAGGAACCAGCAGCAACCACAAGGCAATAAGTTAGAAGGCTTTGCAAGCTCTTTTGTTTAAAAAAATTAAAGCCTTAAATAAAATGACAATTAAATGCAAAGCCAGCAGTTTGTGAAGCTCAGTAATTAATGTTTTAAAAGCTGCGGGTTTAGAACGCACCGCCCAGCCGCCACACCCAATGCATCAACAGTTGAAATTAAGGACAGGGAAACTCGAGGAAATCTACCGCAGCCTCCGCTGGTTTCAACGGCAAATCAAAAGAGCTAAAATGTGCAGAATAACACCAGCAAAGCATCAAAGCCTTCGGATTCAGAGTCGCGGGCAACATTAACTTCAGTCACGCGCTCCTTTAAACTGGGTGTGACCGTTCCTGTCACTAGATGGAGCTTTGACAGCCTTTGGGTTCCAACTTGGTGTTTTGGGGTTCACGTTATGACCGCACTTAATGGCTATCAGAGCAAGCGATTGACCCAACAGGCTAAGGAAGTGGCCAAGAGCGGTGATGTCAATGCTTTCAACCAAAGGCCAAGGACAAAGCCCTAACACTGCAGCTCCTGGTCATTCTGTAGCCCGGGAGACAGTAGTTCACCTGCCGTGGTTGGTAATGACATTGAACGTCAAAGAGTGGGCACACCTTCTCTCCAATTTTCACAAACCCTTTAGGGTCATTCCCCAGGTCGAGTCTTGGGACCTCTTTGGCTTTTAGCGTTAGAGCCGCTCTGAAAACCTCCATAATCACGAAGCACCGCCCCGATAACCCAAGAGCTGATACCCTGGCTCATTCCCCCCAGAACCACCCCCCCACCACCCCCCAGCCTGAGTGCTGAAGAAAAGTGAAGCCCCTCCCGCCCAACCCCCCTGCCGCCACTCCTACCGCTGTCCGGCTCTGGATCAGATCAGAGAGCTTCGTGCGGACCGGGAATCAAACCCTCGGCTCATGAACCCCTTTGTGGCCTGGCTCGGCCCTACCTCTGCAACCACTCCACCAGACTCGGGGGCACACACGCACCCGCCCAGCCACCGCAGCCCCACGCTGTTCCACGCTGTGAAACGCCCCATACCCTCTCGCCTAGCTTTTGCTATCATCACCAAGGGTACCGTGTGTAGCAGTTATGTTAATGGGCCAGTAATCCAGAAAATGGGATTCATAAATTCCACCATGTTACTCCCCTCCAGTACCCTGTCCCTGGGGTACAGTTACATGGGGTTAGTTCCCCTCCAGTACCCTGTCCCTGGGGTACAGTTCCATGGGGTTAGTTCCCCCCAGTACCCTGTCCCTGGGGTAGTTCCATGGGGTTAGTTCCCCCCAGTACCCTGTCCCTGGGGTACAGTTCCATGGGGTTAGTTCCCTCCAGTACCCTGTCCCTGGGGTACAGTTCCATGGGGTTAGTTCCCCCCAGTACCCTGTCCCTGGGGTACAGTTCCATGGGGTTAGTTCCCCCCAGTACCCTGTCCCTGGGGTTGTTCCATGGGGTTAGTTCCCCCCAGTACCCTGTCCCTGGGGTACAGTTCCATGGGGTTAGTTCCCCCCAGTACCCTGTCCCTGGGGTACAGTTCCATGGGGTTAGTTCCCTCCAGTACCCTGTCCCTGGGGTTGTTCCATGGGGTTAGTTCCCCCCAGTACCCTGTCCCTGGGGTACAGTTCCATGGGGTTAGTTCCCTCCAGTACCCTGTCCCTGGGGTACAGTTCCATGGGGTTAGTTCCCCCAGTACCCTGTCCCTGGGGTACAGTTCCATGGGGTTAGTTCCCCCAGTACCCTGTCCCTGGGGTACTGTTCCATGGGGTTAGTTCCCCCAGTACCCTGTCCCTGGGGTAGTTCCATGGGGTTAGTTCCCCCAGTACCCTGTCCCTGGGGTACAGTTCCATGGGGTTAATTCCCCCAGTACCCTGTCCCTGGGGTAGTTCCATGGGGTTAGTTCCCTCCAGTACCCTGTCCCTGGGGTACAGTTCCATGGGGTTAGTTCCCCCCAGTACCCTGTCCCTGGGGTACAGTTCCATGGGGTTAGTTCCCCTCAGTACCCTGTCCCTGGGGTACAGTTCCATGGGGTTAGTTCCCCCCAGTACCCTGTCCCTGGGGTAGTTCCATGGGGTTAGTTCCCCCAGTACCCTGTCCCTGGGGTACAGTTCCATGGGGTTAGTTCTCCCCAGTACCTTGTCCCTGGGGTACAGTTCCATGGGGTTAGTTCCCCCCAGTACCCTGTCCCTGGGGTACTGTTCCATGGGGTTAGTTCCCCCCAGTACCCTGTCCCTGGGGTAGTTCCATGGGGTTAGTTCCGCCAGTACCCTGTCCCTGGGGTACAGTTCCATGGGGTTAGTTCCCCTCAGTACCCTGTCCCTGGGGTACAGTTCCATGGGGTTAGTTCCCCCCAGTACCCTGTCCCTGGGGTAGCTCCATGGGGTTAGTTCCCCCAGTACCCTGTCCCTGGGGTACAGTTCCATGGGGTTAGTTCCCCCCAGTACCCTGTCCCTGGGGTACAGTTCCATGGGGTTAGTTCCCCCCAGTACCCTGTCCCTGGGGTAGTTCCATGGGGTTAGTTCCCCCAGTACCCTGTCCCTGGGGTACAGTTCCATGGGGTTAGTTCCCCCCAGTACCCTGTCCCTGAGGTACAGTTCCATGGGGTTAGTTCCCCCCAGTACCCTGTCCCTGGGGTAGAGTTCCATGGGGTTAGTTCCCCCCAGTAACCTGTCCCTGGGGTAGTTCCATGGGGTTAGTTCCCCCCAGTACCCTGTCCCTGGGGCTGTTCCATGGGGTTAGTTCCCCCCAGTACCCTGTCCCTGGGGTACAGTTCCATGGGGTTGGTTCCCCTCCAGTACCCTATCCCTGGGGTACAGTTGCATGGGGTTAGTTCCCCCCAGTACCCTGTCCCTGGGGTACAGTTCCATGGGGTTAGTTCCCCCCAGTACCCTGTCCCTGAGGTACAGTTCCATGGGGTTAGTTCCCCCCAGTACCCTGTCCCTGGGGTACAGTTCCATGGGGTTAGTTCCCCCCAGTACCCTGTCCCTGGGGTACAGTTCCATGGGGTTAGTTCCCCCCAGTACCTTGTCCCTGGGGTACTGTTCCATGGGGTTAGTTCCCCCCAGTACCCTGTCCCTGGGGTAGTTCCATGGGGTTAGTTCCCCCCAGTACCTTGTCCCTGGGGTACATTTCCATGGGGTTAGTTCTCCCCAGTACCCTGTCCCTGGGGTAGTTCCATGGGGTTAGTTCCCCCCAGTACCCTGTCCCTGGGGTACATTTCCATGGGGTCAGTTCCCCCCAGTACCCTGTCCCTGGGGTACAGTTCCATGGGGTCAGTTCCCCCCAGTACCCTGTCCCTGGGGTAGTTCCATGGGGTTAGTTCCCCCCAGTACCCTGTCCCTGGGGTACATTTCCATGGGGTTAGTTCCCCCAGTACCCTGTCCCTGGGGTACAGTTCCATGGGGTCAGTTCCCCCCAGTAACCTGGCCCTGGGGTTGTTCCATGGGGTTAGTTCCCCCCAGTACCCTGTCCCTGGGGTACAGTTCCATGGGGTTAGTTCCCCCCAGTACCCTGTCGCTGGGGTACAGTTCCATGGGGTTAGTTCCCCCCAGTACCCTGTCCCTGAGGTACAGTTCCATGGGGTTAGTTCCCCCCAGTACCCTGTCCCTGGGGTACAGTTCCATGGGGTTAGTTCCCTCCAGTACCCTGTCCCTGGGGTACAGTTCCATGGGGTTAGTTCCCCCCAGTACCTTGTCCCTGGGGTACATTTCCATGGGGTTAGTTCCCCCCAGTACCTTGTCCCTGGGGTACAGTTCCATGGGGTTAGTTCCCCCCAGTACCCTGTCCCTGGGGTACATTTCCATGGGGTTAGTTCCCCCCAGTACCCTGTCCCTGGGGTAGTTCCATGGGGTTAGTTCCCCCCAGTACCCTGTCCCTGGGGTACAGTTCCATGGGGTTAGTTCCCCCCAGTACCCTGTCCCTGAGGTACAGTTCCATGGGGTTAATTCCCCCCAGTACCCTGTCCCTGGGGTAGTTCCATGGGGTTAGTTCCCCCCAGTACCCTGTCCCTGGGGTACAGCTCCATGGGGTTAGTTCCCCCCAGTACCCTGTCCCTGGGGTACAGTTCCATGGGGTTGGTTCCCCCCAGTACCCTGTCCCTGGTGTACAGTTCCATGCACATTCTAGTGACCATTATCAACACCTAAACCCAGATAGTGAATGTGGGTGGTCTATTCAACCAATGGGACACCACAGCTGAGTCCGGTGCTGTCCTCACCCCTACGTCTGTCTAATGGTTACTCTCCAGACAGTCGCTGGGGAGCGAGCGGGAGTGAGAAGCTGGACAACTCGCACTCGCACCCCCACCCACCCCACCCCGCCTTATTAATGGCACTGAGCCTCACTACAGGACCCCTAACGTTACCCAGCGGAGGTCAGCTGACATAACAGCGAGGCTGGGTGGTTGACCTTGACCTGTGCGGCTCAGACCCTCACTCAGCGAACTGCGAACGCTGCTTTCGACACTCCAGTCTTGACAGGCTGGATATTTTTTGACATTTTAAAAGAAAGATTTCAAGGTTAGTGGTGCCTACTCACAGAAGCAGAGGAAGAGCGTATCCACACACATTGCATAGACGCTGAAGAAGCCGTGTGCAATTAGATAGGATCCAAATATCACAGTCTGCAAACACAAGATTGCACAGTTACACTTTCACAGATACACCAATCACTGAAAGTAGCGATATAACCTGAGAATGCCAGAAACACTCAGCAGGTCAGGCAGCATCTGTGGAGAGAGAGAAACAGAGTCAACGCTCCAGGTCGATGACTCATCAGTTCTGACGAAAGGTCATCGACCTGAAACGTTAACTTTGTTTCTCTCTCCACAGATGCTGCCTGACTTGCTGGGTATTTCCAGCATTCTCTGTTTTTATTTCAGATTTCCAGCATCCGCAGTATTTTGCTTTTGTACTAAAATTAGAGACGCCGGTTAATAGGGTCACAGAGAAAAGCAAACCAAGCACTGGGGTTCATTTCTAGAGATAAAGAATTGAAAAGCAGGGACATTATGTTAAACTTGTATAGAACCTTGGCGAGACCACACTTGGAGCACTGTGCACAGTTCTGGTCTCCATATCACACTTGGAGCACTGTGCACAGTTCTGGTCTCCATATCACACTTGGAGTACTGTGCACAGTTCTGGTCTCCATATCACACTTGGAGCACTGTGCACAGTTCTGGTCTCCATATCACGCTTGGAGTACTGTGCACAGTTCTGGTCTCCATATCACGCTTGGAGTACTGTGCACAGTTCTGGTCTCCATATCTCACTGGGAGTACTGAGTACAGTTCTGGTCTCCATATCTCACTGGGAGCACTGTGCACAGTTCTGGTCTCCATATCTCACTGGGAGCACTGTGCACAGTTCTGGTCTCCATATCTCACTGGGAGCACTGTGCACAGTTCTGGTCTCCATATCACACTTGGAGGTACTATGCACAGTTCTGTTCTCCATATCACACTTGGAGTACTGTGCACAGTTCTTGTCTCCATATCACACTTGGAGCACTGTGCACAGTTCTGGTCTCCATATCACACTTGGAGCACTGTGCACAGTTCTGGTCTCCATATCACACTTGGAGGTACTATGCACAGTTCTGTTCTCCATATCACACTTGGAGTACTGTGCACAGTTCTGGTCTCCATATCACACTTGGAGTACTGTGCACAGTTCTGGTCTCCATATCTCACTGGGAGCACTGTGTACAGTTCTGGTCTCCATATCACACTTGGAGTACTGTGCACAGTTCTGGTCTCCATGTCACACTTGGAGTACTGTGCACAGTTCTGGTCTCCATATCACACTTGGAGCACTGTGCACAGTTCTGGTCTCCATATCACACTTGGAGTACTGTGCACAGTTCTGGTCTCCATATCACACTTGGAGTACTGTGCACAGTTCTGGTCTCCATATCTCACTGGGAGTACTGTGCGCAGTTCTGGTCTCCATATCACGCTTGGAGTACTGTGCACAGTTCTGGTCTCCATATCACGCTTGGAGTACTGTGCACAGTTCTGGTCTCCATATCTCACTGGGAGTACTGAGTACAGTTCTGGTCTCCATATCTCACTGGGAGCACTGTGCACAGTTCTGGTCTCCATATCTCACTGGGAGCACTGTGCACAGTTCTGGTCTCCATATCTCACTGGGAGCACTGTGCACAGTTCTGGTCTCCATATCTCACTGGGAGTACTGTGCACAGTTCTGGTCTCCATATCTCACTGGGAGTACTGTGCACAGTTCTGGTCTCCATATCACACTGGGAGCACTGTGCACAGTTCTGGTCTCCGTATTATTAAGTGGATATAGAGGCAGAGGAGAAGGTGCAAAAAAGATTTACAAGGATGATAAGGGCAGCACGGTGGCATAGTGGTTAGCACTGTTGCCTCACAGCGCCAGAGACCCGGGTTCGAATCCGGCCTCGGGTGACTGTCTGTGTGGAGTTTGCACATTCTCCCCGTGTTTGCGTGGGTTTTCTCCGGGTGCTCCGGTTTCTTCCCACAGTCCAAAGATGTGCGGGTTAGGTTGATTGGCTATGATAAATTGACCCTTAGTGTTAGGGGGATTAAATACGTGGGGTTACGGGGATCGGGTGGGATATGTGTCGGTGCAGGCTCGATGGGCCGAAATGGCCTCTATCTGCACTGTGGGGTTTCTGTGATTCTGTGATTCTGTGATACTAGAACTGAGAGGTTATAACTATCAGGAAAGGCTGAACAGGCTGGGGCTCTTTTATCTAGAAAATAGAAGGCTGAAGGGTGAACTGATGGAGGGCTTTAACGTTATGAAGGGTTTGATAGGGTAGACGGAGAGAAGATGTTTCCACTTGTGGGGGAGACCCGAACTAGGGGCCATCAATATAAGATAGTCACTAATAAATCCAATGGGGAATTCAGGAGAACCTTCTTTCCCCAGAGAGTGGTGAGAATGTGGAACTCGCTACCACAGGGAGTGGTCGAGGCGAATAACACAGATACATTTAAGGGGAAGCTGGATAAACACATGAGGGAGAAAGGAATAGAAGGTTATGTTGATAGGGTGAGATGAAGAGGGGTGGGAGGAGGCTCGAGTGGAGCATGAACACCGGCACGGACCAGTTGGGCCGAATGGCCTGTTTCTGGGCTGAACTTTCTATGTACTGTTTAATCAAATCCATATCTGCTGGGAGAGCTTGCAGTGAGAACAGTCAGACCCAGAGGTCGACACATTACTTAACGGATCTGCAATCCCTTAAACATCAACAGTGTCCTTCAGGGGAAAGGAACCTGTCGCCCCTTACGCGGTCCAGCAGACACGTGACTCGTCTCACACCAACGTTGTTGACATGCAATGCCCTCTGGTGGCCGAACAAGCCAGTTGTCAGGGGAGGGCCGGCATTGCCAGTGTCACTCAGATCTCAAAAATGACCAGCGCATGTATTGGCAGGGTGAATAATTGTCCTCGCGATCGTCCATTTACTCCGCATCCTTGTTATTTGTCTTCTGGTCAAGTAACAAGGATTCAATCTGCTGCCAGCTGTGGCTCAGTGGGCAGCGCCCTCGCCTCTAACTCAGACGGTTGTGGGTTCAAGTCCCACTCCAGGCTGAAACTCCCAGTGCAGTATCGAGCGAATGCTGCACTGTCGGAGGGGCAGTACTGAGGGAGTGCTGCACTGTTGGAGGGTCAGTACTGAGGGAGCGCTGCACTGTCAGAGGGTCAGTACTGAGGGAGCGCTGCACTGTCAGAGGGTCAGTACTGAGGGAGCGCCGCACTGTCGGAGGGGCAGTACTGAGGGAGCGCCGCACTGTCGGAGGGGCAGTACTGAGGGAGTGCTGCACTGTCAGAGGGGCAGTACTGAGGGAGCGCTGCACTGGCGGAGGGGCAGTACTGAGGGAGCGCTGATGTCGGAGGGTCAGTACTGAGGGAGCGCTGCACTGTCGGAGGGGCAGCACTGAGGGAGCGCTGCACTGTCGGAGGAGCAGTACTAAGGGAGTGCTGCATTGTCGGAGGGGCAGTACTGAGGGGGCGCTGCACTGTTGGACGAGCAGGACTGAGGGAGCGCTGCACTGTCGGAGGGGCAGTACTGAGGGAGTGCTGCACTGTTGGAGGGGCAGTACTGAGGGAGTGCTGCACTGTCGGAGGGGCAGTACTGAGGGAGCGCTGCACTGTCAGAGGGGCAGTACTGAGGGAGCGCTGTACTGTCGGAGGGGCAGTACTGAGGGAGCGCTGCACTGTCAGAGGGGCAGTACTGAGGGAGCGCTGCACTGTCGGAGGGGCAGTACTGAGGGAGCGCTGCGCTGTCGGAGGGGCAGTACTGAGGGAGCGCCGCACTGTCGGAGGGGCAGTACTGAGAGAGCGCTGCACTGTCAGAGGGGCAGTACTGAGGGAGCGCCGCACTGTCGGAGGGGCAGTACTGAGGGAGCGCTGCACTGTCAGAGGGGCAGTACTGAGGGAGCGCTGCACTGTCAGAGGGGCAGTACTGAGGGAGCGCCGCACTGTCGGAGGGGCAGTACTGAGGGAGCGCGGCACTGTCGGAGGGGCAGTACTGAGGGAGCGCTGCACTGTCAGAATTATCTGGCCATTATCACCTTGTGGTTTCTGGGAGCTTGCTGTTTGCAAATTGGCTGCCGCGTTTCCTACATTACAACAGTGACTACACTTCAAAAAGTACTTAATTGGCTGTAAATCACTTTGGGACGTCCTGAGGTGCTGAAAAGCGCTGGAGAAATCCAAGTCTTTCTTTTCTTTTTCTTTTTTATTGCAGAACTATTTAGGGAGCAGCTGGAGGATTGTGTCCAATTCTGGGCACCACACGTTGGGAAGGATGTCAATCCTTGGAGAGGGTGCAGAGGAGATTTACTAGAATGGTACCAGCGATGATGGACCTCAGTTATGTGGAGAGACTGGGGAAGCTGGGATTTTTCCCCTTTGAGCAGAGAAGGTTTATTATGTCCGTGTATAATTGAGACACGGACTGCAGGAGTTGATTATAACAAGTCTTTACTGAATGGAGACAAACTGGAAACTGAAACTACAGAAGCCTGCTAGGGCCTTTTATACAGGGGTGGTCACTGCCGGTACTGCAGTCTGAGACCAGTTATTCCCTTAAAGGTACATACACAACAATTCCTCCCCTTTTAGATAAACAGTACATAACTTTCATTTAACAACTAAATAATAACTAATTACAATTACAATTACGGTTGCTAGATACATTGGTTGAAGTTAAGCAATTATAAGTTCAGTCTTTGAGGAGGCTTCCTGATTCTGTCTGGATAACACCTCTTTGGGATATCAGGTTCTTCTGGCAAGGTTGCGTCAGGATCAATGTCGTTGTTTGGTTCGTCTGCCTCCAATATCACCGATTCTGCGGTAGATGCAATTGGTACTTCGGTTTCATCGCCAGGTGTATCAGATCGTGGTGTGGAGTTGACGTTTTCCAGTGACTCTAGAATCTGGTCAGCATGGCGTCTTACAATGCTCTCTCCAATGTCCACGGTATACATTAGAGGTCCTTGCCGTGTACAGATCGTTCCTGGCTGCCATTTCTCTGTGCGGTAGTCCCGGGCCAAAACTGGTTGACCTATCTTAAAACTCCTGGTCGGCCTTTCATTCATATTCTGAAACTGCCTGTTCTCCACATCTCTTCGGACGTTTGGCTTAACCAAATCCAAGCGGCATCGTAGTCTTCGATTGAAGAACATCATGGTTGGAGTTTGGTTGGTAACCGCATGTGTCGCATTCCGGTAGGCAAACAAGAAGTTATCCACCTTGTGTTGTAGGGGTATATCTTCATTACACATTGCCTTGATAGCCTTCTTGAATGTTTGAACAAACCTCTCGGCCAATCCATTAGTGGCTGGATGATATGGGGCGGATGTGTAATGCTTAACACCATTGTTCTTTAAGAACCTTCGGAACTCTTCAGACACAAACTGTGGTCCATTGTCAGAGCAAATCTGTTCAGGCAGCCCATTCCTGGCGAATATGGTTCGTAAGACTGTGATAGTTTTTTCTGTGGTGGTTGAGGACATTTTTATTACCTCTGGCCACTTTGAATGTGCATCCACCGCAATTAAAAACATCGAGTCCATAAAGGGACCAGCAAAATCAATGTGCACCCTTTGCCATGGAGATGAGGGCCACTCCCATGGATGTAGAGGGGCTTGTGGTGGGGCGTTTTGGACCTTCTGGCATCCTGTACAGCTCTTGGTCATCTCTTCGATTTCTCTATCGATTCCCGGCCACCACACAAACGCTCTGGCTAAGTTCTTCATTTTTACCCCTCCCAGATGACCCTCATGAAGCTCATTGAGCACTCTATCCTTCAATTTGGGTGGAATTACTACTCTGGATCCACACATCAAGGTTCCTCTGCACACTGACAGCTGTTCTCTTCTCGGCGAGAATGCTGGCAGCAGTGGTTCGCCATGTGCTGGCCATCCCTTCACCGTTAAATCATAGACCCAGGAGAGTGTCGGGTCATTTCGTGTTTCCTTTTCTATGTTTGCATTCGTCACAGGGAGACATTCGACTATAGTCGAGTGGAATAACTCCACTGGATCCACTGCCAGTTCTTCTTCCACCGTCGGCAACGGTAGGCACAACAATCCATCAGCATTCCCATGCTGTTTAGTTCCTTTGTACTCGATGTCATATTGGTGTGCCCCTAGGAAAAGGGACCACCTCTGTAGCCGTTGTGCCGTCATTATCGAGGGTTGAAAATGGAGACGAGAGGTTGATGATCAGTTAGTAGAGTAAATTTCTGACCGTGCAGGTAGTGATTGAACTTCTTCACCCCCCACACCAGGCTGAGGGCCTCTCTGTCAATCTGGGCGTAGTTACGCTCGGCTGAAGTTAACGAGCGTGACGCAAAAGCTATCAGCCTCTCTGAACCATCAAGGAATTTATGTGACAGTACCGCCCCAATGCCGTAGGGAGACGCATCACATGCCAGTCTTATCGGTAGTGATGGGTTGTAGTGAGCCAATACTTCTCTTGAAGTGATTAGGTCCTTACTCTTCTGAAAGGCCCGCTTACACTCATCGCTCCATTTCCATGCTACTCCCGTTCGTAGTAGGGCGTTCAGTGGATGCAGAATTGTGGACAAATTCGGCAAAAACTTATGGTAGTAATTCACCAATCCAAGGAATGACCTCAGTTGCGACACATTTTCAGGCGCTGGAGCCTTAACTACCGCTTCAATTTTGTCAGGGGACTTATGCAACCCCTCTTCATCAATCACGTGGCCACAATACGATATCTGTTTCTTAAAAAACTCGCACTTGGGGCGATTGGCTCGTAGCCCATGTTCACGTAGTCTAGTGAGCACCTGCTCTAGGTTGGCAAGGTGTTCACTGTCATCTTCATCTGTCACTAGGATGTCGTCCAAGTAACACTGAGTCCCCGGAATCCCTTGCAGGACTTGTTCCATCGCTCTTTGCCATATCGCCGGAGCTGATGCTACTCCGAATACCAGTCGATTATACTGGTAAAGACCTTTGTGAGTGTTTATCGTGAGATACTTCCTAGAGGATTCTTCAACCTCCATCTGCAAATATGCTTGTGCTAGGTCAATTTTTGTAAAACGCTTCCCTCCAGATAGTGAGGCGAAGATATCTTCTATCCTTGGAAGAGGATATTGTACTGTGTGAAGGACTGGGTTCACCGTCACCTTGAAGTCCCCACAGATGCGAACCTTCCTTGGCTCCTCAGGCTTATTGTTTAACGTTTTCTTCATGACAGGAACGATGGGTGTCGCCCACTCGCTCCAGTCTACCTTAGATAACATGCCTGCATTCTCCAGATTCTCCAGCTCTGCCTCGACGGCTGGGCGAATTGCATATGGTACCGGTCTTGCTTTGAAAAACTTTGGAATTGCATTCTCCTCTATTTTTATCGAGGCGGTTACGCCTTTAAGAGTGCCCAGTTCTTGTTGAAATACCTCTTTGGCATCAGTTAAGATTGTTGACAATCGTCCAGGAGTGACGTCGTCATCCTTTTTACCAGCCACCGTCAGTGCCTGAATGGAGTGCCAGTCTAAACTTATCTTTCTGATCCATTCACGTCCCAATAACGGTGGTCCACCATCTTGCAGAATGTAGAGATACAATTTCCATATTTTCTTGCCGTTGTATTCGACAGGCACCCTTATTTTTCCTCTGGGGTATACTTTTGCCCCGTATACGTCCTCAAGACAATGGATGTCTCTCGCAAGGGTATGTGTGAGAATAGCCGCTCGTAGTCTCGTCGATTCATGACGGTTAGCGCTGATCCTGTATCCAATTCCATTTTGACTTGGGACCCTGCTATCGTGAGGGTGACCCAAATGGTTCGGTGATCCTCTTTTGCGATTATGTTGTGAAGTTTGAGACAGCTTAGTCTCTTGTTCCCGGATTCACTATCGCTCATCTGGTCTTCGGAACTGCTGTCCGTCATCTTTTGTACTTTCCTGTACGGTTCCTTAGTAGCCTTTTTGTTGTCGTTGGTCTTCTTCCCAGACCTGCAAACTCGTGCAATGTGTCCCATCTTTCCGCATTGCCTGCATATTTTGTCCTTGGACCAGCAGTCCTTCTGGTCATGGTTTGTTCTGCCGCAGCGATAACATTTTGCAAATCCCCGTGTCATTTCGTGGGTGCCGTATTCCTGTGGCTTTTGTTGTATTTCCGCAGCTCCCCTTGCTGCTGCTTCGTACGATGCTGCCACGCTGAAAGCCTTATCTAGCGTCAGCTCTTTCTCTGAGAGTAACCTCTTCTGGGTTCCTTCACTCAGGAGTCCACAGACAAATTTGTCCCGTAAGGTATCTGCCAGTCCTGCTCCGAACTGGCAGTGCTTTGATAGCTTGCGTAGTTCCGTAAGGTAATCAGCATTGCTCTCATTTTTATGCTGATTTCTCCTGTGGAATTTAAATCTTTCTGCTATCAGCAGCGGTGTAGGATTTAGGTGTTCCTGTAGGATAGCAACAATTTCGTTAAAACTCTTCGCCTTCGGTTTGGCTGGAGTAATCAGGTCCCGCAATAAGCCGTACGTTCTTGCGCCCATTAAATTTAGCAATACCGAAGCCTTTTTCGCATCAGTTATTTCGTTTGCCTCGCAGTATACCTCGACTCTTTCCACATACGTGGTCCAGTCTTCTATTGCATTATCGAAGGCAGTGATATCGCCAGTCTTTGGCATCTTGAAAATCTAAGATGGCGCCTCCCGCGCTTTGCCTTCGTCCCCGATGGATCAAAATGGCACCTCCCGTGCTTTTCCTTCTTCCCCGCCGAGTTAAGATGGTGCCTCCCGCGCTTTCCCGCCGCTGCCGCTGCTGCCAACGCTGTTGCTGGCGATTATATTTATTTTACTATCCTGTAATGGCGACGCCCTATGGTCTTCGCGCCTCCCCGATCGCTGCTGCCAACGCTGCTCTCCGCGGTATTTTTATTTTTCTATCGCGCTTCAATTTTTGCTCCGTTAATTGAAGAACCGTTCCCATCGTGGAGCGGACCCTCTGGGACACTTCCCTCCCTCTTCTTAGGTCCGAACGCTGCCCGGCTGCGAAGCACCGGCCGCGCCCTGTGTGCTCCACCCTCTCTCTCACTCTTTGCTTCCCGACTCGCTGCCCGGCCCCGTTGCAGAGCCACCCGATCGAGCTCTAGCCCGCCGCAGCCCAGGAAGGATCAGTGCACTACCTGCCACCAGCCCGATTAGCTGGGAAACCACAGACTGGAGACCAAGCCTGGCTCTCGACAGTCTCTCCTGCACTTTTCAATTCGATGATTTGGAGGGCGGTTGCCCACGGTCGATGCCCGCTTCTCGAGTTTCTTTGGATTAATTTTTTTTTCTTTCTTCTGGCTTCAACCTTCAATAACGTCGTCTGAGGTGCTGCCGAGTTGCAGGTAAGTTCATTTCTTACTCGTCACCAGTATTATGTCCGTGTATAACTGAGACACGGACTGCAGGAGTTGATTATAACAAGTCTTTACTGAATGGAGACAACCTGGAAACTGAAACTACAGAAGCCTGCTAGGGCCTTTTATACAGGGGTGGTCACTGCCGGTACTGCAGTCTGAGACCAGTTATTCCCTTAAAGGTACAAACACAACAAGGTTATTGAAAGATTTAATAGAGGTGTTCAAAATGACGAGGGGTTTTGATCGAGTAAATCAGGAGAAGCTGTTTCCAGTGGCAGGAGGGTCGGTAACCAGGGGACACAGAGTGAAGGGAATTGGCAAAAGAACCAGAGGGGAGATGAGGAGAATGTTTTTACAGCGAGTTGTTGTGATCTGGAATGTGCTGCCTGAAAGGGCGGCGGAAGCAGATTCAATCGGAACTTTCACAAGGGAATTGTATAAACACTGGAAGGGAAGAGATTAGCAGGGCTGTGGGGAAAGAGCAGGGAGTGGGACTAATTGGAGAGCTCGTTCAAAGAGCCGGCACAGGCACGATGGGCCGAATGGCCTCCTCCTGTGCTGTGAGATTCTATGTTGCGGCTGCTGAAGTTTTCCATTCCTATTTGAGACACACAGACAACACCCAGAACCAGATGACCCTGGGAAGCATCAAGTTGGGCATTGTAAGAACCTACGGTAAAAAGCTGCTGTTGTCTTGTACTGAGGAAGGTTTAAAATCCGCTGACAGTTTATTCTCCACCGTGAGCTATTTTTATCTGTTTGTTTTAAACCCATGTTGAAATACAAAAAAAAGGAGGTTGAGTGGAATGCGTGAGCTAGTGTGCTAGAAATAGCGGAGAGAGGGAATTAAATTTGCGGGAGGGGGGCTGGGGCTACGTAAACTGAGCGCAGTGGATCAGTCGCCTGTTAGAGAAACCGCCCTATTTTCATCTCCATTCACTTCGAGTCCAGTTTAACTCCCAGGCATCAAGTTGAAAATGACTTCCCGCTCATTCTGTCTGCCAGCAAAGGAAGAACTTGCATTTCTATAGCGCCTTTCACCAGCTCAGGACGTCCCAAAGCTCTTCGCAGACAATTAAGTATTTGTTTGAACTGTAGTGACGCTTGTAATGTGGGAAACGCGGCAGCCAATTTGCACACAGCAAGCTCCCACAAACAGCAAGGAGATAATCTGTTTTTAGTGATGTTGATTGAGGGATAAATATTGGCCCCAGGACACCGGTGAGAACTCCCCTGCGCTTCTTCAAAATAGTGGCCGTGGAATCTTATAATTTCACCAGAGAGGGCACATGGGGCCTCGGTTTAAAGTCTCATCCGAAAGTCGGTATCTCCAACAGTGCAGCGCTCCCTCAGTACTGTCCCTTCGACAGTGCAGCGCTCCCTCAGTACTGCCCCTCCGAGAGTGCGGCGCTCCCTCAGTACTGCCCCTCCGACTGTTCAGCGCTCCCTCAGCACTTCCCCTCCGACAGTGCAGTTCTCCCTCAGTACTGCCCCTCCGACAGTGCGGCACTCACTCAGTACTGCCCCTCCAACAGTGCTGCGCTCCCTCATTACTGCCCCTCCGACAGTGCTGCGCTACCTCAGTACTGCCCCTCCGACAGTGCTGCGCTCCCTCAGTACTGCCCCTCCGACAGTGCTGCGCTCCCTCAGTACTGCCCTCCGACAGTGCAGCGCTCCCTCAGTACTGCCCCTCCGACAGTGTGGCGCTCCCTCAGAACTGTCCCTCCGACAGTGCAGCGCTCCCTCAGTACTGCACCTCCGACTGTTCGGCGTACCCTCAGTACTTCCCCTCCGACAGTGCGGCACTCACTCAGTACTGCCCCTCCGTCAGTGCTGCGCTCCCTCAGTGCTGCCCCTCCGACAGTGCTGCGCTCCCTCAGTACTGCCCCTCCGACAGTGCTGCGCTCCCTCAATACTGCCCCTCCGACAGTGCTGTGCTCCCTCAGTGCTGCCCCTCCGACAGTGCTGCACTCCCTCAGTACTGCCCCTCCGACAGTGCAGTGCTCCCTCAGTACTGCCCCTCCGACAGTGCAGCGCTCCCTCAGTACTGCCCCTCCGACAGTGCAGCGTTCCCTCAGTACTGCCCCTCTGACAGTGCGGCGCTCCCTCAGTACTGCCCCTCCGACAGTGCAGCCCTCCCTCAGTAGTGCCCCTCCGACATTGCAGCGCTCCCTCAGTACTGCCCCTCTGACAGTGCAGCTCTCCCTCAGTACTGCCCCTCTGACAGTGCAGCGCTCCCTCAGTACTGCCCCTCCGACAGTGCAGCTTTCCCTCAGTACTGCCCCTCCGACAGTGCAGCACTCCCTCAGTACTGCCCCTCCGACAGTGCGGCGCTCCCTCAGCACTGCCCCTCCGACAGTGCAGCACTCCCTCAGTACCGCCCCTCCGACAGTGCAGCGCTCCCTCAGTACTGCCTCTCCGACAGAGCAGTGCTCCCTCAGTACTGTCCCTCCAACAGTGCGGCGCTCCCTCAGTACTGCCCCTTCAACAGTGCAGCGCTCACTCAGTACTGCCCCTCCGACAGTGCAGCGCTCCCTCAGTACTGCACCTCGGAATGTTCGGCGCTCCCTCAGTACTGCCCCTCCGACAGTGCAATGCTCCCTCAGTACTGTCCCTCCGACAGTGCGGCACTCACTCAGTACTGCCCCTCCGACAGTGCTGCGCTCCCTCATTATTGCCCCTCCGACAGTGCTGCGCTACCTCAGTACTGCCCCTCCGACAGTGCTGCGCTCCCTCAGTACTGCCCCTCTGACAGTGCTGCGCTCCCTCAGTACTGCCCCTCCGACAGTGTGGCGCTCCCTCAGTACTGTCCCTCCGACAGTGCAGCGCTCCCTCAGTACTGCACCTCCGACTGTTCGGCGCGCCCTCAGTACTTCCCCTCCGACAGTGCGGCACTCACTCAGTACTGCCCCTCCGACAGTGCTGCGCTCCCTCAATACTGCCCCTCCGACAGTGCTGCACTCCCTCAGTACTGCCCCTCCGACAGTGCTGCACTCCCTCAATACTGCCCCTCCGACAGTGCTGTGCTCCCTCAGTGCTGCCCCTTCGACAGTGCTGCACTCCCTCAGTACTGCCCCTCCGACAATGCAGTGCTCCCTCAGTACTGCCCCTCCGATAGTGCAGCACTCCCTCAGTACTGCCCCTCCGACAGTGCAGCACTCCCTCAGTACTGCCCCTCCGACAGTGCAGCGTTCCCTCAGTACTGCCCCTCTGACAGTGCGGCGCTCCCTCAGTACTGCCCCTCCGACAGTGCAGCGCTCCCTCAGTACTGCCCCTCCGACAGTGCAGCACTCCCTCAGTACTGCCCCTCCGACAGTGCAGCGCTCCCTCAGTACTGCCCCTCCGACAGTGCAGCTCTCTCTCAGTACTGCCCCTCCGACAGTGCAGCACTCCCTCAGTACTGCCCCTCCGACAGTGCAGCTCTCCCTCAGTACTGCTCCTCCGACAGTGCAGCACTCCCTCATTACTGCCTCTCCGACAGTGCCGCGCTGACTCAGTACTGCCCCTCCAACAGTGCAGCACTCCCTCAGTACTGCCCCTCTGACATTGCAGCACTCCCTCAGTACTGCACCTCCGACTGTTCGGCGCTCCCTCAGTACTTCCCCTCCGACAGTGCGTCACTCATTCAGTACTGCCCCTCCGACAGTGCTGCGCTCCCTCAGTACTGCACCTCCGACAGTTCTGCGCTCCCTCAGTACTGCCCCTCCGACAGTGCTGCGCTCCCTCAATACTGCCCCTCCGACAGTGCTGTGCTCCCTCAGTGCTGCCCCTCCGACAGTGCTGCACTCCCTCAGTACTGCCCCTCCGACAGTGCAGTGCTCCCTCAGTACTGCCCCTCCGACAGTGCAGCACTCCCTCAGTACTGCCCCTCCGACAGTGCAGCTCTCCCTCAGTACTGCTCCTCCGACAGTGCAGCGCTCCCTCAGTACTGCCCCTCCGACAGTGCGGCGCTCCCTCAGTACTGCCCCTCTGACAGTGCGGCGCTCCCTCAGTACTGCCCCTCCGACAGTGCAGCCCTCCCTCAGTACTGCCCCTCCGACAGTGCAGCTCTCCCTCAGAACTGCCCCTCCGACAGTGCGGCGCTCCCTCAGTACTGCCCCTCCGACAGTGCAGCACTCCCTCAGTACTGCCCCTCCGACAGTGCAGCGCTCCCTCAGTACTGCCCCTCCGACAGTGCAGCTGTCCCTCAGTACTGCCCCTCCGACAGTGCAGCTCTCCCTCAGTACTGCCCCTCCGACAGTGCAGCACTCCCTCAGTACTGCTCCTCCGACAGTGCAGCACTCCCTCAGTACTGCCTCTCCGACAGTGCCGCGCTCCCTCAGTACTGCCCCTCCAACAGTGCAGCACTCCCTCAGTACTGCCCCTCTGACATTGCAGCGCTCCCTCAGTACTGCCCCTCCGACAGTGCAGCACTCCCTCAGTACTGCCCCTCCGACAGTGCAGCTCTCCCTCTGTACTGCTCCTCCGACAGTGCAGCACTCCCTCAGTACTGCCCCTCCGACAGTGCAGCACTCCCTCAGTACTGACCCTCTGACAGTGCAGCTCTCCCTCAGTACTGCCCCTCCGACAGTGCCGCGCTCCCTCAGTACCGCCTCTCCCGAGAGTGCTGCCCACTGAAGCACGGTTGACACCTACAAGACTGAATTGTCTGTATATATTCAACATTACATAAAGCAACATTAGAAAACACTTTGAACTCCATAACGTACAGCCAAACATCTTACTGAGGACATTCAGCGAGATACGATTTTAGCCTTGCGCACACTTTCAAGATTCTGAAGAACGTTCGACTCTCATCATTTTATTCCTGGCCAGCAGAGGGCAGTGTCCTACAGAGCAGTTAAAGAGCATTTCATTAACTGAGCATTGAGTACTGTGCATACTTCTGGATTCCATATCACACTTGGAGTACCGTGCGCAGTTCTGGTCTCCATATCACACTTGGAGTACCGTGCACAGTTCTGGTCTCCATATCTCACTTGGAGTACTGTACACAGTTCTGGTCTCCATATCACACTTGGAGCACTGTGCACAGTTCTGTTCTCCATATCACACTTGGAGCACTGCGCACAGTTCTGATCTCCATATCACACTTGGAGTACTGTGCGCAGTTCTGGTCTCCATATCACACTTGGAGTGCTGTGCGCAGTTCTGGTCTCCATATCACACTTGGAGCACTGTGCACAGTTCTGGTCTCCATATCACACTTGGAGTACTGTGCGCAGTTCTGGTCTCCATATCACACTTGGAGCACTGTGCACAGTTCTGGTCTCCATATCACACTTGGAGTACTGTGCACAGTTCTGGTCTCCATATCACACTTGGAGTACTGTGCGCAGTTCTGGTCTCCATATCACACTTGGAGTACTGTGCACAGTTCTGGTCTCCATGTTACACTTGGAGTACTGTGCACAGTTCTGGTCTCCATATCAAAATTGGTGCACTGTGCACAGTTCTGCTGTCCATATCACACTTGGAGCACTGTGCACAGTTCTGTTCTCCATATCACACTTGGAGTACTGTGCACAGTTCTGGTCTCCATATCTCACTTGGAGTACTGTGCACAGTTCTGGTCTCCATATCACACTTGGAGCACTGTGCACAGTTCTGGTCTCCATATCACACTTGGAGTACTGTGCACAGTTCTGGTCTCCATATCTCACTTGGAGCACTGTGCACAGTTCTGGTCTGCATATTGCACTTGGAGTACTGTGCACAGTTCTGGTCTCCATATCACACTTGGAGCACTGTGCACAGTTCTGATCTCCATATCACAGTTGGAGCACTGTGCACAGTTCTGGTCTCCATATCACACTTGGAGTACTGTGCACAGTTCTGGTCTCCAGATCACACTTGGAGTACTGTGCACAGTCCTGGTCTCCATATCTCACTGGGAGCACTGTGCACAGTTCTGGTCTCCATATTATAAAAAGTATATAGAGGTGAAGGTGCAAAACAGGTTTACAAGGACGATACCAGAACTGATGGATTATAACTATCAGGAAAGATTGAACAGGCTGGGGCTCTTCACCTAGCCTTCGCTTTTCAAGAGAGGTGACCTGATAGAGGTCTTTAAAATAATGAAAGAATTGGATAGGGTTTGATAGGTAGAGAAGTTGTTTCCACTTCTTGTAGATACCAAAACTAGAGGCCATAAATATCAGAAAGTCACGAATAAATCCAATGGGGAATTCAGGAGAATCTTCTTTAGCCAGAGAGTGGTGAGAATATGGAACTCGCTACCACAGGGAGTGGTTGAGGCGAATATTATAGATACATTTAAGGGGAAGCTAGATAAACACATGAAGGAGAAAGGAATAGAAAGATCTGCTGATGGGGTGAGATGAAGAGGGTGGGAGGAGGCTCGAGTGGAGCATAAACCCCGGCACGGACCAGTTGGGCCGAATGGCCTGTTTCTGTGCTGTAGACTCGATATAACATTTGTGAAATATTTTTAGCGTGGTCTTCAACCAGACTCTTAGGCCACTTGAGCCTGCTCCATCCAGCCATGATTTGCTCCTTCCCTTCCTACCTGACCTCCGGCAGCTATTCCCACACTCCTTTCTCCGTGTCTGAATTTAGCCTTCATTCACTATTCCTGAACAACTTCAACATGAATTGAAAGGGCAGCAGTCTTTCACTCTGCCAGCGCGTTTCACACTTCATCTAGAGCCATCGTCTGTTTCTTTACCTGTCCTATTACCATCTCGTCTCACCTTGAATATCTCTTAATGTCGCTCCTTTCATCCCCTTCCCCATTTCCCAGCCCCCAAACTGCCTTTTGTTTCATTTCCTGCCTTTCCTCTCAGTTCTGACGAAGGGTTTCGACCCGAAACGTTGACTCTATTTCTCTCTCCACGGATGTTGCCTGACCTGCTGAGTTTTTCCAGCATTTTCTGTTGTTATTTCGGATTTCCAGCATCCGCAGTATTCTGCTATTGATGAATTGAAAGGGATTGCTCCTGATGGCCGAGTGCCGTGCTGTCCACTGTGTCAGCCACCAGCCAGCCACATGTGGCTAATTGGGTATTCCAGATGTGGCCGATTGCATTTTTAATAAGTAAATAAAAAATGAGTAATAGGCAGCAGAGTTGGTCACGTGATCTCAATACTCATTTTCGCTCGGCGTGCGCGTGTGAACTTTAACCTTTTGGAGCGTTTGTTGGTAAAATGCCGAGACCAGAAGCGGAGCGGGTGAGTGTTTTTTTGATCGCGGTAGATCTTTGTTAAATAAATATATACATGTGAAGTACCTTTACCGATTGTGTGTCGGGGGTTTTCTACTAAAGTTAGTGCGTGTGGTTAAAACAGTCTTGCTGGGGCTAGTCAGCAATTTCTATTGGACAACACCGGTCTAGTGGTTGAATGCATTAACCAGTAACAGAAAGAAAGAACTTGCATTTCTATAGCGCCTTTCACAACCTCAGGACGTCCCAAAGCGCTTCACAGCCAATGAAGTACTTTTTTGAAGTGTAGTCACTGTTGGAATGTAGGAAACGCGGCAGCCAATTTGCACACAGCAAGCTCCCACAAACAGCAATGTGATAATGACCAGACAATCGGCTTTCCTTAGTGATGTTGGTTGAGGGATAAATATTGGCCCCATCTACTGTCTCAGATGGACGTAAAAGATCCCACGGCACTATTTCGAAGAGCAGGGAAGTTCTCCCCCAGTGTCCTGGGGCCAATATTTATCCCTCAATCAACATCACTAAAAACAGATTATCTGGTCATTTATCACATTGTTGTTTGTGGGAGCTTGCTGTGCGCTCATTGGCTGCCGTGTTTCCCACATTACAACATTGACTACGCTCCAAGAAAGGACTTCATTGGCTGTAAAGTGCTTCGGGACGTCCTGAGATCGCTGTATAAATGCAAGTCTTTCTTGAGCTGTGGTGCGTTCCCAGCGGTTGCTGTTATAATTCCGGGTTTGCAGCTTCTTCCCAGACACGAAAGAACGAAGTGAGGGATTTCTTACCGCGAGGGGGACCCAGTAATAGTTTAACGACGGGGCTTCGTCTGCGACGATTGTTATCCTGCGCGTGAAGAAGAAGAAGGCCAGAACTCCTAAAGACAAAGAAAGATCCCAATAATTAAATGGGTTTCAAAGGCAGGGAAATATCTGACACAAGCTTACAACAGCAGCAACAATCTGCATTTGTATAGCGTCTTTAACATAGTACAAACGTCCCAGGGCGCTTCACAGGAGCGTAAATCAGACAAAATTTGACAATATAGAGATATTAGGGCAGGTGACCAAAAGCTTGATCACAGAGCCAGGTTTTAAGGAGCGACATTAAAAAAGGAGGGAGAGGAGGAGAGGTTTAGGGAGGGAATTCCAGAGCTTAGGGCCCAGGCAGCTGAAGGCACGGCCGCCAATGGGATGTGCGAGAGGCCAGAATTGGAGGCGCGCAGAGATCTGGGAGGATTGTAGGGACTGGAGGAGGTTACGTTGATTAATCAGTTGATTAATTATGAGGGGTTTTGATGGAGTAAATAAGGAGAAACTGTTTCCAGTGGCAGGAGGGTCAGTAACCAGAGGACACAGAGTGAAGGGAATTGGCAAAAGAACCAGAGGGGAGATGAGGAGAATGTTTTTACGCAGCGAGTTGTTGTGATCTGGAATGCGCTGCCTGAAAGGGCGGTGGAAGCAGATTCAATAGTAACTTTCAAAAGGGAATTGGATCAATACTTGAAGGGAACATATTCACAGGGCTGTGGGGAAAGAGCAAGGAGTGGGACTAATTGGAGAGCTCTTTCAAAGAGCCGGCACAGGCACGATGGGCCGAATGGCCTCTTGCTGTGCTTTAAGATTCCGTGATTCTAAGCAAAGCAACACTTTAACCTCCATTTCTTTGCGAACTGGCGGAATTATTTCGATGTTACGCTGATGGAAGAAGATTAATCGCAGATCAGACTGAGTTATTGTGCAACTACTCACCAACACCTCCAACTATCAGCAGCTTGCCCAGAAACAGCAGGAAATCCGTCACTTTATCCAACACGGCCACCCTGTGGAATA
The DNA here is from genome assembly GCF_052327205.1 of Somniosus microcephalus. Taxonomy (NCBI): domain Eukaryota; kingdom Metazoa; phylum Chordata; class Chondrichthyes; order Squaliformes; family Somniosidae; genus Somniosus; species Somniosus microcephalus. The sequence goes on along the minus strand of NC_140989.1, from coordinate 368,419,251 downwards.
AAACGAAATGCTCGATTAATGAGCAAGAACGAATGTCTCCTTTCCAACTGATCCTTGTCAACTCGACAATACCGAAGACCGTCATAGTGGAGAAAGTCCATGGACAAGCAATACCTTCTCTTTTCAATTCTGGCCTCTTGCGCATCCCCGATTTTAATCGCTCCACCATTGACGGCCGTGCCTTCAGCTGCCTGGGCCCTGAGCTCTGGAATTCCCTCCCAAAACCTCTCCGCCTCTCTCTCCTCCTTTAAGACGCTCCTTAAAACCTTCCTCTTTGGCCCAGCCTTTGGTCATCTGCCCTAATATCTCCTTATGTGGCTCGGTGTCAAATTTTGTCTGATAATCGCTCCTGTGAAACACCTTGGGACGTTTTACTAAATTAAAGGCGCTATATAAATACAAGTTGTTGTTGCTGTACCTGCCCTGGGAGTGTTTGATGGGACAGTGTAGAGGGAGCTTTACTCTGTATCTAACCTGTGCTGTACCTGCCCTGGGAGTGTTTGATGGGACATTGTAGAGGGAGCTTTACTCTGTATCTAACACGTGCTATACCTGCCCTGGGAGTGTGTGATGGGACAGTGTAGAGGGAGCTTTACTCTGTATCTAACACATGCTGTACCTGCCCTGGGAGTGTGTGATGGGACAGTGTAGAGGGAGCTTTACTCTGTATCTAGCACATGCTGTACCTGCCCTGGGAGTGTTTGATGGGACAGTGTAGAGGGAGCTTTACTCTGTATCTAACCCGTGCTGTACCTGCCCTGGGAGTGTTTGATGGGACAGTGTAGAGGGAGCTTTACTCTGTATCTAACACGTGCTATACCTGCCCTGGGAGTGTGTGATGGGACAGTGTAGAGGGAGCTTTACTCTGTATCTAACACATGCTGTACCTGCCCTGGGAGTGTGTGATGGGACAGTGTAGAGGGAGCTTTACTCTGTATCTAACACATGCTGTACCTGCCCTGGGAGTGTGTGATGGGACAGTGTAGAGGGAGCTTTACTCTGTATCGAACCCGTGCTGTACCTGCCCTGGGAGTGTTTGATGGGACAGTGTAGAGGGAGCTTTACTCTGTATCGAACCCGTGCTGTACCTGCCCTGGGAGTGTGTGATGGGACAGTGTAGAGGGAGCTTTACTCTGTATCGAACCCGTGCTGTACTTGCCCTGGGAGTGTTTGACAGTGTAGAGGGAGCTTTACTCTGTATCGAATCCGTGCTGTGTAATGATATCAGCAAATAGTGATGTTATTTGCCTGTTTGATTATGATGCCTTACCAGCATGCTTGCATGTATTGATTACTTATGCCTGACCAGCAGAGGTCATGTGACAGAGACAAGCAGTTTGGTTTAGTTTCAGTTTCGTTCTAGATGGATCACTAGCATGGTGTCTCCTGAAATGCTGTATAAAGAGTTGAACAGACTTTAGATTAAAAGACATTCTCTTTCATAAATGTCTCGTCATTGAACCCACAAAGAAATCAATACATGGTGTCAGAAGTGATTGAAAGAGATGAAGAGGAAAAATCTGAAGTTAAATCAGCTCTCCACAGATTAGCAAGCCAAAAGAGAACATCGTTACTTACCATTGGAGAATAGCTAACGAAGTGAAACATGGAAGGTTTACTCCCATGGGTGAAGCTTCAGTTGACAGGTAATGTGGCTGAAAATTGGAGGAGATTCAAACAACATTTGGAATTGTATTTAGCGGCAAGCGGAGCTGACGAGCAAAGTAATAAAAAGAAATCGTCACTGTTCTTACATGTCGTGGTTGATGAAGCGCTGGAGGTGTATAATAACTTCACATTCGCTGCTGATGGAGACAAAATGAAGCTAGATAAAATAATGGAACAGTTTGAGGCCTACTGCATACCTAAACGTAACGTGACGTTTGAGAGGCACAGATTTTTCACATGTGTACAGAAAACGGGTGAGACTATTGATCAGTATGTGACTGAACTGAGAAACAGAAGCAAATCGTGTGAATTTGGGGGACTGACAGACTCGCTGATAAAAGACAGACTGGTGTGTGGTATTCCAGATAATGGTCTAAAGGAAAGACTGCTAAGAGAGCAAGATCTAGACCTGGGAAAAGCCATAGCACTGTGTAGGGCTACAGAGACTGTGAAGTTGCAGGCAAAGGAGCTGTTCAGTGACAGTAGCTGCAACGTGGATGCAGTGAGAAAGATCGGACACAAACCGTTTAACAAAAAGAGCGCCCATGTGAAAAAAGAGGCGTGGCCAGCGAACGAAAATGAAAGGGACAATTGAAAGACATGTAGTCGATGCGGTACACAGCATCCACCAAAAGAGTGTCCAGCATATGGTAAAAAATGCAATAGTTGCAACAAAAACAACCATTATGCCCGTTGCTGTAAGAACCAAGTGCAACAAAGCAAGGTCCATACAGTAGATGAAAGCGAGATAGAGGTGTTCTATGTAGATTTTGTGTCTGAAAACAAAAAAGAAGAAAGAGACTGGATGTTGACACTAAAAGTGAATGACATACACATTCCATTTAAATTGGATACTGGAGCACAAGTTAATGTGATATCAGGGACTGATTTTAAGAAAATTAGACCCAGACCAAAGATACATGGGATCAAAGTGAAAGTGACAGGATACTCAGGTACTGAGATACCAGTGAAAGGAAGATGCATTGTCAAAGTAACACACAAGGACAGAGAGCACACGCTAGCATTAATCGTGGTGCCAAAGGATGTGCAAGCCATACTAGGTTTAAAAGCCTGTGAGAGACTGAACCTGGTAGAGTCCTCGTTGTGGAAAGCGAAGGAGAGACAGTCTATGATGAACTCATGAAAGAGTACAACGACCTATTTAAGGGTCTAGGCTGCCTGCCAGGAGAACACACGATCAGAGTAGATAAAAGTATGCCAACGGTCATACAGCCATGCAGAAAAGTTCCGTTTGCTCTTCAAAAGCAACTGAAGGCAGAGTTGGACAGGATGGAAAGCCTGAACGTGATTCAGAAGATAGATGAGCCAACTGAGTGGGTGAGTTCACTCGTCGTTGTGGACAAAAAGAATGGAAAGCTCAGAATTTGCCTGGATCCAAGAGATCTAAACAGAGCAATAAAGAGAGAGCACTTCAAGCTTCCTACACGTGAGGAAATCATGTCACAGTTTGCAAATGCAAAGTATTTCAGCAAGTTAGATGCATCATCAGGATTTTGGCAGATGAAATTGGACGAAGCAAGTTCAAGACTGTGCACGTTCAACAGTCCATTTGGCAGATACAGATTCCTAAGGTTACCATTTGGCATTGCCTCAGCTCCTGAAGTGTATCACAAAACTATCCATATGATCTATGAGCATCTGGAGGGAGTTGATACATCAATGGATGACATCATAGTATGGGGAACCACGAGAACTGAGCATGACGAGAGACTGAAAAAAGTGCTGGAAGCAACAAGGAAAACAAACCTGAAGCTGAATAGAGAGAAATGCCAGCTCGGGGTGACAGAACTGACATTCGTGGGAGATATCCTTAGCAGTGAGGGCATCAGACCAGATCCCAGAAAAGTGTCCGCCATTGAGAATATGCCAAAGCCACAATGCAAAAAGGACGTGCAGAGGTTTAATGGAATGATCAACTACATGGGTAAATTCATATCCAACCTCTCAGAAAAGATGGCACCACTGAGAAGACTAACTGAAAAGAACATAGAATGGGAATGGAATCATGAGCATGAGAAGTCATGGAGCGATCTAAAGAAACTGCTCACAGAGGAACCAGTTCTGAGGTTTTATGACCCAGCGAGACCCATCAAGATATCATCAGATGCATCACAGAGTGGGCTCGGTGCCATTCTTCTGCAAAAATATGACTACTGGCAACCTATTGCATATGCATCGCGCTCAATGACAGACGTGGAGACGCGATATGCTCAAATAGAAAAGGAGCTGCTCAGCATCACATACGCCTGTGAAAGATTTCACCAGTTTGTGGCAGGACAAGCAATCAGTGTAGAGACTGACCATAAGCCCTTGATTGCATTGTTCCAAAAGCCACTAAATAGCTGTCCGCTTAGAATACAAAGAATGATGATCAGGCTGCAACGCTATACACTGAATGTTGCGTACACACCGGGTAAGCTGATGTATACAACAGACACGTTGTCCAGAGCTGTTGACCCAAGTGAGCCCGCAAACACCACAATGGATGAAAAAGTGAATGCCTACGTGGACATGATCACAAGTGCACTGCCCATAGCAGATGCAAAAATGGAGCTCATAAAGACTGAGACAAACAAAGATGAAACAATGAGACGACTGAGGAAAAGCACCTTGGGTGGATGGCCCAACATGAAGCAAGACTGCTCACCTGACATGGCAGAGTACTGGAACTGCAGGGCGGAACTATCAGTGGTCGAAGACATCATCTACAAAGGAAGTAAAATAGTTATCCCAAAGAGTCTGAGAAAAGAGATGCTAAAAAAGATCCATGGAGGACATCTGGGAATCGAAAAGTGTAAGAAAAGAGCACGAGAGGTGATGTACTGGCCACGAATCAACCAAGATGTGACAAATGAGGTGTCAAACTGCACAATATGCCTGAAATATCGAGCAAGCAATCCGGTAGAACCACTAAAGCCACACCCAGCACCAGACAGACCTTACCAGAAGGTAGGCGCTGACCTATTCGTATGTCAAGGGAAGGACTATCTTGTAGTCACAGACTATCACTCCCTGTATCCAGAGGTTTGTAGACTGTACACCACCACTGCAGATGCTGTGATAAGATGTATGAAAGCCATATTCTCCAGACATGGCGTGGCAAGCGAGGTCTTCACAGACAACGGACCTCAGTTTTACAATGCAAGTTTCTGCCACTTTGCCAAAGAGTGGGACTTTGTCCACACAACGTCAAGTCCTCACTTTCCACAGTCCAATGGTCTAGTGGAAAAATCGGTCCAGACAGTGAAAAGACTGATGTACAAGGCAAAAGACAGTGGAACTGACTTCTACCAAAGCATGCTTGTATACCGCACAACGCCACTCGAGTGTGGTAAGTCACCAGCCCAACTCCTTATGGGACGTCTGCTAAGGTCAAACCTACCCATCCCAGAGAACCTCCTGAAAACAAAAGAGGGGGAGAAAGTGAGGAAGTTCAAAGAGCAACAGAAAGAAAAGCAAAAGTACTACTATGACAGAGGAACACAAAACCTACCTGAACTCCACACTGGTGACCAAGTAAGGTTCAAAGACAAAACAAACATATGGACTCAGAAGGGAACTGTCCTGAGTGAAGTTCAACCAAGATCATACACCATTCAGGCAGATGAGGGTGCTGTTCTGAGAAGAAATCGTCGAGATCTTCTCATGGGACCAGCCACAGCAGGTCAAGAGACTGATACTGTTGAACAACCTGATCACACAGCTGAGAAACCATCATCTGAGGCAACAACTCAGATTCAAGGACAATCAATCAGAAAATCCTCAAGACACGTGAAGCCTCCTGAGAGACTCATTGAGCAAATTTAAGGACTATTGTTATAGAAGGAAGTAATGTTATCTTATTCTTTCTTCAAGTTCTAGTGTAGTTACATATTTCATGTGAACACACAAAGCAAGGTTAAAAAACCTTGATCATGATAATGATAATGTAGGTTCATTAAGTGTTACCGTTAAAATGCAGATTAATACAAAGAAAACATGTTGTTAGTTAAAAGTAAAATACTTTTGTTTTAAGAAAGGGAGATGTAATGATATCAGCAAATAGTGATGTTATTTGCCTGTTTGATTATGATGCCTTACCAGCATGCTTGCATGTATTGATTACTTATGCCTGACCAGCAGAGGTCATGTGACAGAGACAAGCAGTTTGGTTTAGTTTCAGTTTCGTTCTAGATGGATCACTAGCATGGTGTCTCCTGAAATGCTGTATAAAGAGTTGAACAGACTTTAGATTAAAATACATTCTCTTTCATAAATGTCTCATCATTGAACCCACAAAGAAATCAATACATGCTGTACCTGCCCTGGGAGTGTTTGATGTGACAGCATAAAGGGAGCTTTACTCTGTATCTAACTCGTGCTGTACCTGCCCTGGGAGCCTTTGATGGGACAGTGTAGAGGGAGCTTTACTCTGTATCTAACCCATGCTGTACCTGCCCTGGGAGTGTTTGATGGGACAGTGTAGAGGGAGCTTTACTCTGCATCTAACCCCGTGCTGTACCTGCTCTGGGAGTGTTTGATGGGACAGTGTAGAGGGAGCTTTACTCTGTATCTAACCCGTGCTGTACCTGCCCTGGGAGTGTTTGATGGACAGTGTAGAGGGAGCTTTACTCTGTATCTAATCCGTGCTGTACATGCCCTGGGAGTGTTTGATGGGACAGTGTAGAGGGAGCTTTACTCTGTATCTAACCCATGCTCTACCTGCCCTGGGAGTGTTTGATGGGACAGTGTAGAGGGAGCTTTACTCTGTATCTAACCCATGCTGTACCTGCCCTGGGAGTGTTGCCTGCTCATTTGTTCACCCTTCATATTCCCCCAAACTCTTAATGGCAAATCAATACCCTCGATAGGGTCGATGGGGCAGGAAGTGGGTCTCATGGACAAGATGAGCACGGAGATTTCATGAGGGGAGATCGGAGAGATACTGGAGAAAGATGCAAGTTCAGGGCTTGGGGGGAATTATAGAGGAAGTTTGGCCCAGTGGGCTAGCAGTAGGAAAGGAAGTGGCAGAGGCAGCTGATCGGATCTTCTCAATCTTAGAGACAAAGAAGTTCATGAGCTCCTCACACTTGTTGGAGGTGAGGGTGGAGGAGACAGGGGAGAGGGGTTTCAGAATACGGTTAACAGTGGAGAAAAGAAGCCGGGGTTATCTTGGCATTCCAGAATGATCCTGGAATAGTGAGCAGTTTTGGCAGACGAGAGCAGGACCCGATACCACTTTATGTGGTCCAGCCAGATCTGGCGGTGAATGACTAAACCAGTTGTCCACCATATCTGTTCAAGTCTGCGTCCCTTGGACTTAAGGGAGCGAAGATGAGGGCCATACCAGGGGGAACGGCCAGAGTGAGAGGGAGTTATTGTTTTAATAGAGACTAGGGCATCAAACATGGTGGTGAGGGTGTGGTTGAACAGGTCGGTAGCTGAAGAAATGTCATGGTAAATGGAGAGCCAAAGGCCGGACAGCTGGAATATCATAAGTTCAGTTGTAAGAGAGTTGGGAGAGAGTTTTTTCCAGGGGCGGACACAGAAAGAAGTGGAGTTGGGGGGGCGGGGGGGAGGCTGTGGAAGGGGGATGTGGGTGGAGAGCGATATGAGGAAGTGGTCAGAGATGGCCTTATCTACGATTGACACAGTGGGAGTAGCGGAACAAGGGGGCATCACCTTACAATTAGATCCTAGGCCATTCAGAGGTGATTTCAGGAATCACTTCTTTACACAAATTGTAGTGGAAATCTGGAACTCTCTCCCCCAGAAAGGTATTGAGGCTGGGGGTCAATGAAAAATGTTGAAACTTGTTGGGTAAAGGTATCAAGGGTTACAAATCCAAGGCCGGTAGATGGAGTTAAGATGCAGATCAGTTATGATCTAATTGAATGGTGGAACAGGCTCGAGGGGCTAAAGTCCTCCTCCTAGAACATAAGAAGATAAGAAATAGGAGCAGGAGTAGGCCATTCAGCCCCTCGAGCCTGCTCCGCCATTTAAGGAGATCATGGCTGATCCGATTTTGGCTTCAACTCCACTTTCCTGCCCGCTCCCCGTAACCCTTGACTCCCCTGTTGTTCAAGAATCTGTCTATCTCAGCCTTGAATATATTCAATGACTCAACTTCCACGGCTCTCCGGGGTAGAGAATTCCAAAGATTCACGACTGTCTGAGAGAAGAAATTCCTCCTCATCTCCGTCTTAAATGGAGGGAAAAACCTTGTTGGATGCCAATTGTGAGAGACTGTGGCTTGTTGAATGAGTTGAGCTATTAAGATGGGCTGAATAGCCTCCCTCACCTATCTTTCATTCCACCTTTAGGGCAGGATTTTCATTGGGCCGTGGAGTCGGGATTGGAGGCATGGCGGGGGGGGGATAAAATCCCGAAATCGGGGGTCCCGACCCCTTCCCGCCCCCAACCCGCCTCCATGCCAGTTTCAAAGGAGGCGGGTACCCGCCCCGCACTGGGACCCGCCTACCCGAGGCGGGAAGGGATTAGTGCCAATTAACTGCCTGTTAACAGGTAGTTAACCGGCAGTTTTTAGCCTAATCCCTATTTTTAAGGTTGAAGTGTGGGATTCCCGACGGCTCCAAACCACGCCAAGTTAGAGGAGGCGGGCCGTCGGGTTGAAGGACTTGGAGGGGTCGAGATGTCCGGTGTTTAGGTGAGTGATGTGTGCATGAATGCAAAGGTAAGTGTGTTTGGTGTGTCTAAAGTGATTAAATAAGTTTTACATACCTTTTCTTACCTTTTCAGCCTTCCTTCCTTTAGGTCTCGGGAGTCCCTCATCTCACCGGCACAGAAAGCAGAATGGCTGCGAACTGTCAAAAGTGACAGCCTTCAGCTTTCTGTGCCGGTGAGATTTCTAACTGAGTCTGTGGAGAAGGACTCAGGTTAGAAGTAAGACTGTCAGTGTTTGACAGCTTCAAACAGCTTTCAAACGCTGATATTTCATCGTCAAAACCTCTTGATAGATGAAATTTCAGTCTGTGACGTCACCTGTTGCCGGGTGGCCCTTAATTGGCCTGCTGAGCACGGTGGGTGGGCTCAACAAGGTCAATCAAGTCTAAATCGCGTGGATTGGCCGCATCTCGATGGAGGCGGGACTACAACCCCGAAAGTTGTAGTCCCGCCTCCTTCCCGACTCCTGAGTTAAATTCCTGCCCAAGTGTCAGTTCTTTGAGAAACCTGGATTCCGTTCTCTGAAACTTAGGGTCGTCACAAGCAGAATTAAGGGGGAAGTTAGATGAGAATGTTTTCACACGGGGGTTATTAAAACATGGGACTCTGGACTACAAGGGGAATTTGTGGTGGAGACTCCTACGTAGTTTGAAAGGGAAATGAATATGTATTTGAAAAGGAAAAATATAAAAGGATACAGGAACAACAACTACTTGCATTTATATAGCGCCTTTAACATAGTAAAACGTCCCAAGTCGCTTCACAGGAGCGTAAATCAGACAAAATTTGACACCGAGCCACATAAGGGGATATTAGGACAGGTGACCAAAAGCTTAGTCAAAGAGGTCAGTTTTAAGGAGCATGTTAAAGGAGGAGAGAGAAGTAGAGAGGCGGAGAGGTTTAGGGAGGAAATTCCAGAGCTTGGGGCCCAGGCAGCTGAAGGCACGGCCGCCAATGGTGGAGCGATTAAAATCGGGGATGGACAGGAGGCCGGAATTGGAGGAGCGCAGAGATCTCAGAGGGTTGTGGGACTGGAGGAGGTTACAGAGGTAGGGAGGGGGCAAGGCAATGGGGGGATTCGAACATAAGTATTTTTAATTTGAGGAATAGGGCAGGGACGTGGGATTAGAGTAGATAGCATCAGTTGAAGCTCTAGCACCAGCACAGACATAATGGCCTCATGCTGTGCTGTCATTTTGATGACATGAACTCCCTCCACAAAATCCCTCCCCTGCGCCCCTTGCCATCTGAAGAGTCTTCTCCTCACAATGGTCTTCCGATGCAATTCGCCATCACTCTCTGTGTCTATCGCGTCTTTAAGATGGTAACCCAATGGCCAGTTACATAAATGACACAGAATATGGAGCACAGAAACAGGCCATTCAGCCCAACTGATCCATGCTCCACATGAGTCTCCTCCCACCCCTCTTCATCTCACCCTATCCCCATATCCTTCTATTCCTTTCTCCCTCGTGTGTTTATCCAGCTTCCCCTTAAATACATCTATACTATTCGCCTCAACCACTCCCTGTGGGAGCAAGTTCCACATTCTCACCACTCTCTGGGTAAAGAAGTTTCTCCTGAATTCCCTATTGGATTTATTAGTGACTATCTTATATTGATGGCTCCTAATTTTGCTCGTCTTCACAAGTGGAAACATTCTCTCTCTGGATCTATTCTATCAAAACATTTCATGATTTTAAAGCCCTCGATTAGGTTACCCCAGTTGATCATAGAATCATAGAATGGTTACAGCACAGAAGGAGGCCATTCGACCCATCGAGCCCGTGCCGGCTCTCTACAAGAGAACTTCAGCTAGTCCCACTCCCCCGCCCTTTCCCCGGAGCCCTGCAATTTTTTTTCCTTCAGGTGCTTATCCAATTCACCTTTGAAAGCCACGATTGAGTCGGCCTCCACCTCCCTTTCAGGCAGCGCATTCCAGAACATAACCACTCGCTGCGTAAAAAAGTTTTTCCTCATGTCGCCTTTGGTTCTTTTGCCAATCACCTTAAATCTGTGTCCTCTGGTTTACGGCCCCTAGTTCTGGTCTCTTTAACAAGTGGAAACATCTTCTCTACATCTACCCTATCCAACCCTTTTCATAATCTTGAAGGCCTCGATCAGGTCACCCCTCAGCCTTCTCTTGTCCAGAGAAACGAGCCCCAGCCTGGTCAGTATTTCCTGACAGTTGTAACCACTCAGTCCTGGTATCACCGGTGTAAACCATGATGGTATCCCAATATCCAGTTAGCGGGACAGTAACTGCTTCACGATGCCTTCCTCGCTCTCACCTCACCACGTTCCTCATCAGTAAAAAGAAGGCCTCCTTTGCGGATGTGCAGAAGTTTTTACCATATATGGCGATCTGAAAGACAGAAAGACTTGCATTTCTCCAGCGCATTTCACCACCTCAGGACGTCACAAAGCGCTTTACAGCCACTGAAGTACTTTTCTGAAGTTCAGTCATTGTTGTAATGTGGGAAGCGCAGCAGCTAATTTGTGCACAGCAAGCTTCCACAAACAGCAATGTGATAATGACCAGATCATCTATGTTAGTGATGTTGGTTGAGGGAAAAATATTGGCCCCAGGAAACCGTGCAGAACTCTTCATTGAGATAGTGGCCATGGGATCTTTTACAGCCACCTGAGAGGGCAGATGGGGCCTCGGTTTAACATCTCATTCAAAAGATAGCAACAGTGCAGCACTCCCTCAGTACTGCCCCTCTGACAGTGCAGCACGCCCTCAGTACTGCCCCTCTGACAGTGCAGCACTCCCTCAGCACTGTCCCTCCGACAGTGCAGCACTCCCTCATTACTGCCCCTCTGCCAGTGCAGCGCTCCCTCTGTACTGCTCCTCCAACAGTGCAGTGCTCCCTCTGTACTGCCCCTCCGACAGTGCAGCATTCCCTCAGTACTGCCCCTCCGACAGTGCAGCACTCCCTCATTACTGCCCCTCCGCCAGTGCAGCGCTCCCTCAGTACTGCCCCTCCAACAGTGCAGCGCTCCCTTAGTACTGCCCCTCCGACAGTGCAGCACTCCCTCAGTACTGCCACTCCGACAGTGCAGCACTCCCTCAGTACTGCCCCTCCGACAGTGCAGCGCTCCCTCAGTACTGCCCCTCTGACAGTGCAGCGCTCCCTCAGTACTGCCCCTCCGACAGTGCAGCGCTCCCTCAGTACTGCCCCTCTGACAGTGCAGCACTCCCTCAGCACTGTCCCTCCGACAGTGTAGCACTCCCTCAGTACTGCCCCTCTGACAGTGCAGCACTCCCTCAGTACTATCCCTCCGACGGTGCAGCACTCCCTCAGTACTGCCCCACCGAAAATGTGGCGCTCCCTCAGTACTGCCCCTCCGACAGTGCAGCGCTCCCTCAGTGCTGCCCCTCTGACAGTGCAACACTCCCTCAGTACTGCCCCTCCGAAAATGCGGCGCTCCCTCAGTACTGCCCCTCCGACAATGCAGCTCTCCCTCAGTACTGCCCCTCTGACAGTGCAGCACTCCTTCAGTATCCATTGGCAGGATTGGCACACCAACGTCAGTGTTCTCGCTCAGGCCAACATTCCCAGCATCGAAGATTTGACCACGCTCAATCAGCTCCGATGGACGGGCCACATCGTCCACATGCCCGATACGAGACTCCCAAAACAAGCGCTCTACTCGGAGCTCCGGCACGGCAAGAGAGCCCCAGGTGGGCAGAGGAAACGCTTCAAGGACACCCTCAGAGCCTCCTTGAAAAAGTGTAACATCCCCACCGACACCTGGGAATCCCTGGCCCAAGACCGCACAAAGTGGAGGAGAAGCATCCGGGAAGGCGCCGAACACCTCGAGTCTCTTCGCCGGGAGCAAGCGGAAGCCAAGCGCAGGCAGCACAAGGAGCGCACGTCAACCCGAGCACCCCACCCACCCGCCCCTTCAACCACCGTCTGCCCCACCTGTGACAGAGACTGTAGGTCCCACATTGGACTCATCAGTCACCTGTGAACTCATTTTTAATGTGGAAGCAAGTCATCCTCGGTTCCGAGGGACTGCCTAAGAAGAAGAAGAGCTCCCTCAGTACTGCGCGGGGAGTGTCAGCCTAGATTATGGGCTCAAGTCTCTTGAGTGGAGTTTGAAACCACAACCTACTGAGTCAGAGGTGAGAGTGCTCACAACTGAGCCAAGGCTGACTCCCAAAGTGCTTTTCAGCCAATGAAGTACTTTTGAAGTGTCGTCACTGTTGTAATGTAAGAAACGCGGCAGCCTCTAAACACATGACACGGGCAACGTTGATTACAGATAGGACAATGTCAGGGAGATCCTCAAGCAGTGACGCAGTGGGCAGAGTGACTCACCATTATATAAGCATTTCTGTTAAGAAATTTGATGAATTTTTCCAAACACCAGAAGCAACATTTCAGACAGCAAAACAGGAACTTGGCAAACTTGTTCTGTGCACCTGCAGGTAAAGCAACAGAAACGACATCAATCTACAATAGCACGGCAATATAACATCTTACAGCACAGAAGAAGGTCGTTCAGCCCATCATGCTTAGGAAGGATGTATTGGCCTTGGAGGGAGTGCAGCGTAGGTTTACCAGAACGATACCCGGACTCCAAGGGTTAAGTTACGAGGAGAGATTACACAAATTAGTGCTGTATTCCCCGGAATTTAGAAGGTTAAGGGGCGATCTGATCGAAGTTTTCAGGATAGTAAGGGGAACAGATAGGGTAGATAGAGAGGAACTATTTCTGCTGGTTGGGGATTCTAGGACTAGGGGGCATAGACTAAAAATTAGAGCCAGACCTTTCAGGAGTGAAATTAGGAAACACTTCTACACACAGAGGGTGGTAGAAGTTTGGAACTCTCTTCAGCAAACAGCAATTGATGCTAGGTCAATTGTTTATTTTAAATCTGAGATTGACAGCTTTCCGTTAACCAAAGGTATTAAGGGATATGGGCCAAAGGCGGGAGTGAGGTCGCAGATCAGGCATGATCTCATTGAATGGCGGAACAGGCTCGAGGGGCTGAATGGCCTCCTCCTATTCCTATGTTGCTATGTTTCTTGTGCTGGCTCTTTGAAAGAGCTCTCCAATTAGTCCCACTCCTCTACTCTTTCCCCACAACCTGCAAAATTTCCCTTTCCCAGTATTTCTCCAATTCCCTTTTGAAAGTTACTACTGAATCTGCTTCCACCGCCCTTTCAGGCAGCGCATTCCAGATCACAACAACTCGCTGCGTAAAAACATTCTCCTCATCTCCCCTCTGGTTCTTTTGCCAATTCCCTTCACTCTGTGTCCTCTGGTTACCGACCCTCCTGCCACTGGAAACAGTTTCTCTTGATTTACTCGATCAAAACCCCTCATTGTCTTCACACATTCCCTGCCCATTTTTCCTCACTATTAATATGAAAGCTATGGTGTGGAGATGCCGGAGTTGGACTGGGGTGGACTTCACCTGAAGAAGGAGCAGCGCTCCGAAAGCTTGTGATTTCAAATAAAGCTGTTGGACTATAACCTGGTGTTGTGTGACTTCTTAAATATGAAAGCTGCCTATTCAAACCTGTCAGAATGTAATTAATGCGCCCTCCACAATGAAGATGCTATAGCACCATTACTGGTGGGAGTATGTAATTACAGCGTGACAGGTTGACACAGGGAGTTTCCATTATAAAAAGTGGAGAGATGAATTTCTAATGGGAATATAAAAATAAGGACCAAATGTATGAATATAAAATGGGGACTGAGCTACATCTGCAGACCAGTGGAAACTCAATTAACCCCTTGACTTTAACCCCTCTTCACCTACAGATTGGTCTTGACTCCAAGGGAGATCGACCAGCATTGCAAAATTTGTGGCCCTATTGTAAATGTATTTGATTACATAGAATTACATTAATGGGCCAGAACTTCGGGTCCCCACGGGTGAGTACGCACTGGGTACTCACGCGTAGGCCCAACGAAAGTGCCGGTTTCGTGCATGCACTGCACATGCGCGGGAAACCGGAACTTCTGTTCCCTTAAAGGAAGGGGTTCACAGGTCGAACACGTGCGCCGGAGAGGCAGCGCGTACGCATCGAACTTACCTTTTTTTTGCAGGTTTCTCCGGGAGGGTAAGTCTCCAGGAGCTACGCTTGTAAAAAGCAGTCACAAGGCCTGCTTTTAACAAGGTAAGTGGTGAATTAAGTAAAATTAAAACATTTTTTCCACAGGTTTATTATTTTTAAATACTTTAAAGAAAGCTAAGTTTATTTTTAGCCCCGTTAGAAACTGTAATTAATTTTTTCAAAAATTTAAATTATTGTTTAAAATAGTTATTTTATGTAATTTATAGTTATTTTAAAAATGTGATTTTTAAAAATTTATTTGAAGTTTTAGTTATGTTTTGGGGCTGAATTGTATTCATAGATTTGACAGGTCTTCCTGTCAAATCTATGAATAGAGATTCCCTGCTACCATTGGCTCTCCATGGCCCACGTGATCCCAGGGGACGCTTTGAACTAACTGCGCCCCGGGATACGCAAGCACTGCGCGCCGGCAGTTGGAGCAGGCCCAGGATCGGAATCCCACGGGGGCCCCACAGCTCAACGGCCGGCGCGCTAGGTAAGTGCAGGTCGGAGGCTTGCACCCGCGGGAAGCCCCCGACCCGAATTTCTGGGCCAAATTGTATTTACAGCACAGAAACAGGCCATTCGGCCCAACCGGTCCATGCCGGTGTTTATGCTCCACACCAGCCTCCTCCCACCCCTCTTCATCTCACCCCATCACCATATCCTTCTATTCCTTTCTCCCTCGTGTGTTTATCCAGCTTCCCCTTAAATGTATCTGTGCTATTCACCTCAACCACTCCCTGTGGTAGCGAGTTCCACATTCTCACCACTCTCTGGGTAAAGAAGTTTCTCCCGAATTCCCTACTGGATTTCCCAGCTGGCATTCCATAACTAGGATCAAATGAGAGTTTATCGAGGACTCACCTTTAAGTTTATTATCCATGTATTCTAAAATAATTCTTATGAGCTGGATGATGGCAAGAAGTAAGGAGCCGAATGCCAGTGAACCCGTGTGGTACCTGAAACAATGAAACAGGGTCAGAATAATTGCTAAGACCAAGATTTTCATTGTCCTTCTATCCTCACTATCTCTAACTCTTCCCAGAATCTTAAAAGTGTAGAGCTCTTTCCTCGCCTTGGTTTTTCCTCCCTCCTACAATCCTCAGGCCCAAGGTTGGTGTCACCTAATCACCACTCCCTGATTTACCTCGTCTCTTTTACTCCTTTCAGCCTGTGGTGTATCCGTTATCCGGGGCCTTGGCCCCAGGCCCTTGGCCCTGTCCCTTCATCTGTGGCTTCATCCCTTGTCCTGGGCCTTGACCCTTCAGCCTGGGCCTTGATCCTACATCCTGGCTCTTGATCCTTCACCCTTGGCCTTGTCCCCTCATCCTCGGCCTTGGTCCTTCATCCTGGGCCTTGACTCTTCACCTTGGTTTCTCAGTCTTTAATAAAGGTCCTTTACCTGTAAAATGTCTCAGTAAATTCGCCACCTACTGAACCTTGTAACCAAAAACTGTTGCTCCCTTTTATAGAAAAAGGATTGACTTATGAGTATTTCTCTGCTGTCCCAACCAAAATTGGGCCTATAAATTCTGGTGGGGAGGGTGGGGCCTGGGCTCCTGTCCAATTTCCCTCATGCTTGTTGATGTGCCTTCAATAACTCAAAGACAAGGAGTTTAAAGGATTCAACTAAGGCTTTTAATCACTAAGAACATTGCAGCATTACAGGTCTTCCCACATCGGGTTCGTCTGGTAGGAATGACTCATACAGCTCTTGAGACCTTTATATGGCCAAAGACAGGGGCGTAGCCAATACACACAATAGGAACAAAAGGGGGCGGTTCACACAATACAAGCAGGTAAAACACACAGGTAAAACACATGGGCTGATGAAGGCATATATTTCATCACACTTGTCCCTGTTACTGTCACTCCCAAGGATCACCTGGGAGAAGAGGGTGGTAAGCCCTGGCTAGCACTGGGCTTCATAAATAGAGGCATGGAGTACAAAAGCAAGGAAGTTATGATAAACCTATATAAAACACTGGTCTGACCTCAACTGGAGTATTGTGTCCAATTCTGGGCACTGCACTTTAGGAAGGATGTGAAGGCCTTAGAGAGGGTGCAGAAGAGATTTACAAGAATGGTTCCAGGGATGAGGGACTTCAGTTACGTGGATAGACTGGAGAAGCTGGGGTTGTTCTCCTTGGAGCAGAGAAGGTTGAGAGGAGATTTGATAGAGGTGTTCAAAATCAGAGGGGTCCAGACAGAGTAGATAGAGAGAAACTGTTCCCATTGGCGGAATGGTCGAGAACCAGAGGACACAGATTTAAGGTGATTGGCAGAAGAATCAAAGGCGACACGAGGAACAACTTTTTTATGCAGCGAGTGGTTAAGATCTAGAATGCACTGCCTAAAAGGGTGGTGGAGGCAGACTCAATTGTGGCTTTCAAAAGGGAATTGGATAAGTACCTGAAGGAAAAAAATTTGCAGGGCTACGGGGAAAGGGCGGGGGAGTGGGACTAGCTGAAGTGTTCTTGCAAAGAGCTGGCACGGGCTCGATGGGCCGAATGGCCTCCTTCTGTGCTGTAACCATTCTATGATTCTATGGTAATGGGGTTAAAAAATGCTCAAATGAAGGGTCAGGACCTAGGGTGAAGGGGCAAGGCCCAAGGTGATGTGGAAACCAGACCTAGTAGAGGTCTCCTCTTCCTGCATTTTGACCAAATGGACTCATCTTCTGTTTAGATCTCCATCTTGACTGAGGCCTAAAACCTATCTTTGCCTTCTCCTCTTCGGGGCGCCTTTAAATGTCCGACCATCTCTTCTGGTGCAGTCGTGGTGATCCCGCTGCTACACCGCTGGGATTTTCCTGCCTCGCCACGGCAAGCTCACTCTTAATGGCAGGGGTCCTGATCGGCATCTGTACTGACCCCCAACCCAGGAAAATGGATCAGGATTGGAGGGCCCCTGCCACGACAGGCCATAATCTCTGGGGCACGCAGTATAGCTTTGTATTTCTTTATACACTATTCTTCTGTCAAAAGCTTACAAAAGGTAATTTTAACTGACATGATTAGAAGCAACCTGTATTTATGTAGCGCCTTTAATTTAGTAAAACATCCCAAGGAGCTTCACAGGAGTGTAAATGAGACAAAAATTTGACACCGAGCCACATAGGACAGGTGACCAAAGAGGTAGGTTTTAAGGAGCATCTTAAAGGAGGAGAGGCGGAGAGGTTCAGGGAGGGAATTCCAGAGCTTAGAATCATAGAATGATACAGCATAGAAGGAGGCCATTTGGTCCATCGTGCCTGTGCCGGCTCTTTGAAACAGCTCTCCAATTAGTCCCACTCCTCTACTCTTTCCCCAGAGCCCTGCAAATTTTTCCCTTTCAAGTATTTCTCCAATTCCCTTTTGAAAGTTGCTATTGAATCTGCTTCCACCGCCCTTTCAGGCAGCGCGTTCCAGATCACAACAACTCGCTGTAAAAACATTCTCCTCATCTCCCCTCTGGTTCTTTTGCCAATTCCCTTCACTCTGTGTCCTCTGGTTACCGACCCTCCTGCCACTGGAAACAGTTTCTCCTGATTTACTCGATCAAAGCCATTCATGATTTTGAACACCTCTATTAAATCTCCTCTTAACCTTCTCTACTCTAAGGAGCTGAAAGCGAGTCAGGTGCCCGGGGGGTAGGGCGGGTTGTAGAGCCAAGGCAGCTGAAGGCACAGCCGCCAATGGTGGAGCGATGAAAATCGGGGATGCTCAAGAGGCTAGAATTGGAGGAGCGCAGAGATCTCGGAGGATTGCGGAGCTGGAGGAGGTTACAGAGTTAGGGAGGGGGTGAGGAGGCCATGGAGGGATTTGAAAACAAGGATGAGAATTGTAAAATCGAGGCGTTGCTTAACCGGGAGCCAATGTAGGTCAGCGAGCACAGGGGGTGATGGGTGAACGGGACTGGGTGCGAGTTAGGACACGGGGCAGTGAGCACAGGGGGTGATGGGTGAACGGGACTTGGTGCGAGTTAGGACACGGGGCAGTGAGCACAGGGGGTGATGGGTGAACGGGACTGGGTGTGAGTTAGGACACGGGGCAGTGAGCACAGGGGGTGATGGGTGAACGGGACTGGGTGCGAGTTGGGACACGGGGCAGTGAGCACAGGGGGTGATGGGTGAACGGGACTTGGTGTGAGTTGGGACACGGGGGTGATGGGTGAACGGGACTGGGTGTGAGTTAGGACACGGGGCAGTGAGAACAGGGGGGTGATGGGTGAACGGGACTCGGTGCGAGTTGGGACACGGGGCAGTGAGCACAGGGGGTGATGGGTGAACGGGACTGGGTGTGAGTTGGGACACGGGGCAGTGAGCACAGGGGGTGATGGGTGAACGGGACTGGGTGTGAGTTAGGACACGGGGCAGTGAACACAGGAGGCGATGGGTGAACGGGACTCGGTGCGAGTTAGGACACGGGGCAGTGAGCACAGGGGGTGATGGGTGAACGGGACTGGGTGTGAGTTAGGACACGGGGCAGTGAGTACAGGAGGCGATGGGTGAACGGGACTGGGTGTGAGTTGGGACACGGGGCAGTGAGCACAGGGGTGATGGGTGAACGGGACTGGGTGTGAGTTAGGACACGGGGCAGTGAGCACAGGGGGTGATGGGTGAACGGGACTGGGTGCGAGTTGGGACACGGGGCAGTGAGCACAGGGGGTGAGGGGTGAACGGGACTGGGTGTGAGTTGGGACACGGGGCAGTGAGCACAGGGGGTGATGGGTGAACGGGACTCGGTGCGAGTTAGGACACGGGGCAGTGAGCACAGGGGGTGAGGGGTGAACGGGACTCGGTGTGAGTTGGGACACGGGGCAGTGAGCACAGGGGGTGATGGGTGAACGGGACTGGGTGTGAGTTAGGACACGGGGCAGTGAGCACAGGGGGTGAGGGGTGAACGGGACTGGGTGTGAGTTAGGACACGGGGCAGTGAGCACAGGGGGTGATGGGTGAACGGGACTGGGTGTGAGTTGGGACACGGGGCAGTGAGCACAGGGGGTGATGGGTGAACGGGACTCGGTGCGAGTTGGGACACGGGGCACTGAGCACAGGGAGTGATGGGTGAACGGGACTGGGTGTCAGTTAGGACACGGGGCAGTGAGCACAGGGGGTGATGGGTGAACGGGACTGGGTGTCAGTTAGGACACGGGGCAGTGAGCACAGGGGGTGATGGGTGAACGGGACTGGGTGTCAGTTAGGACACGGGGCAGTGAGCACAGGGGGTGATGGGTGAACGGGACTCGGTGCGAGTTGGGACACGGGCAGCCGAGTTTTGGATCACCTCAAGTTCACTACCCCATGAAATGTTGCAGGAAAGTGTCAGATTTGATTTTGTAAAAGCGACTTAGAGAAAGTAAGAAGAGGAAGGGATTCTCCTGCAGTGAAACTCCATTGCTGTCGGGGGTTGGAACTCGGTTGCCAACTCTGGTTGGTCGTATTCCTGGAGGTTTTAATCCTGTGACTCCCCACCTCCAACTGACCCGCTCGCTCAAACATCCCTTTCTCCACCTTCTCCAATATTTTTATAATTAATAAACGAAAGTCTTCAAAGAAAATGAAAAAGAAAAAATATTTTTGAAATGCCCCCAATGGTTTTTCTCCCGGGTGTTCACCGGCGGCCATGTCCTGGAGATCAGTCTTCAATTCCTGGACACTCCGGGACAACCCTGGAGGTGTTGGCAACCCTCGGGAGAATATACGTATACGTTTCTGAGAGGGCTTGACAGGGTAGATGCAGGGAGGATGTTTCCCCCTGTCTGGGGAGTCGAGAACCAGGGGTCACAGTCTCAGGATAAGGGGTCGGCCATTTAGGACTGAGATGAGAAATTTCTTCACTCGGAGGGTGGTGAATCTTTGGAACTCTCTACCCCAGAGGGCTGTGGAGGCTCAGTCGTTGAGTATATTCAAGGCCGAGATCGATAGATTTTTAAGGGAATCAAAGGATATGGGGGTCGGGCAGGAAAGTGGAGCTACATAGAATTACATCAAATATACAGCACAGAAACAGGCCCAACCAGTGTTTATGCTCCACTCGAGCCTCCCCCCACCTTTCCTCATCTCAACAGATCCTTCTATTCCTTTTTCCCTCATATGCTTATCTACCTTCCCTTTAAATGCATCTATACTATTCGCCTCCACCACTCCCTGTGGGAGCGAGTTCCACATTCTCACCACTCTCTGGGTAAAGATGTTTCTTCTGAATTACCTACTGGGTTTCTTGGTGACTATCTTATATTGATGGCCTCTAGTTTTGCTCTTCCCCACAAGTGGAAAAACTCTTTCTGTATCCACTCTATCAAAACATTTCATGATTTTAAAGCCCTCGATTAGGTTACCCCAGTTGATTGTAGAATCATAGAATGGTTACAGCACAGAAGGAGGCCATTCGGCCCATCGAGCCCGTGCCGGCTCTCTGCAAGAGCACTTCAGCTAGTCCCACTCCCCCGCCCTTTCCCCGGAGCCCTGCTAATTTTTTTCCTTCAGGTCCTTATCCAACTCCCTTTTGAAAGCCACGATTGAATCTGCCTCCACCACCCTTTCAGGCAGCGCATTCCAGATCCTAACCACTCGCTGAGTAAAAAGTTTTTCCTCATGTCGCCTTTGGTTCTTCTGCCAATCACCTTAAATCTGTGTCCTCTGGTTCTCGACCCTTCTGCCAATGGGAACAGTTTCTCTTTATCTACTCTGTCCAGACCCATCATGATTTTGAACACCTTTATCAAATCTCCTCTCAACCTTCCCTGCTCTAAGGAGAACAACCCCAGCTTCTCTAGTCTATCAATGTAACTGAAGTCCCTCATCCCTGGAATCATTCTTGTAAATCTTTTCTGCACCCTCTCCAAGGCCTTCACATCCTTCCTAAAGTGCGGTGCCCAGAATTGAGGCCGAACCAGTGTTTTATAAAGATTCATCATAACTTCCTTGCTTTTGTACTCTATATAGGGCTAGATTGTCGGGGAGCCGTCAGGCGGGGTTTCAGGCGTGTGGGGGGGGGAAAATCCCGACTTTGGGGGTCCCGACACCATCCCACCCAAAACCCTGCCCCACGTAAGTTTCAGGGGCGGCGGGTACCTGCCCCGCACTGGGACCCGCCGAAACCAGGCGGGAAGGGATTAGTGCCAATTAACTGCCTGTTAACAGGTAGTTAACAGGCAGTTTTTAGCCTAATCCCCATTTTGAGGGGTTTCGTGTGGGTTTCCCGACGGCTCCAAACCACACCAGGTTGGAGCGGCGGGCCGTCGGGTTGAATGAGTTGGAGGGGTCGCGATGTCGGCGCTCAGGTGAGTAATGGGTGCATGAGTGTAAAGGTAAGTGTGTTTGGTGTGTCTAAACCAGCCCACCGAATTTCTAGGCCCTAAGGCCCTAGGCTTAGGGACTCATCTTAGAAATCAGACTGTCAGTGTTTCACAGCTTCAAACAGCTGTAAAACACTGATATTTCATCTGCCAGAAATCTTGACAGATGAAATTTCAGTCTGTGACATCACCTGTTGCCAGGTGGCCCTTAATTGGCCTGCTGAGCCCACTGGGCGGGCTCAACAAGGTCAATCAAGGGAAAATCGCGCGGATTGGCCGGACGTCGAAGTAGGCGGGTCAGAAACCCGAAAGGGGAAGTCCTGCCTTCTTCCCGACAGGTTCGACAAAATCGACCCCCATGCCTCTCTTCATGAAGCCCAGGATCCCGTATGCTTCTTTAACCGCTGTCTCAACCTGCCCTGCCACCTTCAACGATTTGTGCACACATACCCCCAGGTCTCTCTGTTCATGCATCACCTTTGGATCGGACCCTTTAGTTTATATTTCCTCTCCTCATTCTTCCTATCAAAATGTATCACTTTGCACTTTTCTGTGTTAAATTTCATCTGCCACGTGTCCGCCCATTTCACCAGCCTGTCTATGTCTTCCTGAAGTCTATCACTCTCCTCCTCACTGTTCACTATACTTCCAAGTTTTGTGTCATCTGCAAATTTGAAAATTGTGCCCTGTATACCCAAGTCCAAGTCATTAATATATATCAAGAAAAGCAGTGGTCCTAGAACCGACCCCTGGGGAACACCACTGTAAACCTCCCTCCAGTCCAATAAACAACCGTTCACCACTGCTCTCTGTTTCCTGCCACTGAGCCAAGTCCGTATCCATAGGCTTCAACTTTGCTGGAAGCCTATTGTGTGGCACTTTGTCAAACGCCTTCTGGAAATCCATGTACACCACGTCAACCGCATTACCCTCATCAACCCTCTCTGTTACCTCATCAAAAAACTCAACCAAGTTAGTTAAACATGATTTGCCTTTAACAAATCCGTACTGGCTTTCCTTAATTAATCCATACTTGTCCAAGTGACTGTTAATTTTGTCCCTGATTATCGTTTCCAAGAGCTTCCCCACTACCGAGGTTAAACTGACTGGCCTGTAGTTGCTGGGTTTATCTTTACACCCTTTTTTGAACAAGGGTGTAACATTTGCAATTCTCCAGTCCTCTGGCACCACCCCCGTGTCTAAGGAGGATTGGAAGATTAGGGCCAGTACCTCCGCGATTTCTTCCTTGACCTCGCTCAGCATCCTAGGATGCATCCCATCCGCTCCTGGTGACTTATCTACTTCCAAGTAGAGCCAGCCTTTCTAGTACCTCTATCAATTTTTATCCCATCCAGTATCTCCGCTACCTCCCCCTTCACCATATCTATGGCAGCATCTTCTTCCTTGGTGAAGACAGATGCAAAATACTCATTTAGTACCTCAGCCATGCCCTCTGCCTCTATGCGTAGGTCTCCTTTTTATGTCTAATCGGCCCCACCCCTCCTCTTACTACCCGTTTACTATTCATATGCCTATACAAGACTTTTGAATTCCCTTTAATGTTAGCTACCAATCTATTCTTATACTCTCTCTTTGTCCCACTTATTTTTTTTTTCAATTCCCCTCTGAACTTTCTATATTCAGCCTGATTCTCACATATTCTCAACCTGACCAATAGGTGCTCCTTTTCCACTTCATCTTACTCTCTGTCTCTTTCGTAATCCAGGGAACTCTGGCTTTAGTTGCTTTACCTTTCCCCTTCGTGGGAATGTACCTCGACTGTACCCGAACTATCTCCTCTTTAAAGGCAGCCCATTGATTGATTACAGTTTTGTCTGCCAATCTTTGATTCCAATTTACCCGGGCCAGATCCATTCTCAACCCACTGAAATTTGCCTTCCTCCAATTCAGTATTTTTACTCTAGATTGCTCCCTGTCCTTTTCCATAACTAGTTTAAACCTTATCATATTATGATCACTGTTCCCTAAATGTTCCCCTACTGACACTTGCTCCACCTGACCCACCTCAATCCCCAGAACCAGATCCAGCAATGCCTCCTCCCTCGTTGGGCCGGAAACGTTCTGATCAAGAAAGTTCTCCTGAACACACTTCAGAAATTCTTCCCCCTCTCTGCCCTTTACACTATTACTAACCCAGTCTATATTAGGATAGTTGAAGTCCCCCATTGTCACTACTCTACAGTTCTTGCACCTCTCTGTAATTTCCCTGCAGATTTGTATCCTTCCCACTAGTTGGTGGCCTATAGAATACACCTAATAGTGTAATGGCACCTCTATTATTTCTTAACTCTAACCGAATAGATTCTGCCCTTTACCCCACCTCCTTTCTTTCCTTCCCTATCTTTCCTGAACACCTTATATCCAGGAATATTTAAAACCCAATCCTGCCCTTTTTTGAGCCAGGTCTCCGTTATCGCCACAACATCATATTCCCATGTGACTATTTGCACCTGCAGCTCACCAACCTTATTTACCACACTTTGTGCATTCACACATGCACTGTAAACCGGTCTTAGACCTTCTTGTATTCTCTCTTAGTCTGACCCCAGCTAATACTGTGCTATTTCTTATTCTAGTGCTCTCCTTCTCTCCCAATCCTTTATGCACTTTGTTTCTCCTTTCTAATGCTACATCCTGCTGCCCATCCCCCTGGCAAATTAGTTTAAACTCTCCCCAACAGCATGAGCAAACCCCCCCGCGAGGACATTGGTCCCGGCTCTGTTGAGGTGCAACCCGTCCGGCCTGTACAGGTCCCACCTCCCCCAGAAACGGTCCCAATGCCTCAGGAATCTAAAGCCCTCCCTCCTGCACCATCTCTCCAGCCACGCATTCATCTGCTCTATCCTCCTATTTCTATACTCACTAGCGCATGGCACAGGGAGTAATCCGGAGATTACTACCTTTGAGGTCCTGCTTTATAATCTCTTTCCTAGCTCCCTAAAATCTGCCTGCAGGACCTCATCCCTCTTTCTACCTATGTCATTGGTACCGATATGGACCACGACCTCTGGATGCTCACCCTCCCCCCTCAGAATGTTCTGCAGGCACTCGGTGACACCCTTAGCCCTGGCACCAGGGAGGCAACATACCATCCTGGAATCACATCTGTGGCCGCAGAAATGCCTGTCTGTTCCCCTAACTATTGAATCCCCTACCACTATTGCCATCCCGATCTTCCTCCTCCTCCCCTGTACAGCTGAGCCACCCGTGGTGCCGTGAACTTGGCTCTGGCTGCACTCCCCAGAGGTACCATCGCCCTCACCGGTATACTGGCTGGAGAGCGCTATGCATTCAGGGGACTCCTGCACCACATGCCTGGTCCTCTTTGTCCTTCCGACAATCACCCATTCCCTCTCTGCCTGCACACGCTTACGCTGCGGGGTGACCACCTCTGCGAAATTCAGCTTCAGCGCTCCGAGAGGGAAGTGGCGTGCTAAATCAAGCGCTAGCCACTTCTCTCAGGGCCGTAAGTCCGAGAGTGGGGCGGGAGCGGCAGAGCGCGGAACAATTTCGAGCGCCATTCATCACAGAGGCTGCGCCCCTTGCTTTAAGGGGAAGGGCCATTGATGCTGCACAAGCTGGTTTTCCTCAGGTCTGTTTTGTAAGGCGACTGCCATTACAGCCCAAACACTCTCTCAAAGTGGAGGATTCGGACACCTCGCACCAATGAAACATTAGAAACTTCGCGCAGGCACCGGACTGGCGCAAATAATAAAGGTTGCGCGAGCTAAAAAACATTCCCTTTAATTACCGCTCCCCAGCAGCCGGCCGAGTTCACAGTGTCTCCTCTCGCTGGCCTTGTCGGCGCAAGGCGATAAAGCGGGGGTGTGTGAGGGGGGGGGGGCGCGAGAGTCCATTTCCCATCCGGGGCGATAACGGGGGCGCCACGCAGTTTATGACGTCACGATCTGCGAGACGCTAGCGGCCCGGGCGCTAAGAGTTAGCGGCAGCGCTAAACTGGCACTGATGTTCGCGGGCATCGTGGGCTTCGCCCCACCCAGGCGCTAACCCCTTAGCGCCCCCGACAGGCACTAACGAGAGGCGCTAACGTACCAAATTTCACAGCCTAAGACTCGTAAAAGTTGGGCCTACCTTTATCTCCGGCCGCTTCTCTCGCTCTTAGTTTATGTCTTCATTCACACGATTATTTATAGTTATATTAATTATTTTATCTAGTTAAGTTACAGAGAATAAAACATTCATACTCACCCACCAATCACCTACCCGCAGTCCTGTGACGTCACTCCTTGGTTTTGCAGTTCTTTTGGAATTCACCAGATTTGTATCATCATCATCCCCTCCCCCCCACCACCCCCCCTCCCCCCCACCTCCTCGCCCTCTCCCCCCTCCTCCTCCTTCCCTCCTCCCCCTCCTCCTCCTCCTCCTCCTCCTCCCTCTCCTCCTCCTCCCCTCCCTCCTCTTCCTCCCTCCCCCCACTTCCCTCCCCCTGCCCCTCAGCCCCTCCTCCTCCCCATCCTCCTCTCCCCCTCCTCCTCCCTCCCTCCCCCTCTGCCCCTCCTCCTCCTCTTCCTCCTCCTCCCCTCCTCCTCCTCTCCCTCCCCTCCCCCCTCCCCCTCCGCCCCTCCTCCTCCTCCTCCTCTTCCTCCTCCTCCCCTCCTCCTCCTCTCCCTCCCCCCTCCTCCTCCTCCCTCCTCCTCCGCTGCTGCCGACTCCTCGCAGGTCATGTAGAAGATCAGCCGTGATCTTATTGAATGGGGGAGCAGGCTCGAGGGGCCGAATGATCTACTCCTGCCCCTAACTCCTATGTTCCTATATTTAGAAGGGGTTTGCAGTGGTGAGGGTTTTTTTTTTGACGTTCTTACCTCAGGGAACGACCAAACGAAGCCAGCAGAGGGAACGGCGGCATGTCCGCCGGCTTCTTGAAGGCCCAGTAATAGGCGGCGAAGGCACCGGCCAGCGTGCACTGCCCCAGCGCGATGGCGAAATTCACCAACCACAGGAAGACAAAGAGGTTGCAGATTTGAAGGATGAAGATGTACTTGTGGTAAACGCTCTCGCCGCCGTAGAAAGCGAAGGCACACTGAGCGCCCGGACACAACTTGGTGACGTTGCTGGTGTTAAATATCTGTTGGGGAAAGAAAGGAACCAGGTCGTCAGCTTTCAAATTTCTCATCACGCTTAGAAAATAAGCCCATTTATTTCGTCATTCATTCAGGAAGTGGGGGCATCGCTGGCACGGCCAGCATTTATTGCCCATCCCCAGTTGCCCTGAGAAGGTGGGGGTGGGCCTTCTTCTTGAACTGCTGGGAGCGGGTTTGATACAAACTGAGGGTCTCGCTCGGCCACTTCAGAGGGCAGTTCAGAGTCAAACAGGTTGGTGTGGGACTGGAGTCACCTATAGGCCCAGACCGGGTAAGGACGGCAGGTTTCCTTCCCTAAAGGACATCAGTGAACCAGTTGGGTCTTTACAACAATCCAACAGCTTCATGGTCACTTTTACTGAGACCGGCTTTTTATTTCCAGATATTTTTAAAAACTGAATTCTAAATTCTCAAACTGAGACGATCGGAGATCTGAGCTCACGTTCTCTGGACCAGTCCAGCTCACCAATCTCACCAATACCGCGCCACCATACCCCATATGCATTACTGTTCAAGATGAACATTCGAACGGGGCGCAACCATTCCTAACGCTGCTAGAAGCGACGGTAGGTGTAGCTCTTTTGTTTGCTGGGGATGGGGCGAAGGCGGTTGCTTGGTTACACTGAACAGACAACACGGCCCATTGCAATCTCCGTTATCTTCATACAAACATAGAAACATAGAAGATAGGAGCAGGAGTAGGCCATTCGGCCCCTTGAGCCTGTTCCGCCATTCAATGAGATCATGGCTGATCATCCAAATTCAGTACCCTGTCCCTGCCTTCTCCCCATATCCCTTGATCCCTTTAGCCTTAAGAAATATATCCAACTCCTTCTTGAATATATTTAATGAATTGGCCTCAACGGCCTTCTGTGGTAGAGAATTCCACAGGTTCACCACTCTCTGGGTGAAGAAATTCCTCCTCATCTCTGTCCTAAATGGCTTAGCCCTTATCTTTAGACTGTGACCCCTGGTTCTGGACTCCCCGGCCATCTGGAACATCCTTCCTGCATCTAGTCTGTCTAGTCCTGTTAGTTCATGCGTCCTCCACAAGAGAATGGGATTCAGAATTCCCATGCTGGCAAGTCAAGATCCCCTTTGAGGTGCCCACTGACACAACGCCAGTTTTACACTCCCCCCCACCCACCCCCCGCCAGCGCCAAGTGGAAAATCCACCCCATTTAGTTTTTGGCAGAGAGTCCATCAGCTTCGTTCCCAGTGTCGCGACAGACGCGGTCAACTACAGGAGGGGAGACCTTAGAGAACATGACTAAAGGAAGTCACTCAACGAATGGCATGGGGAACATAGGCAGAGGTTTTCCTGGAGATTTCTTGCAGCAGAGAGAAGGTTAAGGGGAGATTTAATCGAGGTGTTTAAAATCATGAAGGGGTTGATAGAGTTTTGTTTTTATTCGTTCGTGGGGTGTAGGTGTCGCTGGCAAGGCCGGCATATTGGGGCAGAAATTCGGGTCGGGGGCTTGCCGCGCGTGCAAGCCCCCGATCTGCACTTACCCGACGCGCCGGCCGTTGAGCTTCAGGGACGCCTGGAATTGCTGTTTTAAAATGTTGACTCCCGGGCAGCGTCTGACGTCACGCCGCCCAGGAGTGCAGCCAGCGCGAAGCCTGGAGCGCGCAGTGCAAGTGAGACACGCCCCTTGAGGTCTCAGTTTAATAGGACACGCCCCCAATGTTTCTCACAAGCTGCAAAGCATTTTTCCATGTAGAGCAGCATTTTAAATAGGTTTTTGGTATTTTTATGAAGCTTTTGGTAACTTTTATAAACTTTTAAAAACGTTTACATTATTTTGAAGAATCTGAAGTAGTTTTAAACAGAATTAAAGCAATTTAAAGACTTTTAAAAGCCCTGAAAGAATTTTTTTCATTCCATTTATTTATTTAGCAACGTCGTCGTCATCCGTGTCTTCACACTGTTCCCTTTGGGGAACTGTATGAAGTGGTGGAAGGATTTATGGCCGTGATTAACGCTCCTTCCGTGACCGTAACCATCTTTGTACCAGCCATTAGGGTGGTTAGTCCTATGGGGGGAGGGTTTTACGGGCTCCCACAAGCTATACGAGGAGGGGGGCCACCCACACCCACGGACGCAAATATCCCACTGGATGTCAACCCAGAATTTAGAGCCGGAGCTCCGACTCCACTTGCCGGGACTGTCTGGAGCGGGGTTCGAAACTCTACCCCGTCTGGCCCAGCGGCGGGGATCCTACCGCTACGCCAAAGGCCCACTCCGATTAGCAACGTGAAATGGCTGGAATGAGCACAATTCACGGCATTAAAAGAACTCACAATTGAACTGATGATGACCTCAGCAATCTCCTCAACGAGGTGGAGGCGCAGCGCCTGCTCATCATTGGTAATGAGAAGTCCAAGGCGCCACAAAAAGGACAGATGATAGCTTGGTCTTTCAAGTGGCAGCATAGGGCTCCAGTCACGGGGAGGGAAAAGGCGCAGGAAACGTATGGGTGTCACCTTTTGCGCGGAGTGGGCCTTTTGCGTAGCGGTAAGCATCCCCGCTGCTGGGCCAGAAGGAGTAGGGTTTCGAACCCCGCTCCAGACAGTCCCGGCAAGTGGAGTCGGAGCTCCAACTATAAATTCTGGGTGGACATCCAGCGGGATACTTGCGTCCGCAGGTGTGGGTGGCCCCCCCCCTCAGATGGGTTGTGGGAGCCCGTAAAACCCTCACGCCATAGGACTAACCACCCTAATGGCTGGTATGAAGATGGTTATGGTCACGGAACGACGTTAACGTGGCCAGAAATCCTTCCACCACTTCATACAGTTCCCGAAAGGGAACAGTGTGAGGATACGTACGACGATGACCTCTTGCGCAATGCACCTCCTTGGACCCTCAGTCGCAGATGCGAGGGGGCAAATCGTGCAATTGTTAAATTTTTCATTTTATTGACATGTAAAATGTTGGCCCAGTAATTCCGTTCCAAACGCGTGAGTACGGTCGGGGTACTCACGCGTCTGGCCGGAGGAAATGCCGGTTTTCAGCATGCACAGCGCATGCGGGGAAAACTGGCATTTCCTGTCCTCTGAACGAAGGGGTTCAGAGGCACAGCGCGTGCGACTGCACAGGCAGCGCTGTGCGCAGTAAAATTCGCCGGTTTCATTCATGCTTTCAGTGAGGTTAAGTCCTTACAACTTACACATGAAAAAAGCATGAGTACAGTTGCTCCAGAGGCTGCGGAGGAAGATATATTTTATCATGGAGCTTCTGAAAGGCAATATTTTTGTTTGGGAAAGGGAGGAAAGTTATTTTAAGAAATGCTGAGGTAAGTTTTAAAGTTTATTTTTGTTTTTTAAAACGGGTTTTCAGTACTGTAGGTAGAAGGAGCAATTGTGGCTATGTGAATTGAATTTGCTGTGTTTATTAAATGTGAAAATGACTCCAACATTTTTAAAGAAAGAAACTTTTCATCAGTAATATATTCTTTTAAGTAATTATGTATGTATGTCTGTATATAGTCCTTTGTGTATATGTATATATATATTCCTTTACTTATGTGTATGAATGTATGTATTTAATTATGACTTTCAGAGAAAGTAACTTATTGGAAAATCATAAATTAAAGAATATATTACTGATGAACAGTTTCTTTCTTAAAAATGTTGGAAATGTTACATTACTCATTTTAGAACAGTCATTTTCACATTAAACACAGCAAATTCAATTCACACAGCCACAATTGCTCCTTCTACCTACAGTACTGAAAACCTGTTTTAAAAAAAAAAATTAAACTTTAAAACTTACCTCATCATTTCTTAAAATAACTTTCCTCCCTTTCCCAAACAAAAATATTGCCCTTCAGAAGCTCCACGATAAAATATATCTTCCTCCGCAGCCTCTGGAGCAACTTTACACATGCTTTTTTCACGTGTAAGTTGTAGGGACTTAACCTCACTGAGTCCATGAATGAAATCGACGAAGTTCACTGCGCACGCGCTGCCTGTGCAGTCGCACGCGCTGTGCCTCTGAACCCCTTCGTTCAGAGGACAGGAAATGCCAGTTTTCTCCGCATGCGCTGTGCATGCTGAAAACCGGCATTTCCTCCGGCCAGACACGTGAGTACCCCGACCGTACTCACGCGTTTGGAACGGAATTACTGGGCCATTATTGCCCATCCCTAGTTGCCCTCGAGAAGGTGGTGGTGAGCCGCCGCCTTGAACCGCTGCAGTCCGTGTGGTGAAGGTGCTCCCACAGTGCTGTTAGGGAGGGAGTTCCAGGATTTTGACCCAGCGACGATGAAGGAACGGCCGATATACTTCCAAGTCAGGATGGTGCGTGACTCGGAGGGGAACTTGGAGGTGGTGGTGTTCCCATGCGCCGGCTGCCCTTGTCCTTCTAGGTGGAAGAGGTCGTGGGTTTGGGAGGTGCTGCCGAAGAAGCCTTGGCGAGTTGCTGCAGTGCATCTTGTGGATGGTCCACACTGCAGATAGGGAGAAACTGTTTCCAGTGGCTGAAGGGTCAGTAACCAAAGGACACAGGCTCAAGATAATTGGCAAAAGATGTAGAGGGGGAGGCAAAGGAATTTTTATTTTACACAGCGAGTTGTTGTGATCTGGAACGCGCTGCCTGAAATGGTGGTGGAAGCAGATTCAATAGTAACTTTCAAAAGAGAATTGGATATAAAGCTTGAAAAATAAATAAATCTGGAATTAAAAAGCTGGTCTCAGTAAGAAGTGGCCATGAAGCTTTACGTACAGAGGAGATTCACGAGGATGTTGCCTGGGCTGGGGAATTTTAGCTATGAGGAAAGATTGGATAGGCTGTGGTTGTTTTCTTTGGAACAGAGGCTGAGGGGAGACCTTATTGAGGTGTATAAAATTATGAGGGGCCTAGATAGAGTGGATAGGAAGGACCTATTTCCCTTAGCAGAGGGGTCAATAACTAGGGGGCAGAGATTTAATGTAATTAGTAGGAGGTTTAGAGGGGATTTGAGGAGAAATTTCTTCACCCAGAGGGTGGTGGGGGTCTGGAACTCACTGCCTGAAAGGGTGGTCGAGGCAGAAACCCTCATCACATTTAAAAGGTACTTTGATATGCACTTGAAGTGCTGTAACCTGCAGGGCTACGGACCAAGAGCTGGAAAGTGGGATTAGGCTGGAGAGCTCTTTGTCGGTCGGCACGGACACGATGGGCCGAATGGCCTCCTTCTGTGCTGTAAATTTCTATGATTCTATGAAGCTGTCATAAAAAACCAACGGGTTCACTGATGTCCTTTAGGGAAGGAAACCTGCCGTCCTTACCCAGTCTGGGCCTATTGTGACTCCAATGTGGTTAATGTGGACCAGAAACTTAACTGGACCAGCCACATAAATACTGTGGGAACAAGAGCAGGTCAGAGGCTGGGTATTCTGCGGCGAGTGTCTCACCTCCTGACTCCCCAAAGCCTTTCCACCATCTACAAGGCACAAGTAAGGAGTGTGATGGAATACACTCCACTTGCCTGGATGAGTGCAGCTCCAACAACACTCAAGAAGCTCGATACCATCCAGGACAAAGCAGCCCACTTGATTGGTACCCCATCCACCACCTTAAACATTCACTCCCTCCACCACCGGCGTACCGTGGCTGCAGTGTGTACCATCTACAAGATGCACTGCAGCAACTCGCCAAGGCTTCTTCAGCAGCACCTCCCAAACCCGCGACCCCTACCACCTCGAAAGACAAGGGCAGCAGGCGCATGGGAACACCACCACCTCCAAGTTCCCCTCCAAGTCACACACCACCCTGACTTGGAAATATATCGCCGATCCTTCATTGTCGCTGGGTCAAAATCCTGGAACTCCCTCCCTAACAGCACTGTGGGAGCACCTTCACCACACGGACTGCAGTGGTTCAAGAAGGCGGCTCACCACCACCTTTTCGAGGGCAATTAGGGATGGGCAATAAATGCTGGCCTTGCCAGCGACGCCCACATCCCAGGAACAACGAAAAAAAACTCTTAACTGCTCCCTGACGTTTACCTAGCAAGTCATGCAGTTGTGTCGAGTACATATCCAAATCCCTCCATTTCCAACACGTACACGAGCTGTAACCGGGATGCTTACCTCAGGATTACATGTTCTATTTGCATATATACAATGACCCTGATTGATCATCACTTTGTAGACAGCCTCCCCGGATGTTGACAGAAATCTGCATATTTCACGTTAAAGAATATTTTTTTTCCTCTCTTTTCCTACCGTGTCAATGAGTTGTCAAGCGTTTCAATTTTAAAGCGTAATAATAGAAATCTGACAGAGGTACATTAAGCATATCCTAGAATCGTACAGCGCTGAAGGAGGCTGTTCGGCCCATCATGCCTGTGCCGGCTCTTTGAAGGAGCTCTCCAATTAGTCCCACTCCCCCCTGCTCTTTCCCCACAGCCCTGCAATTTTCCCCTTCAAGTATTTCTCCAATTCCCTTTTGAAAGTTCCTATTGAATCTGCTTCCACCGCCCTTTCAGGCAGCGCATTCCAGATCACAACAACTCGCTGTGTAAAAACATTCTCCTCATCTCCCCTCTGGTTCTTTTGCCAATCACCTTAAATCTGTGTCCTCTGGTTACCGACCCTCCTGCCACTGGAAACAGTTTCTCTTTATTTACTCTATCAAAACCCTTCATAATTTTAAACACCTCTATTAAATCTCCCCTTAACCTTCTCTGCTCTAAGGAGAACAATCCCAGCTTCTCCAGTCTCTCCACATCACTGAAGTCCCTCATCCCTGGTACCATTCCAGTAAATCTCCTCTGCACCCTCTCAAATACAAATTGTACATTTTAACAGCTTTAATAAACACCTCTCCTCAGGCGCCATTAACTACTTTGATTCCTTTTCCGCTGAGCTGAAACGGTCAGCAGATCTTTGGAACTGGAGCCTTACAGGGCAGACCTGATGATAAGCTTTCAGTGCTTAACGTTATGTGACGGGAGATCAGTTGCGACACAGCAGCGTCATCTGAAAGGATACATAGCTGTAACTGCCCAATAGGAAATACAGACAGCTAGGAGCAGGAAGGTGATGATGGGGTAGAATAGAGTGGACATGATATATCCTATGGCCCTGATGATAAAAAACAAACAGTAAAATGCAGTAAACCACCACACTCTATAATAGTCTTACATTTTAATCAAATTATAAATGATCTGAATGCCACAATTACATAGAATTAGCTAGAATTTACAGCAAAGGAACAGGCCATTCGGTCCATCTGGTCCATGCCAGTGTTTATGCTCCACACCAGCCTCCTGCCACCCCTCTTCATCTCATCCCATCAACATATCCTTCTATTCCTTTCTCCCTCGTGTGTTTATTTAGCTTCCTCTTAAATGTATCTCTGCTATTCACCTCAACCACTCCCTGTGGTAGCGAGTTCCACATTCTCACCACTCTCTAGGTAAAGAAGTTTCTCCTGAATTCCCGATTGGATTTATTAGTGACTATCTTATATTTATGGGCAACTTGTCCTGGATTTTTAAATCAGTGTTCAGGAGTTACATCCGCTAAATTCTTACAACAGCCTCGCGGAGTCTGACTAAATAGAGGTATTGAGTACAAAAGTAGAGAAGTTATGCTGAACCTTTATAAAGCACTGGTTAGGCCACAACTGGAGTATTGCGTCCAGTTCTGGTCACCACACTTTAGGAAGGATGTGAAGGCCCTTGAGAGGGTGCAGAGGAGATTTATCAGAATGGTTCTGGGGATGGGGGATCTTAGCTACAGGTTGGAGAAGCTGGATTTGTTTTCATTAGAGCAAAGGAGGTTGAGGGGTGATTTAATAGAGGTGTACAAGATTATGACGGGTTTGGATAGGCTAGACGGGGAAAGGCTGTTCCCACTAGTTGATGGTACAAGGACTGGGGGACACAGATTGAAGGTTTTGGGCAAGAGATACAGGGGGGACGTGAGGAAAAACTTTTTTATGCAGCGAGTGGTGATGACCTGGAACTCGCTGTCGATGGAAGTGGTGGAAGCGGAGACACTCGATGTTTTCAAGGGGAGACTGGATGGGCACTTGAGGGAAATAAACTTGCAGGGCTACGGGGATAGAGCGGGGGAATGGGTCTGACTGGATTGCTCTACAGAGAGCCAGCACGGACTCGCTGGGCTGAATGGCCTCCTTCTGTGCCATTATGACTCTATGACTTGTTATCGGAGGTTCAGGTTCGAGAGGGTGCATTGCTTGTGAGGTAGGAAGGCGGGAATTTACAGGACTTGGAAAGACCATCTCATGTCCAGCAGAACAGTCCCAAAGTTCAAAAACCCAACACTACGGGGCCGATAATGCGGCCCAATCACCAGTTCCTACACACAGGGTGGGATATAACTGAGGGATACATTAGGATATGTTGGAGAGTTAAGTTAGGATATAACAGAGGGTTACGTTTGCATATGTTGGGAGGTTAGGTTAGTGTACATTGGAAGGTTGAGTTAGGATATATTAGAGGGTTAAGTTAGGGTACGATGGAGGGTTAAGTTAGGATATATTGGGGGGATTAAGTTAGAGTATATTGGAGCACAAAGTTAGATTATATTCCAGGGTTATGTTAGGATATGTCGGGAAGGATTAAATTAGAGTATATTTAGCGGGGGAGGGGCGGTATTAGGTTAGGGTACATTTGAGGGTTGCTAGGGTAAGTTGAAAGGTTGTTACGATCATGGAAACACATTGAGCAAGTCTACAACAATTCCGATCCTTAAACATTACCAGTGACCACTTACTTGCTCCCTTCCCTGAGGAGTGCAATTGCAATACAAATTCTTTTCCGTAGGAAAATCAGCATCAGTATGATGATCACTTCAATAATGCAGAGAAAGATCACTGGAAAACAGTAGAGGCCAAGTTTTAAGAATTGTACTTTAAAAGCGTGGATTTTAATAGAATTGTCACTAAGACTGCAGTTACACTGCAATCAGTATCCCTTGTTAATGAGTTGACTATGAAAAGCCAATCGCCAATTCTTGGAAGCTGACATTTAATATTAGAACATAAGAACAAAAGAAATAGGAGCAGGAGTCGGCCATTCGGCCCCTCGAGCCCGCTCCGCCATTCAATAACATAATGGCTGATCATCCACCTCAAGCCCACTTTCCCGCCCGATCTCCATATCCCTTGATTCCTCTAGAGTCCAAAAACCTATCGATCTCAGCCTTGAATATACTCAACGACTGAGCCTCCACAGCCCTCTGGGGTAGAGAATTCCAAAGATTCACCACCCTCTGAGTGAAGAAATTCCTCCTCATCTCAGTTTTAAATGGCCGACCTCTTATCCTGAGACTATGCCCCCTAGTTCTAGACTCCCCAGCCAGGGGGAAACAGCCTCTCAGCATCTACCCCGTTAATCCCCCTCAGGATCTTATATGTTTCAATGATATGACCTCTCATTAGGAGAGTCTGGTTTTAGTATTTATTCTTTGCTGGAAACATTCCACTCGAGCTCCTTGGACCTCTTTGGGCCTTTGGACAGTGTGGTACCACACTAGGCTGGAGTTATATCATAGCCAAGCGTGACATTCTGGCGTGGGTGGAGGACTGGCTCTCTAACAGAAAGCAGGGAGTTGGGATAAATGGTTCGTTCTCAGATTGGCAACCAGTAACTAGTGGTGTTCCGCAGGGGTCAGTGCTGGGTCCCCAACTCTTTACAATCTATATTAACGATTTGGAGGAGGGGACCGAGTGTAACATATCAAAGTTTGCAGATGATACTAAGATGGGACGGAAAGTAGTGAGTGAGGAGGACATAAAAAACCTGCAAAGGGACATAGACAGGCTAAGTAAGTGGGCAGAGAGTTGGCAGATGGAATACAATACTGGAAAGTGTGAGGTTATGCACTTTGGCAGGAAAAATCATAGAGCAAGTTATTATCTTAATGGCAAGAAACTGGAAAGTACTGTAGTACAAAGGGATCTGGGGGTCCTGGTGCACGAAACTCAAAAAGTTAGTATGCAGGTGCAGCAAGTGATTAAGAAGGCCAATGGAATGTTGGCTTTTATTGCTAGGGGGATGGAATATAAAAACAGGGAGGTATTGCTGCAGTTGTACAAGGTATTGGTGAGACCGCACCTGGAATACTGCATACAGTTTTGGTGTCCATACTTAAGAAAAGACATACTTGCTCTCGAGTCAGTACAAAGAAGGTTCACTCGGTTAATCCCGGGGATGAGGGGGTGGTCATATGAGGAGAGGTTGAGTAGATTGGGACTCTACGCATTGGAGTTCAGAAGAATGAGAGGCGATCTTATTGAAACATATAAGATTGTGAAGGGGCTTGATCGGGTGGATGCGGTGAGGATGTTCCCAATGATGGGTGAAACTAGAACTAGGGGGCATAATCTTAAAATAAGGGGCTGCTCATTCAAAACTGAGATGAGGAGAAACTTCTTCACTCAGAGGGTGGTAGGTTTGTGGAATTTGCTGCCCCAGAAAGCTGTGGAAGCTACATCATTAAATAAATTTAAAACAGAAATAGATAGTTTCCTAGAAGTAAAGGGAATTAAGGGTTATGGGCAGCAGGCAGGAAATTGGACATGAGTCTAGGTTCGGAATGGTCATGGCCCTGTGGGTAGTGGAGTGGGCCCAGGGGCCGTGTAGCCTTGTTCTGCTCCTACTGTGTTCTAATTCTGTTAGATTTCAGGAGATGGTTTTATTCCTGTTCCTGGCTGGGGTGGAGATCGCCTTTACAGAAGGTAAGTACTGTAGAAAATATAGGGACAGAGTGATCTCCTGGAAGAATTTCGATTGCCTAGATGGGTCGGAGAGGAATTTCCCAGATTTTTTTCTCCCAAATTGGCCATTGGGTCTTTATCTGGTTTTTCGCCTCTCCCGGGAGATCACATGGGTTCAGGTGGATGCAGAGTGATAGAAGATTTGAGGTTAGGATCAGATCAGCCATGATCTTATTGAATGGTGGAGCAGGCTCGAGGGGCCGATTGGCCTACTCCTGCTCCTATTTCTTATGTTCTTATGAACTTATGACATGCACTCTTGGGAGTAAGAAAAGTCCGATCAGGATCTGACCCCCAGCCGTCTATCCCATCAATGCACTGCCCTCAAGGCGAGATGTCCCACGTGTGGTGTAGGTGATGGAAGCTCTCAGGACCTTGTTCACTCCTGTAATTATTTGACCGCTGGGAGAGATTTGGTAGCAGCCCCCCGGTTCAAACTTTCCCGGCCTCGCTCCTTATCCGTGGGCAGAACATGGGGTGGGGGAGGGAGTGAAATTAGTCTTCAGCTAAAGTGCAAATGGGTGACAGCAAATCGCGGTTTTACACCGTGCCCAATCTTCTTTTCTATTAAAGTCAACTCTCCAACACACCCTAACGTAAGCACCCAATATACCCTAACTTAGCCTCCCAAAGTACCCTAACTTAGCCTCACAATATATCCTAACTCAACTCTCCATCACACCCTAACTCAACCTCCCAATATATCCGAACTTAACCCTCTAACACACCCTAACTCAACCTCCCAATATATCCTAATTCAACTCTCCAACACACCCTAACTCAACCTCACAACATATCCTAACTTAACCCTCTAACACACCCTAACTCAACCTCCCAATATATCCTAACTTAACCCTCTAACACACCCTAACTCAACCTCCCAATATATCCTAATTCAACTCTCCAACACACCCTAACTCAACCTCCCAATATATCCTAACCCAACCCTCTAACACACCCTAACTCAACCTCCCAATATATCCTAACCCAACCCTCTAACACACCCTAACTCAACCTCCCAATATATCCTAACTCAACCCTCTAACACACCCTAACTCAACCTTCCAATATATCCTAACTCAACTCTCCAACACACCCTAACTCAACCTCCCAATATATCCTAACTCAACTCTCCAACACACCCTAACTCAACCTCCCAATATATCCTGACTCAACTCTCCAACACACCCTAACTCAACCTCCCAATATATCCTAATTCAACTCTCCAACACACCCTAACTCAACCTCCCAATATATCCTAACTCAACCCTCCATCGCATCCTAACTCAACCTCCCAATATATCCTAACTCAACTCTCCAACACACCCTAACTCAACCTCCCAATATGTCCTAACTCAACTCTCTAACGCACCCTAACTCACCCGCCCAGTATATCGTAAGTCAAACCTCCAACATAGGCTAACGTAACCGCCCAATATTCCGTAACTCACCTCTCCAACGCACCCTAACTTAATGCCCATTTCATGCTTTGGCCGAAGACCAATTTCACCCCCTTATGTTTCTTCCGAGCGGAAACTTGTTTGCACCGATGTTAAACGTGTAACGTAAACGCCTCCTGAAGCACTTTAAGACTCACTAAAGGCCAGCCACGTCTGCCTGAGCTGCAGATACACCCTGAAGTCCGTCTGGAAGCCAATGTCGTAGATGGCGATGTCACTACCAGGCTTCCCCTTCAGGCTGCTGTACTCCCAGTAACAGTGCCAGATCCCTAAAACCGGCACAAAAGCAGAGGCTTAAAATGACAGACACGACAAAGACAAAAGCAAAATACTGCGGATGCTGGAAATCTGAAATAAAAACAGAGAATGCTGAAAACACTCAGCAGGTCAGGCAGCATCTGTGGAGAGTTAACGTTTCAGGTCGATTACCCTTCGTCAGAACTGGAAAAGGTTAGAGATGGAACAGGTTTTAAG
Source organism: Somniosus microcephalus (assembly GCF_052327205.1). Classification (NCBI taxonomy): domain Eukaryota; kingdom Metazoa; phylum Chordata; class Chondrichthyes; order Squaliformes; family Somniosidae; genus Somniosus; species Somniosus microcephalus. The sequence continues at coordinate 368,379,740 of NC_140989.1, read as the reverse complement.
CAAGTGTAGGAGCAGGGAAAGGGGGGAGGGGAGGAAAGAACGAAAGGGAAGGTCTGTGATAGGGTGGAAGGCAGGAGAGATTAAATGACAAAAGGGATGATGGCGCAAGGCAAAAGGAGATGGTAATGGAACAAACAAAAGATGGGTCTAGAGGAGGTGTAAATGGGAATATCAGAATCATCAATAACTGCTGTCTGAAAAAATGGGGTCAGAGGTTATGGTCTGAAATTGTTGAACCCAATGTTGAGACCAGAAGTCTGTAAAGTGCCTAATCGACAGATCCTCATCCTCATCCTCAACCTCATCCTCGAACAGGAAAGAGACATAGGAACAGGAGGAGGCCATTCAGCCTCTCGAGCCAGTTCTGCCATTCAATTAGATCATGGCTGATCTGTATCTTAACTCAATCTACCCACCTTGGTTCCGTAACCTTTAATACCCTTACCCAACAAAAATCTATCAATCTCAGTTTTGAAATTTTCAATTGACCCCCAGCCTCAAGAGCTTTTTTGGGGGGAGAGAGTTCCAGATTTCCACTACCCTTTGTGTGAAGAAGTGCTTCCTGACACCACCCATCAATTACTCAACACCTAAAAAGTTGTATGAAGGGGCAAAGGTGACTATTTTAATATGGACGCTGATCAGATGACAGCATGGTGCCTGCAGTATTGACCTCAAGATGTTTAGTTAATCTTAGCGCTCAACAAAACCAATTGTAATCAATTGACATCAGCCTAATCTGCACTGGCTTCTAACACAACCACTGACTGCGTCTAATGTAAGAACAGAAGAATTAGGAGCAGGAGTCGGCCATTCGGCCCCTCGAGCCTGCTCCGCCATTCAATAAGATCATGGCAGGCCTTCTAACTCAACTCCACTTTCCTGCACTATCCCCATATCCCTTGATTCCCTTAATATCCAAAGATCTATCGATCTCTGTCTTGAATATACTCAACGACTGAGCCTCCACAGCCCTCTGGGGTAGAGAATTCCAAAGATTCACCACCCTCTGAGTGAAGAAATTTCTTCTCATCTCAGTCCTAAATGGCCGACCCCTTATTCTGAGACTGTGACCCCTGGTTCTAGACTCCCCAGCCAGGGGGAAACATCCTCCCTGCATCTACCCTGTCAAGCCCTGTAAGAATTCTGTATGTTTCAATGAGATCACCTCTCATTCTTCTAAACTCTAGAGAATATAGGCCTAGTCTACTCAATCTCTCCTCATAGGACAATCCCCCCATCCCAGGAACCAGTCTGGTGAACCTTCGTTGCACTCCCTCTATGGCAAGTATATCCTTCAAGTATTAACCTGATAATTAGTTACTGAGTAATTGAACCAACAGAATAAAGTACCAGGGGTAGACTAGGGGCTAAATGACAAGGTCCTAATTATGGAACAATTACAAAGTTAATCTGCAAACTTCAATGGAATTCAACATTTAAGTTTTGGTCTATTGCTAAAATAAAAAGACATCAAGGATATTAACTGGTTAGATTTCGTTGCAATTTCTAGGCACCGTGCATTTCTATAGTGCCTTTAAAGTCATAAAACAGCCCAAGGCGCTTCACAGGAGCGATTATCAAATAAATATTGACGCCGAGCCACATCAAGAGATATTAGGACAGGTGACCAAAAGCTTGGTCAAAGAGGTCGGTTTTATGGAGCGTCTTAAAGGAGGAGAGAGAGGCGGAGAGGTTTAGGGAGGGAATTCCAGAGCTTGGGGCCCAGGCAGCTGAAGGCACGGCCGCCAATGGTGGAGCGATGGAAATCGGCCAGAATCGGAGGAGCACAGAGATCGCTGAGGGTTGTAGAGCTGGAGGAGGTTACAGGGATAGGGAGGGGGGCCGAGGTCTCTGAGGGATTTGAAAACAAGGGTGAGAATTTTTAAATCGAGGTGTTGGTGGACCGGGAGCCAATGTGGGTCAGCGAGCACAGGGGGCGATGGGTGAACGGGACTGGGTGTGACTTAGGACACGGGGCAGTGAGCACAGGGGGTGATGGGTGAACGGGACTGGGTGTGAGTTAGGACACGGGGCAGTGAGCACAGGGGGTGATGGGTGAGTGGGGACTGGGTGTGACTTAGGACACGGGGCAGTGAGCACAGGGGGTGATGGGTGAACGGGACTGGGTGTGAGTTAGGACACGGGGCAGTGAGCACAGGGGGTGATGGGTGAGTGGGGACTGGGTGTGACTTAGGACACGGGGCAGTGAGCACAGGGGGTGATGGGCGAACGGGACTGGGTGTGACTTAGGACACGGGGCAGCAGGAAATGCTTTTGAAAGGTGAAATTCTTTTGTGAGTCAGTGTGAAAATGCAAAAATTCAGCTTGTTAGTTGACTCATCGCACTCGTGCTAACTTCAAGACTGCTCTCAAAGTGACGCCAGCAAAGGACTGAAGCCAACTCTTTACCTGCCGAGCACTAGGGGGCGTAGAGACAGAAATTCATTCCCCTTATCATAGAATCATACAGCACAGAAGGAGGCCATTCGGCCCATCGTGACTGTGCCGGCTCTTTGAAAACAGTTTAGTCCCACACCCCAGCTTTTTCCCCATAATCCACACTTTCGTCTGGCCTTTTTCCTTCCCTCCCACATGACAGCTGTCCATCATTCTGCCCGCGCCATTCACACTTCATCTAGAGCCATCCTTTGTCCCTTTACCTGTCCCATCACCACCTCCTCTGGCCTTCAATGTCTCTCAATGTCTCTTTATCAATTTCAATTCAATTCAATTCAAATCGCTTTATTGGCATGATAAGGTACATCTTATGTTGCCAAAGCATCGAAAAACATTTATGGTTGAACACATAAACGCAGATCTATTCATACAGTGTATAAACAGATATATCCCTGAGTGTATAAATATACATTCGTATAATTTGTATATACTCTTTTCTTAGGTTTACTGGTTGTCCCTCTGTTTATGGCAAGCTGTAACATAGTGTGCCGCTAAGGTTACACAGTTTCTCTGTTCCCCTAGTAGGTATGGGAGTTTTTGGTCGTCATTCAAATTTCTGAATTCAGGGCATATTTGTGTGAATTTTTGGTAGAAATTCTCCCTGATGCCCTGATATTTTCCACAAGCTGTGAGGAAGTGCATTTCTCCTGCTTTCTATCCTATCACTGACCTTCCCTTTTGTTCCTTTGACCCTCCCCCTTTTTCCCAGCCCCTAACTTGCTTTAAAACCAGTCCCCTTTCCTGCTTTTTTCTCAGTTCTGACGAAGGGTCCCAGACCTGAAACATTGACTCTGTTTCTCTCTCCGCCAATGCTGCCCTGGCCTGCTGAGTTTTTCCAGCGTTTTCTGTTGTCTCATTAAATACATGTCCAATTGTCTATTGAAAGTTCCTGTGGAATCTGATTCCACCAACCTTTCAGGTCGCGCGTTCCAGATCTTAACAACCATCTGTGCGAAGAAATGTCTCCTCATTTCCCCTCTAGTTCTTGTGCCAATTATTTTAAATCTGTGACCTCTGGTTACGGACCCACTTGCCAAAAGAAAGTCATTCTCCCTACTTGCTCTATTGAAACCCCTCATGATATTGAACACCTCTATTAAATCCCCACCTTAACCATCACTGCTCTAAGGAGAACAACCCCAGCTTCTCCAGTCTCTCCACATAACTGAAGTCCCTCGCCCCAGTGCCAGTGCTGAGGGAGACGCTGCACTGTCGGATGTGCCGTCTTTCGGGTGAGACGTTAAACCGAGGCCCTTGCAGGTGGATGTAAAAGATCCCACAGCACTATTTCAAAGAGGAGCACGGAAGAGCTCCCCAGTGTCCTGGCCAATATTTATAACGGTAACTATTTGTAACACCAAAGTTCTGATTGGCGCCCTTGAAGGATAAGACACACCCCTGCAGTTTGTCTGGAATGTGTGATTAGATCCTGCCTGCCTGAGTTATCAAGATCTTTGCAATGTGCAATATGATTCATCTACTGCTAACACTACTGCTTTCAGAGAACAGGTATTGTTATGCAGGTGTAAGACCAACACAGAATATGTTCTCATTTTTAAAAATTCATTTATTTATTGCCCATCCCAAGTTGCCCTTGAGAGGGTGGGAGTGAGCTGTCTTCTTGAACTGCTGCGGTCCGTGTGTGGGGGGAGGGATTGCAGGGGGTGTGGAAGAACGTGATCCAGGCCGGACAGAATGTAATCTACCTTCCCATCTGGATCGCGTTCTTCCCCCCATCCCTACTGTTCTCACCGTGCTCTCCTGCCAACATGTTCCTGACCTGTCCCCGACTTCCTGACACCCCCACCCCAAGCTCCTGACCTCCCCACCAGTGTTCCTGACCTTCTCCCCCCTCTCCGAGCTCCTCCCTCTCCGATCCTCCCTCTCCCACCTCAACCCCCTCTCCCCCCACCCTTCGATATCCTCTCTCCCCCCCCACCCTGCCGATCCTCTCTCTCCCCTCTCCAATCTTCACCCCCCTCTAATCCTCTCTCTCCCCCCTCCGACCCTTCCCCCTCCGATCCCCTCTCTCCCTCCCCCGATCCTCTCCCCTCCTCCTCCGATCATCTCCCCCCCACTCCGATCCTCTCTCTCCCTCCGATCCTCTCCCCCCGATCCTCTCCCCCCCACTCCGATCCTCTCTCCCCTCCGATCCTCTCCCCCCACTCCGATCCTCTCCCCGCCGATCCTCTCCCCCCTCCGATCCTCTCCCCCCACTCCGATCCTCTCCCCCCCACTCCGATCCTCTCTCTCCCTCCGATCCTCTCCCCCCCACTCCGATCCTCTCTCTCCCTCCGATCCTCTCCCCCCCACAACGATCCTCTCTCTCCCTCCGAACCTCTCCCCCCCCACTCCGATCCTCTCTCTCCCTCCGATCCTCTCTCTCCCTCCGATCCTCTCCCCCCTCCGATCCTCTCCCCCCGTCGATCCTCTCTCTCCCTTCAATCCTCTCCCCCCCCCGGATCCTCTCCCCCCCCCGATCCTCTCCCCCCCCTGATCCTCTCCCCCTCCGATCCTCTCTCCCCACTCCGATCCTCTCCCCCCCCGATCCTCTCCCCCCCTCCGATCCTCTCCCCTCTCCGATCCTCTCCCCCCCCGATCCTCTCCCCCCCCCCGATCCTCTCTCTCCCTTCAATCCTCTCCCCCCCCGGATCCTCTCCCCCCCGCCGATCCTCTCTCTCCCTTCAATCCTCTCCCCCCCCGGATCCTCTCCCCCCCCGATCCTCTCTCCCCACTCCGATCCTCTCTCTCCCTCCAATCCTCTCCCCCCCACAACGATCCTCTCCCCCCTCCGATCCTCTCCCCCCTCCGATCCTCTCCCCCCCCCGATCCTCTCTCTCCCTTCAATCCTCTCCCCCCCCCGGATCCTCTCCCCCCCCCGATCCTCTCCCCCTCCGATCCTCTCTCCCCACTCCGATCCTCTCCCCTCCCCGATCCTCTCCCCCCCTCCGATCCTCTCCCCTTTCCGATCCTCTCCCCCCCGATCCTCTCCCCCCCACCCTGATCCTCTCTCCCCACACCGATCCTCTCCCCCACCGATCCTCTCCCCCCCTCTGATCCTCTCCCCCCCTCTGATCCTCTCCCCCCTCCGATCCTCTCCCCCCTCCGATCATCTCCCCCCCGATCCTCTCCCCCCCACTCCGATCCTCTCCCCCCGCCGCGATCCTCTCTCCCCCCGATCCTCTCTCCCCACTCCGATCCTCTCCCCCCGCCGCGATCCTCACCCCCCCGATCCTCTCTCCCCACTCCGATCCTCTCTCCCCACTCCGATCCTCCCCCCGCCGCGATCCTCTCCCCCCCGATCCTCTCCCCCCACTCCGATCCTCTCCCCCCGCCGCGATCCTCTCCCCCCCGATCCTCTCTCCCCACTCCGATCCTCTCTCCCCACTCCGATCCTCTCTCCCCACTCCGATCCTCTCCCCCCCTCCGATCCTCTCCCCCCCGATCCTCTCCCCCCTCCGATCCTCTCTCTCCCTCCGATCCTCTCTCGCCCTCCGATCCTCTCTCTCCCTCTGATCCTCTCCCCCCTCCGATCCTCTCCCCCCCTCCGATCCTCTCTCTCCCTCCGATCCTCTCTCCCACTCCGATCCTCTCCCCCCACTCCGATCCTCTCTCCCTCCGATCCTCTCTCTCCCTCCGATCCTCTCTCTCCCTCCGATCCTCTCTCCCCCTCCGATCCTCTCTCCCCCTCCGATCCTCTCTCTCCCTCCGATCCTCTCTCTCCCTCCGATCCTCTCTCCCCCTCTGATCCTCTCTCTCCCTCCGATCCTCTCTCTCCCTCCGATCCTCTCTCTCCCTCCGATCCTCTCCCCCCTCCGATCCTCTCTCCCCTCTCCGATCCTCTCTCCCCTCCGATCCTCTCTCCCCTCCGATCCTCTCCCCACTCCGATCCTCTCTCTCCCTCCGATCCTCTCTCCCCCTCCGATCCTCTCCCCCCTCCGATCCTCTCTCCCCTCTCCGATCCTCTCTCCCCTCCGATCCTCTCTCCCCTCTCCGATCCTCTCTCCCCTCCGATCCTCTCCCCACTCCGATCCTCTCTCTCCCTCCGATCCTCTCTCTCCCTCCGATCCTCTCTCCCCCCGATCCTCTCTCCCCCTCCGATCCTCTCTCCCTCACTCCGATCCTCTCCCCCCACTCCAATCCTCTCCCCCCTCCGCCTCCTCGATCTCCTCTCCTCTCTTCCCCCCCACTCCCCCGCCCATCCAATCCCCTGACCTTCTCCGCACAGAGTTGAGGAAGGCGTGGTGCGCAGGCCTCAGCCACAGCTCAGATGGGTACTGCGCCTGTGCGGTACCAACGGGTGCGGTCCCAACGGGCACAGTCCCAACGGGCGTGGTCCCAACGGGCACGGTCCCAATGGGCATGGTACCAATGGGCGCGGTCCCAACGGGCACGGTACCAACGGACGCGGTCCCAACGGGCGCCGTTCCAACGGGCGCGGTCCCAACGGGCACGGTACCAACGGGCATGGTACCAATGGACGAGGTCCCAACGGGCACAGTCCCAACGGGCGCGGTCCCAACGGGCAGGGTCCCAGCGGGCACGGTCCCAACGGGCAGGGTCCCAGCGGGCACGGTCCCAACGGGGGCACAGGCGCAGAGTCAAAAATGCTTTGCAAATAATCACTCCACATATTTATCCCTCAATCAACATCACTAAAACAGATTATCCGGTCATTATCACATTTGCTGTTTGTGGGAGCTTGCTGTGCGCAAATTGGCTGCCGCGTTTCCCACATTACAACAGTGACTACACTTGGAAAGTACTTCATTGGCCGTGAAGCGCTTTGGGACGTCCGTGTAAATGTGGCGATAGATATGCAAGTTCTTTCTTCATTCCGTGTGAAAAGAAACATTTTTTACAAGAACTGGGAGGTAGAATCCTCAAGGCCAAAGGACCAGTGACAGCATGTTCAGGGATATGAATAAGACTTTCCTTATCTGAAAGTGTGTAAGGCTCTTTGTTAAAAAGAATCTGAGGGGTCGGCGGGGGTGAAAGATCCAGCTGGACCGTCCATCAACCTGTGGTCATCAGGGTTACTAACATGGCTGTCTGGCCCTGCTGCCCCGTGTCCTGACTCGCACCAAGTTCCGTTCACCCATCACCCCCTGTGCTCACGGCCCCGTGTCCTGACTCGCACCCAGTCCCGTTCACCCATCACCCCCTGGGCTCACTGCCCCGTGACCTAACACACACCCAAACCCGTTCACCAATCACCCCTTGTGCTCACTGCCCCGTGTCCTAACTCACACCCAGTCCCGTTCACCCATCACCCCGTGCTCACTGCCCCGTGTCCTAACTCACACCCAGTCCTGTTCACCCCTCACCCCTGTGCTCACTGCCCCGTGTCCTAACTCACACCCAGTCACATTCACCCATCACACGCTGTGCTCACTGCCCCGTGTCCTAACTCGCACCCAGTCCCGTTCACCCATCACCCCCTGTGCTCACTGCCCCGTGTCCTAACTCACACCAAGTCCCGTTCACCCATCACCCCCTGTGCTCACTGACCCGTGTCCTAACGTGTCCTAACTCACACCAAGTCCCGTTCACCCATCACCCCCTGTGCTCACTGCCCTGTGTCCTAACTCACACCAAGTCCCGTTCACCCATCTCCCACTGTGCTCACTGCCCCGCGTCCTAACTCACACCCAGTCCCGTTCACCCATCACCCCCTGTGCTCCTTGCCCAGTGTCCTAACTCGCACCCAGTCCCGTTCAACCATCACCCCCTGTGCTCACTGCCCCGTGTCCTAACTCACACCAAGTCCCGTTCACCCATCACCCCCTGTGCTCACTGCCCCGCGTCCTAACTCACACCCAGTCCCGTTCACCCATCACCCCCTGTGCTCACTGCCCCGTGTCCTAACTCGCACCCAGTCCCGTTCACCCCTCACCCCTGTGCTCACTGCCCCGTGTCCTAACTCGCACCCAGTCCCGTTCACCCATCACCCCCTGTACTCACTGCCCCGTGTCCTAACTCACACCCAGTCCCATTCACCCATCACCCCCTGTGCTCACTGCCCCGTGTCCTAACTCACACCCAGTCCCGTTCACCCATCACCCGCTGTGCTCACTGCCCCGCGTCCTAACTCACACCCAGTCCCGTTCACCCATCACCCCCTGTGCTCACTGCCCCGTGTCCTAACTCACACCCAGTCCCGTTCACCCATCACCCCCTGTGCTCACTGCCCCGTGTCCTAACTCACACCCAGTCCCGTTCAACCATCACCCCCTGTGCTCACTGCCCCGTGTCCTAACTCGCACCCAGTCCCGTTCAACCATCACCCCCTGTGCTCACTGCCCCGTGTCCTAACTCACACCAAGTCCCGTTCACCTATCACCCCCTGTGCTCACTGACCCGTGTCCTAACTCACACCAAGTCTCATTCACCCATCACCCCCTGTGCTCACTGCCCCGTGTCCTAACTCACACCAGGTCCCATTCACCCATCACCCCGTGCTCACTACCCCGCGTCCTAACTCACACCCAGTTCCGTTCACCCATCACCCCCTGTGCTCCCTGCCCAGTATCCTAACTCACACCAAGTCCCGTTCACCCATCACCCCCTGTGCTCCCTGCCCAGTGTCCTAACTCACACCCAGTCCCGTTCACCCAACACACCCTGTGCTCACTTCCCCGTGTCCTAACTCACACCCAGTCCCGTTCAACCATCACCCCCTGTGCTCACTGCCCCGTGTCCTAACTCACACCAAGTCCCGTTCACCCATCACCCCGTGCTCACTGCCCCGCGTCATAACTCACACCCAGTCCCGTTCACCCATCACCCCCTGTGCTCACTGCCCCGTGTCCTAACTCACACCCAGTCCCGTTCACCCATCACCCCTGTGCTCACTGCCCCGTGTCCTAACTCGCACCCAGTCCCTTTCACCCCTCACCCCTGTGCTCACTGCCCCGTGTCCTAACTCGCACCAAGTCCCGTTCACCCATCACCCCCTCGTGTGCTCACTGCCCCGTGTCCTAACTCACACCCAGTCCCGTTCACCCATCACCCCCTGTGCTCACTGCATCGTGTCCTAACTGGCACCAAGTCCCGTTCACCCATCACCCCCTGTACTCACTGCCCCGTGTCCTAACTCACACCCAGTCTCGTTCACCCATCACCCCCTGTGCTCACTGCCCCGTGTCCTAACTCACACCCAGTCCCGTTCACCCATCACCCCCTGTGCTCACTGCCCCGTGTCCTAACTTGCACCCAGTCCCGTTCACCCATCACCCCCTGTGCTCACTGCACCGTGTCCCAACTCACACCCAGTCCCGTTCACCCATCACCCCTGTGCTCACTGCCCCGTGTCCTAACTCACACCCAGTCCCGTTCACCCATCACCCCCTGTGCTCACTGCCCCGTGTCCTAACTCACACCGAGTCCCATTCACCCATCACCCCCTGTGCTCACTGCCCCGTGTCCTAACTCGCACCCGGTCACGTTCACCCATCACCCCCTGTGCTCACTGCCCCGTGTCGTAACTCCCACCCTGTCCCATTCACCCATCACCCCCTGTGCTCACTGCCCCCTGTCCTAACTCACACCCAGTCCCGTTCACCCATCACCCCCTGTGCTCACTGCCCCCTGTCCTAACTCGCACCCAGTCCCGTTCAACCATCACCCCCTGTGCTCACTGCCCCGTGTCCTAACTCACACCAAGTCCCGTTCACCTATCACCCCCTGTGCTCACTGACCCGTGTCCTAACTCACACCAAGTCTCATTCACCCATCACCCCCTGTGCTCACTGCCCCGTGTCCTAACTCACACCAGGTCCCATTCACCCATCACCCCGTGCTCACTACCCCGCGTCCTAACTCACACCCAGTTCCGTTCACCCATCACCCCCTGTGCTCCCTGCCCAGTGTCCTAACTCACACCAAGTCCCGTTCACCCATCACCCCCTGTGCTCCCTGCCCAGTGTCCTAACTCACACCCAGTCCCGTTCACCCAACACACCCTGTGCTCACTTCCCCGTGTCCTAACTCACACCCAGTCCCGTTCAACCATCACCCCCTGTGCTCACTGCCCCGTGTCCTAACTCACACCAAGTCCCGTTCACCCATCACCCCCTGTGCTCACTGCCCCGCGTCATAACTCACACCCAGTCCCGTTCACCCATCACCCCCTGTGCTCACTGCCCCGTGTCCTAACTCACACCCAGTCCCGTTCACCCATCACCCCCTGTGCTCACTGCCCCATGTCCTAACTCACACCCAGTCCTGTTCACCCCTCACCCCTGTGCTCACTGCCCCGTGTCCTAACTCGCACCCAGACCTGTTCACCCATCACCCCCTGTGCTCACTGCCCGTGTCCTGACTCACACCCAGTCCCGTTCACCCAACACCCCCTGTGCTCACTGCCCCGTGTCCTAACTCACACCCAGTCCCGTTCACCCATCACCCCTGTGCTCACTGCCCCGTGTCCTAACTCGCACCCAGTCCCTTTCACCCCTCACCCCTGTGCTCACTGCCCCGTGTCCTAACTCGCACCAAGTCCCGTTCACCCATCACCCCCTGTGCTCACTGCCCCGTGTCCTAACTCACACCCAGTCCCGTTCACCCATCACCCCCTGTGCTCACTGCATCGTGTCCTAACTGGCACCAAGTCCCGTTCACCCATCACCCCCTGTACTCACTGCCCCGTGTCCTAACTCACACCCAGTCTCGTTCACCCATCACCCCCTGTGCTCACTGCCCCGTGTCCTAACTCACACCCAGTCCCGTTCACCCATCACCCCCTGTGCTCACTGCCCCGTGTCCTAACTTGCACCCAGTCCCGTTCACCCATCACCCCCTGTGCTCACTGCACCGTGTCCCAACTCACACCCAGTCCCGTTCACCCATCACCCCTGTGCTCACTGCCCCGTGTCCTAACTCACACCCAGTCCCGTTCACCCATCACCCCCTGTGCTCACTGCCCCGTGTCCTAACTCACACCGAGTCCCATTCACCCATCACCCCCTGTGCTCACTGCCCCGTGTCCTAACTCGCACCCGGTCACGTTCACCCATCACCCCCTGTGCTCACTGCCCCGTGTCGTAACTCCCACCCTGTCCCATTCACCCATCACCCCCTGTGCTCACTGCCCCCTGTCCTAACTCACACCCAGTCCCGTTCACCCATCACCCCCTGTGCTCACTGCCCCCTGTCCTAACTCACACCCAGTCCCGTTCACCCATCACCCCCTGTGCTCACTGCCCCGTGTCCTAACTCCCACCCTGTCCCATTCACCCATCACCCCCTGTGCTCACTGCCCCCTGTCCTAACTCACACCCAGTCCCGTTCACCCATCACCCCCTGTGCTCACTGCCCCGTGTCCAACTCACACCCAGTCCCGTTCACCCATCACCCTGTGCTCACTGCCCCGTGTCCTAACTCACACCCAGTCCCGTTCACCCATCACCCCCTGTGCTCGCTGCCCCGTGTCCTAACTCACACCCAGTCCCGTTCACCCATCACCCCCTGTGCTCACTGCCCCGTGTCCTAACTCACACCCAGTCCCGTTCACCCATCACCCACTGTGCTCACTGCCCCATGTCCTAACTCACACCCAGTCCCGTTCACCCATCGCCCCTGTGCTCCCTGCCCAGTGTCCTAACTCACACCCAGTCCCGTTCGCCCATCACCCCCTGTGCTCACTGCCCCGTGTCCTAACTCACACCCAGTCCCATTCACCCATCACCCCCTGTGCTCACTGCACCGTGTCCTAACTCACACCCAGTCCCGTTCACCCATCACCCCCTGTGCTCACTGCCCCGTGTCCTAACTCACACCAAGTCCCGTTCGCCCATCACCCCTGTGCTCACTGCCCCGTGTCCTAACTCACACCAAGTCCCGTTCGCCCATCACCCCCTGTGCTCACTGCCCTGTGTCCTAACTCACACCAAGTCCTGTTCGCCCATCACCCAGCTGCTCGCTGACCTACATTGGCTCTCGGTTAAGCAGCGCCTTGATTTTAAAATTCTCATCCTTGTTTTCAAATCCCTCCATGGTCTCACCCCCTCCCTATCTCTGTAATCTCCTACAATCTCTGTAATCTCCAGTCCCTACAATCCTCCGAGATCTCTGCGCTCCTCTAATTCTGGCCTCTTGTCCATCCCCGATTTCAATCGCTCCACCATTGGCGGCCGTGCCTTCAGCTGCCTGGGCCCTAAGCTCTGGAATTCCCTCCCTAAACCTCTCCGCCTCTCTCTCCTCCTTTAAGGCGCTCCTTAAAACCGACCTCTTTGACCGAGCTTTTGGTCACCTTTCCTAATATGTGGCTCGGTGTCAAATTTTGCTTGATAATCGCTCCTGTGAAGCGCCTTGGGACAGTTTACTACATTAAAGGCGCTATATAAATGCAAGTTGTTGCTGAGTTCATTGACACCTAAAAGAATGACCTTCATTGGCTCCCAGATACCCAATATTTAAAACTTAATATTTTTATTCTTGTGTTTAAATCTCCCCGTGGTCTCGCTTTGGGGCTTCCTGCAGTACTACAACCCCTCCCCACCCTCAAACACAGCAACATAGGGACAGGAGGAGGCCATTCAGCCCCTCCAGCCTGTTCCACCATTCAATGAGATCGTGGCTAATCTGTAACCTAACTCCAGATACCTGCCTTTGGCCCATATCCCTTAGTACCTTTGGTTAACGAAAACCTATCAATCTCAGATTTAAAATTAACAATTGATCTTGTGACAATTGCCGTTTGCGGAAGAGAGTTCCAAATTTCTACCACCCTTTGTGTGTAGAAGTGTTTCCTAATTTCACTCCTGAAAGAACTGGCTCTAACTTTTAGCCTCTGCCCCCTAGACCTAGGGGAGGAAATTCAGTCTCGTCCTGTTTGGGGGCGGCAATTTTTGAAAGTTGGGAAACTTAGCGCCAGGCACGAATGATTCCCAGCTTTTAAAAAATTGGGTTTAGCGCTCCAGGAAGGGAGTGGAGCACATCAAGCGCTTCACTTCCTCTCTGGAGCGCTGAAGGAGGCAGGCAGGGCGGTACTGGTGCAACGCTGCACAATGTCCCGTGCACCGCTACCGAGATCCGAGGCGCCTTCCCTCCCTTAAAGGGAAGGCCCATCGTTGCAGGCTCTGCATTGGGAGCAGTCAGCTGGTCACCGACAGCGACCGCGATCCGGCTCGATCAGCCCCACGCAACTCCAGCGGAGCGCCGGGCCGATCAACCGCGGGGCCCAGGAGAAGGGAAAAAAATCAACAAAAACATTTCAGAAATTCAGGTACTTACCTCGGCGACCTCCCCTTTAACCTTCGCCCCCTCCCCCCCCCCGAAGCGCCCGGTCTCCCGATCAACGCCTCCCGCAGCTGTCGGTGTCGTCGCCCGGCGCTGCTGCAGGGGGCGGAAGCCGAAGTTCGGGACGGGGGCGTTACCGGGGCGATGAGCACGGCGACGACGTCACGATCTCCGGGCGCAGGAGACCGCGGCGCAAAGTCTTACCGCCGCTGCGAACCTTTCGCCAAAGTACGCGGGAGTTGTTCATCTCGCCGCGCCCGGGCGGTAAGTCGTTAGTGCCCCTTTACCCACCCCGGGGGGCTAACGGGAGGCGAAAAACCACCAAATTTCTCCCCCCGAGAATCCCCAACCAGCGGAAATAGTTTCTCTCTATCTACCCTATCTGTTCCTCTTAATATCTTGAAAACTTTGATCAGATCACCCCTGAACCTTCTAAATTCCAGGGAATACAACCCTCGTTTCTGTAATCTCTCCTCATAATTTTACACTTCACAGAACAGAAATCACAGAAACCCCACAGTGCAGATAGAGGCCATTTCGGCCCATCGAGCCTGCACCGACACATATCCCACCCGATCCCCGTAACCCCTACACCAACACATATCCCACCCTATCCCCGCAACCCCACGTATTTAATCCCCCTAACACTAAGGGTCAATTTATCATAGCCAATCAACCTAACCCGCACATCTTTGGACTGTGGGAGGAAACCGGAGCACCCGGAGGAAACCCACGCAAACACGGGGAGAATGTGCAAACTCCACACAGACAGTCGCCCGAGGCCGGATTCGAACCCGGGTCCCTGGCGCTGTGAGGCAACAGTGCTAACCACTATGCCACCGTGCTGCCTTGGAGTAACCCTCCAAACTCTCCATGCTTCTGGATGATACATTAAACTGAGGCCCTGTCTTCCTGCTCAGGAGGATGTAAAAGATCCCACGGCACTATTTCGAGGAAGAGCAGGGGAGTTCTCCCCGGTGTCCCGGTCAATATTTATCCCTCAATCAACATTGCTAAAAACAGACGATGTGGTTATTATCAGATTGCTGTTTGTGGGAGCTTGCTGTGCGCAAAATTGGCTGCCGCGTTTCCTACATTATAACAGTGACTCCACTTCAACAGTGACTACTTTGGCTGTAAGGCACTCTGGGACAGCCTGAGATCATAAAAAGCACGGTCTAAATTTCTTTCTTTCTTGCTCTCTCTCTTTATCTTTCTCTCTCTTTTTCTTTCTCTCTTTTTCTTTCTTTTTCTTTCTCTCTCTCTTTCTCTCTCTCTCTTTCTCTCTCTTTCTCACTCTCTCTCTTTCTTTCTCTCTTTCTTTCTCTCTTTCTTTCTTTCTCTCTTTCTTTCTCTCTCTCTCTCTTTCTTACTCTCTCTCTCTTTCTTTCTCTCTCTCTCTCTCTCCCTCCCTCTTTCTCGGCTTGCTCGGGCTGGGTATTGTCCACAAGCCATAAAATGGCTAGCTTTGCCTCAGCTGCCACATTGCTTTCCTAGACTCTGGTACCTGAGCCTTTCTCCAAACACGTACTTGCTGAACTCTCGGAGATGAGCTCGCTGCCACCTGTTCACGCCTACAGCTACAATCTGCCAGCTCCACGTTCACAAGTACTCGGCTTTTAAACAACAGGAAATTGGAAGCAGGAAGCTTGGAAGCAACACGAATGTTCCTTCACATTTAGTCCTAATTGCACCTAGAGCAGATTTTTCTTTCGGTTAGACACCTCCCGTGGGCGGATTTTGTGAAATTGTGAAGTCGGTGACAGAACTGATGAAAGGTTTGCCCGAAATGTTCACGTAATCATCAAATCTCACAGATTAGAAGTAGGCCATTCGGCCCATCGTGCCTGTGCCGGCTCTTTGAACGAGCTCTCCAATTAGTCCCACTCCCTGCTCTTTCCCCATAGCTCTGCAAACTTTTTCCTATACTTGTATATATCGAATTCCCCATTGAAAGTTCATGACATGGAACATTATGAAAAGGTGAGAAAATGTTGATGTTTTTGATCTTTGCAGAATTTGGTGAGTCATCGAAGAGAGGTTGACTTCATTTCTCTCTTTAACACAGCTGAATAAAAGCAAGGGAGTTATTGCTAAACCTTTATAAATCACTCGTTGGGCCTCAGCTGGAGTCTTGCGTTCAATTCTGGGCACCATAAGAACATAACAAATAGGAGCAGGAATTGGCCACTTGGCCCCTCGAGCCTGCTCCGCCATTCAATAAGATCATGGCTGATCTTGGGCTCAAAGCCACTTCCCAGCCAGCTCCCCATAACCCTTCACTCCCTTATCTTGCAAAAATCTGTCTATCTCCACCTTAAATGTATTCAATGACCCAGCCTCCACGGCTCTCTGGGGCAGAGAATTCCACAGATTTACGACCCTCTGAGAGAAGAAATTCCTCCTCATCTTAGTTCTAAAAAGGCGATCCTTTATTCTGAAACTATGCCCCTGAGTTCTAGATTTCCCCACGAGGGGAAACATCCTCTCTGCATCTACCCTGTCGAGCCCCCTCAGTATCTTATATGTTTCAATAAGATCACCTCTCATTCTTCTAAATTCCAATGAGTATAGGCCCAGCCTACTCAACCTTTCCTCATCAGTCAAACCCCTCATCTCTGGAATTAACCTAGTGAATCGTCTCTGAACTGCCTCCAATGCGAGTATATCCTTCCTTAAATAAGGAGACCAAAACTGTACACAGTACTCAAGGTGTGGTCTCACCAATACCCTGTACAGTTGTAGCAGGACTTCCCTGCTTTTATACTCCAACCCCCTTGAAATAAAGGCCAACATTCCATTTGCCTTTTTGATTACTTGCTGCACCTGCATGCTAACTTTTTGTGTTTCATGCACAAGGACCCCCAGGTCCCTCTGAACTGTAGCATTTTGTAATCTCTCTCCATTTAAATAATAATTTGCTTTTTTATTTTTCCTGCCAAAGTGGATAACCTCGCACTTTCCCACATTATACTTCATCTGCCAAATGTTTGCCCACTCACTTAGCCTGTCTATATCCATTTGCAGATTCTTTGAGTTCTCTGCACAACATGCTTTCCCACCCATCTTTGTATCATCCGCAAACTTGGCTACATTACACTCGGTCCCTTCATCCAAGTCATTAATGTAGATTGTAAATAGTTGAGGCCCCAGCACCGATCCTTGTGGCACCCCACTAGTTACCGTTTGCCAACCGTAAAATGACCCATTTATCCTGACTCTCTGCTTTCTGTTAGTTAGCCAATTCTCTATCCATGCTATTGTGGCAAAGCCACCAAGAGGCTCTTGCAGTAATGTATATAATTGCCTTTAACAGGGGCTTGTTACCTTTAAGTGTTTGCTCTGTATAAACAGTGTGGGTTCGGTAAAATGGCGATCCAGCACGATGATGTCATCACGCAGGTCACGTGACGTTCCCAACGGCGGGAAACGTGATGACGTCATGACGTCAGAGGGGAGAGGCGTTCCCCCTCAGTCCTCGTAGAACCAGTTGGTGTACAGACCTGTATAGAGTTTCTCCTGCGTTTTTGTTTGTAACTTTTACTAGTGCATTAAACCACGTTTGGTTAACTGCTAGTTTCAGTCTCAGTACTTTAGTTAGGAGTTCAAGCACTCCTACACTATATATATTACCGCTTTAGGAAGGATGTACCCTTACCTTGGAGAGGGTATAAAAGAGATTTACCAGAATGGTACCGGGAATGAGAGACTGGCGAAGCTGGGGTTGTTCTCCTTAGAGCAGAGAAGGTTAGGGGGAGATTTAATAGAGGTGTTCCAAATCATGAAGGGTTTTGACAGAGTAAATAAGGAGAAAATGTTTCCAGCGCAGAAGGTTCATTAATTTGTGAAAGTGGAAATTCAAGATTTTGAACAGCTCTATCAAATCTCCCCTTAACCTTCTCAGCTGAGTATTTTCACATTTGATTTTTCCATAATGACTCTAAACCTGATGATATTATGATCACTGTTCCCCAAATGCTGTCCCACTGAAACATGCTCCACCTGCCCCACTTCATTCTCCAGAGCTGGAGCCAGCACTGCTTCCTTCCTCGTTGGGCAGGTCAAAGAAGGTCTCGTGTACACATTTCAGGAATTCCTCCCCCTCTTTGCCCTTTACACTGTTAAGATCCCAGTCTATATTAGGATAATTGAAGCCCCCCATTATCACTACTCTAAAGTTCTTGCATCTTTCTGCAAATTTGCTCCTCTATCTCCTTCTCACGGGACACTGAGAAGTGCAGAGGCACAGAGGGACCTTGGAGTGCATGTCCACAGATCCCTGAGGGTAGCAGGACAGGTAGATAAGGTGGTTAAGAAGGCATACGGGATACTTGCCTTTATTAACCGAGGCACAGAATATAAGAGCAGGGAGGTTATGCTTGAACTGTATACAACACTGGTTAGGCCACAGCTAGAATACTACGTGCAGTTCTGGTCACCACATTACAGGAAGGATGTGATCGCACTAGAGAGGGTGCAGAGGAGATTTACGAGGATGTTGCCTGGGCTGGAGAATTTTAGCTATGAGGAAAGACTGGATAGGCTGGGATTGTTTTCTTTGTAACAGAGGAGGCTGAGGGGAGACCTAATTGAGGTGTATAAAATTATGAGGGGCCTGGATAGAGTGGATAGGAAGGACCTATTCCCCTTAGCAGAGGGGTCAACAACCAGGGGACACAGATTTAAAGTAATTGGTGGAAGGTTTAGATTGGATTTGAGGAGAAATGTTGTCAGCCAGAGGGTGGTGGGGGTCTGGAACTCACTGCCTGAAAGGGTGGTAGAGGCAGAAACCCTCATCATATTTAAAAAGTACTTGGATATGCCCTTGAAGTGCCGTAACCTACAGGGCTACGGACCAAGAGCTGGAAAGTGGGATTAGGCTGGATCGCTGTCGGCCGGCACGGACACGATGGGCTGAATGGCCTCCTTCCGTGCTCTAAATTTCGGTGTTTCAATGATGATTCCACTATTTGGTGGCCTATAGCATACACCCAGTAGTGTAATAGCTCCTCTATTGTTCCTTAATTCTAAGCAAGTAGACTGTCTTTGAACTCTTAAGTACATCATCCTGTTCTAGTGCTGTACCAGTACCTTTGTTCAATATTGCCACTCCTCCTTCCTCTTTGGCTTTCCCTATCCCCAGATAGGGAAATGATGGGGATATGATCCTATGATTCTATGATAAAATTTGTGAATTATCTCTTCAGACTACAGGTAACGACAGGCTCACTTTTATCTGAGAAACACTTTGGGACGATATAATACAGAAATGTTATTCTGCGACTGTCGCACGAAGCACGTGTCAGAGCTTGGCACTCGATCAAAAATTGCCGTTGGGGTTGCGGCTCAAATATCAGTAACTGAGAGAGACCGACGGTTCCGTAGAACTGGGTAACATTCACTGGTAAAGGGTCACCTCTCAGCGATGGTCTCCATGAACATCCTCTCTTTTATGAGTAATTTGAGACTTGTGATGTGGTCAGTGTAGAAAGAAAGGACTTGCATTTCTATAGCGCCTTTCACAGCCTCAGGACGTCCCAAAGTGCATCGCAGCCAATGAAGTACTCTTTTGGAGTGTAGTCACTGTTGTAATGTTGGAAACACGGCAGCCAATCTGCGCGCAGCAAGCTCCCACAAACAGCAATGTGATAATGACCAGATAATCTGTTTTTAGCGATGTTGGTTAAGAAATAAATATTGGCCGGGACACCGGGGGAGAACTCCCCTGCTCTTCCTTGAATAGCGCCGTGGGATCTTTTACGTCCACCTGAGAGGGCAGACGAGGCCTCGGTTTACATCACCTCCGACGGTGCAGCACTCCCTCAGTACGGCACTGGGAGTGTCAGCCTGAGTGTCTCTGGAGTGGCACCTGAAACCACAACCTTCTAATCCTGAGTCAAGAGCACGGCCCACTGAGCCACGCTAACAGGCTCGGGAGGAACAAGTGATTTGGGCCTCTGGTTCCCGAATCTCTCCACCACTGGGGGTTTTCCTCGCCTCATGTCTGGGTCTATTGTAGACTCATTGATAGAGATTGATCGCTGTGATTGGTCAACAACTCCTATCATTGGATCATTGAAACTGCCAGGATGGTAGAAGGCGAAATAGATGTGTGGTCTAACCAAGGTTCGATACAGGTTTAGCATAACCTCCCTATTTTTCAATTCTATCCCTCTAGAAATAAACCCTAGTGCTTGGTTTCCATTTTTTATGGCCTTACTGACCTGTGGCACAACTTTTAGTGATTTGTGTATTTGTACTCCGAGATCCCTTTGTTCCTCTACCCCACCTAGACTCGCACCCTCCAAGTGATAAGTGACCTCCCTATTCTTCCTACCAAAATGTAATACAGGTTGAGCGTCCCAAATCCGGAGTTCCGGAAGCCGGAATGTTCCGGAATCCAGACCGATTGGTGGCAGGGGTCTGGAATCCGTAAAATGTTCCAGAATCCGGACACCCTGAGGGAGGCTTACCAAAAACCGGAACCTAAGCCCAGGCATTTCCAGACTCGGCACGTGTTTCTGATGTCCGAAGTCCGGAAATATTGCAACCTGGGCTCGGGCGTTTCCGGGCTTCGGACATCAGAAACACGTTCCGAAGTCCGGAAAAACCCGAAAACCGGCTCGGCCTCGATCCCGAGGTTGCTGGATTCGGGACGTTCTACCTGTACCTCACATTTGTGTCCAGTTATTGTTACCTCCTCTGGATATACCATCATGCCATTAGATACAGGGCACCGTGATTCAACTCCCAACAAAGTGAGACATTCGGGCTGTTTAAGGGAGCGACTGACCCAATGACCCCGAGAGGTCCTGCGGGAAGGAGGGAAGAGGACAGTAGCAGTATGTTTGCGTGTGTGTGTGCTAGGCCGATATAGCAGAGCCTGGTCTCCAATCGTCTTAGATCCCCTTGCCATTGGACCAAGACCTTGCTCTGTCAAGCCCGTGTGGTAGCTGGTGTGCAACGGCCACCCCACGTTAAAAGAATTCACACACAGGCATCTCCCACCCTTTTTAAAATGAAGTTCGGGACCTGGAACGTCAGGACCCTCATGGGCAACCCCAACAGCAACAGACAGGAATGGAAGCCAAGCGCAAACAGCGGAAGGAGCGCACGTCAACCCAAGCACCCCACCGACCCGCCCCTTCAACCACCGTCTGCCCCACCTGTGACAGAGATTGTAGGTCCCGCATTGGACTCATCAGTCACCTGAGAACTCATTTTTAGTGCGGAAGCAAGTCATCCTCGGTTCTGAGGGACTGCCTAAGAAGAAGAAGAAGAAGAGATGGACCTTGGTCTTTTATCATCCAGCAATTCCTATGCTCTTATGAACAACTTAAAAAAAAAATAATTCTTGGGATGTGGGCGTCGCTGGCAAGGCCAGCATTTATTGCCCATCCCCAATTGCCCTTGAGAAGGTGGTGGTGAGCCGCCTTCTTGAACCGCTGCAGTCCGTGTGGTGAAGGTGCTCCCACAGTGCTGTTAGGGAGGGAGTTCCAGGATTTTGACCCAGCGACGATGAAGGAACGGCCGATATATTTCCAAGTCAGGATGGTGTGTGACTTGGAGGGGAACTTGGAGGTGGTGGTGTTCCCTTGCGCCTGCTGCCCTTGTCCTTCTAGGTGGAACAGGTCGCGGGTTTGGGAGGTGCTGCCGAAGAAGCCTTGGCGAGTTGCTGCAGTGCATCTAGTAGATGGTACACACTGCAGCCACGGTGCGCCGGTGGTGGAGGGAGTGAATGTTTAAGGTGGTGGATGGGGTGCCAATCAAACGGGCTGCTTTGTCCTGGATGGTGTCGAGCTTCTTGAGTGTTGTAAGAGCTGCACTCATCCAGGCAAGTGGAGAGTATTCCATCACACTCCTGACTTGTGCCTTGTAGATAGTGGAAAGGCTTTGGGGAGTCAGGAGGTGAGACACTCGCCACAGAATACCCAGCCTCTGACGTGCTCTTGTAGCCACTTCATGCATGAATCCCAGAGATAGACAAATAGATCAGGCTGGTCTATGTCCAATTACACACACGCACAATAAAATCACAAACATAAAAGAGAGGTGACACTTACCGTAACCAATCACCGCGATCACTGCAAAGATGACAAACCAGAACAAGACGCCGGCTGTAAACCGGAGCAGGAGGATGAAGATCAAACTCACCACCATGGCAATGACCAGCCCACTAGAAATTGAGCAAAAGAGGTCAATCAGCGAAAACAAATCTATTTCCACTGAACAGAGGAGTTTTACACATATATATATATGATGACTTGCATTTGTATAGCGCCTTTCACAGTCACAGGATGTCCCAAACTGCTTTACAGCCAATTAGATACTTTTGAAGTGTAGTCACTGTTCTAATGTAGGAAACGCAGCAGCCAATTTGCGCACAGCAAGCTCCCACAAACAGCAATGTGATAAATATTTGCCGGGACACCGGGGAGAAAGAAAGAAAGAACCTGCATTTCTATAGCAACTTTAATGAACTCAGGACATCCCAAAGCGTTTAACAACCAATGAAGTACTTTTTGAAGTGTAGTCACTGTTGTTATGTAGCAAATTGCGCACAGCAAGCTCCCACAAACAGCAATCTGATATTGGCCAGTTAATCTGTTTTTCTTTATTGATGTTGGTTGAGAGGTAAAAATTGTCCCCAAGACACGAGGGAGAACTCCCCTACCATTCTTCGAAATAGTGCCATGGGATATTTTACATCCACCTGAGAGGGCAGACGGGGCCTCGGTTTAACATCTCATCTGAAAGACGGCACCTCCGACAGTGCAACACTCCCTCAGTACTGCCCCTCTGACAGTGCAGCGCTCCCTCAGTACTGTCCCTCTGACAGTGCAGCGCTCCCTCAGTACTGTCCCTCTGACAGTGCAGCGCTCCCTCAGTACTGCCCCTCCGACAGTGCAGCGCTCCCTCAGTACTGTCCATCCGACAGTGCGGCACTCCCTCAGTACTGCCCCTCCGACAGTGCGGCATTCCCTCAGTACTGACCCTCCGACAGTGCAGCGCTCCCTTAGTACTGCCCCTCCGACAGTGCAGCATATCCTCAGTACTGCCCCTCCAACAATGCGGCCCTCCCTCAGTACTGCCCCTCCGACAGTGCGGCACTCCCTCAGTACTGACCCTCCGATAGTGCAGCGCTCCCTCAGTACTGCCCCTCCAACAGTGCAGCGCTCCCTCAGTACTGCCCCTCCAACAGTGCGGCGCTTACCCAGTACTGATCTTCCAACAATGCAGTGCTCCCTCAGTACTGCACCTCCGACAGTGCGGCGCTCCCTCAGTACTGCCCCTCTGACAGTGCAGCACTCCCTCAGTACTGCACCTCCGACAGTGCAGCGCTCCCTCAGTACTGCCCCTCCAACAGTGCAGCGCTCCCTCAGTAGTGCCCCTCCAACAGCGCAGCACTCCCTCAGTACTGCCCCTCCGACAGTGCAGCACTCCATCAGTACTGCCCCTCTGACAGTGCAGCGCTTCCTCAGTACTGCCCGACAGTGCAGCGCTCCATCAGTACTGCCCCTCCAACAGTGCAGCGCTCCCTCAGTACTGCCCCTCCAACAGTGCAGCGCTCCCTCAGTACTGCACCTCCGACAGTGCGGCGCTCCCTCAGTACTGCCCCTCTGACAGTGCAGCACTCCCTCAGTACTGCACCTCCGACAGTGCAGCGCTCCCTCAGTACTGCACCTCCGACAGTGCGGCGCTCCCTCAGTACTGCCCCTCTGACAGTGCAGCACTCCCTCAGTACTGCCCCTCCAACAGCGCAGCACTCCCTCAGTACTGCCCCTCCGACAGTGCAGCACTCCCTCAGTACTGCCCCTCCGACAGTGCAGCACTCCATCAGTACTGCCCCTCCGACAGTGCAGCGCTCCCTCAGTACTGCCCCTCCGACAGTGCAGCGCTCCCTCAGTACTGCCCCTCTGACAGTGCAGCGCTTCCTCAGTACTTTCCGACAGTGCAGCGCTTCCTCAGTACTGCCCCTCCAACAGTGCAGCGCTCCCTCAGTAGTGCCCCTCCAACAGCGCAGCACTCCCTCAGTACTGCCCCTCCGACAGTGCAGCGCTCCCTCAGTAGTGCCCCTCCAACAGCGCAGCACTCCATCAGTACTGCCCCTCTGACAGTGCAGCGCTTCCTCAGTACTTTCCGACAGTGCAGCGCTTCCTCAGTACTGCCCCTCCAACAGTGCAGCGCTCCCTCAGTACTGCCCCTCCAACAGTGCAGCGCTCCCTCAGTAGTGCCCCTCCAACAGCGCAGCACTCCCTCAGTACTGCCCCTCCGACAGTGCAGCACTCCCTCAGTACTGCCCCTCCGACAGTGCAGCACTCCATCAGTACTGCCCCTCTGACAGTGCAGCGCTTCCTCAGTACTGCCCCTCCGACAGTGCAGCGCTCCCTCAGTACTTTCCGACAGTGCAGCGCTCCATCAGTACTGCCCCTCCAACAGTGCAGCGCTCCCTCAGTACTGCCCCTCCGACAGTGCGGCACTCCCTCAGTACTGCCGCTCCGACAATGCGGCGCTCCCTCAGTACTGCACTGGAGTAGAATGGTACCGGGCATGAGGGACTTCAGTTATGTAGAGAGACTGGAGAGGCTGGGATTGTTCTTAGCGCAGAGGAGGTTAATGCGAGTTTTAATAGAGGTGTTCAAAATTATGGGATGTTTTGATAGAGTAAATAGGGAGAAACTGTTTCCAGTGGCAGGAGGGTCGGTAACCAGAGGACACAGAGTGAAGGGAATTGGCAAAAGAACCAGAGGGGAGATGAGGAGAATGTTTTTACAGCGAGTTGTTGTGATCTGGAATGCGCTGCCTGAAAGGGCGGTGGAAGCAGATTCAATAGGAACTTTCAAAAGGGAATTGGAAAAATACTTGGAGGGAAAGATTTGCAGGACTGTGGGGGAAGAGCAGGGAGTGGGACTAATTGGAGAGCTCTTTCAAAGAGCCGGCACAGGCATGATGGGCCGAATGGCTGCCTGCTGTGCTGTAAAATTCTATGATCACCAAAAGAACAAAGGGAGAGTTTAGGAAAGTAAAACTATTATCTGTAGATAATTTTTATGACGTGGGATATCCTGCCAGGAATGGTGATGGAAGAAGAATTTATTGTCGGTATTAAAGAGGAAGAGGAGAAATCCTCGAGAAATACAACTCTGGAAGTGTCTGGGGACGGGCTGGCTGAAATTCAGCGATCCTCCGCTGAGAGAGAAGACTCCCCTTTGGTTTAAAGAAAGATTCGGATTTCTATAGCGCCTTCCACGACCTCAGGACGTCCCAAAGTGATTTACAGACAATGAACTAGTTTTGAAGTGTAATCCCTCTTTCTGTAACTTCCTCCCGCTCTACAACCCCCCCCCCCCCCCGAGATCTCTGCGCTCCCCAATTCTGGCCTCTTGCAAATTCCCGATTTCCTTTGCTCCACCATTGGCGGCCGTGCCTTCAGCTGCCTGGGCCCTAAGCTCTGGAATTCCCTCCCTAAACCTCTCCGCCTCTCTCTCCTCCTTTAAGATGCTCCTTAAAACCGACCTCTTTGACCAAGCTTTTGGTCACCTGTCCTAATATCTCCTTCTGTGGCTTGGAGTCAAATTTTGTCTGATTCACGCTCCTGTGAAGCACCTTGGGACGTTTTACTACATTAAAGGTGCTATATAAATGCAAGTTGTTGTTACACCAGAGACGTGCTCTGCACTCAGCTGGAATGACGGACCCCAACAGTTTTACTAGTCCCAATATAATCACCATTCGGCCCATCGAGTCTGTGCGGGCTCTTTCGAAGAGCAATCCAGTTAGTCCCACTCCCCCGCTCTTTCCCCAGATCCCTGCAATTTGTTCTCCTTCAAGTATTTATCCAATTCCCTTTTGAAGCTACTATTGAATCTGCCTCCACCGCCCGATCAGGCAGCGCATTCCAGATCCTGACCACTCGCTGCGTAAAGAGTTTTTCCTCATGTCGCCTCTGGTTCTTTTGCCAATCACCTTAAATCTGTGTCCTCTCGTTATCGACCCTTCACCCATTGGGAACAGTTTCTCTTTATTTACTCTATCTAAATCCTTTATGATTTTGAACACCTCGATCAAATCGCCTCTTCGCCTTCTCCGCTCTAAGGAGAACAACCCCAGCTTCTCCAGTCTAGCCATGGAACTGTATTCCTGCATCCTTGGACCCATTCTTTTCTGCACCCTCTCTAAAGCCTTCACATCCTTCCTAAAGTGCGATGCCCAGAATTGGACACAATACTGCAGCTGGGGCCGAACTAGCGTTTTATAAAGGTTCATCATAACTTGCTGGCTTTTGTACTCTCTGCTTCTATTGATAAAGCCCAGGATATCATATGTTTTGTTAACTGCTTTGTTAACCTGTCCTGCCACCTTCAAAGATTTGTGCACAAACACCCCCAGGTCTCTCTGTTCTTGCACCCCCTTTAGAATTGTACCCTTTAGTATGTACGGTCTCTCCTCATTCTTTCTACCAAAATGCATCACCTCGCACTTCTCTGCATTGACTTTCATCTACCATGTCCGCCCATTCCACCAGCCTGTCTATGTCCTCTTGAAGTCTATCACTATCCTCCTCACTGTTCACTATGCTTCCAAGTTTTGTGTCATCTGCAAATTTTTGAAATTGTGCCCTGTACACCCACGTCCAAGTCATTAATATATATCAAGAACAGCAGTGGTCCTAGTACGGAACCCTGGGGAACACCTTTCTCCAGTCTGAAAAACAGCCATTCCCCACAACTCGCTGTCCCTTAGCCAGTTTTCTATCCATGCTGCCATTGCCCCTTTTATCCCATGGGTTTCAATTTTGCTAGCAAGCCGATTATGTGGTATTTTATCAAACACCTTTTGAAAGTCCATATACACAACATCCACCGCACTACCCTCATCCACCCTCTCTGTCCCCTCATCAAAAAAAACTTGCGCTGTTAATTGTATGTTTTTTTTTATTCGTTCACGGGAGGTGGGCATCACTGGCCTTTATTGCCCATCACTACTTGCCCTTGAGCCACTTTCTTGGGCCGCTGTAGTCAGTGTGGTGATGTAGTGGTTTGGTAGAACTGAGTGTCTCGCTCGGCCATTTCAGAGGGCAGTTAAGAGTCAACCACATTGCTGTGGGTCTGGAGTCACCTACAGGCCAGATTTCCTTCCCTGAAGGACATTAGTGAACCAGATGGGTTTTTACGACAACCATGGTCACCATTATTGATACTAGCCTTTTTATTCCAGATTTATTTAATTAACTGAATTTAAATTTGAATTCATGTCGCCGGATCATTAGTCCAGGCCTCTGGATTACTGGACCAGTAACACAACCACTCGGCATCGAGCTACCCATCCGTGCAATAAAACTGAAAGCCAAGACTCCAGTGTTAAATTCCAGCATGGACTGAGTGATCTG